>NC_054604.1:29549707-30207565 GCF_004785595.1 Juglans microcarpa x Juglans regia
ATATTGTCACACCAAATTCAAGTTTGTAATACATTTGAATCTCTTACTACACCCTTATAATCTCAATATTTATTACATACATATCAATGATCACCCCTAGCTTCCCACATACGAATGGCAATGTCATCCCTAATTCCAGCCATAGCTCGGGCTGATTCGACGGTCATGTCAGGATGACGTACTGAAGCTGCGGCGTCACTATATGCACGATCGCTTGGACTCAGCTCCCTATTTCTCCAGTCCTCGAACAATCAGTCATTCGGCGTCGTCATTCTAATAAAATTGTGTAACGTACAACATGCAATGATCAGATCCCCTTGCCTCCCGACTTTATACGCAGGCATGAGTCTTAAAATTCTAAATCGTGATTTCAAGACCCCAAATGTACGTTCTATTACGTTACAAATGCATGAATGACGATGATTAAAATAATTCTTATACCCCCTAAATCCCCTCTGACCTTGACGGTCACTTCTATGATATCTCTTTCTGGGATAGGGGGGCATAAATCCCCGAGTACATGGGTACGCCGAATCGACTAGATAATAATGACCTGTTACATTAACAGGAAAAAAATCAGATCCTTACCAATCATTCCCACAGATGTAACAAAATACATATAAAGAGAAAGAATTTGCAAACAAAAATTATTATAATAATATAAATATTTTTACCATCGAGAGGCATTGGAAATTGGTTGCGGCCCTGACTCAATGCATCGATGAATACGCGTGCATCATGCGAACTTCCCTCCCAACCAATGTACAGGAATGTAAACTTCATGTCCAAGTTACATAACACAACACGTTTTGGACAACTCGGCCATGTCGGTTGCGATATGCCTCGCGCACCTCTGCATGTACAACAGCGGCAATCATCGTCCCATCAATTGCACCAATGCATCCCTGCAAACGATGAACCCATCTAGATATGATTGCATACGGTTCAAATAATTTATTAAACAATGACCCAATATACACCCCACTTATAATTAATTATCTACCATAAACAACTTACCTCAAACCAAGGGTAACACCTCAGATTGGCTGTGATTGTTGGGTGCACCCCGGATGTGTGAGTTGGGTAAATAAGATGTGTCCCAAACCTACACAGAGACTGCATAACTTTCTTTACGTGGGAGTTAACAGTTTCCGTTGAATGTTGAAATCGCTACCCCACTCCTCGTTGTTCTTCTCCAGCCGCCACTACCCATGTGAACAGGCCTAATTATTCCTCGACGGTCACCCCTTTTCTAGTGTCCTTCAAAAATCTATTTGAACGTAACAAGCTGCATAATGCATGAAAGGCATCAACCTCCATTCGAAATAACTCGCGAGAATTTGTTGGATTCCCATTCAAAACTTCCAAAATATATTGATGTCCCCGCAGACCGATATTATGTTGTGGCTGTCTAAGATGTTGTTGCGCTTGTCTACCGGCCCTCTCAAGAAATACGAGTGTCTCAAGATCATCAATTGCAAGTTCATCTCCACTACTATCAATCGAACCCACATCAGTAACAATGTCATCTGCATCAAGGTTCATGTTCATCGAGTAGCTTCCTGCTGACCAATTCGCATGGTGCACAGTGGGTTAATTCGCACTTTTATTTTAACAACAGTTTTAAGTAATCTTCCAAGTTTACAAAATAATCATGCATTATTATATTCAGATAATTATTATGCATTAAGGTGAACAATCATGCATAATCCAAACACTGCCTTAACCCTTAAAATCAGGCCCTCATCTACTTCATCTAAATGAATGGTCCAGACAACAATGGTAAAAAAATTAGCAGTTCATAAAATCATCAAACCAATAAAGTCACAATGGCCTAAAGAATAAAATACAACTCATTATAAATGCTAATTTAACAATTACGGGCCCAATCGTCCCTCCCCACAGCATCCATTGACAAGAAGAATTGCCGCATATCTGGGTTTAGTAATTCCTTAACTGCACGCACAAATTGTTGAGGTTCCAGCCTTGGGGAAAGCTCGCTGAGCAATGTTGCACAATGACTAATCGGATCATAACCGCCATTGGTGCGATCACTATGCTGTGATCCTTTGCTGCGCTTTGCTGAATCCACAGTTTCCTGATCCTCATACTTTCTACGACGCGCAATCCGTTTCACCTCCTCAACGACCTCAGAAAGTTGTACCTCAAACTCGCTCTTTTTCTTCTTCGTTCTATGTGATGATTGTGTCGGTGCATCGATTGAAGGTGACCCGATCCCCATCAAGTCAATAAAGTCATCATTGTCAAGGGGCAATCCCTGTCGATTGCCAAATACGGGAGGCCGCCGAGCTCGCATCTCCTGATCAAGCCGGCGCTCGTCGTCGCTATCTACGGGCAACTGTGTTGACGCATGTTGCATAGTCCCGTATGCAACAGAAGTGCCAAATATAGTGCACAGCTCCTCGTACTTTGGACAACCAAAAGTACGAAACCTCCCCCATTTGGACTTAACCTAACAATGATTGCATTATACATACATGTTAATAATCAGATGAGTAATAAGCAAACTTGCTTTTTGGTTAAAGAAAGATGGTGGGAAAGTTAAGTTTTACCCTGATAGCATTTTCCCAGCAGTCGTCGCTCGCGACTACTATCTTCGTGTCGGGATCCCAACCCATCCCGGTTTGGCTCAATAAATCGGTGAACAAATATTGTAAACCCTTAAGCCTCGTAAGTTTGCCTCGAACTTGGTTTGCGTCAAACACTTTTACACCAACAGCGGTTAGTCGCTGAGCATAAATTGAATGCTCTCTAAACGTGATCTTTCCACCCTTTAATCTACCCTGAAGGGCATCCTGGTAGAGCATGTCAATGAATATATCCTCCATGCCATCGCCCCAAATCTCACGATCCCGGATCGTGTTTTCCGGATCATCCATTTCGAATAGCTAAGAAATTGGTAATATAACATAGAAAAAGACATTGGTCGTCAACTATGCAACATTAAAGGCAATATGCAGGAATATGAGTAATGACCCGGAATTAAAATATGACCCATACCTGTTGATATGGGCGATGTCTAGCAGATGAGCGTAAGGAGTATCGCTAGAAGATGAGTCATGACGGAAGTTTAAGGCCAAAAGTAAACTTTGTTATATTAAAATACACTACAGTAGCAAAACAAATAATAAAAATCAAGTATGCATACCACTACCACATTTAGGTATGCATACCAAAAATAAAAAGCAAAACAGACAACAATAATAATTTTTTTAAGTGAGCTGAAATGAGCCCCCAAGCAAACAACCACATTCAAGTATGCAAACCCAAATCCAAACCGCACCACATGCACGGTAGTAGCAGACCAAAATATAGAAAAAAAAAAAAAAAAAAAAAAAAAAAAAAAAAAAAAAAAAACACCCCACTACCACATTCAAGGACCCTTACCAAACATAAACAAAACACACCATAATAATTTTTTTTTAAGTGACTTCAAATGAGGCCCTAACCAAAGATCCAAATTCAAGTATGCATACGCAAAAAAAGAACCACATGCATGGTAGTAACCCAAATCCAAATAATAGGGAAAAAAAAAAAAAACCCCACTACCACATTGAAGTATGCATACCAAAAACATAAACAAAACACACCACAATTAATTTTTTTTTAAGTGACTTCAAATGAGGCCCCAACCAAAGATCCAAATTCAAGTATGCGTACCCAAAAAAAGAACCACATGCACGGCAGTAACCCAAATCCAAATAATAGGAAAAAAAAAAAAAAAACCTCACTACCACATTCAAGTATGCATACCAAAAACATAAACAAAACACACCACAATTAATTTTTTTTTAAGTGACTTCAAATGAGGCCCCAACCAAAGATCCAAATTCAAGTATGCATACCCAAAAAAAGAACCACATGCACGGCAGTAACCCAAATCCAAATAATAGGAAAAAAAAACTCCACTACCACATTCAAGTATGCATACCAAAAACATAAACAAAACACACCACAATTAATTTTTTTTTAAGTGACTTCAAATGAGGCCTCAACCAAAGATCCAAATTCAAGTATGCATACCCAAAAAAAGAACCACATGCACGGCAGTAACCCAAATCCAAATAATAGGAAAAAAAAAACCCCCACTACCACATTCAAGTTTGCATACCAAAAACATAAACAAAACACACCACAATTAATTTTTTCTTAAGTGACTTGAAATGAGGCCCCAACCAAAGATCCACATTCAAGTATGCATACCCAAAAATAAAACCACATGCACGGCATCGATGCAGAACAAATAACAGGAAAGAAAACCATAACCACATGCACGGCAATTTGGAACACATAACAGGAAAGAAATCAGGCCCCAACCAAACTACCACATTCAAGTGTGCAAATCCAAAAAAAAACCACATGCACGGCAAACCATAAACATCACAGCATTATGCATTGTTAAATAATCTCATTATGCATCATCATTATGTAATTTCAAACCATAACATCTAAACAAATGAAATGGGTAGACATCATAAATATTTTCTAAACACCTAAATTTACAAATGAAAATAAGAATAACATGGAACTTAGCACTGTCGTGCTCATGAGCACATCTTGCATAATATGGATAATAATCTTTCTCGGTCAGTAACCACTACACAACAAATTTTCCCAGCAAATTCATCTCCCAACTAGAGTCACGCCAACAAAATTTTGTGCATTGCATACATAACAGCTAAAAATGATTTGAGATGAGTTAGATTTACATACTTGGAAGGACCGTGTTCTTGGAGCCGTGGTGGTGATAGAAATACCCCGTGGGTGTTTATGGTAGGATTTTAATCTTGAGGTGCGCTGTTTGCAAATTTTATGAAGGGTGGGTTTCATTTGTATAGGCAATTTGTGAATTTATCATGCAAGAGGCAACGTAAATAAAATAATTCTACAGTATTAAATGTGAATCTCACGATGAAAACCCTAGAAGTGTGTTCGCAGGCTTTGGATCAGGGGGTAGGGGAATCTCTGTAAAAGGAAGGGGGACGTGATGTGGTACGGTTACCAGGCAGTAGCTCAAACCCAGCTCGATTGGTGGGGATGGTGTCTCTCACGCGATCAACGGACCTGGGTTGCCTTCGCCGTGGGTCTTGAAATGCTTCCAATTCGTGCGATTAGTTGGGCTGCCTTCCAATTCGTGCGCATAGTAGTGAGATTGTAGATGAGATGGCCCCCGCAACTATGCCGTGAAGTGGGTTGAACTGGTGAGCTTTGGCGTTGATGACGGCAGGAGATGGGTCTGGCATCGAAGGAGGAGCTCTGCGTGGTAATGAAGATGAGGGGTGCGTGAGGGATTTGAAGACCTCTGCGTCGAGATGAGGGTGCGTTTCGGGCTTGGGTAAGGGGTGGGTGAGCTTCGTTCGCCTTCTTCATTACTCCCGTGTAATGGAAACAGTTGAAAGGTAAAGTAACAGTAAGATGGATTTTGTCTTATATGAGAACACATCGGCACCTTTTCTATCAAACGAGTTCATCAATATTGAAGTCATCTTCAATATTACTTTCCGTACAAAATGAGCTGAAGTCTCCTCAAGTCTCCTCCGAATCCAAACCGCACCTTAGGCTGCCATGAAAGTGTTTTTATCTCATTAATTTAATTTTTTTAAATTTTAAAATAATAATAATATTAAAAAATAATATTTTATTCAATTTTCATCTCAACTCATCTAATATCAACTCACTATCAAAATCGCACATTAGTGAGTTCAATTGCTACAAAATAATTACAGAGATAAGATATGCATATAAGGCGGCTCTTATATCATAATTTATAGTTATATATATATATATGTATGTATATTTCTATGCAAATTTTCATAATATAATTAAATATTGTAGAATCCAGTATTTCTTATGTATATCTTTCTCTCACTTTATGTACTGAATCGGATCTTGACCAATTTAAAGTAGTAATAATAAGTAAATCGTAATGATGACCAAAGTAATATAGAAAGATTGATTGTATGTTACTCATCATTCTTTTTAACATCATTCTCTTATTATCTCATGATATATATGACATTAAATTATTGAAGACTATTTCTTTTCCTTTTTTTTTTTACTTTTAAACCACTCATTTGATTTGATGTAATATTAAGTAATGTTGAGATAATGATAGTACTAAAAATGATGATAAATAGAATTTTTCATATAGAAAAGCATGACTTCGAATTGGTAAGCCATACATAAATTCTGTCGCTTCAGGTGGTTATATATATGGTCTCAACTGATCTTAGTGATCAAGAGCTTAGCCAAACATGCTTATAACTAGCTTGTAATTAAGAGACTACAATTTATGCATTTCCGGCCTCACCACCCAGCCATATAGTTTGAGTACCTATAATTCTATGAATGAGCTATCAAACTCTTGCTTACATTGACTTTGGCAAAATTGTTTATAAAAAATAAAATAAAATAAAATAAAAAAAGGCCATGACCATCTGAATAGCATGTTGAGGCCAAAACAAATAACATGACCTTAGAGCATTTTCAATACAAGAAATGTAAATTATTTGAAGAATTGCTTAAAAAAAGGAGTTTCATCTTATTATTTAAAAGGAAATTTAAAATACAATTCGCTATAGTAACCTGCTACATGTAGCGGGTACTGTTCATCCTGTAAATATTTTTTAAAATTATTCATATTTCATTTACTCTTTCATTTTCTTTTACTTTGATTTTCATCATATAAACAAATTATTTTTATTGTTCATCATTTAAAACACCTCCATTTTATTTTCTTCTAAAAAAAATCTTGGAAATATTTTTATCCAATTTTTTTATATTTTGATTTTATTTGGCTTATATATTTTTATTTTGTGTGTATAGGGCTAAATTATATTATAGTGTATATAAAAATGTATTGCAAATAATAAAAAAATTTATGGATTTTGCAAATTTATTGGTAGAAATGAAATATTTAAAAAGAATAAAAAATTTTATTTAAATGATATGAAGAAAAAATAGATAATTAATTAATGTACGATATATTGTAGGAGTGATAATATGTGACTCGACCCGTTAACCCAACACGAACACAACACGATAATAATGGATTTGGATAGTCTTAATGAGTTCGGGTCAAAACGGAGTGACTCGTTAAAACAAAATTGCTTAACAGGTTAATTCGTTATAACCCGTTAAGAAAGTTAAAGTTACAATTATACCCTTATACCTAAAAGTAAAATTGTTGAGATTTTAATTTCGATATTTTTATTGTTTGGATTGAAATTTTAGACTTGTAGTTAGTTTTATATTTTTTTATAGATATTGTGGTTTTAACATTTATACAAAATTATGTAAATTTAATGAGGTCAAACGAGTTAATTTCGAGTTTGTTCAACTCATTTACACAAATGGGTTGAAACGGGTCAGATCGTGTTAACTTATTTCATAGTATTCACTAACGGATTGACACGACACGACCTGTTATATTATGGGTCATGTTAGGATTTGAGATTTTGACACGATAAGTTTAGCTAATTGTGTTCGGGTTGATTTATATAGTATAATATATATATCTTGATACAATACAAATACAATCTGTTAACACGATTTAACACCCGTAATATATTGTAAAAGTTATATATAAAATAGAAAAAATTGAAATTTGATAATATATTTGAAAGGATCAGATAAAAGGAAGTATTGTATTAAGTTATGCTACGTCATTTCAAATCTTAAATAGGTACCTAATGGGAAAAACAAAAATGTTTTCAAGGACTAGTTCCTCGGTAGTCGGTACGTCACTTCCTACGTACAGAAGTTTTCTTTCTCGAGACTTGGATGATGATAGACTCGTCGAGAGAGTACCAATTTTTTGTATCGACTTGTCTTTTTTTAACATTAATTTGTGTTTGTTTATTTTTTAATATTGCGTTTTTTATTTTCTTAATTTCTTTGTTTTAAAAATACACAAAAAAATACTTGAAAAAAAAAATAGTTACACACGATGCACTCCCCATAATTGGACTGACAAATCATTTTAACCACGCTGACCCTATCGTTTTTCTAAACAACGCAAAACTAAGCCGAAAGACCAATCCCAACCTTTAAATGCACTCACTAGCTTTCCATGTTTTCCCAAGATTCCAAGGTAGTCCAGAAGTACAAGCAAGAGTATGATGACTTTCTGTAAAAACATGTCTATCCTAATCATGCATACACATCACTCTTCAGTGGCTTTACCCGATCTGGGTGGGCTTATTGCTATTGCCAGCAGCTAGAGAAACAAATACATACGACAATTCTTGGAGAGAATCGGGCTGCAATTGGGTCCTCCAATCCTCGGTGTCCATAATTTAGTCCTACGGAGCCTTGACCACCTGCATTCTTCTTGATAATTAATATTGTTGATGATGTTAGAATTAATAAAAGTGACATTAGATTGAATGCCACTTGTGGAAAAGAAAGCAAACCATTTTCACCATAAGATGTTACTACAAGGGGAGGGACGGAGAAAATAGAAAAAAGAGAACAAGAGGAATAGAGAATACACAAAAGCAAGTTCTAAAGTAGTGCTGGCAAACATCCCAATTAAGTTTAGAAGTGCATAAGCAAATAAATTTACAAGGCAAAGCAGTTGATGTTGGTAAGTTTATTCTAACTTAAAAGAGCAGCCGAAAACCATGTCATGCATGTTTTGTGATTGTTTTTTAACATGGATGTCTCCGCTGTCAACAAGGAAGTCCAACGGTTACACATGCATTCAACTGTAGCAAATTCTCGACAACAGAAACTCAGTCGAGGCGGCGGCGCTTCTTTGCTAGATTCTCAAACACCTGGTGTACATCAGCAGCTGTGATTGGCTTTGTTGAGTCGAAGGACTCCTGCCAAGGAAAGAGAAGGAGAAGAGAAATGAAATAATAAAGTGTGAGCACTGTTACCCTAAAAGAAAAGTGGAACGAACAAAAGGCCAAATTCCATGCCTTCCCCTTGCCCCATTCTGCTTCAAAAAAGGTTGTACTGTAGCTTCGGTCGGTTAATAACATGGCAATTGCCCCTGCCAGTACCGGAAGTGATAAAAGTGGGACCCATTAAGAAGTCACAGATTTAAGAACATACCAGGAAACCATGGATCTCATTCTTCATATCAGCAATGCCATTTAGAATCTCCATTTTTTCTATATGACCGAGATTGTTGAATAAACTTAGCTCAGCACCCTCCCGTTCCTGTAACTTTTCTGTCCTCTTCAGCGTTGCCATTTTCTCATACTCTGCAATGGAGTCCTCCTTGTCAAGCAGAAAAGCAATACGCTTCTGGGTGTAAATAACCAAGCATTTTTCACATCTGCAGAGGACATCTCGCCAGCTTTTGGAAAGAAACAGTGGTTTATTCTCCAAAGCAGATGCGTTCTCTGGGTTTACTCCAAGAACACAAGTAGTCAAAGGACTGCTAGTTTTTACACATTGATCAGAACCCACATTATTCTGAGAATTTTCTCCAAGAGACATACCATCCCCATCACATGCAAACTCAGAACCTGATTTAGTATGATCAACTTCAGGATTATTACGGGCATCAATATCATTCTTTACTTTTCCAGATCCACCAGCTGACGATGTATCTTCCAACACATTCTTATCCTTATTAGTATCAACGGTGGCATCACATTGTCTGCCCGCTGCCCAGATGGACTGAGGATATGACCCCAGAAATGAAAAGCTGGTTGAGCAGGCCCTACATATGAAATCCTCGTACAGAGGTTCACCTTCCTCATCTCTTGGAACCTGCAGTATGGTAGAAAGATATGCACAGCACCAGGGAATTAAATAATGATAATTTGCATGAGAAGAAAATTATGCCAATTTAGGTAAGCACTAGTTATCAACTTGTAGCTTATTTTTAAATCACTAACAATAGGCTTCGGAGTGACTCAAAGAGAGAAGTCGTGCTTAGAAATCTTTAAACAAACAAACCACTTAAACAGAAAAAGAAGTGGAATATTTTTAAAGTTCACATATACAATAATGAATAAAATGCAGATACCAATTTTTCAGCTTCCGCATACAATTGCGCACACGTACGAGATGAAGTATTAAATAAATGACAGTCAAAGAAAATTAGGTGAATGCTTCCATTCCGTTAATCCTTTATCAAAGATGGCAAGCACAAATAAAAGATAAAACTCATGGTATCATGTAACTTGCAATTTTAACACAAAAACTTGAGAAACAATGTTCCTTGAATCTTATTTTTTACAGACAAAGCGTACATGAAAAAGAGAGGCATGCAACTATAGCAGATTGTCTATAAGTGATCAATAGGATTTATGAATGATATATACAATATTGATATACTAATAGTGCACCTGGGCTCTGCCTTTTGTAGGTTTTAATAAAAACTTCGTTACTTACAAAAAAAAAAGCATTAATATACCAATAAGGTTTACTTTTATCAGGGTTGAGGTCAGAGACTTAAGGTTCCAGAACAGTATCAATTAAAGAACCCTCTCAACTGATGAGCTATGACCTAAAATCGCATGGCTTAACCATTATTTATTTATTTATTTATTTTTGGCATTGGGTGGGGCCAATTCCAACAGGACAGCTTGAAGGTAGAGCTACTGCAGTAACACCATTACTCAACAAAAGAAAAATCACACAAGGCAGATGGTGAGCCCCAAAAACATAGATTGGCTCTTAGTTCCCGGCCAGTCAACTCAAGCAGATAGTATGTCAATATAAAAGGTAATGACGTGACTCATCAGTTTCTCTATCCAAACCCATCAATGCTAATTTAGCTTCTCACATGCAAGAATCAGTCGCTCAATTGGACAGCAAGACTCGGGACTTGAATCATTAGAGCAACATATAATAATATTTCCATGACCAATTGCATCAAAAGTAAGGAGAATACAGAACAAAGAATTAAAAAAAGAATTGAGAGCCATTGTGAAAGCACAAGCTACCAACCTCATCAGAAGATTCAAGACCAAGATGCTCCTCGTGAAACCAGTCCTCACATATACAGCACTGTATCATTTCTACTTGCTCTTCAACATCAGGATCAGGATAGGGCTTACTGCATGTGCAGTATGAGCCTCTGAAGTTATGATTATACGAGTTCTCGGCATTCTCAATATCTTTATTTGGGAAAAGTTTGCAGAAGAACTCCCCAAATTTTGAATTTCCACAGTCACACCTAAAGTTTCTCTTGGTCCAGAGCTCCACAATCTAGTTCCAGTAGAACAATAGAAACCACCAATTGGCATAAGCATATAGACAAGGTAAAGTATCCTTGGAGAAAAGCTTTACAGGATTGCTAAATTGGATATACAAGTTTAAATGAAAATAAACAACTATCTGCAGCAGGCATAATGAAGATATGAGTTCCTAGCATAATAGAGATCATTTGCATGATCTGATAATGAATTTGTAATCCACCCAAGCAACTGATCCAAACTAACAACCCTATTTCAGATAAAGATAAAGCAATAATGCATATTTTAGACAAACTTCAAAGTGTAGAAAACAAAAATTGTGGCTGGAAATGTATGTCAGACAAACGTAATCATCCATGCTTCTAGAAGATTAAGAAAGCAGTTAACATTAAATCCCTGAGAGGAGCGGAGAGACTCTAATTTCCAACGTAAATTCCAGCTCTCAAAACATCACGAAGATTGAAACCATATCCATATGAAAATCCAATGCCTAGTAGTCAAGAGTTGAGCATTTACTCGAAAGTTAAATCTCTCCCCTTATCAATAAATAAACTCTCAACCCTGAAAATAATTGGTGTGGGAATACCTCATGGCCATCATGGCAAGACAAGGAGCAGGCCGTGCAAACTCCAGCATTTCCATCTGGGGTACAAGTTAGACATGAAAAGATTGCCTGCCTCTTCATATAACCATTAATATAAGTGCATTCCTTGCCCTCATCTCCTCCCAAAACCAGGTCAGCTTCCTATGTGCCACAAATTAATGAAAGACAAATAACCCATTAGTTTAACCCAAAAAGTGTATAATATTGTATATTAGGTTGTTTTTAAAGGTAAGAAATATAGATTAATGAAAGTCAATGAATAGACAACAGAATTTTATAACATAAGAGGAAGGGTGACTGGGATTGAAGATAGAAGAGGGGATAAAAACTTGGATTTCCAATAATACCTGTGGCCCAATATGAATTTGTTAAAAGTTCCATATGTAATGAACTGAAATGATTTAAAAGTCGTAAGGATCAGAAACCAAATCTTCTTTGTATGCCCAAAGTAGATGTATGTTTAACAGACATTATGTCTTATTATATAAAGGAATGAATGCAATCTACATTCGAAATAGAGGACATTCTAACTACGAAAAAGGATGAAACAGCAAAACAAAGGTACATGAGATGAAAATGTGAGCTGAAGTGAACGTGGATCCCATCATGAGGCATGGTAGACAATTTTTAAGTTACCTACTGGTGAATTAGATGGAATAAATTAATATTTTTTTCAACCTTGTAGATTCAGTCAGATATATACTCCCAGCAGAAGCCACCTGAAGTTTGATAATCTATCCATGAAGAAAAATGGTTCAGAGACTAAGAAGTTTAAGTTAAGAGGCAAATACATTCTTTGGTTATCTTTTCAGGTGCACGATTGTTTCCACAAACAACATTTGCGTCCCTTTATGCTAGCAGGCAAAACGTTTCACCAAGAGAGTAACTAAATTAGCCCTCGGAAGAAGGTTCAGCACCAAGGATTGATGTGTAAATAATGAGGAACTATGTGATTGTTGTTACACTCAAAAACATCATCGAGAAAATCAAGTTTTCAGTCACGAAAGATAAGTCAGAAGATTAATTTTAAAAACTACCTTTCATAATTTACAGACATGTTCAAGCTGACCAACAAGATTAAAAAGCTTAGACGCTGGTGTCTAGGAGTAAGGTACTTTTCGAAGAGATGATAACTTGAATTATTATTATTATTTTTTTTTTATTTTTTTATTTTTTGGTTTTCGACAAAAAACCCCACTCAACTCTTCCTCGTACTAACAATTTTAGCTGGCTTAGCCATTAAAAGTTTAATGCAAAACTAAAACAGCACAAAAAATTTAATTTGCAATCCTAGTATAACATCTTTTCATCATTTCTACGGCAACCAAAAGAGTAAAAGTCCTCTACAACTATAACCAAAACAACAAACTAGATTATGTACAAGAAAGAAGCAGACCAGCTCCTGTTCCTCTACGCCTTTGAGGTACTCCTGGATCGAAACGGTTTGCTCGGCTTCATCGTCAAACGCATCAGACATTTTGTCCCCAAACTATATATAACTTAGGCAGAATCTGCAACTCGTTGGTAACCGATTGTGTAGCTTCGAACCTGCGATTCACTGAGAACGAAAGGAACCAGTATTAGTGAATAAATTGTGAAAAATGTGCAATTTTGGGTGCTATTGGAAAGAAAACCCTAGATTGGACGAAACGGGAATTTCGAAGAAACACACCTGATGCCGTGGATGAAACATTCTCTAGGGTAATCACAGGTCGATGAGACTGAACTAGAGGAGGGCGTTTCAGAGAGAAAGAGGGAAAGAGAGAGATTATGCTGGCTGAGATAGAAGGGTTAGGGTTTTTTTGTGGCGAGGACTATAGGGACATTTTCCCGCCATATCGAAACCCCTGGACGGTGTATGTGTTCTTCACTACTTGCTCAAATCAAAATGCGCAAGCAATCTGTTCCCTCCAAACGTTGGATTGACATGTGCTCTGTCTAACCGTTTTTTTTATATAGTTTTCAATCTAAACTTTTTTGTTATTATCACTATTTTCATACGTTTAATTAATAAATAATTAAAACTAAAAATATTATTCTTCACTTAAAATTTAACATTCTCACTTATTAATACGGCACATTTTAAATAATTGCATTTAAATTCTTAAATTTATAATTTATAAAATAATTCGGTTGGAAATTATAAATTTCAAGACGAGAACAGCGTTTAAAACATATCAATTTGTTAATTGTTTTTTTCTAATAAAAGCAATTTTTGAATATTTCATCGGAAATACGGATCTCTATGTAATATTTTAACGTGGATCAAATTGTCTAACATAAATTTAGAAATTTGATTTTTAATAAAAATAGCAGTGTTCTCAAAATATTACATTTTAAAATGACCAACCAACTACTTAATCCAGCTGGCTTTTATTATTAAAAAAACTTTATCATTTCTTAATATAATATTAAATTATATTATATTTGTACTTATTTAGATAGGTACCAATCTTGCAGCATTTACAGCAGCAGGGTGCATCCTCTTGCTACTCTGATTAGGATTAGGAAAGTCTGACAATGAGATGAGGCGGGATTAAAAGAGATAAAAATTTAAATTTAAATAAAATATTATTTTTATTTTTAAATTTAAAAAAAAAATTGAATTACTTATTATGTTTTATTTAAAATTTTGTGAAATTTGTAATAATTAAATAAAATAAAATGAGATGAATTGTGATGAACTTTGAATTTAGGTTGCGTTTGAGTTCAGTTCAGTTGAATTAAATTTTTTATAAATAGTAATGAGTTGAGTAATGAAGAAAGTTTATGTGAGATCCATCTAAATTAAGTTTAAAGTGTATTTAGATGTTAAGATGAGTCTAGTACTTTTTATAAAAAATTAAAAAAAATTGTAGATCTTACTTATAAATATATTTTAAATTGAAAAAGGTTGTGAGTCCCATGTGTAAGAAGGTTTTAAATTGAATATTTAAATGTTAAATTCAGGTTAAAATTAAATTAGACTCAGCTGAGTTCAACTGAGTTTGGGAGCCAAACGCAACCTAAACCTTCTCAGTTTCGTTTGATTATGCAATTCAGATAAAATAAAATGAGATATTTTGTTGAAAGTTGAATAAAATATTATTATAATTTTATTTTGATATTTAAAAAAATTAAATTTTTTATTATATTTTGTGTATAAATTTAAAAAAATTATAATAATTATATGAAATAAGATGAGATAATTTAATTTTATATAACTAAATAACGAGTCAAAACCGTGAAGATAATTCTAAATTCAACTTTACGATGGGACACTCCGGAGCATTTTGACAACATGTTAAAAGCGAGAGATGGTATCGTGGATGATGATGGATAGTCGGTGAATAATAATAAATAAATATTAAATAATAATAAACTATTTATAAATAGCGATGAACTTCACTTACCGACCATAGTAATAAGAAATTATTAGATTGGGAGGAAAAAAGTACACCTTACAAACAGCTGGCTTTTGCTGTACATGAATGTTGAATGTTGAGATTCTCTAGATATTGTAAGAAAATATAGGAATAGGTCCGTAATTTTAATTAATGATTTGGTTATAGACTTGTAAAAACAAAATGAGGATTAATTACACTTTCTAATCACATACTATAGCTGATTTTTTTAATTCGTTGAAGTTTATGACCATCCCTCTTGAGTGGCTCTAGTGCTTAGGACTACCTTACTGGCGGTGAACACTTTTTCATACTTGGCCCTTTTGGCTTGGCGCTCTGTAGGGATTAAAATCGAAGGTATCGGTGCGATTATTGTCCAAAATCGAAACCGTACCAATACCTTTAAATGGTGTAAATCTCAACTGAAACTAGCCAGTGAAGGGGAGAAAATCGTCAACATCGGTCTCGACGTAACTCCGGTTAATTCGTCGGCATCTTCAGTGGAGACGAAGGTGGCCCTGCGTATGATGACGATGCGGTGAGGGTGAGAGAGAGAGAGAGAGAGAGAGAGAGGGCGGCGTTGTGAAGTGTGAAATGAGAGGACATAAATGAGGAAGAAGAAAGCGAAATGAGGAAGAAGAAAGGTGCGTGAGGGGTGTTTAAACCCTAGAGTGAAATGACGTTGTTTCCTTCATATTGTTTTTTCAAACACTAAGTCCCAAAACGACGTCGTTTCACTCACTTAAGTGAAATGATGTCTTTTCATATATGTATAATTTAAAAAAAATTTTAAACTATCAGTCGGTTCAGTAGTCCGGTCCAGGCTCAAACCGGGACTGAACCACTAGACATTGGTTTTGGCCAAATTCAACCCCTTACCGACTGGTTTTATGCAGGTTCCGAGCTCCAGCAGCCAGTCTGAGTCGATCCTTATTGGTTTTACGGTTTCTTGTACAGCCTTAGCTCTCTGTGCTAAGGAGGTGGTCCCTCTTTCGATGTATCCTCATGCAATTGTTTGGATTTTCCCACAGGATCGTTTTCTCTTGCTGGGCTCCTTCGATGCGGACTTAATCTGGGTCGCCCTCCTGCCTTCCACCTTACTGGACTTTCACTCTTCCGTGGCCGCGCTCGACCGTCGGGTCGTCGGCCGCGTCACTCGTCACCGCGCTGGTCTAGCAGAGCTTCCAATTCTTCCATTTTTCATTTTTTGGTGAAGCAACCTTCTATTTGGAGGCTGTCAATGCGGTGGTAGGTGCAACACTTAGGACAGGTCAGGCCCTGTTGTTGTTTTCCCTACGGGCTTAGTTTCTTTCGGCCTCCATGACCATGTTGGAGTGCATGCATTGTCTAACCTGCCTGCGAGCAAGCTACTCTTCATTGTGCTTGGTCTCGCATGCCTTCTTCCTGTTACCTTCCCGGCTTGCACCGTTACTCTGGACGATGGTTCTCTTATCCGCCCATTCAAGCTCGGTCTTCCAAGGAGCCATCAGTGCCTGTAGCATGTCTTCAGAGTTGATAAAATCGTCGGTTCGGTCCATGAACTCCCTCAATGAAGTGGGGGTTTTCCACACGATCTTGGTTATAAAAGGGTTAAGGGACCAGACCCCCTAGTAGAGCCGCTAGAGTGCTTTTTTCATCCTGATTATCTGTTGTCATGCGCTCTACATTGAACCAAAAGAGGTATGACTTCAAACTTTCATCATCCCGTTGCTTCACAATCAAGAGGTAGGCAGCAGAACGCCTCATTTTCCTACTTGTCATGAGCTGTCAGGAAGAGTCGGGCTCGACGAAGTTGTCGATGGTATCGAGTGGCAAGAACCTAAACCATGCTCTCGTCGTCCCCTTCAAAGTGAGAGGAAATGCCCTGCATGCGACTTCCCCAAGAAACTCATGCAAAGTCATATGGGTTTTGAATGTTTCTAGATATTCCAAGGAATCCCTGGATCTGTTGTACGCATTTATCTGCGAAACTTTAAATCTTGGGGGAAGATGGACCACCATAACCTCAGCGCTATATGGTAGGTTCGTACTGGTGAGCAGTTGGTCCATTGTGGATGTCGTGCCCATCCGTTTAGCCATCTCGACGTATTTTTCCTTCAATTCATGGAGCTCGGGGTGCATCCTACGCCGCTCTTCTTTGACTGCTATAACCTCAGGGGCTCGACGTGACTCATAGTGGTGGTTGTGCTCGCCTCCCTCCAGTTCCCCATTGGTCTTCCACAGGGAGGCATTCTCCTAGCAGAAAGATGTCACCTCCTCCATCAGCTTCCATATCACTTCAGCTTGTTCGTTGGCTCTTGCTTCCATTTCTTCAGGTTGTTCTTCTTCATGACATGAGGCTTGAGAGCGCGTTATTGCAGGCATGCGAAGAACACACTACTATAGGAAAGAAAGGATCCCATGGACGGTGCCATTGTTGATGTCGTGTTTCACAGCCTAGGTAACTCCACGTTGCTGGGCTCGGTCTAGATCCTGCTGAGATAGAGAATGGGGGCTCGAGGTGTCATGGTACCTCTGATGCCTAAGTTAGCTGTTGGGATGAAGTTAAATGGGTAAATATTCAATCAGAGAGGGTGTTTGTTAAAGTATGAAAGAGTCTGAACCATTCCCTTGTCTAAGGGAAAGGGTATTTATACCTGACCAGGGTGGTCCCCGAGGTGGAGGTGGAGGGTGTGAAGTATCCTCGCCAACTCTGTTGTGCAAAAGTTATGCTAGACTTGATTGCGACTGTCATTGACACCACATGAGGCATGTTATTGCGTGCCGAGCCCTAGGATGCATTAAATGCGGCGTGGCTCCCTATCGTGGCGTGCCTGTTTCCGTCCCATTAAATGTGGCGTGGTTCTGGTCAGGTACATCCATCTCTCTGACCTATCCGAAAGCCAGGGTTCAGGGACAGAGGATGTCCTTGAATGTCAGCCAGTAGTAGTGTCATACAGTCCTGCCTTTCATCTTCTTGTCAGTGTGCTTTGCCCGGTCACTCTCCCTCCTAGGCCGACCTAGCCCAGCCCAGCCCATCCCTTTTCCTTTGGCTTCGGGACTCTTCGGGCCTCGTGGACCAGCCCGACCCCAGGAATTACTCCCTTTACAGTTAGAATATTATTTTTATTTTGAAATTTGAAAAAATTAAATTGTTTATTATATTTTATTTGAAAATTTGTGAAAATTATAATAATAAGATGAGATGAGATGAGATGAATTGTGATGAACTTTGAATCTAAACCTTCTAACCTCGTTTAGTTACGCAGTTAAGATGAGATAAAATATTTTGTTAAAAGTTGAATAAAATATTATTATAATATTATTTTGATTTTAAGATTTGAAAAATATTTATTATATTTTATATAAAAATTTAAAAAATTATAATAATTATATAAAATAAAATGAGATAATTTAATTTTATATATCTAAACTATATACTTGTGTCCATTTTGATGAAGTCTTTTGTTTGATGAATTGGGGGTACGAAACGCACATTCAAACTATTTGGCATGTACTTTAGAAGTCTATGGTCATTTTGCTCCTGGGTCGTACTTTTCTTCAAGCATTAAATCAAGTCAAAATCGTGTTGATTTAGGCTTAGTTTATTTTCAGAAAATATTTCATCTCATTTCATCTCATCATTATAACTTTTTAAATTTTTATATAAAATAAAATAAATAATTAAATTTTTTTAAATCCAAAAAAAAAATTATTAAAAAAAATATTCTAACAATATTTTATTTAATTTTTTAATTTTAATTTCAATTCATCTCATCTTATTTCTGAAAATAAACAAATCCTTAACTTGCCGATGGGACACTGTTGAAGATACTCCCAAATTCAACTTTCCGATGGGACGCTCCGGAGCATTTTGAGAACTTGTTGCTAGATACATTTGGTAGCAACTTAAAAAGGTGATGATCGATAATTCGTGAATAATAATAAATAAATATTAAATAAAAAATTATTTATAAATAATAATAAATAGCGGTGAACTTTATTTACCGACCACATTATTAAGAAACAATAATTTCCCAGAGATTGGGAGGAAAGAGTACACCGTACAAACAGCTGGCTTTTGCTGTACATGAGTGTTGAATGTTAAGATTCTCTAGATTTTGTATGTACGACTAATGATATGTGCATAATATATTATGAGTAATGATATATCACGATATTTTATATAACATAACATATTGTATAATAATATATTAAATAAAGAATATTTTTATGAAATATCTTATAAAAATAATATAATTTTATAAAAATATTTTTTATTTAATATATTGTTATTATAAAATATTGTGAAGAAATTATTTTCGATATATTATATAATAATTTTATAAAATGATATTATTTTTATAAGATATTTTATTAAAATATTTTTTATTTAAAATATAATTATGCAAAGTATTATAAATAATATTGTATGTAAATAATTTTCCTTGTAACAAAATATAGGAATAGGTCCGTAATTTTAATTAATGATATGATTATAGACTTGTAAAAACAAAATGAGGATTAATTACACTTTCTAATCACAGACTATCACTGAATTTTTCAATTTGCATTCCAAATTATATATATATATATATTAATTTATATACAATCATATACTATACTTTGCACCCTTTTTATTAAACCCAAGTGTTTGTGGGTGGGTTGTTATAATTTTTATTCATGAACAACTTGTTTATTAATTGTTACGTTGTTTCCTGCTTGATGAACCTCAATCAATAATGCTTGCTTTCGCGAAATAATATCATGCACAAAAACGAAGCTGGAGAGCTACAAAAATCAAAACTTAAAAAAAAAAAAAAAAAAAAAAAAAAAAAACTTGTATCACATTTCAATTTATACTAGCAACCACCAGCATATGCTTGTAATTTGAATTGGCTGCTACTGTACTTGCTAAATCCATCATGTCACGAGGAAAATATTTTAGTCACAAAAATATTGTACAAAAATAAATTTATAAATTGATGTGATACGTGAGATTGTAAAGTTATTTTTATTGTAAAGTAGATTTAACAAGTCCATGAAGTCACGTCAATTTGTATAATTTTTTTGTATCTATAGTAGTTCTCTATTTGCAATCATGCCATCACCTCACCAAAGTGCATAAATCAGCCTTTCGTTTGTTTGTTAATTTTCATATTTGAGTTTTGCTATAAAGAAGCTTAGTGTGTAACACACTACTTATAGATCTATTATCATTTAAAAATAGAAACTAAAAAGACTAATAATCTTTTAGCATAGTTTACGTGAAAGATTTCTCAATTTTCATATTCTTTGTAGGCATTTTAATCAATTCAAACCCGCGTCGAAGTTGAAAGATTTTCTGGTGTACGGTAGAGCACTTTGGATTTTGCCCATAGGATCGTTTTCTCTTGTCGGGCTCCTTTGGTGCGAACTTACTCTGGGCCGCCCTCTTGCCCTCCACCTTGCTGGACTTTCACTCTTCCGTGGCTGTGCGCGACCATCGAGTCGTTGGCCGCGTCACTCGTCACTCCGCTGGTCTAGCAGAGCTTCCAATTCTTCCATTTTTCATTTTTTGGTGAAGCAATCTTCTATTCGGAAGCTGTCAATGCAGTGGTAGGTGCAACACTCAGGGCAAGTCAGGCCTTGTTGTTGTTCTCCCTGTGGGCTCGAGTTTCTTTTGGCCTCCATGACCATGTTGGAGTGCGTGCGTTGTCTAACCCGCCCGCGAGCAAGCTACTTTTCCTTGCGCTTGGTCTCGCGTGTCTTCTTCTTGTTACCTTCCCGGCTCACTCTGCTGCTATGGACGATGGTTCTCTTATCTGCCCATTCCAGCTCGGTCTTCCAAGGAGTTGTCAGCGCCCGTAGCGTGTCTTCAGAGTTGATTAAACCGTCAGCTCGGTCCATAAACTCCCTCAATGAAGTTAGGGTTTTCCGCACGATCTCGGTTATAAAAGGGTTAAGGGACCAGACCCCTTAGCAGAGTCGATAGAGTGATTTTTTCATCCTAATTGTTTGTTGTCATGCGCTCAATATTGAACCAAGACAGGTATGACTTCAAACTTTCATCATCACGTTGCTTCACAGTCAAGAGGTAGGCAGTAGAACGTCTAATTTTCCTGCTTGCCATGAACTGAGTTAGTAAGAGTTGGGCCAGCTCCAAGAAGTTGTCAATGGTACCAGGCAGCAAGGACCCAAACCATGCTCTCGTCATCCTCTTCAAAGTGAGAGGAAATGCCCTGCACGCGACTTCCCCCAAAAACCCATGCAGGATCATATGGGTTTTGAATGTTTCCAGATAATCCAAGGGATCCCTGGATCCATCGTACGCATTTATCTGCAGAACTTTAAATATTGAGGTAAGATGGACCACTATAACCTCAGCGCTATATGGCAGGTTCGTAATGGTAAGCAACTGGTCCATTGTGGATGTCGTGCCCATCTGCTTAGCCATCTTGGCGTATTTGTCCTTGAGTTCACGGAGCTCAAGGTGCATCCTACGTCGCTCTTCTTCGGTTGTCGTTACCTTAGGGGCTCGACATGACTCAGAGCGGTGGTTGTGCTTGCCTCCCTCCATTTTCCCATTAGTTTTCCATAAGGTGGCATTCTCTTGGCGGAAAGCTGTCACCACATCAATCAGCTTCCATATCATTTCAGCTTGTTCATTGGCTCTTGCTTCTATTTCTTTACATTGTTCTTCTTCATGACGCGAGACTTGGGAGCGTGTTGTTGCCAGCATGCAAATAACACGCTACTATAGAAAAGAAACGATCCTACAGACGGCGCCACTGTTGTTGTCATGTTTCGCGGCCTAGGCAACTTCACGCTGCTAAGCTTGGTCTAAATCCTGTTGAGATAGAGACTGGGGGCCTCGTGGTGCCGTGGTACCTCTGATGTCTAAGTTCGTTGTTGAGATGAAGTGAAAGAGAGAAATATTCAATTGAAGAGGGTGTTTGTTGAAGTGTGAAAGAGTCTGAACCCTTCTCCTAACTAAGGGAATGGGTATTTATACTTGACTGGGGTGGTCCCCGAGGTGGAGGTGGAGGTGGAGGGTGTGACGCTCCATACTGGGGTCGAGTGTCCCCGCCAACTCTCTGTTGTGCAAAAGTTCTGCTAAACTTGATTGCGGTTGTCACTAACACCCCAGGAGGCAAGGTGTTGCGTGCCGAGCCCTAGGATGCATTAAATGCATCGTGGCATGCCCGTCTCAGTCCCATTAAATGCAGTGTGATTCCGGTCAGGTACATCCATCCCTCTGACCTATCTGAGATTCCGAATGCCAAGGTTCAGGGACAGGGATGTCCCTAAATGTCGGCATGTAGCAGTGTTAGACAGTCCTGCCTTTTGTCTTCTTGTTAGCGTGCTTGGCCCGGTCGCTCCCCCTCCTGGCCTGACCTGGCCCAGCCCAGCCCAGCCCAGCCCTTTTCCTTGGGCTTCAGGATTCTTCAGGCCTCGTGGACCGGCCCAGCCCCAAGGATTACTCCATTTACAGTTAGAATATTATTTTTATTTTGAAATTTAAAAAAAATTAATTGTTTATTATATTTTGTTTGAAAATTTGTGAAAATTATAATAATAAGATAAGATGAGATGAATTGTGATGAACTTTGAATCCAAACCTTCCGACCTCATTTGATTATGCAGTTAATATGAGATATTTTGTTAAATGTTGAATAAAATATTATTTTTAATATTATTTTTATTTTAAAATTTGAAAAGTATTTATTATATTTTATGTGATAACTTAAAATATTGTAATAATTATATAAAATAATTTAATTTTATGTAATTAAACCATGTACTTCTGTCCATTTTGGTAGAGTCTTTTGATGAATTGGGGCTACGAAACACACATTCAAGCCATGTACTTCAGAAGTCTATGGTCATTTTTATCCTGGGTCGTACTTTTCTTCAAGCATTAAATCAAGTCAAAACCGTGTTGAAGATACTCCTAAATTCAACTTTCCGATGTCCCTAGATTGGGAGGAAAAAAGTACACCGTACAAACAGCTGGCTTTTGCTGTACATGACTGTTAAGATTCTCTAGATTTTGTATGAATGACTAATGATAGATCAACAACATATTACATAATAATACTATAAAATAGGTTAATTTTTATAAAATAATTTTATTTTTATAAAAAATTTTATAAAAATATCGTTCATTTAAAATATAATTAAAAAAATATTATGTAAAAATCATTTTTTTTATAATAAAATATAGGAATAGGTCCTTAAATTTAATTAATGATATGATTATAGACTTGTAAAAACAAAATGAGGATTAATTACACTTTCTAATCACAGACTATCACTGATTTTTTCAATTTGCATTCCAAATTATATAATATATATATATATTAATTTACATATAATCATATACTATTCTTTGCACCCTTTTTATTAAGAATAAATATAGATAAAAGTTATTGTTAAAAATAATTATTTTACACACATAATATGGTATTATCTAGACCACACATCTCCTAAATTTAAAATAAAAAAGTAGAGAATTAAAAACAGTTATGTAGTGAGTGCAAAGTGTGCACTGTTACAATAACTTCTCTCTAATATTCTCTTTTATTAAACCCAAGTATTCGTGGGTGGATTGTTATAATTTTTATTCATGAACAACTTGTTTATTATTTGTTACGTTGTTCCCTGCTTGATGAACCTCAATCAATAATGCTTGCTTTCGCGAAATAATATCATGCACAAAAACGAAGCTGGAGAGCTACAAAAATCCCCAAAATCAAAACTTAAAATTAAAAAAAAAAAAAAGAAAAGAAAGGAAAAACTTTAATCACATTTCAATTTATACTAGCAACCACCAGCATATGCTTGTAATTTGAATTGGCTGCTACTGTATTTGCTAAATTCCCCATATTACAAGAAAAATATTTTAGTCACAAAAAGATTGTATAAAAATAAATTTATAAATTGATGTGATACGTGATATTGTAAAATTATTTTTATTGTAAAGTAGATCTAACGGATCCATGAAGCTACGTTAATTTGTGTAATCTTTTTGTATCTGTAATAGTTCTCTATTTGCAATCATGCCATCATCTCACCAAAGTGAATAAATCAGACTTTTGTTTGTTTGTTAATTTTCATAATTGAGTTTTGTTACAAAGAAGCTTAGTGTATAACACACTACTTATAGTGACATCTATTATAATTTAAAAATAAATATTAAAAAGACTAATCATCTTTTAGCATAGTTAACGTGAAAGATTCTGAATAGATTTTCTCAATTTTCATATTCTTTGTAGGCATTTTATCAATTCAAACCCGCGTCGAAGTTGACAGATTTTCTGATGTACTGTAGAGCACTTTGAATGTTTAAGCAAATTTATCAACTCAAACAAAAGAAAAAATGATGTAGTAAACACAAACTGCTGGCCTTGTTCTCGACATTTTACTTTTCTTCCCAATCTACTCAATATTTTCATAGGCCCCATATATGATCTACGATGATTGGCTTCTTGAAGAAGATAGTCCAGTTAACAAATCAACAACACCACCCATGAGAAGTTTGTTAATTATTAATACAAATTAAAAAGAAAGAGTTAGGCCGGTGGGTCCATTCTCGAAAGAGATCAATCCCTTTTACTTTGTTTTGTGAGGTATTTATGGTAGAATAATGCTAGGTATATAAGACTTTTATAAAAAAAAAAAGTGTTTTGAACTCTTATCCCACATTGTAGTTTATTTAACGTGACTCGAATTGCGGGCTAATTGTTCTCCTTACTTGCTACATTGTTACGATGTTTCAGTACTCCGTTGTAGTCATTTCATATTAATTTTTTATTGCTTATATCATTACTTTTTTATTAAAAATATAATACAAATAATTAAATATAAATAATTAAATCAGTATAAATTTTTTAAATAAGTGATAATTCGAACATTGACTCTACACTCAAATCTAATAATTATATATTCTATGTAGTGGGCTCACTCATTGAGAATGAGTCTAGCTTACACATAAGAGAGTGTCAAAAATATATATAAATAATTAAATCTACCTATTTTCGCTTAAACTTTTCTTGTGATTTCTGTAATTTTTGTAATTGTAATGGGTCAACCAATCTAAGGGACTATGTTGTTCCTTGCCTTGCATTCGGGACCTTATCTCCACGGGCTACCTTTCTCCTTTCTTTCATGAGCACGTCCTCATTCATCTCAATCATTTCTATTGATGACAGTTTCACATACCGGATATTGAACTCAATAGCAGCACTACACATTCCGAAAAAATATCCGGATTAATTGTCCCGAAACAACATTTTATTTTTTTATTTTTCTTTTCATTTTTTTCATGTATTTTTTTAATCATCATAAACATTTAAAAAAAATAAAAAATTCACATCATTAAAAAATACTTCTTTAATCATTAAGTAAAAAATAAAAAAATCCATTCGGAACACTTTTTGGATCCCGAATTCGAGACCCAAAGTATTTCTCTTGAACTCAATTACCTGCAACATAGAGAAGTAAGGGGCTCGAGGTTGAAGGGTCACCTCCGACGCCTAAATTAATTTTTCGTTTGTTGGAGAGAATTTAAGCAAGCAAGAGAACGTAAGTCCTATATTCTAACCTAATGCCCGGCTTTTATACTACTTGTCGAGATGGCATTCCGTATCTCATGTCAAGTATTTTGTTTAAATTTTGAAGTTATTTTATGATATAATTATGTGGATATCTGAAACAAAATATTCCACAACGAACATGTACTTCGAGGAGCTATCGGGACTTTATGACCACTTGCAACAGAATTGTGCTGACAGTATGGGCTTGTTGAATGTAATAGCTATGAGAATAAAATAAAAATATAATAAATATTGAGGGAATATGGAGAAGATAAATAGATAATTATTTGTAGTTGTGAACTTTGACCCCCGATATAAGTTGTCGATTGTAGAATGTTAGATTAGGGACCCTCGATGATGAGGACGCTGATAAGTTGATTAGATCGTTTAAATGTGATATTGATGATTTATATAACCATTACAACAATAGTGGTCAGTCTTTAACTGAAGGTTGTAGCTCCTCATGCCCGACCGGCTCGACATCTTCCTGAGATGACGCGCATGCACAAAGTTTAAATTTATTGTTGTTACAACGGTATCATCAAAACCGTACATCAAATAATATTATCCGGTGTAAGTCTGAGGTTGAGCGTTACATTATGGAAGATGTCGAAGTACCTAGTGATACATTCCCGATATTAAGTTGGTGGAAGGTAAATTCTGGCAAGTTTTCAGTCCTTTCTCGATCTCGCAAGGGTCGAAGAGTTGTTACCTGTCACTTAAACTCACATTCCAACATAATATTTATAGACTCCAATTCTCAATGTCATAGAAAAATTATTGTTCCAAACCAACTACCTCAATATAATTAACCTCTCAAAATACCAAATCATCAGAACACGCCAAAATTACTTAATAAAAATTCCTCAATACTCATATAAACCTTTTATGCTTAATCCATTATGCTTAAATCACCTCACTCATACTCCATAATCTTTATCCCCAGCTGAAATATTCAAATCATTTGAAAAATATTGTGGAGATAAGGGGTGAGTTATCAATAACTCAATAAGCAAAGAACATATACTAGTATGTAAACATGAGCATTTACAGAGTTCAAAATGCTGAACAAAATATTTTTATTTTTAAAATGCATAATCAGAACATGTTATCAAAAATATCAGAGCGAAAATTCAGAAATATTCTTATTCAAAAATATCATTTGGTATAGCATAACTAAGCATCATCATTTTATCGTATCGTATCATATTATATCATATCATAACAGAGACCACGTTTGACCTCGTAGTAGGGTTGTGCATTATGTGGAAAGCCAAACAGAATATAAATCACAATGACACCAAATCGATTGCACTCATAACATAGACCACTATTATATCCCGTGGCGAAGCCAAAGGCCACCATTATGTCCTGTGACAGGGCTAAAGGTCACTATTTTATCCCGTGACAGGGCCATAAGTCACTATTATATCCCATAACAAGGCTAGAGGTCACTATTATGTCTCGTGACAGGGCCATATGTCACTATTATCACCCGTGACAGGGCCAGAGGCTACTATTATCACCCGTGACAGGACCAGAGGCTACTATTATCACTCGTAGCAGGGCCATATATTAAAGCAAAACATAATCATAATCATCAGATCATGACCAAAAATAGAATCAGAAAGTTATGCCAAATTTTTTCAGATGCCACGTCATATCATAACAGAGTACTGAACAATTTCATATCATTTTCACATATTCAAAACAGATTCAGAGCATCTTCACATAACATGTACAAATTTTCAGATTTCATATTTACTCTTTTTGTATCATCAAAACAGAATGCTAAAAATTTGTTCATGTCTACACTAGTCATGACAAAAATACTTTTTTCTTTTATACAGATTTCATGAGTAATGCAGAACCAACAACTGAAATTGTTTCAAATTTCTTTTTATAACAAAATATGCATATTTTTCCAAAATCAATATTAGTTCATTTTCTTTTTATACAAAGTCTAGCATATGAACCTTGCTTACTTCGACCTTTTAATTTCTCTAAATATCCTTACAATAGTGCCAAAAAGATATCAATTGTCACTTATAAAATAATCATGTAACTTACGTAAATTTCCAGTAGTATGTAACTATCTAATTAAGCACGCACTTTCTAATTAAAAACCAAAATACTTAAATATATTTAGTCGATAATCATAACCAAAAAAAAAAAAACATCATCACTTGGCATTTTTATATAATCACATGCAGAAGCCAACCCATTTGAAAGTATTAAGAATGGCCACTTGACCAAAGGGCTTGAGGCCCATAACCCATCTCCATTTTAAAGGAGTGGGAACTCTGGGCACAGAGAGGTGCGTGAGAGAGAGAGACCAAGTGAACTCATCGAGAGAGGAAGGAGGTGCGGCGGCGGATTCTGGGTGGTCGGACGAAAACGCCAATCACTATAGTTTCCTCTGTGTGGTGGAGTCTTGCGGGAAGAAATGGAACTGTGGTCTCAACCAGAGAATAACAGAGTGGAGGGAGAGATTTTGCAACAAAGGACTTATGGGGAGGACGTGTGGCAAATCTGGGCTGGTGGGAGGCTTCCAACATCACTTTCTGTGGTTGATTTCGACAGGGTGGTGGTCGAATAGAGGAAGGTGGTTGCGACTTGTGGCTCACAGGCAGGAAGCAATGACTCTATTTATGGATGTAGGGAAAATAGGGGCTTTTGGCAGTTTTACATAGGGTGGGTAGTAGTGGTGCAAAGCAATGGTTGGGTGGCGCCCACTAGGTGGCCTGTTGGACGTGTGTGAAGACTGTTGTTTGGTGTTATAAGGGCTAAGGGAGGCAGGTTGATGGTGGAGGCTACAGTGGTTGGGCAAGGCTGGGCTTTGTTCTTGGTGGTTTGCAGTTGTATGTGGGAGTGGTGGCGGGTTTCACGTCTTATGGTGTTGATGTATGGCATTAGTGAGGTTGGCTTCAATGGTTTATGGTGGAGGAAAGGTTGTTGCTCCAGTGGCTTGCTCGATGTGTGGTGGTGAGGCTCATGATGGCGTTGCCGTGAGGAGTCTGACAAGATTGGGCGTGGCTTTGGTGGAGAAACCGAAGGGTTGAGGCGGTGGGGCAGTCAATTTGGTGGTGCAGGTCATTGTACTTGGTCTTCAGCATGAGAGAGAGTGAGAGAGAGAGAGATTGATCGGTTTGTTGAGAGAGAGAGACCTGGAAGTGAAAATAAATGTGGCGTGAGTGAGTGGAGAGAGAAAGTATCGGAGAGGAGAGGTGACGGCGTGGAGATGGAATCGGGAGGGAGAAACTGTGAGGGTGTGGGGAAGAAGAGGGAAACCAGAGGAGTATTGACCTCTAGGAAATGATGTTGTTTCCTTCTCCAATGGGTTGGGCTTCGCTTAGCTTGGACCTAGGCTTAGGTGTTGGCCTAGGTGTTACATCCTCTCCCTCTTAAAAACTTTCTTCCTCAAAATTTTTTGCACTTAAAACAAAGACTAAGGCACTTATCCATCTCATCCATTTCATGCATATTTTAATCTTCAATCATTATGTTGAATCTAATATTCCAAGATTCTAACCTTATGATATTGTCTCTTGGTGTCTCACATACCTCCTAATCCTTCAGGTATATACATTCGCGCACAAAAAAAAAAAAAAAAATCGATCATCATACTTGCCAGTGTACAATTCAAGTCTAAAATGTAAACTTCCCAAATAGAACAAAAGCTTAATAATGATTCCAGCCAAATTATTAGCTTAACCTCATATAAAATTAACACTCTCCACATAATATTATAACTTCATACGAATAATGAAGGTCGTGTTTTGGATGCTTATCAGAGTTCACTGTCTCCGACCACTGTCGAGACCCTCGTTTGCACACAGAACTGGTTAAATTCAACACCCATTAGAGTAGGTATCGTTGATGCCAAGAGCTATAGGCTTGAATAAAGTAATTTTATGGTTTTAAATGATTATTTATGTAATTTTAATATTTTCATTATTTAATTTATAATTTATATGATTTTGTAGACCTAACTATGAACACCAGACTAATTGTGGATGACTAAGATAGACTCACTGTGGGATGACCCATTTATTGGTGAGAAACTCAATACCATGATTACCATTATGCAAACCTTGTCACAGTTAAAGGTGGAAGTGAGTTCATAATGTGTCATATTTTATGTCATATATCACTTGGTTGATGGTTTAGAAGTTTATAGTTAAATGACTAAAGAAAAAATAGTGTATTTAATCAATAAAACTTCATGCAAGAAAATTAGAAATCATTATCGAGTCATCGACTCAAATGCATAAACTATCAAGACTGATGTGGGGGATTGCGGCTATTTCATATTTGAATGAAATCTATGACATTATTAATATTTTGGTGTTGTAAATTTAAATTTATTATGCTTTGTAGTTTTAAATTTAAATTTATCATTTGCACACATTAAATCACCTATTTTTGTATTGTACATGATTTAGTTATTGAATTTAATTTTTTCCTTTTTTAACTTATTTTTTATAGTATTTTAGATTTTTTTAATTATTTTTTTACATAATTTTTTTTTTATTATTTTTAAACATGAGTGGGCCAATCTGAATTTCAGATCGAGCCTTAAATGTTGGGTCATGGGCCCAGGCCCAATCTGAGTAGGCCAAATGGGGAAGCCCACTTCAACTCTGATTGGAGCTCTGAGCTTTGACTCCAATCTCTGACTCCAATCAAAATTGGAGTCGGAGCCCACCCTATACATGAGGTCTTGTCGTGATATCTGTCCACATCCTGTATCTGATCCTTAAACGTGGTGTGGCACTATCACGACATACGTCTACAGGGTAGTGTGAGGGTAGGCGAAGTTCTATCTTTCCACATCGAACAATTTCCTGTGTAGACCCTGGGCCTTCTTCATCCTTATACAATTCATGGGTCAACAGTACTGCTAATCACTGGGCCTCCACGATAAGCTCAACTCGCCCAGGAGGGATGTAAATATCCCTTCCAACCTCAATTACTGATCACCTCCACTTACGTATAGACTATCTTGCTTTACTTATCATCACTTCGATCTATCCAATATTCTCCCTAAAATTTGTTTTCCCTCCATCCACCTTGCTTTGCTTGCCTTCAGATTGTTATGGTCACGTCCCTAGTGCACCCAAGTCCATTCCCGACAGTTATCTAATAATATTTTCAGCTTGGAGTTTTTTCCTTTTGAATGATTTTCAGCTTGAAGTTGAAGGTTAATAACTTAATACTCTATATTTCCAAATAAATAAATAATAGCCAGCAAGTGTCCTGACTCCTGTATCCTTATATCTTCCGAGTCAAAATCCCGTTATACCCTCGAGTCCAGTTTGTTGGCAACTTTTCCTCCGAGGACTTTAAAGAGAAAGTCTAGGGCCTTCCGACTTTAAAGAATCTCCGACTCGTCTGACCTTTCATATCTCAAGAAACTTAGCAACCAAATTGTGTATCCCCCCGCAGGCCCATTTTTTTTGTACCTCACGAGTCACTCGCTCAAATGGCTTCCTTCCAAAGCTTCTTATTCTTCATCTTCATCTGGGTCTTCCTTTCACGGATAGAATCAAGCACCGCAATCTGCAAAACTTCATCTTGCGATGGCAGCCAAAGCCCGCCGGTTAGGTTCCCTTTCCGACTGAAAGACTCTCAACCAAAATCCTGCGGCTATCCGGGATTCGATCTCTCGTGTAACAACCAAAGCCAAACGATTCTCACTCTCCCTTACTCTGGAGACTTCGTCGTCGAAGACATCGATTACCTGGGGCAGTCCATATACATCAGCGACCCGAATCACTGCTTTCCCAAACGGTTCCTGGACAACTTCAATCTCTCCAACTCTCCTTTCCAGTTCGAGGTTCCTGAGAACTTCACCTTCTTCAACTGCTCGTCCAACGCGACGATGATGTATCTGTACTGGCCGATTTATTGCCTCAGCGGGGATGATTACAAGGTCTTGTTTACGACGACTTTGTACACTGATATCTTGTCGCCGCCGACGTCGTGTAGGATGATATCGACGGCTGTCACGGCTCTGCTTCCTTTTCCACAATCACAACCTGTCCAGTTGATCTGGGGTGTGCCCAATTGTCAACGATGTGCAGGGAGCGGCGGAGATTGTGCTCGCGAGAATGATTCGAGTCTGGAAGTTGGATGCTCCAATATTCCAAGCAATCATAACAATGGTACGTACGTTTAATTGCTTTCCCAGACAAAATTACTTTTGCCAGGTACTTGGGCTAACATGGTAGATTGCTTTGGTTTCCCTTTTTGTTTTTCCCCTGTTGTTTGATTCACCAATGACCAAAAGGATAATTCACAGAACAGAAACAAAAAATAAAGAAACAAAGAAAGAAAAATCAACACCATTCTGATAAGCTTAAAACAATAAATATTATGTTAAAATGATGAAATGAACATATAATCTCTCTAAAGTGGTTTAAAGAATTGAAATGATCGTTAGATGTTAAAACTACACTGTATAGTATATTTATCTCCTTAGCTATAACCGTGAAAAGAATAACTTATTAACAGAGCTAGGTTTGGAAATCAAAATCAACATCTTAATTAATAAAGTCAGAACAACTGGAAGAGAGGGATGCAGTGCCGGCCGTGGTTCCTTGGACACGTTTTCAGGGGGTGGTAGAATATCTCTTTCTTTAACAACCATGTGTAAACAATTAAGGGTTGGTTTGGTTTTACAAAGACATGTTTCAACATATCTCATATCATCTTATCTCAATATTAAAAAATCATTCAAATACAAGCATTTTCTAATTTCATATTTTTTTAATTTTTTATCTAATTATTATCTAATCATTATAATTTTTTCAAATTTTTAAATAAAACACAAAAAATAATTTAATTTTTTCAAATTTCAAAATAAAAATTATATTCTAATTTTATAATATTTTTACTCAAATTTTTCTCTATCATTTTTTAAGATTTCATAAAATATTTTAACTCAAATTATTTTATTACTGTTTACATATTTTTCATGTGTAACCATATGAGACCTAACGGTTCCCATCAAACAGATGATCACACATAGGGCTCTAGGTGAGTTTATTGTTTTTTTAATTTCCTTCATCATCTAATAAAAAAGCCATTATTCTAGCTAGCCAGTTGATTGGGGTGGGAGATCGCTTTCTTCGAGAGCTAGCTGTGAACATGAATTCCACATCACAGGATGATCACACGGAGAGAGATTGAGAAAGCGAGATATGAACAAAAACAAGAGTTTAAACACAGGTCGGTGGAGTAGGACTAGTTCATCACAACACAAAAATGTCTCAAGAGCTGCGCGACTGCTACCGACGACCGTGCTGCTATACTTATTTTCCTAGAAGTTTTGGACCCCACTCAATTTTTATACCGGTCGTAGTCAAAGGCAGCAGTGTCGGCATTCTCTATTGTCCAACCCCAACTTGTTACTAAAGAGACGTATGTGTATCGGCCGGAGGTTGACTACAAAACTTCCGCATCATCTTTCTTACTTTTATAGAAAAATTTTATTCATTACTTTTACACACTATATATTATATATATATATATATTTTTTCTCTTACCAAATAAATAAAATAATTCAATTAATTAAAAAGAATAAAATTTAAAAATTTAAAAATAAATAAAATATAATATAATTTATGATACGTGGGAATGATTATTAGTAAAACTCATTTAAGGCTTTTGGACCCAAGCGTTTAGGTAGATTTAAATATAATAAAAGAACAATTATTTAAACTACGTCAAGTAATGATCACATTCAATAATCTGACATATTTTAAATAAATTTAAATATTAATTAAATAATTTAAATGTGTCGAAATTTATTATAATAAACAAATTGAACGTGTTTATTTTTAATTTTTATTCACAATTTATTTATTAAAATTTTGTTTTAGGTGGTCTTCCGAGGAGCGTGAAGTACGGCGTGGCGATAGGCGTGGGAATACCCGGAATAGTGTGCATGATTGGGCTCGCATGCTACCTATGCGGTCTCGTTAGGGTGTTTAGCCGCAGACGCCATCCAAGCACAGAACTCTCCATCTCAATTACTCCTCAACGCACCATGTTTGCAACGGGTCTTGACGGACCCACCATAGAATCATACCCAAAGACTTTGCTTGGGGAGAGTAGACGTTTACCCAAGCCTAATGACAATACTTGCCCCATATGCCTCTCCGAGTACCAGCCCAAGGAGGAACTTAGAACTATACCCGACTGCAATCACTATTTCCATGCTAATTGCGTAGATGAGTGGCTGAAAATGAATGCCACCTGCCCTCTTTGCCGGAATTCACCAGACGGTTCCGTTTTGGTTACCCCTTCGGCTTCGTCGTCGTCGTCATCATCGTTGTCATCTATATCAATAGTGTAAGCTTTTCCCTAATCCATTGTATAGAATTTGTTTCAATTATGTCGTTGGATTGTTTGTTTTGTGTGATAATTAGGTAGATCTTAATTTTTGGATGATTTGAGATGACATAAATTAGGAGATATAAATACTTAAAATGAGAAATGTGATCATGTTTTTTTTTTTTTTTAATTATTTCTTTTTTCCAATTTTGTTGGGTTGGACCAAAATTCTGCTTTGTTTAGATCTTCATCTACTCTTAACTCATCATTACCATTTTTTCAAATTTCAACACAAAATATAATAAACAATTCAACTTTTTCAGATTTTAAAATAATAATAATATTAAAAAATAATATTCCAACAATATTTTATTATCTCAATTCAACTCAACTCACTCTAATCATTCTCGTTTGCTTTTGTAGATAAATTAAGATGAGATGAAATAAGTTGATATTAAAGTTAAAAGTTGAATAAAATATTGTTAGAATATATTTTTTTAATATTATTTTTATTTTAAGATTTGAAAAAATTGAATTGTTTATTTTATTTTATATGAGAATTTGAGAAAATTATAATAATTAGATGAGATGAAATGAGTTGAAATGAGTTATGAAAACAAACACATATTACAAATTTACTTGCCTTTTCTGATTTTCAGATAAAAAAATAATAGCTTGGATTTTTTTCGAAAAATGATTTAGCTTTTATTCCAAAAGAATGCATGAAGCAGTTGAACGCCACGTGTTGTATGTGTCGAAGAAGTCCACATCAATCTAAAATCATAGAGGCTGAGTTTTCCTTAAGCAAATCTAGCTGACTTGTGGTATGATAGGAATTATTTTAGTACCTTAAGACTTTAACTAATTGCATTTAGCACTCATTTTGCATTATTTTCTCTCTCTCTCTTTTTTACGTGTGGGCAAAGCCTATTTTAGAAAATAGATTTGCTTTGGCGGGTGTATTGGGGTTTGATTTCTGCCTTAGACAATTAATTGTATTTAAACCTATTTACTAACTTATGAAGTGTACGCAAACATTAAAAAAAAAAAAAAAAAACCTTGTTGGGGTAGGATTTTTTATTTTTTTTTATAGATTAATATCCATATTCTCATTTTTAAACATGTTATTCTTGTTTAAATTGATCATAAATAGTTAATGATCCGTTAACAAAAATAAATATTGAAAAAGTATGAGATGTAATTCAACCATTATAAAGTGGATGAATCCTACCAAGAACTCAATTGCTGAGTTGTTCTAGTTCTGTATGAGTCAGTACCGAGATGCATGTGTTAATAACACTTGCAATGACAGTAAATGAAGATAAATGATTTAGGCCTAAAAATATTTCGTAAAAATAAATCTATAAATTAACATGATTTAATGTAATATATTAGATTATAAAATTATTTTAATTATAAAATAGATCTAATATATCATATAAAATAATATCAATTTATAATTTTTTTTTAATAAAATTTGTTTATAACCGTAAAATCAATGATTTTTTGTCGCTCAGTACCCAATCACTTGTGCACTTGCACACCTACTTTAGAAATGCCTCGTCAACACCGATGGTTGCATGCTCCGTGTCCTTGCAAATTTTACATGTAAAGAAAAAGAAATAATGTATTCATCATTTTAATTTTTATCATTATTTTATTATCTTATAATATCACATTAAATGATAAATTTATAAGTGAAATATAATAAATAATTTATAATCACTTAATATCACATTATAGATGATAAAAAAATGATAAAAATTAAAATAACGAGTAGTATTATTCAAAGAAAAAAGTAGGTTAATATTAAATAATTTAAAAAAATTTCATCAATCACTATTCAGTAATCACACTCTACATTTTATAAAATATATCTATATATTTTATAAAATTATAAATATAAAGTGTGAAAATGAAAAAATGATTGCTTCATAGAATTACTTTTAAATAATAGGGAAAACCACTTTTAAAAGAATTAAAAAGGCAAACTATCAACTTAGGAAAGAATAAATAAAATAAAATAATTGGGGCAACATGCATTTTTATTTTCGATTTCGATTGTTGAATTTTTACTGTTTTAAATTTCTTTTAATTCTTTTAGAAGGTAATGTGAAAAGACGCATAAGTACGTAATTATTGGTATTGATGTGACGTTTTTAATAGATTGAAGCAGTTTGATAACTAAGATTTCATTTCTATATTTTTATATTGAGTTAAATTCTTTATAAATAATAATGAATTAAGAAGGAGGTACAAGTTGTGTAAAATTTATCTAAAATGAATTTAAATATATTTAAATGTGAAAATAAATTTATATGTATTAATACAAATTTTAAAAAGATTGTAGATTTTACATATAATGAAATATTGAATTAAAAAAAATTATGAGTCTCACATGTGAAGAGATTTTAAATTAAATTAATTTAATAATTTAAGAATTGAATGTTTAAATATTAGATTAATTTAAAATTAAATTGAACTAAATTAATTTAAATTGAGTCTACCAATCAATGGGAGCCTAAAGGATTGAAAGAACATGGAGATGGAAGACGTGTTACAGATTATTAATATTCTAGCATTAAACCCTTTTGCTTAATTTCCCTAAAACTCAGTTTGGTTGAAGTCTATATATGGGATCGTAATTGGTATTTCAAATTTTAGAAAAAAAGTAGAAAGAATCGGCTAAAACATTGACTTGGCGGTTTGGTTTGGATACACAAAATTATCTTATTTTATTATTATAAATTTTTTAAATTTCTACGTAAAATATAATAAATAATTTAATTTTTTTATTAAATTTTAAAATAAAAATTATATTAAAAAAATTATATTTTAATAATATTTTATTCAACTTTCAACTAAACTTTTTATCTCATCTCATTTCATTTAAACTGCGTAATTAAACTGTTCATTTTCTATGTCAATAGGCCGTACACATGCATGGATTTTTTAAGTCAATTAATGGAGACAAGGGATGCCCGATCCTTATAAACCTAAGACACGAAAATCCCCTTTCGGAGGCAACAATCCTAACTCTGTGGACAACAAAAATTGCATGGCAATATTCACAACATCTACGCCTATATAAGAGTAGTGCTAAAGCAATGGATTATTATAAAAATAATCTCACAAATTAATATAATTTCAAATATTCATTGTATTTGTTTTATATTAAAATTAATTTTACAATTTAATAAACTACATTACTTTATATGATCACTTTGTAACTAGAATATTTATCTATTTACGATATAACAATGCCTGCCCAGCGTCTTTGCCGTTATTTTCTTGCTGGTTTATGGATCAGCGATGGCCTTGTCCACGTACGACAAAGTATACAGTGAAATGCATTATTGCCTTCCTCACCTAAGGGGCAAGAGGCTGAGCCATGATCAACTACTTGCCGTGATGGTGCTAGAGTATTAGCATTAGATTAATCATTTTTATCTTTAAAATTTGATAAAAAATATATATTTTTCATAAATTTAAAATCTCTCTATCCATAACCTCACATTAGATTAACCATTAGATTCATCAAAATAATAATATAATGTAATAATTTTAAACATAAATTCATCAAATTTTAAAGATTGAACTCATTTGATGAGTCCAATGCTAATGCTCTCAAGTGCGTCGATTGGAAGGCTAAATGTGAGTGTCTTAGTTAGCTAGCCAAGCAGCGGCACAAGACTATTAGAGTACTAGTAGGGAACTCAATAAACTTTAGTCAAAATTTGACTAAGAAATTCATTTTTACAAATTTAGCTAGCCACTTGTTAACAATATCAAATAACAGGTTCAATAAATCTTTCACTATTATATTAAAATATTGATTTTAAACTTTTCATTTATTTTAATTCTAATTGTAATTTGAATTTATCAAACGGTTATATTTTCTAACGGATATATTTCTTCAACAGTTATGTTTTCTAACGACTATATTTTTTTAACGGTTATATTTTTTAATTGTTATATTTCTCCAATGGTTATATTCTTCCACTATAAAACATAACATTTCATCAACAATTTCATTCACTTCAACTCAAGTGTGTCTATAAAACATTTTCTTTTCATTTATTCTTAATGGATTGTTCAATTTTTCACAAAATGATACTTTTCGATTCAGGTCTTGACGAAGAATTTGAGCTAGTGAGACAACTTGTTTTGGCAGAAGAAGGATCAAGCTCATGTGGTTCTTCTAAAAAATCACATAAATTCATAAGGTGAGATCAATTGCAAACCCACGAAAATCTTTTTCGTGACTATTTTGTTGATCCTCCAATCTATCCTTACAAATATTTTCGAATGAGGTTTTGAATGAGTCGTTCTCTATTTCTTCGTATCCAAGCTGCGGTAGAAGCTCATGATCTTATTTTGTAAAAAGATGAGATAATTCTGGAGGATTTGATTTTTCTTCCCTTAAAAAAATAACAGCTGCTCTGAGGATGCTTGCATATGGTGTCACGACTGATTTTATGGATGAATATTTGAAGATTGGAGCGACTACTGCATTAAGAAGTCTAAAAATATTTGTTAAAGCAATTGTTTCAATTTTTTCTAAAGAGTACTTAAGGAAACCCAACAATGATGACATTGTTAGACTGCTCGCAACTGGTGAGAAACATGGATTTCCAGGTATGTTAGGGAACATTGATTGTATGGACTGAAAGTGGAAGAATTGCCCAACTGCTGGACATGATATATACTTTGGTCATATCCATGAACCAATAATTATTTTAAAAGTAGTGGTGTCTTACGATCTATGAATTTGGCATTTTTTTTTAATTACCGAGATCTCATAATGATATAAATGTACTTGATAAATCATTTATATTTTCTAACATTGCTCAATGGCTTACTCCGACTGTTAATTACACTATTAATGGTCATAACTATGTAATGAGATACTATCTTGCTGATGAGATTGATCCGCAATGGGCAATATTTGTTAAGATCATCTCAGTTCCTCAAGAAAACAAGAAAAAAAATATTTTACTGCAGCCCAAGAGTCCGCAAGGAAGGATGTGGAGCATGTTTTTGGTGTGCTTCAAGCACGATTTGCTATAACTTGTAGACTTGCACGATTTTTTCACATTGAAACGCTCAATGATATTGTGATGTCATGCATAATTTTACATAAGATGATCATTGAAGATAAACAGGCTGACAATGAAGAAGAAGAGTTCGAAGATTTACCTTATCTGTTTAAAAAATGGGAAGATTTAACTTAGCTGTGTAAAAACAGCTACGAGTTACAAGTGATTGAAAACAACTTCTGCTCTAAAAAAGTTTTAACTCTACTATCGCAATTTATACATAATTATGGCCATAAAAAACAGAAATAACCGGCAAAGAGATCTCATACCCAGCAATTTCATAAAGTAAAACTTGCATATGTACCAACATGTGATAGCTAACTCGCATGGTCATTTTATATACTTTCCAAAAAGATATTTTCAGACGATATAAAAATCAGGTAAAAATAAAACATACTCTCAAACTATGCAACAGAGGCAGTGATCAATATGCTTCACAACCAGCACAATAGGTACATACTAACGCACAATCACTTCTATTTAAAGAGATACTAACGCCCAAACTTGAGAACGGAAACCAACCAAAGACAATGCAACATGATCCAAATTAGTGTGGAAGCATTAAACCGCCAAACAAATGGCAGCATGCACATCTTCAACATTAACAAAAATAAAATGAACTTCCTTTTGTAAACCTAGCAATTTCTTATATAATCCCTGGTTCTTTCCCTAATCCCTCCTCCCCTCTATTTTTCAAGATCTTCATATTCCAACATGAGCCTAAAGTTTCAGTTTTGAAAACGTTTCTAGCAACCAACATTAGAGACGGAAAGCTGGCCATCACATTTTCTTTTCATTAATTCCCACTAGCAACTTCAAGGAAACAAAATCAAATCTTACATCACCTTCCTTTCCTCCAACCACCAAAATCTTACATCACATTTTCTTTTTAGGTATCAGTCCAAAGCAGCAAAAAAAGGCAAATGAGTCATGGGGATTGCAGCAGGCCTCAACTAAGCCGATTCCCAACAAGAATTAACACCAGCAGCAGGGCTAATGAACTTTGAAGCCAAAGGAGGCTTCGCAAAGAGATTTGTGGAGCCTATTTAAGAGCCAGGAAACTTTCTCAAAAAGCACTATAAATCCAAGCGATTGTTCAGGCAATGAAGCAGAGAAAGGAAAATGTAACTAACTAATTAAATCAAGCGGGTGTTAGAAAATCCCTAAATCTTGAATATCCATCTTATAATAAGAAATACCGAGAGAAGATAAATGGAACTAACTAATTAAATCCTAGCTCTGAGACAGAACACATCAAGAGAACAATTAAATCCTAGCTCTGAGACAGAACAAATCACAAGAAAACAATTAAATCATACCTTTTCGAATTTTAATGGATGTTTTATGAGATTTTACTTTTTCGAGGCAGAACCCAGGATTTTGAAAAAGTTAATCCATTTTAGCTCTGGGATTCTAGAGAAAGGAAAATGGAGATTGCATGGCTTACGGGGGCTTTAAAGTCCTAGTTTGGTCAAGGATGAACAATCGGATTCCAAGACTTAAAATCGTAACCCAGGATTAAAATCATTAGGGAAGATTGAAAATCGCACAATCACTAGCCTGGAATTAAAATCGCACAATCACTAGCCTGGAGTTAAAATCGCTAGGGAAGACTGAACAAAACAGAGAAAGAAAAATGGAGATTGTGTGGTTGATGGTGGTGACTCCGACTGACAATGGCGTTTCGGGGCTGCGAGTGGGAGTTGATGGCGTTCCACAGTTCTGACTAGGAGTCGATGGCGTTCTGTGTGTTGCGATGGTGGGAGTCGATGGCCTTCGTTTTTGCGATGGTGAATTTTGTTCAAGCTGAAAGAGGGGAAATGAAGAAAGCCGTGTTTATTTCTTGGAATTTTTTTCTTGTGCGGGAGAGAGAAGGAGCGGGAAGGCAATACTTTAGTTCATAAATAATATTTGACCAGCCAAATTTAGCTAATGAATTCATCTGAAGATAAAATTACTGTTTATTCAGCCAATCCATCGTTGCACTTTAGTTATTTTTTTTATTAAAATTTGACTTTGTTAAGCCCGTTACTACTCTTTTTAGAGTGGTCTAGTTATTTTTAATAAAAATTTAATTATAATTTATTTTTTTTTAAATTTAATTAGTCACTTCTCAATAATACCAAATAATAAATTATCCAAATCTATCACTATTTCATAATTTTTACATTTTCATTTGTTTTAATTCTAATAGTAAATGAAATATTTATTTCTTATTATAAAGTCCACATTAATTTTTTGACAATAACAACTGATAATAACAACTAAAATTAACTGATAATAATCGACACTTCCACGTTTTTCTTATGAAATTTACACTAGAAACTCTAAAATTAACTAGTGGTGGATACCATTTCCAATCCAACCACCAGTGATTGAAAACGCTACTAGAAAACAGATTGTATTTCCCATATTCTTTCGAGAAACCGCAGATGGATGTATGAGAAAACGATACTGTTTCCAATCCAACCACCGGTGGCAGACGATTGTATGAGATGTTGGTGTGCTTCGTTTTTGGCAAATCTATGTCAAGTTTTAAGTTGTGTTTGGATGTTGAAGTGAATTAATTTGAGTTGAAGTGAGATGATAAAATATTGTTAGAATATTATTTTTTAATATTATTATTATTTTAGAATTTAAAAAAAGTTGAATTGTTTATTATATTTTGTGTTGAAATTTGAAAAAATTATAATAATGAATTGAGATGAATTGAAAGGAATTAAGAATACCAACGAAGCATGCTGTGAGAGGAGCTGTTTTGTGGAGAGAAACTAGAGCGCGCGGAGAGCATTAAATTTACTGTAGAATTGTAGATATATTGTGCAAGTCTCAAGCGGAAGAGAATAAAATATTGTGCAAAATGATTTGGTCAGCAAGGAATACAGGACATAATATACGAGAGAATCCGAGGTTGCCCATATTATGGAATCAGGTCATTAACAAGGATAAACGGCTGAATGGGTAGGTGCCTGGGTCTCTTCTTGAAAGCACACAAAAAGCTTCTTGAGAACCGCCCTGAGAACACGGCCCCGTTTTGGGATCCACCGAGGGGCCACAGCAGCAGCAGCTGTATTGGAAGCAGCAAATGCGTCCATGTCGGACTTGTTAGCTTCTGAGATGAGAGCAGTGGGTGACAGTTGGATTAGCGCTTTGCGGCTGAATGAATGCAATGTAATAGAATGGTGCCAAGCAGACAGCCGACGAGGAAAGTATATATATGCGCGTGTCGACCGCGTTGGACGAGGGATCAGAAACGTTCTTTGTTTGCAAGGGAGACTCGTTCCAAAACCCAAACCCATAAAGATTTTCCACTTCCCTTCATCTCGACGTCTCGTTAATCCCCCAAATACTAATAAATAAATAGTAAAAGTCCAAGTTCCGCCGAACATGTCTTTAGGTACTCTTTTTGTACCATCTCTCTCTCAGTATTAATACGTCTCTCCGGTTGGGGTTTGAAGGAGTCAGGTTCAGTTCAGATACACGTTTTGCAAGAAAGAGTAAAATTTAAGCAAATACTATATGACTTGTTTCGTCGGTTGTCTTGTGGTCAATGCCTAATACATGTTTCTCACGTACATCATGACTTAAGTACGTATAGATAAGTTTAGTCATGTGTATACAAGTTCTTAAACTCTCTTCCCTTACAAGCCAATTTGATTCAAAGGTGAATCCTAGCCAATAATTTGTATTTCAGGAGTCGATATTAATTAACACTTGAGTTCTCTTTATTCCTACGATCTTGGCTTGAGAAAAATGCTGTCAGGTCTCGTTTGTTTTCAAGAAACATCTCATTTCATCTCACTTCAACATTACAATTTTTTCAAATCTCTACATAAAATAAAATAAATAATTCAATTTTTTCAAATCTCAAAATAAAAATAATATTAAAAAATATATTCTAACAATATTTTATTTAATTTTTTAACTTTAATATCATTTCATCTCATTTCATCTCTGAAAACAAACGAGTCCTAAAACTGAGTCTTTCGACTGAAACAACCACCACATGAAACATGATAGCTTGTCCGGTATGAGATCAAATGAAATATCACACCTTTGTAGTCGTCAAAAGATGAAAGGACTACCGTCGGATCATTAATGTCCATATTTTTAAATTAATTAAAAATTTTTCTCCAATAAATATCAAGATAATTTAAAAAAATTATTATAAAATAGATATGATGTATCCCATCAATTACATCGACTTGTAACTATTAATTATATATATATTTTAATTATCTCGATAGATTTAAATGCCGTTTGAATAGTGAGTAGATAAGATGAATTGATATAAAATTTGAAAGTTAAATAAAATATTATTTATTATATTTTGTATAGAAATTTGAGATTTGAAAAAATTAATTAATTTATTATATTTTATATATAAATTTAAAAAAATTATAATAATAAGATAAAATGAGAAGAAACATTTATTGAATTCAAACCGGGCCGTAACAATTTTTTACAGTTTGTCAACAGGGCTTGGTTTGTGGATTGGACCCGTCTGGGCTCTGCTGGACGTAACGGGTTAATGAATATGTGGATGAGCTGAAGTGAGATGATCTAGACTGGCTCGTAAAGAATGTGGCTGCCACTGGCTTCACGAGCGAGCTGTTATGGCCTGAAGGAAGAAGATGCGTTTGCTTGTTAAAGCAGCCTACATAGAAGGCAACCTGACGAATTGAACATTTAAATTTTAAACCCTACACCGCCATTGGTCTCCTCCAGTTCAGCTATTGATCAATCTCTTGGACCAGGCTACCCGTCGGAGCCTCAGAGGCCGACCAGACTTTATCCTCCTCTCTTTCTCCGGAGGTCACGTAAAGGTGAGATAGTTTTCCAAAATTTCCCAGTAGTAGTAATCTTTGCTTTGAGTTGCAGATTTTAACTCAGGGACTTGAACTTTGTTTCTTATTTAAAGCATTTCTTTATATTCGTTTAGATAGTGGATCATTTCTTTGACTAAGGTTATGCCTATGGAGTCGGTTTTATGGATATGGATTAATTTCGTGTTTTGTTTGGCAGTAATATGTGTAAGAAACCGTGGTTATTCAGGATTTTAGGCTGAATCCGAGCTTTACTTTCCATTAAATAGAGTTCGGGTTTTGCTAGGGTTTAAAAATGTTGATCGGTCTACCCGTGGTTATACTCCGATCTTTATTGAATTCCATCTCGAACTTTAATAACCAAGTTTAGTGTTGCATTCTGTTAAGTTTGTTATACTCTTCTCTCCGAGAGAGTATAAACCTCTTTTTTTATTTTTTATTTTTATGTCGGGAACCTCTCCAAGGCAGGGCCCTTCGGACTCACTCCTGCAGATTAAACTCCAGTCCCGTGCACTGCACCCTCGGAAGTTTCCCTACACGGAACTGATTAAATCGCTGGCTTTTCACCGGAGAGTGTGACCCATAGAGATTGTTTGCACCCAAGGGGATTTGAACCTTGTACCGGGGGGAGCATACCCCCAAATCCAAGGCCTTTACTACTTGAGCCAACCCCTAGGGGTTGAGTATAAACATTTAGAGAGTTTCGGGGCTGCAATGGCTTGGTGTGCGGTTCCATTATTTCCCTCTAGAATATATACGTGTCAAAATTTTATTTGAGTGTGTAAAAGCCCCTTATTCACAATGTCTGGCCCCTAGCCTCTCCCCAGGGATTAACTTCGAATCAGACGCGGTGAATAAGGGGCTTTTATACCCTCCAATGAAATTTTGACATGTATGCATTCTAATAGGGGAATAATGGAACCCCACACTAGGCAAGTAAATCCCATTTTCTCTTTCTCCCCTCTCTCCCTGTTTGCTTGGTCATGCTCTCTCTCTCTCTCTCTGATGGACAGCCCGTGAACTTGACCAAACGAAATGAGATGGCATCACATTGGAGGACATGAACCAAAAACACAACCCTGTTTCTTTCACAATCAAAACACAACCCTGCAAAACAAGCAAAATGCCGCATCAAGAGAACCACAAAGGTTCAACTTTTTAGTGAGAATTTGACAACTCCATTAGCAATTTCCCAGAGCCTTCAAAATTAATGAGCTAAAAACTGATTGAAATCTCATTTGAACCAAAGCTTTAACAGAACTAGCAATTCAGATACGTACTCAAGATATTTTCGAGTGAACAACCACATATATCAGAAAAATTTTCTACAAAACCTAACCTGGGTAGAGTAAAACAAAGCCACAATATCAGAAACACTTCAGTTAGAGAAAAGGGAAATGACCCAGATTGTAAAAATGAACGAAAAGCCATGGGACTTTATATCCAACTTGTCACACAACCAAAATTTGCTGCACTGCTGCTATTCAATGCATAGATATATAGATATGCATTTCAATTTCTGCATTCCAACAACATTTTCTAGTTCAAAAACTTCCAATAGACATTTAGAGAGTTTCGGGCCTGTGATGGCTTGTGGGAGAGAGAGAGAGAGTGAGAGAGAGAGCACGACTAAGCAGAGAGAAGAGGGGGGGGGGGGGGGGGGGGGGGGGGGAGAAGGAGAGAGAGTGACGGGGGTGTGTGCGTTTGTATGGGATTTGCTTGCCTGGTGTGCGGTGCCATTATTTCCCTCTAGAATACATACGTGTCAAAATTTTATTGGAGTGTGTAAAAGCCCCTTATTCACAGCGTCCAGCCTAGCCTCTCCCCTTTCTTCTATGCTTTATTAAGAAGAGTCAAGTGATTTTTCTTTGCTGTTGAGATGTTTCTAGGGTTTAAGAATTTCGTTCCCATTGTAATAGTCCAGTCTTTGTAGACTTATATCTTGATCTTAATAGCCAAATATAATTACTATATGTGTAAAATTTTCATACGTTTCTTTTAACGTTTTATCAGGCAGTGATTTCTTCCTTGATTCCTTCCCACTATTCTCTAAGATTTTTTTCATTGACATTTATTTTCAGAATATCGTGAATGGCTTATATGCGTAGTCTGTCCACAAGAGCAACCTTTATTGCTCGAAGATGCCATCCATCTTTTACTTATGTTCTCCATGATGATGATCGAAAACATTACACAAGTGTTGAAGATTTGTCTCCCCAGAGAATTGATAATTTTGTTCAGAGGAGGAGGTCATTCGGAAGTAGTAGCTTCAACAAGTTGGCTGGGTTTGTTCCCTTTCTCCCAGATAGAGGATGTTCCCACGTTCTTCTTCCGTCAAGCTTCGGCCCCTCGTTTCACAGGTATATGTCAACGACTGTTGGTGATGGGTCAGAAAAAATTGAAATAATGAGTGATGTTGCTGGTGTTTTGACGGATACAACTGTAGAAGCAGTTGCTTCCCAGGCCTCTGCAGTGAATGAAGTTGCCATTGCTGCTGCTGATTCTTTCCTGCCTGTTCAGGCGTTGCAATACCTCATAGATGCTGTACATTCTTTTACCGGCTTGAACTGGTGAGTATCCATTTGCAATCTTTTTATTATTATTATTTTTTAATGATCTATTTTGTAGCACTATGGTTTTGTAAGCTTGGATGCTCAGATATGCAGATATTCTGGAACATTGTTTATATAGTGTAGGTTCTAAAGAATGCACTAGGAATTACCCACTGTTAAAGAGATGATGTGCAAAGAATAAAAAATGGATTACGAGGATATTTAATGATTAAACTATTTACCCTTGCATGAATCACCATAACAATACAAAAACTCCGACATTCAAAATCTGAAACTTTTACCTGTCACTTCTTTAGGTTTCTAGATGCTGAATTTAGTATTGGCATAAGGCTGATGTTGCACGAGCACTAACAATATCTGCCGGAAAATAGCTACTGTCATGGAATAAGTGACAAGAGGAGGAGATTATACTGTTCATCGTATTTGAATACAAAGATTCTTATTGCCAGCTCTTTTGGATGGTTTGATTATGGACAGAGTGGAACGGAAGGATTGGTGGGAACCCACCATTTGGTTGTTTACGATTTTTTTAAGGAAAGGAAATGGTGGAGTGTAACCCCTTATTCCATTCCTTCACCTCATATATATTCCTCCCACCTTGAGCAGAATGTAGAATTTTCTTTATTAAAGGAGTAAAAAGGTCCTTTTTACCTTCTAAATTCCATTCCATATGTTCTGTGTACCTGGGGTAAGCCTTTTGCATTTTTTAAACAAAAAGTTATATTCTATAAATTCAAGTTCATTCCCTCTTAAGTCAGTGTATCCTTTCCTTCCTTTGCAAACTCCAAAACACACCGTAAAGTAAAGGGGAGGATTAGCTCAATTTGTATTTGATAATGATGGTTTAGTTGGTAGCAACCATATTACTAGTTGTCATAAGAAATGGCAGAGAACTATTTATTGTTGCAGTACAAGGCTTTAAGTTACTACTAGCAAATTATTACTGTTATATATTTAGTAAACAGTGGATTAGAGAGATGATTTTTTATCCTTAGTTTTTAAGAATACACTGTTTTCAAGTTTACACCACCACAAAGTTTTGATGATATTCGATGTTAAAAATGGAAAAGTAACTATTTTATTTCACTTTTTCTTCCTCCTTTCAGGTGGGCTTCCATAGCTTTAACAACCCTTTTGATTCGAGGGGCAACACTTCCACTTTTGATAAATCAACTTAAAGCTACTGCAAAACTTACTGTATGTGGCCTGAATTGTTAGTTACTGCAGCACACAATTTTGCTGGTTCATTCACATCATTTTCTTATATTCTCGCTGACAATCTGATGCACTCTATCTACTCAACCCTATGAGCAGTTTTTTTAATTGATTTATAATAGGCTTTGCTAATTCTTAAGCAGATTTTTTGATAATTTATAATAGTCTTTGCCAATTCTTAGATGTGCCTGTTACATACACTGTTGACTCACCACTTCTACAATGTACTTTCTTCTTATCTTTTTGCATATCTATAATTCTCTTTATTGACATTGTGTGGAAGGATCTATTTTATGTGCCACAAAACTAAATAAATGTACACAGTAATTTTTTTTCTTTTATTAAGCACCATTTTATCACAAGCATACATCAATTTTTTTGTATACAGTGGCAAGGCATCATTAATGTTCATGCATGTTCTGCAGCTCTTGAGGCCGCACTTGGAGGAATTAAAGCAGCAGATGCAGGATAAGGTACTCTTACCTGATTAGTATTTGTGTCATGGTATCACTTTTTTAATTTCTGACTACTTTTAGTAATTTTGTTGTACAAATTACCCACAAGTCTTGTGTCAGCTACCTAGGACAAGGTGAATGTTATTACTTGTTAATCACAGCCCTTAGTTGATGTCTTATTGGTGCATATGGTCAACTTGTTAGCACATGCTAAGATCCATGCTAAGATCCACAAATAAAGTGTTATTAGTTAGCTCAAGTTTCCTATATAAGTTAAATCTACAAAGGATATAGAATGCGACTTAAAATTAGCCTGTCACCAGTCCCCCCCCACCTATAGACTTCATGCTTGAATACATCTCTATACTGCTGGAAAGTTCATTTCATTTTGGGCATATCTGTGTGCTGAGAAATATTCAGTTACACTTTTGAACCAATAGAGGTCCCCAGTCAGCTTAAGGATCTCCTTGTGCTGATATAGACTGAGTTTGGGATAGACTTGTGTCTACTAGGGATATGAATGCAATAGGAAGGTAGATACTTACAGAAATGACTCGCCTAGCATGTGAACATTCTTTTTTTCAGGGTATGGAGCCAGCTGAAGGTCAACAACAAATGCAGAAGCTTTTTAAGGAGTAAGCTACTTTTCCATGACCTTTAAGAGGAACCCATGGCAATTAAGTTATTGGTTTTCATACTCCTTTTTATTTTTATGTCCACACAATATGTGATGCTGATAATATTACATACTAGTTTAAATGATAAAATGCATGAATGTGCCCCATATGCTGTGATTGTCATCATTCAAGTCAATTACTTGGTAGTTTGTTGTGAAGCTTATTCACGGATTCGCATTAAAGGGCCTTTTCAGTGATTTCCAGACCATTAAGAAGCTATTAAAATTTTGAGAATTGCCCCCTGCTATTTTCTGCCAATACAAATGGTTTATTGACTGAAGTTTGATAACCTTTTGTGCAATATTCTCATTTCGATTACAAGCCTGTAGCTGCGTGCTAACCTTCAGTTCTCTCCTATATGCCCTCGGTTTTCTTCATATCTTCATTTTTTCATCGTGATTCGACTCTGCAGATACGGTGTAAGCCCATTTACTCCCTTGAAAGGACTTTTAATACAAGGCCCTGTCTTCATCAGTTTTTTCCTCGCAGTAAGATAAAATTCTTTGGTCAGACTATCTTGCAATTTTTTTTTTTTTTTTAATCTTAGATATGAATATCTATATATGTCTCTGATAAAATTTTCTTTGGCAGATTTCAAATATGGCAGAAAAGGTGCCATCATTCAAAGGTGGTGGAGCCTACTGGTTTGTTGATCTCACCACTCCAGATAGTTTGTACATTTTCCCTCTTTTGACAGCAGTGACATTCTTAGTAACTGTGGAGGTAGGTACCTGCTTTGTTTAATTAATTGTTCATTTGAGCTTTTCTTTATGCTTAAAGAAGGGCCAATGAGGGATTGCAAATTACACTGATGAACTTTACTTGTGTATTTGTTGAACACTATCTTTGTGCTTCCTTCATATCATAAGGGTGATGAACGTATTTGATCTAGATAAGGTTGCACTAGCATATATTCAAATCCATGATATCTGAACCTAGGCTGTTGGAAAGCCTGTTTTTTAAAATAAAAGTTAAAAGTGCCTTTGAATCTGGAAAATGAACACATTCAAGGATTGTTGATAGGTGGCATATAGTGTCCAGTAGACTGTAGTTGAACCTGGAACCAAATTGACTTTACCAGGTTGAAAAGGCTCAATGTCTATGCCTGTATCACAGATTTGTGGGAGGCTTGCTGCGCCTGGGCCCATGGACCCATGGACCCATTTCCTATGCACCGGCCAGAGGAGCCACCTACCTCTGCACCCGTAACTCCTGTCTCCGATTCCGGCAGCACCAACATTGGCCAATCATTGTCGGTACCAACAGAGCCTGTGCAAATCTGCACGCTGGTGCCTACGGAGCACATGGGTGGGTCATCAGATCTCAGGGTGGCACAGACTCCGGCGCCGACACTATTTGGGCTGCCTCATGTCACCATGGCGATGACGGCTATGGTCCCGGCATTGGAGAAGGCTATGGCACTGAGCTTTGGAGATGAGATGACAAAGTCGGCGAAGTCTTGGAGCACTGCGAGAAGCCACATAAACCACTGACGGAACCTTCTGAGTCGGTTGCCAACCGCCGTTCCTTGTCATCTATTGTACTAACGTTGGGGAAAAAAAATTCAGCCAAGAAACAGCTATATGTTGTTACTGGAAGTGTGGAATCAGTGGGTGAAATGGGGGATGCTGAATTGGTTGGTACATTGGTTTTTTTTAGGCTAATAAGGACAGGGGGAAGAATCTATTCCTCTAAACTCATTTCATCCTAATGTGTCAGATTTGGTTATCTAGAAAGCTATGGAAATTAAGCATTGCGTAGGGATTACATGCGAGGGTTTCGAAGCTGAATTTATGGCCGGCCTTACAGCCATAGAGGCCGAGAATGCACAATTCAAATCCAATCTATCCCTTAATTTGGCTAAAACAATGGAAAGAGAACTCAAGAGGCTTACGTGAGCAATGAAAGATGATGGTGGAGAGGAGCTCTAACTGGGGTAAGATGGTTGCTCTATGAAGCCAAAAATAATAAAGGGGGCCGTATGAACATAATAAGTGGCTCCACGTTAGAAACTTACATTGCCAATGGAAGGGGGATATTATTTGTTTACAGGAGACCAAGTTGGAAGTTATTACAAGACAACTAGTCCGCAGTTTATGGAGAGGGCAACATGTCGGGTGGTCATACTTGCCATCTAAAGGAGCATCTGGGGGAGTCCTAATTATGTTTGATAAAAGGGTGGTGGAAAGGGTGGAGAAATGTGTGGGTGACTTCACTGTGGCATGCTCTTTTGTGAACTCAGAAGATGGCTTCCAATGGGCATTCGCTGGAGTTTATGGCACAAATATTAATTCGGAGAGAAAGGTATTGTGGGAGAATTGATGAGACTTCTTAGTTGGTGGGAGCTATCAAGTTGCATAGGGGGTGACTTTAACATAACTCGCTTTCCATGCGAAAGGTCGGCTGTATCCCACATCACTCCTGCCATGAGGGAATTTTCTGATTTCATTTCAGAACAGGAGCTTATGGACATTCCATTAACATGAGGCACGTTTACTTGGTCCAACAATCAAGAATTCCTGTCTTGGTCGAGGATTAATAGATTTTTGTTAACTCCAGAATGAGAGCTACACTTTCCGGATGTAGCTCAAAGAAGATTATCCTGTTTACGTTCTAATCACTTCCCATCTTTTTAGACTGTGGAGGCATCCAATGGAGTAGAAGGTATTTTAAATTTGAGAATATGTGGTTTAAAACTGACGGTTTTGTAGACAGGGTCAAACAATGGTGGACTTACAATTTCCAAGGCTCTCTAAGGTCTCGTTTGTTTTCGCAGATAAGACGAGATGAGTTGAGATTAAAGTTAAAAATTGAATAAAATATTGTTAGAATATTTTTGTTTTAATATTATTTTTATTTTGAGATTTGAAAAAGTGGAATTATTTATTTTATTTTGTGTGAGAATTTGAAAAAGTTGTAATAATGAGATGAGATGAGTTGAGAGAAGTTGTGAACAAACGAGGCCTAAGTTTCATTATGGTAAGAAAGTTGAAAGCACTGAAACAGGATCTGAAACAATGGAATGAACAAGTTTTTGGCAATGTGCTTCAGTAGAGGCGCTCTCTCTTGGAGGAGCTACAAGGTCTGAAGGGCAAAAAGGAGGCAAGAACACTCTGAATTTGAGAAAATTCGCAAGAGTCGGGTAGTCATTGAACTTGAAAGAGTAATATTGATGGAGGAGATTTCATGGAGACAAAAATCAAGGGGGCTTTGGCTCAATGAGGGAGATAAGTGTACAAAATTCTTCTATAGGGTGACTAACTACGTTTGGGTAGTGAGAATACTTGAGAAGTTTTAAGAATGTTTGTGAATAGTAGTGAAAAAGTTTTAATAGAATATTGAATAGTAGTAAAAAGTAGGTGAAAAATAATAAATAGTAGGAAAAGTAGGTGAAAAATAATAATAAAGTAAAGAATAGTAGTGAGAGTGTTTGAGAGTAGTTGAGATACTCTTGGCTGCTAGGTTTATAGGACGAACAATGCTATTGATATGCTGATGGTAGATGGGGCAGTTTCTTCGAATCAAATTAAAATTTTGGAGGCACATTTGGTGTGGGGAGGAGGCTCTAGCAGACGCTTTCCCATCCGTTTTCTGAGTGGCATGTGATCAAGAAGCCTCGGTGGCGGATCTCATGACTCGCTTAGGGGACCAAGTCCATGGGAATGTCACTTTTAGTAAAGCAGCTTAAGATTGGGAAATAAATAGTTTTGAGGATTTTTTTAGCCGAGTGTATTCTTTGAAGTTGTATGGTTTGTGCGAAGATAAGCTATGGTGGACGCTTGCAGGTAAGGCAACCTTCTCAATTCGTTCCTTCTATAAGTTGCTTACTTTGCTCCCAAACTCTCATTTCCCTTGGAAAAGATTGTGGAGGAATAAGGCGCCTCCCAAAGCACTTTTTTTCACTATGACAGCGGCCCTGGGTAAGATTCTGACTACTGATAATCTGCGAAAGCACCAAGTAATTATTCCAGAGTAGTGTTGTATATGCAAGAAAGCTAGAAAGACAGTGAATAATCTTTTGTTACATTGTGAGACAGCTAGAGACTTATGGAGCGAAGTGTTCAGTCGGATAAGGATGCCTAAATGTAACGAGCGGACATTTGAAGACAAGGAGCGGACAATAGAGGAACTTACAGCTTTATTCTTCCGCACCTTATTTCTTTGGGCTATTCCTGTAGATTTTAATGGCCTAAATGTACATGATTTCCTTGTTTCTTTTATAGCAAACTAGATAGGTTTTATCTCTTGTATACTTCATTGTCTACTTGGGCTTTGCCTATTCCTATTAATACTACCGTTTACTTATATATAAAAAAAAAAAAAAATTAGACATATGGAGAAAGCATATGACCACGTCAACTAACAGTTCTTACTTTATTTAGTTGCAAGATGTGGCTTTGGGGGGAAATGATAGAAATGGGTAGAATTTTGCATCTCTACAGTTTGATTCTCTATCTTGGTGAATGGTTCACCGGTGGATTTCTTCAACTTCTCTCATGGTTTGAGATAGGGGGACCCGCTCTCTCTTTTACTTTTTTTATTAGTCATGGAAGCTCTCGGTAAGATGATTGATGGCCTGGTGAACGGCGGGCTACTTTATTGTTTTTTCTGTGGGGAATGGTGATCTTAACATTTCTCACCTGCTATTTGCTGACGACACTCATCTTTGTGGTGCACATCTCGAGCACATTCAATCCTTGAGGGCTTTACTCCTTTGTTTTGAAGTTGCATTGTGCTTGAGAATAGGCTCAATGATTGCAACAAACGCCTTCGTATCAAATCATTATTGTGGATGTGGAAGGTTGTTGTGGTGTGCTTTCAAGAAACAAAGTTGCAACTTATTGATAGAAGTATTGTGCGGAGCCTATGGGGATGCTCGTATGTGGGTTGGTCTTACTTGGCCTTTGAGGGTGCCTCAGGCGGAGTGTTACTTATGTGGGATAAAAGATTGGTTGAGGCGATTGAGGAGTGTATTGTAGATTTCTCTGCAGCAACTCTTTTCAAAAATGTTGTTGATGGATGGGAATGGGCATTTGTAGGCACATATGGTCCTAATGTGGACAAGGTAGAAGAAGGTTGTGGGAGGAGTTGGCGGGCCTACATTCTGTTTGGGTTGTGCCGTGGTGTATGGGGGATGATTTTAACATAACTCGCTTCCCTAGTGAGTGATCGGGGCATTATCGGAATTTTGTGGCTATGAAGGAGTTTCCAGAGTTCATCTTTGATCTGGAATTTACGGATCTTCCATTGGTAGGGGGTGAGTATACTTGGTCAAATGGTCGGGTTTGGTCCAAATTGGATAGATTTCTTGTCTCTCCGTCGTGGGAAGCCCACTTTCCGGAAGTATGTCAGAAACAGCTAGCTCGAGTCAACTCAGATTATTTTCCTATTATTCTAGATTGTGGGGGTATGAATAGGGGTCGTCAGTCTTTTAAGTTTGAAAATATGTGGCTTTTAGCGGATGGATTTGTAGAGATGGTGTGTGCCTAGTGGTCAGCATATCAGTTGTTAGGCACTCCAAGTTTCATTCTTGCAAGTAAATTGAAGGCCTTGAAGAAAGACCTGAAGAAGTGGAACTTGGAAGTTTTTTGCCACACTGACAATCCAAAGTCAACTCTGTTGGAGGAATTGAGGAGATAGAGGGTAAGGAATTTTTGGGTAATGTTTCGGAGGAGGTGTTATTGAGGAAGGCCACAGTGATGGCAAATTTGGAGAGGGTTTTGTTGTCGGAGGAGACTTTGTGGCGTCAAAAATTCAGGGCCCTTTGGTTGAAAAAATGTGATAAGTGTACGGAGTATTTTCACAAAGTGGCTAATTCACATCGGCGTAGCAACACTATCGAGTCGCTATATTCAGATACTCAGGTCTTATCTTCTCCTTCCGAACTAGAAAATCACATTGTGCATTATTATGAGGCCCTTCTCAAGGAATTGGCTAGCTGAAGGCCGAAGCTTGATGCTTTGTCTTTCGAGGCAATTGATTCTTAGAGTGCAAGTGTTTTGGGGAGACTTTTTTATGAAGATGAGATTTATAAGGTTATTTCTAGTATGACTAAAGATAAAGCGCTGGGTCCGGATGATTTTTCAATGGGTTTCTTTCAAATTTGTTGGGATATAGTGAAATGTGATGTTTTGCAAGTTTTTAGTGAATTTTACTTTTTCCAAAAGTTTGAAAAATCCCTTAATGCGACGTTCATTGCGCTCATTCCCAAAAAACATGGGGTTTCGATTATTGAGGATTTTGACCCTATAAGCCTGGTTAGTAGTGTGCATAAGATTATTTTAAAGGTTCTTGCTAATCGTTTAAGTCTTGTGTTGGAGCAGATCATTTCCAAGTCCCAGAACGCCTTTATTCGTGGGAGACAAATTCTTGATTTGGTACTTATTGCAAATGAGTGCTTGGATCATAGATTGAGGGAGGGAGGTTCAGGTATCTTGTGCAAGCTTGACATGGAGAAGGTCTATGATCATGTGAATTGAGATTTTCTTTTAAATCTGCTTGGGAGATGTGGTTTTGGTGACAGGTGGATTTTCTGGATGAGTCATTGTATTTTTACCGCTTGGTTCTTAGTTCTAGTTAACGGTACACCTACTGGGTTCTTTGATAGTTCGCGGGGCTTGCGACAAAGAGATCCACTATCTCCTCTGTTGTTTGTTATAGTTATGGAGGCCTTTAGCCGGATGGTACAGTCTACTGTTGGTGGAGGTTTCTTATCTGAGTTTCAGGTGGGTAATTGCATTGGTGGTTCCATCTTCATCTCTCATCTTTTATTTGCAGATGATACTCTACTCTTTTGTAAAGCAGATAGCAGCCAGATCCAAACTTTATGAGCACTGCTACTATGTTTTGAAGTAGTGTCTGGGCTCAAAGTGAATCTTGGTAAGTCTGAGATAGTTCCAGTGGATGCAGTTTCTAATATTTTCAGTCTAGCTAGCCTTTTAGACTGCATGGTGTCCTCTCTACCAATGAAATACTTGGGTCTTCCTTTGGGAGCATTTTTTAAGCCTAGAACTATATGAGATGGGGTGGTGGAGAAGATAGAGACTAGGTTGGCTGGGTGGAAACGGATGTATTTATCAAAAGGGGTCGTCTCACTCTTATGAAGAGCACTCTTACTAATCTCTCCACATATTTTTTATATTTGTTTCCGATGCCTGCAAGGGTAGTGAACAGGATTGAAAAACTCGTTTAAGACGTTTTTTTTTTTTTTGGGGGGGGGGGGGGTATGGGGGAGGAAAAGAAATTTCATCTGGTTAGATGGAAGACAGTTTGTGCTCCTGTTGTGTATGGGGGGTTGGGAGTGAGTGATCTAAGAACTTTCAATAAAGCCTTACTGGGGAAATGACTTTGGAGATATTATTTAGAGGAGGGATCATTATGGAAATAAATTATTGACGTTAGACATGGAGCTGCTTGGGGCGGTTGGTGCTCCAATGAAGTGCTCCCGGGGGGGGGGGGGGGGGGGGGGGGGGCATGGTGTGGGTTTATGGAAGTTTATAAGGGGGGTGACCTTGTTTCGAAAAACACATTCGATTGATAGTTGGAGCGGGTAATCAAATCAGTTTTTTGGCGGGATGTGTGGTGTGGAGAACATGCATTGGAAAGGGCTTTTTCCGGCTCTCTATCGTATTGCATCTAATAGGGAGGCTTAAGTGGCGGATATGCGGCTTTTTTCCCATGGCGCTCACCAGTGGAATGTACTTTTTAACAGAGACTTTCATGATTGAGAATTATCTAGTGTATCAGATTTTTTCAATCTTCTATATTCCATGGGGACTCCGACGGCGCAACGCGACCAATTGAAGTGGAGATACAAGGATCATAAGAAATGCACGGTGAAGGCATATTATAAAATCTTGTCATCACAGGATCCTACTCTGTTTTCTTGGAAGAATATTTGGAGGTCACGAGTGCCTTCTAAAGTTGCCTTTTTTGTATGGAATGCTGCTGTTGGGAAGATCTTGACCATGGACAATTTGACGAAAAGAGGATGTATTGTGATAGATTGATGTTCCATGTGTAAAAAACATAGAGAATTTGTGAATCATCTCATATTGCACTGTGAGCTAATTAGGATGTTGTGGGATAAGATCTTTCAAATGGTTGATATTGCTTGGGTTATGCCTTTAAGGGTGGTGGATTTGTTGGGGTGTTGGAGGAAGATGCAAGGCTATCATCAAGTGGCAGCAGTGTGGAAGATGAGTCCGTTTTGCATCATGTGGTGTATTTGGTCGGAACGGAATGCACGATGTTTTTAAGATAAGGAACGCACTATGGCGAAACTGAAGAATTTTTTCTTCCACACTTTAATGCTTTGGTTTTCTGCTTTTTTACTAAATGGGAACAATGTTTATGATTTCCTGTCTTTAATTTATCGCTCTTAGAATGCATTTAGGGGTCTTTCTGTATACTTCTTGTGTACAAGGGCTATGCCTACTTCATTCATATCAATAATATCTATCTCTTATAAAAAAAATAAAAATAAAAAAAAAGGATGCATTGATTGCCGATCTTTTGGTCTTTTCCAATGACTCCCCTCAATGGAATATTGATTTCATTAGGACAACCCAAGATTGGGAGTTGGAGACTATTACAGAGTTCTTTGTGGCATTGTATTCAATAAGTATGACAGGGGACATCGGAGAAGAAAGGTAAGTTCATTGTTAGATCATTTTACCAAGTTAGAACGAGTCCTGGAATGATCATGTTCCCGTGGAAGAGTATATGGCAGACGAAAGCTCCTTCAAAAGCGGCTTTTTTCGTTTGGACAACATTATTGGATAAGATTCTTACCACAGATAACTTAAGGAAATGCCAGGTAATAGTGTTGGATTAGTGTTGTATGTGTAAGAAGCATGGGGAATCAATAGATCATTTGCTTTTACACTATGAGGTGGCCAGGACCATGTGAGATGATTTTTTCATGAGAATCGGATTATCATGGGTTATGCCTCTTAGATTGGTGGATTTTCTCGCAAGCTGGAGAGACCTTCACGGTAACTCACAAGTGGCGGCCATATGGTGAATGGTTTCTATATGTATGTGTTGGTGTATTTGGAGGGAGAGATGCTAGAAGCTTCGAAGATCGCAAGAAAAGAACAAATAAGCTAAAAGTTTTCTTTTTTAAGTCATTGTTCTTATGGGTGGGTGCCGTAGTTTGTAACGGACTAAGTGTCCATGACTTTCTATTTTCGATTGTAACCTCTAACTAGGTGCTTCTCGTGTATACTATCTGTGTACCTGGACTTTGCTTATTTCTATGAATAAAATTTCTTGATTACCTGTTAATAAGTGTCTGTCCTACTCGTCACTTTCTTTTAAGCACTTATTCCATGAAGAAAAATCAAGTTTTAGGAAGTATTAATGTGTGAACTTGTAGCTGAATCAACATAATTAAGTTGTCTTGTTTTGTTTCTTCCTTCTTGGTTGGCTACCCTAGTTGCTGCACTATTAACTTTTGCAGCTTGTATCATTATTCTTGTTCTGCCCTTTTCTTTGCTATCCTTTTTCTCATTTATCTTTTTTTTTTTTTTGGGAGGGGGAGGTTGTGCCTAACCGATTTGGAGTTAATTTATTTTTCACTGTTCCTCAGTGCAACATGCAAGAGGGTATGGAAGGAAATCCTGTTGCTGGCACCATGAAAAATGTTTCAAGGGGCATTGCCGTTCTTACAGTTCCATTTACCATGAGTTTTCCGAAGGTAATTCTCCATCGTTTAGTCGCTTTGGAGACATGTTATGGGAACTATTTGTTCACCTCTAATAGGAACATGAATGTCGAAATAAATGTTTGTCATATAATGGTCGTTCCCAAAAATTGAATGCATGGTTTAGAGTTATGAATTCCAAAGCTTGTTTCGGTTGCTTGCATTATTGCATTTTTATCTCCATATAAAGCCAGTTGCCCTACGTATAAAAAAATAAAATAAAATAAAGTCAGGTGTCCCATTCTCGCAAAGGCATTGATAACATTCCCACTTAACTGTAAAAAAAAGCTGCTGGTACAACCTAGTGGTCAAAGGGCAGGCTGAAGATGAGTTATGAACTCAGACATCTTGGGTTCAATTTCTCACTAGGAGTTTCCCTAGATTACATAATGAGAAATGATAGTTGCAGTCGTGAGTGCGCAAACGCCGTACAATCACATTGAAAAAAGTGAATAAATATGAGTCCTACATAAAAAAAAAAAAAATTTTTAGTAGTAGACTCCACTCTTTTTCAAAACGACTGCACGGCGCACTCCACGACTGCATGTAGCATTACTCTTACCTAATATACAGTTCAGGTGGGTGGGGTCGTGTATCCGGGCTCCAATGGTGGGCCTAGAGGGCTTGACCTTAAGTGAGATTACATCCACAAAAAAATGTGTATGAAATGCTGAAAAGATTTTTAAATGCAACGTAGTTGTTTAGAAGGGACCTAGTTTACAGATAACGAGTGTACTCAAATTATTAATTGTCCCTCCTAAGTCCTATGGCATTTTGGCTCATGAAGGTCATCATCAAAGTGACTGTGAGGTGTCAGTTTACTTTATTAATTTTCCGGTGCTTGCAGGACTCGTTTGGATAGTGAGATGAGATGAGATGATTTTATATGAGTTAAATAAAATATTGTTAGAATATTATTTTTTAATATTATTATTGTTTTGGGATTTGAAAAAATTGAATTGTTTATTATATTTTGTGTAGGAATTTGAGAAAGTTGTAATGATGAGATAAGATGAAACCATCTCTGTATCCAAACAAGGCCGTAGTGTCATCTTAATAGAAAGACTGATCAGTGTTGATGTATTTTCTTTCTTTCTTTTTTCTCATATTTTGATGGTTGTTTTGCCTTTTTAAGTGACATTGTTAGTAGATTTACCGTATGGTTTGGTCAACTGATGATACCTGTTTTAATAACACTGCAGGCAATATTTTGTTACTGGGTTACGTCCAATTTGTTCTCGCTTGTGTATGGGCTTGGTGAGTCCTTTCAGTTTCAATTTTGAGTTTAACTTCATTTTCACATCTTCCATCTGGGAATATATGTGCAAAGCTTTTCTAGTCTCATGCACATTTAGTTATGCAGCAATATACAATGATTTCAGCTGTGGAAGACTAGAAGTTGAATGAAATGATATTTTGATGTTATGAAATTTTCTGGTCATATTCACTAATGATGCAACTGTTTTGAATTTTCAGCGCTTAAAAATCCCGGCGTGAAGAAATTCTTGGGTGTTCCTGAAATGCCTGTGGCGCAGCCACCTACTGCCCCACAACCTGCCTTCTCTGCGTTTTCAGCACTGCAACGTCCTACAGTGGTCAAACAGGAACCCACCCCAATACCTCCTGAATCAGTAAAGCGCCCAGACCAGAGAATTTCTTCATCATCCCTTATCAGTCAAAGGCTTAGAAGTTTAGAGAAACAAGTAAAAGGAAGAAAGAAAACCAAGAAGAGGTGAGGAAAAAATTTCCATTGTTAGAATTTATGCTACCAAGATTATAACTAATGAGGTCTGATTGCTTTTAAAACGAGTGTAATATTCTTTGAAATAATTACTCAATTTCAATTTTTGTTGGGACAAGGTTTAATACCTGAGAGAGAGCACACTATTAATAGTTTATTTAATAAACTAGGTTTAATTTGCGCAATGATCTATGTTTTTGGGGGTGAAAATATCTGTTAACTTTACTGGGCTTCCCTTTCAGTTCTGTATTTGTAGTCTTGAATTGTTCTGTTGGTTTTGCCTTGCTGAAACATGAGTTGAATTCGACCCAAGGTAGAAGAAGACAAAGCTCCCGAGGTTGACTTGAGGAAACTCCTTGACCATGTCGAACACAGACTAAATAAATTTGCTTTGTTTCTGCTCGCACCAAAAAGAAAACAAAAATGACAGGATAGGAGTGAAAGAAGAATGAGCTCCTCTGAGAATTCAATTGCTATTTGTTATTTTTCGGAAAGGATAAAAGTATTTGGCATTTGGAACTCAGCCATGAGCGGTGGCACGGAGAGATCATGGAGGAAGTGTGGTGGTTGGCTGGCATTGCTCGAAACAGGCACTTTTGACTTTCGACACTAGGGAGAAAATTTGGCTTAAGTGAAGTTTGTTCGAATTGTTTCGATCGGAACAAACTTCGACATGTATATCATCTGTGAGAAAATTTTCTGTTTCCTTCGACATGAAACAAACTGTTCGGATTGTTTCGATCCAATTTGGCTCAAGCGAAGTTTTATTAAATGAGTTGATCTTACACTTGAAATTATTATCACAGCTTGTATAAAGCTCAATTTCAATCAGATTCGAGTAACTTTATATGATTATATTTTAACTTCAAAAAGAAAATGTCATAAAGTATTCAAAAGAAAAAAGAGAAAATCATAATTGTAAATGCCACATGTGTTTGCATTATTATGCATATAATCATTAAGGTATACACATAAATTATATAAATATGTTTAGAAAGACATAAAGTTTGCTTAATAAAGTTATAGCATAAAATATAAGTAATTAGTTCGTGAATAAGTATGAACTTGATCAAAAGAATAAATAAATATTTATGAACATAAAAACAAAATAAAGACATTTGTCTAAGATATATTCTAGAGGCAAGATATTAATTGCTAGTGTGAATTGAAATCGGAAAACGGTAAAGTCGCGAGCCTTTCTACCGACTTGTGTGTGTTTTTATGAATTTGTAATTTCCTTTTAAAATGTTTTAAAAAATGCTTTAATAAAAAAAATAAAAAAATGGGTGCAAAATGCACTTGTCGGGAAAAGTCGGTGGACATAGCAGCGTCTATTGGAAATAGAAAAAGGCTACTCAGCTGCTCAAAATGTACCCTTCGGTTTGACTGTTTGATAAAAAATTTTTAATTTTTTTACTAAACGATAAAAAAAATGATTTTAAATATATTGATATATTTTTTTATTTTTTAAAAATATTTAAATATATTTAAAAAAAAAAAAAAAATACCATGCGGCACACTTGAGCGACTATTCGACAGAGTAACCCGACTCCTGAAAATAAGCTAAAAACAGCCGCCAGAAATTGCCGTGTGTCTGCAGCAACTTTACTTCAAAGCTTTGGACCGTTGCTGTCTATCAATCAGAAGGTTTCTACCAATCGATAGCAGAGTCATAAATTTTTGATGTGATAGTTTTTTTTGTTCAGTTCATTACTACTGACATAGACAGATACAGACTAAAATGATAACTTTTCATAATATTGTTAAAATCAAATTATTGTTATAAAATATATCATTTTATAAAAAAATATTATTATTTTAAAATATATATTTTAAAATGTGTTGCATAAATAATTATCATTTGATCATTGAATTTGATTTTTTTTAATTAATAAAGTGTTGTTATCACATTATAAATGAAAGAAAGAAAACCATATGCATTTAATTATTTTTATAATTTTTTTATATAATTATGTTTTAAATTAAGAGTATTTACCAACATTTTATAAAAAAATATTCCCAATTAAAAATTTAATTATATAAAAAATTATAAAAACGATTGTAGTATACCATTCCAATTTTCATAAACTTTTGCTGGCAATTCTTATGTGACTTTGAACATTTCGGGAGATTTAAAATGGTTTCTTTCTTTGAATTCCTGGTTTGTTATTTCATACGCTAATTCGTGGGGTTGGGTGCGAGGAACGTGGTTGTAAATGTGGAGACTGTAGATAGGGATAGGCATAGTTGAAGGGGCAAACTTTACAATGGGAAAAGTCATTCATTCCAATTTTAAAATGTAGGTAAGAGAAGCCTCCCAATCTTAAAAATAAAAAATCTATTCATTATTTTAATTTTTATCATTTTTCTATCGTCTTATTATGTATCATTAGATGATAGGCTTATAAGTAAAATATAATAAATAATTTTCAATCACTTAATATTACATCATAGGATGATGAAAATTAGGATGATAAGTAGAATTACTCAATTTTAAAACCCTGGAGCCCAATCAGATTTTTCTTATTTCATTAGTTTTCTCCAACCCGTTTCTTTTATAGGAAAATAAATTGTGCACCACATATGGACCGTTCAAGGCCAAGGTCAAAATCTGTCATTGTTCATAAATCTATTAAATAGTTCACTTTGAAATACTTTAGTGACATATAATTTTATAAAAATAAATATATAAGCTGACGTAACTAGATATGATATGTCAGATTATAAAATAATTTTTATTATAGACTAATATAACGTATCATATAAACCCACGTTAATTTATAGATTTAATTTTATGAGATCTTTTTTTTTAGCTGTGACACTTGTTAAAAAAAAATATTGATCTTGTCCATATATTGTCCTTGTAAATCTGTTTTTTTTTTTTTTTAATTGGGATTTGACATGAAACCAGGAGATGTATTTAGTTTTTGAGCGATGCTACGTTGCCGCCTGAGTAGCACCGCTCCAAGTGACCGCTAGGCCAAATTGACATTTTTATTTTTTTCATTTTTTTTATCATTTTTAAATATTTTAAAAAAATATATATAAAAAAAGTTCAATACACTAATAATTACTTCTTTAACTATTAAGTAAAGAAAAAAATTAAAAAAAAATTAAAATACATGAGGTGTCAAAATGAGGAGGCAAGTTGAATGGGCAAAATAATATTTTTCTTAATTTTTTTTATTAGGTTTTGAGTGGAAATTTGAAAAAATTGTAATGATTAGATGATATGATAATGGTTGAAAACAAAAGAGGCCTAAAATCAATTGTATTGAAATGGTAAAAATTTCTGAGAATACCTGTTTTCTTTTTTAATTAAAACATACCAAATTAAGGTGGAGTATAATATCCGGGGAAGCTTTGGAATATGCATGCCGGTTCTAAAGAAGATGAAGATCTTTTTTTTTTTTTTTTTTTTTTGAGTAAACGAAGATGAAGATCTTGAGACCATTAAATGATGATGTCGAAGCACTATTGCGTGATTTTGATTGTACGAAAAGCACTTTGGCATATAAAGATTTATGTTGATATCTGATACTAACTAGTACATGCCCTTTTGATTTTGAGTCTTGACAATTTATAAAATTTAATAGCATGTTTAGTAAATTTATTTTAAAAAATAATTAAAAATATTTTTTTTAAAAGAAAGGTTTCAAATTAAAATTATTGTTGAAATGCACCTCTGACAATATATTAAAAATAAGTATAATATTTTAAAACCATTTAAAACCAAATAGTAAAAGCTTTTTAATAAAGCCCTATAGTTAAAAGCTTTACAATTAATAACTCTATTATCCACAAAAATTTCAAACACTCATAAGTCAGATTCAATTAAAAAATAATATGAAAGTTTAGTTAGAGTTTTCATTGGCTTTATGTTTTCTTCTTAATTTATGAGATAAATACACTTTACTTTCTTAAATTATGAAGTTACGTACTATTAAAATAATAATAATATTAGATATAGTCATAATGTGTGTAAGTTTCACACACTTATTTTGAAAAAGTAGTAGAGTCCATCATTTAAAAAATAATTTTTTTATATGAGTCTTAAATTTACCCATTGTTTTAAAAAATAGTACATGAGACTTGCGTTTGGATGCTGATGTGATCTCAGATGATTTGAATTTATATGATAATAATAGTGTTTTGTGGGTCCCATTGAGATATGTTTGAATGTAAATATGTTGAGATATGTGTTTAAATGTATTATATAGGTTGAAATGAGTTTAATTTTTTATGAGAATTTAAAAAAGTAACGAGTCTCATTGATGATTAGTTCATGTTAGGGTGCAGAGTGTTAGTGTTTATTTATTTTTTAACTGTTATAATCAAATTAGGTTGCAAAGTATTAGTGTTTATTTAATAATGCTAAATACAGTTATGAATTGTCTAAACGTCGCACGCTCATTTTGAAAAAAAATGTGATTCGATTGTTAAAAATTAATTTATTTTCTTTAGATCTCATATTTATTTATTTATTTTTTAAATAAATATATTTACACACTTTATGACTATTGTAGTTGTAAGTATCATTTCTCTTTTTTTTTTAATAGATGGAAAATGGAGCGAAGTGGAAGTGGTTTGGATTCAAAGATGAGTTGAGATGGTTTGTGAATAGTAGAATATAAGTTAAATTATTTATTATATTTTGTGTGGAAATTTAGAAAATTTATTTTAGAATTTGAAAAAGTTGAATTATTTATTATATTTTATGTGAAAATTTAAAAAAATTATAATGATTAAATGAGATAAATTGAGATGAATTTAGATTGATTTTGAATTCAAATTTAGTTGAATTTAGTTGTAAATACCAAATAGTTGAGATTTGTTCGTGAACACGTTCCGTACAAGTAGATGCCACATGGGAAGACTGCTTTGCAGGTACGTCTCCACAAGAACACGAATCCTCGAAGATCAACCGTCCAGGTTCGGTCAGATACAAAATCAGATTTGATCGGACGGTGAGAGTCCATTATTGAGAACCAAATACGGCACTGCGGTTGACCGAACCCCCGAAGGCCGAAACCACCAGACAGACAGATCTCTCTATCTCTCTCTCTCTGCTTTTATAATAGTCATAGTTTTCGTCTACAAGTCAAAACCAGCGCTAGCCTCATAAAACCAGCTCGGATAATCGTAAAGAAGTCGTATTTACTGCTTTTGCCACTCCGGCTACGCACAGCCACCTAATTTCTTGAGACATATATACATCACATTCATATTTCTCGGAGATAGGAAGAGAGGGAGAGAGCGATCGGTCAGATTGTTGAGATTTCTTTTCTTCGGAGGAATTGACTGAAAAATGGCGCAGAATAATTTTCTAGTCGAGGTAGAGAAGGGCAAGGAGGCCAACGATAGGAGGCCGTCGATGGGGCCGGTTTACCGCAGCGTTTTCGCCAAGGATGGATTTCCTCTTCCGATTGATGGAATGGATAGTTGCTGGGATGTTTTCCGGTACGAATCCTGTTATACTCTGCTTGGTTGCCGTGAAAAAATGCCCCGGGAATGCAACGCAAAAGACTTTTTTTTCTTTATTCCTCTGTTTTTTTTTTTTTTTTTTTGTTCTTTTAATGGTTCCGAAGTAAGAAGAAGAAGTTGAATGCGTTAGTTTGTTTTTATAAGATTATAGTAACCAAGAATCTATGGCAAAAACAAGGTTAATTTACTTCATCTCCAATTGTACTATTTCGTTAGGATTTTGATAAGTTGGATTTATTTTCCTTTTGTCACTATAGAGTTGGTGCTTTTGCTGTTTGGGAATTTTCGAGTATATCAGAATTTGATTGCTCAACTTTAATTTCCGAGGATTTCAATTTCGTATTTAATCAAATTTATTATTTTTGTAACCGTTGAGCAGAGGATTTTAGGGACTTTGATCACTTGTAACTGATTCGGATCATAGTGCTTGAAATTAAAATAATAATAATAAGAAGAAGAAGAAGAAGAAGAAGCAGAATCTAAAATGAGCTGTTTGTTTGTTTGTGCTTGTGCTTTAGCTTTTGTGTTTATTTTCCATAACTCTTACTTTTCTCGAAAAATATTTTTCCCCGGGGTTTTGTTGGTTCAGATTTTCTAGAAGATACTACAACAGCTGTTTTTAACACTGGAAAGCTGATAGAGAATACATATAGTTCTTTAGAAAAATGATAGCCCCTCGATTTTTTTTTTTTTTTTGTACACTTGTAACAGCATGACTGTTGAGAGATATCCAGAAAATCGGATGCTTGGTCGTCGTGAAATTTTGAATGGAAAGGTACGTAAATCTTTGTGTATAGTTTGTGTTTCTGACCGTCTAGGTTCTATGATCTGTTAATTCTGAACTACACTGTACTATTGTGGTCCATATCTTTGCAGCCCGGTAATTACGTGTGGCAAACGTATAAAGAAGTATATGACTTAGTAATTAAAGTTGGAAATGCAATGCGAAGTTGTGGTTTTGGGGAAGTAAGTCTACATTCTACCATCTTTTCTCCCTGAAATATACTTTTCTACCCTATGCTTTTCCTGCAGTATTATCCTAAACAACTTAAGTGTGCCTGATGCCTTACCTTTCTCTATTGCTGAATTGTAGGGAGCAAAATGTGGTATTTATGGTGTCAATTGTCCAGAGTGGATTATAAGCATGGAGGTGCCTCTATTATTTTCTTTGATATTTCCCTCATATCACTCACAACAGAAGATGTATCTTTTAATAATGATCAAATTTAAGGGGAAAAGCTTGGGATGTGGACTCCAGACTCCTATCTTGTTCTATAGTTGCTCCAAATTTATCTTCCTTATTAAAATCATTTTCCTTTTTTTGGTCCATAATAATATTTGTTTATGCACATAAGTTCTATCCTTTGATTCACCTTTTTCTTCAATTTCTCTTTGTAAGTTGTTATGCAATGCCCTCTTCAATCTCCATCCAGTTTTAAATTGTTATAGAACATTTAAAAAATTTACATTATTAACTTCCGTGGTCATGGCTTTCATTCTTCCTTGAACAGTGTGCTTTGTCTCTGTAAAATTTTGATTTAACACTGAAAATCTAATGCAGGCCTGCAACGCTCATGGGCTATATTGTGTCCCTTTATATGACACTCTAGGTATGCATATCCATTACAACAGGATGGCTCAACATTACTTTCACTAAAAGACAAACCCATGAAATTTCTCTGGGTTCTAAAGATTTGTATAGTTAGAATATATGGCTTGTAGTCTGTTCTATGTAAGATGTTTGATACCTATATGCATTAACATTAAAATCTTAAGCATCATGTGAAATATGTATATGGCTTTTTTATTCTAATGATTTGTTGGTTAGGTGCTGGGGCCGTAGAATTTGTTATATGCCATGCAGAGGTTTCTATTGCTTTTTCTGAAGAGAAAAAGATTTCTGAGGTAAGTATTTTCTGTGTTATGTTTATGGTTCTGACTAAAGTTATTGTGGGTGCATTTCAGAAAGATATTGTAGTCATTCTGTACTGGAGTATTACCAGGAAAGGTCACCTTTCAGTTGACGAGTTGCTATAATAGTGAAAAGTTGGCTTTCTCGGAGTTTTTACTAATTCATATGTTAAGGAGATTCTTTCTTATTAGCTTATGCTTTGGCCTTTCAGGTGTTGAAAACCTTTCCTAACACAACAGAGTACCTCAAAAGTAAGTTAGACTTGTCGTTAGGATTTCTTGTTCTTGCATATGCTAATAAAAATCATATATATATATATATATATAGATATGTGTATATATTATTTATTCAGAAAATGTGGATATATTATTTTGTAGCACTTGTGAGCTTTGGCAAGGTTACACCTGAACAAAGAGAGGAAGTTGAGAAGTTTGGGTTGGCAATATATTCGTGGGATGAATTTTTGCAACTGGTAGGTTTTTTTATTTAGTGTTTGTCTACTAAAAGAATTATCCTTTTACTATTTTGTGAGTTTTTTTATGGTACTCGAGGCAAAGACATCAAGCTGGAAATCACATATTCTGTGATTAGTCTGGTTATATATATATATATATATATATATATATATATATTTGAAATATACCAAACACTATTCAATTTCTTTCTCTAGTGGTCATTGTTATTCATGACTCTGCGGAGAAATCGCTACTTGTTATTTGTTCATAGGTATTGTTTTTTATACAATATTTGGATGCCTCTTATTTGCAGGGTGATGGTAAGCAGTTTGATCTTCCAGTGAAGAAGAAAAGTGACGTGTGTACTATAATGTATACTAGTGGAACTACTGGTGATCCTAAGGGTGTAATGATATCCAATGAAAGCATCATTGCTCTTTTAGCTGGGGTGAAGCGCCTGCTAGAGAGTGTCAATGAAAAAGTGATTTCCTGCTCATTTTAACTTGTTATCAGAACTCCATTTGTTTCTGGCACAGTACAATGGCCCCATATGGCCATCAAATTTGATTGCTTATTTTATCTTATAATACTGAACTCTCACATACATTTTTGTATTTTCTTTCAGTTGGATGAGAATGACGTATATCTGTCATATCTTCCTCTTGCGCATATCTTTGATCGGGTGATTGAGGAGCTATTTATTTTAACTGGTGCCTCGATTGGATTCTGGCGTGGGGTGAGCATGAATAAAAATTTTCTTCATCCAGTGAAAGTTCAATATCATAACGGTTTTTTTATTTCTGAAGGATGTCAAACTTTTGATTGAAGACATTGGGGAGCTAAAGCCAACTATTTTCTGTGCCGTCCCACGTGTGTTAGATAGAATTTACTCGGGTAAACGTCCTCTTTTGGCGGAATGTGTAATGTTTTAATTATTTGCATCTTTTTGTGCACGTGTGGAATCTAATCAGATGAAGTTTGGCATATAAGGAAAATGCCTTTCTTCTATGTATGTTGTTTTAGTGGGGCACTGAATTTCATCTTTTACGTTCTTAGTCCAGTGCAATTTTATTCATCTGCAATTGCAAATGTATAATTATTGACCTGCTTATTTTCAGGTTTAAATCAGAAGGTTTCCTCTGGGGGCTTCTTGAAGAAGACAGTTTTCAATTTTGCCTATGCACAGTGAGTTATACCCAAATGTCTATTTTCTGCCCATCTTCTTTCCATCTTGAGGACTTATTTTCAACCAAAAATGAATTACTTAATATCAAGATAAAATATGTTACACCTGCATTCTCGAAAATAAATAATATTTTTAGCAGTAAAATATACTCAATAACCCTACTCTCCAAGAAAAAAATGGTTGTAGTATCAAGTCATTGTATAACTTTGCAACTGACCTTGAGATGTTTCACCAATATAATCACCTTAATATGTTCTACTTGTTAAATGCTGTTTTATGACAATCATACTTCTGCTATTGTTATTTTTTATTTGACAGTTATGCATTGATTGTCACTTATTTTAATCTATTGCTAAAATTCAGACACTAGAATGCTCTTCATTCTGGGTTGATTACTCATTGCTGTTTCTTAATCTGAGTGTAACCTTTTAATGTCTTTGATTGCTACAGTAAGTTTCGTAACATGAAGAAGGGAAGCAAACATGAACAGGCATCTCCAATTTTTGACAAATTTGTCTTTAGCCAGGTGATGGAAATACACATTCTAATACATACTTACAACAAATGGAAATTCAGATTCTATATGTTCTTATCTACCCCCAGTTCCCCTCAAGACGTTATTAACATTGACTGTGTCTACATCCTGTTTGTTTTTTAATCTCATTAGTTTTTCATTTGCCTCAGGTGAAGCAAGGGCTTGGAGGTAAGGTACGCCTTATTCTTTCTGGAGCAGCACCTCTTTCCACTCATGTAGAAACTTTCCTACGAGTGGTGGCATGTGCTCATGTTATACAAGGATATGGTATGCCAATCTTCAGAAGATTCTGCTTAAGATGCCTTCTCTTCTGAGCTTACATTAGTGCTTGTGTTGCAATTACATGATGAGCATGTTATTCTGTACCTATTCTTTTGTAGGTCTGACGGAAACTTGTGCTGGGACATTTGTCTCACTGCCAAATGAACTGTCTATGCTTGGTACAGTGGGCCCTCCAGTACCCAACGTGGATGTGTGCCTAGAGTCTGTTCCCGAAATGGGATATGATGCCCTTTCAAACACACCACGAGGAGAAGTATGTGTAAAAGGAAAAACATTGTTTTCAGGGTACTATAAACGTGAAGACCTCACCAAAGAGGTCATGGTTGATGGGTGGTTCCATACAGGTTTGCTTAAACCATGCTGTTTTTTTAGATTTAAGATTAGTCCCTTGTCATTAATTGTCTTCTCATTTAACGTTGTTGATGATGATGTTTGCATCAGGGGATATTGGTGAGTGGCAACCAGATGGAAGCTTGAAAATCATTGACCGCAAGAAGAATATATTCAAGCTTTCCCAAGGAGAATATGTTGCCGTTGAAAACTTGGAGAACATTTATGGTCTTGTCACAGCTATAGATTCGGTATACTTTCCAGTAAACATACTATATTTTGTTTTTCATGATATTGGTTTCCTCTTTCTTCAGTTGCCTGTAGGTAACATAGATACTTCTTCTATACATGCTGTATGGCTGTGGCCTTTCCGAACCTGCACAAATCGAAGTAGCACACTTGTTTTTTAATACAGCAAAAAACGGTTCTAATTGAAAGGATTTGTTAGTGTCATTATGTCTGTATGATGCTGAGTTTTACTTATGATTCCATATCCACGCAACATTGAACCACATCAGACATACAAGTCTATCTGCTAGATCTCTTGGGTTTTTGACTTGCAGGCTCCCTTGTCACCTCGTCTGGTGGAGACAATTCAGAATAAGTGACAGCAATTATTGTAGCAACTTAGTTGCATGCTTATTCTTTTCTTATGATGGCTATATGTTTTCAAAAGTTTTATTTAGTGCACATGGAATGGCTCAGTTCATCATTCCAGCTCTGATCTACCCAGTGAAATCTTATATTAGCTTGACAGTGTATTATCCTTTGCATTTTTAGATATGGGTCTATGGAAACAGCTTTGAGTCCTTCCTTGTGGCTGTTGTGAACCCCAACAAGGAAGCACTTGAGCGTTGGGCTGAAGAAAATGGTGTCAATGGGGATTTCAATTCTGTCTGTGAAAGTCCCAGGGCAAAAGAATACATTCTTGGGGAGCTTGCGAAGATTTCTAAAGAAAAAAAGGTTGCTGCTTACTTTCTTTGAGAACCTGTCCAATGATTAAATTTCTAACTTGCGATGACTAATCTCTCTGTGATCTTAATTTGTGCTCTTCCAGTTGAAAGGTTTTGAGTTTATTAAAGCTGTTCACCTTGATCCTGAGCCATTTGACATGGAACGTGACCTTATCACTCCAACCTATAAGAAGAAGAGGCCCCAGTTGCTTAAATATTATCAGGTCTTTACTCGTCTCTCTCTCTCTCTCTCTCTCTCTCTCTCTCTCTCTCTCTGTGCGACGTGCTTTGTGTGAACTTCCCAATCACTAACGGAGTATTTTTTTAACCGGCTAAATCCTGTTACGATGATCCATTTTACATTGGTGCTACAAAAGAATGACCCATCTTATATACAGTCTCAATTAAAGTAGCAGACATGGCTTACAATAATGTTGTGGTCATAGGCTGAGCTGTATGTCATAGATGTAGCCCTTGTAACAAATTCATGATTCAAGGTGTTGATGTGGTGATGACCTCACCCACCTATATGTGGGTCCTTTGACTTATTCAATGTAGTGAGTTGAAAGGTGAAGGCTGAAAATTATTTTCATTCTTGCGTGGGCTGTCCAATCAGAAGGTTGGAAGTTTGGTTACATTTACGATAGCTATCAAGCAAGAAGTCAGCATGATGCCTCTAGAAACCAAATATTAGAATTTCTATTCATTATCTTTTCCCACTTGGTTGTGGTCCTTTTGACTCATTCCTGCCAATATACCCAAAGTCTTGGCAGTATTAAAGTTTCCTGCTGATTTTCTGTTTAGTTGTTTTAAGCCTATGCATTATTTCTTCAATCAATATATTGTATGCCAAGTCACAGTAAAGGAGGGATCATTGATGAGATTGTTCGTTTATATTTGATAATAAAAGAAAAATCCTTGGTGGTGAAGCTACTGACATGATCTCTTTGTTGCACAGAATATCATCGACAACATGTACAAGAGCGCAAACAAGCCTAATGCGTGAGGCGAATCACTTCCGGATCTCTAATTTTCCCTCATTTTGCAATGACATTGCATTATGTCTAGTCATTTTATTCTTCTTGACTGTATATAACTTATCCTGAAACCAGCTTATGAGTTCAAATCAAAATTTGTGTTGAGCACTTTCTTTGAGGTCATTGTAGGAAATGACGGAAAGGAAATACTGTGTAAATGAATTTAAATGTTCTTATAAAGGACATAAATGTCTCAAATTAACCTCTGTTGAGAGCTTTTTACAGTAGTCACCCTTTGTTGATGCCTTTCCTGCATCTCGATCAAAGGTTTTAGGACATGTGAGGAGAATTAAGACATTTGTTAGGCTTGTGTACTGTTCGATGAGATTACACAAGGGCTTCCAGACATGTCCAAACTACAAAAAATCATACGGTACACGACAGATGACAAATGATCGACGATAGATCATATGCTGGTTCTGTCATTTTAACTATCATTCTTTCATCATTTCATTGATATAATATCAAGTAATTCACTTTCGAACAAACTTTCCACTGCAAATGGTGCTTGCTAATTCTCAAACAAAGTTTTCATCCAAAAACTGATCTAAATGGTCAATTCCAATAAGCCACTCCCTTGAAGTTTAGCGCTAGATATGGAGAGATGAAGGAATTAGATACCCGAATCATTGGCTTTCCGACAAAACATGCATCATCGCCGGACTCCCAATTGCAATGGATGCCGGAGCTTGAGCCCCTATCAACTTGACGTTGGATTCATGTGGTTGATCTCTCTATGGCCCTCGTTTCTTCAACACAGATCTCTCATCTGTCATTAGTAAAATGTGAAAAAAGAAAAAGTGTTTTATCTATAAATAGGTGCAGTGGTGCACAGAAAGCACTTAGCTCGAGCCAACACGAGTTCCACATGGGTAGGGTCACCTTGGGTTTAAAGTGTAGCCCATCCTCCAGGGTGTGGGTATTAATACGAAATCAGTGGGCCTCCTAGCCATGGTAGGCCATGCATACAATTATGGTTTCGGGCCATGGACAGACCTTCTAGCGTCTCACCCATACTCTCAACCACTTTTATTTTTTTAATTTTTAAATTCAAAACGTTTAGAAAATACTACATGCATAGAAAACTAGAAGTTGAGATTTTAACTTGTAACTTTGATCCAACTAATGAACATAGTGACCCATGTTATATACTTAGAGGAAGACAAGAAATATGTATATAAAGAGCTTTGCTTCTGATTATTTCCACACACTACACATCATACTTAATTTTATTTTTTTATTTTATTATTCCTAAATTAATTGAATTATTCTACTTATCATCCATACATCACATATTTGGTAAGAGAAAAAAATTAAAAAAATTAAAAATTATGTGTGGTGTATAGTGTGAGGATGATGAATAAAATTTTTCTATAATTATTCGAGAGTTCACACAATTTGCACAAATCCAACCTACCAACATCATCTCTCACTTGTGTTAATACTTTGGTTACCTCCAACCACTTTTACAAAATTGACTGAGTAAAAATTGACTCCAAGCATAATGTCAATTTTTATAAAATTGCATTTATTTTTTGATAGTTGGAAAGAGAATTGAGACTGGATGTAACTGATGGAAGATGGAAAGGGATATAGGTACGATAAGAGGGCACGGTTAAGCAGGTTAGTGAAGGCTCTCTCTCTCTCTCTCTCTCTCTCTTTGTGGTCTTGTGTAAAGCCTTTCCGAAATTAGTTTACATGATTAGTTGATTGAATTTAATTTTTTTTAGATTATGCAAGAATGTTGAAATTTTTAATCCAAATTCAAAGAGTAAAAGAAAAAAAAACAGTTAGGTAGTAAAACAGTAGTAAAAAATGTGCAAGGGTATCATTACCCTTATTGATAGTTTTGGGATACATTATTAAAATTGAAAGTTTGAGGGTCATTATAAATTTAGTAATGCTACTCATCATCTCAATTCTTATCATCATTTCATCATTCCATGATGTGGCATTAGATGATTGGAGACTATTTATTATATTTCACTTGTGAATCTATCATCTAATGCCACATCATGGAATGATGAGAAAATGGATAATGAATAGATTTTTTCTTATTAATTACGTAATAGTTTGAGGGGATTTGTATATGTTTTCCAAAATCTGAGTATATGAAACAATAAAAAAACCAAACTAAACTGTGTGACACGCCGAAACGGTAGAGGAAGAACCAGGCGGCGGTGTGAAGGATAGAGAGGAACACCGAACACGACAGCAACTCTAGGTTTTCTACAGAAGACTTAAACAAATGTGTTGGAAGGCAGAAGACTAAGGGAAAGGGGGCTCATGGGTCAGCGCACGTGGGCCTAAGGAAGGATCATGTTGGGCCTTAAAGAAGGAAGGGAGACGTCATGGACAATAGGGGTGTGCATCCGGACTGGTTTTTTTTCGGTTTGGTCCGGAACCCGAGAACCTGAAAATCCGGGTGTATCCAGGCGGGTGAGAATAATCCAAATCCAGTTACGGATCCGGTTCTGTGACCCGGTTATCCGTAATCGGGTAATTTAAAAAAAAAATCTGCCCCTCGCAAAATCCCTAAGCTTCCGAATCCCTTTTGCCTTTCCGAATACCTTCTGCCTACTCTCTTCGACGCAGCCGTCTCTTCTCCTTTCCGAATCCATTCTCTTCTCCTTTCCGAATCCATTCTGCCTTCTCTCTTCGACGCAGGCGTCTCTTCTGCTGAATCCCTTCGTCTTTCGAAATCCTTTGCAGTTTGCGCATCTGGGAGAGAGACGCGGAGGCTACCATCCAACATTTTTGAAGTCTAAGCTCGTAAGGTATATTTCGCAAGCCCTTCTCTACTCTGTCAGCTCTCTTTCTCTACTCTGTCAATTTCTGTACGGTATGGTCATCTCTCTTTCTCTACTTTGTTAGTTTATGTAAATGATGGGTTTAGGGATTTTTGATTATGAGTGTTGGATTTTTTTTTTTTTGTAAACGATGGGTGTTTTGGAATTTTTGTGTTTTAGGGTTTTATTGTATTTTTTGGTGTTTTAGGATTTGGTTGTAAACGATGGGATCGAGTTGTGAAAGAAAGAATAAGAGGGTTTTTTTTTTTCTTATGTATAATATGAGTGGTTGTTTCAGATGGGGAGGGTTTGTTTCTGGTTTTGGGGAATTAACCAAGGTTTTTGCATATTATTTTAGGGGGGCAAGGTGGGTTTGTTTCTGGTTTTGGGGAATTAACCAAGGTTTTACGACATTGTTTCATGTTCTCTCATTTTCAGACTTTCAGTAGACTTGTTTCAATTAAAATGAATTTGTTATGGTTTAAGGAATCTTTATGGAATTTGCTGTGTAAATTTATAGGCTCTTCGAGGGGCCTGGCCTCCAGTTTGTACTCGTAATGTTTTTGGAAATTCTGAATACCTCATTCATTCATTATTAGCATATATATATAATACTACAAACGACACTAAGTCAACATAACCCACGGACTCAACAACCCGAGACCCACTAACTCATAGATGACCCACTTAATAACTTACTCAATTATAGGGACTTAACTGACTCCTAATAGAACGTAAAATATTGACTCACGTGGCCCATATAAGTACAATCTGGAAGCACTCAAACATACTCATTCAACGACTCCAATTATTGGACTCAACAAATAGAATATACTGGACTCAACAATTAAAATAGACTCTAGGACTAATGGCCCATTCAGGCCCACTTGACACAACCCGGTCCACCCAAGGCTTCAGACATTAACCCTAAAGATTAGGGTTCCTCTTCGCGGCTCATAATATACTTCCTTTCTTCAGAAGACCTTGCCCTCAAGGTCTGGGAAACGGCGCTGCAACTTTTCTCGATCCACCCACGTAGCATCTTCTCCCGCCATGCCCTTCCATTGTACCAGCATCTCAACCCCTGCCTTCCACCCTTTCTTGAGTAAACGCCGATAGAGAATCATTTCGGGCTCGAGTTCTAATGCTCCTTCCGCCGTAACTCTAGGTAACTTTGCTAAGGGTTGAATCTGTTCTCCAAGTGTCTTTTTGAGGCACGAAACATGAAATATCAGGTAGATCTGCGATTCTTTGGGTAGATCTAACCAGTATGCCACTTTGCCTATTTTTTGCACCACTGTGTATGGCCCATATTATCTTGGTGATAACTTGAGGTTTCTTCTTACCGCAACTGACATCTGTCGGTATGGCCTTAGCCGAAGGTAAACTGTCTCCTTGCTGAAATTCACGATCTGTTCTCTTTCAATCTGCATAAAGTTTCATTTTTTCTTGAGTTTCCTTCAAGTTTTCTCTAACTAACTTGTTAATGAGCTCCCGATTTCTAAGTTCTTCATCTATTGCTTGAACTTTTGTTGACCCCAGTTCATATGGCATCATTCTTGGGGGTGGCTATCCATACACTACCTCATATGGCGAGATCTTGGTAGAGGTATGTTCCGAGGTGTTATACGCATACTCTGCGAGAGCCAACCACCGTGCACAGTCACAGGGTCTGTCTCCTGAAAAACTCCTCAGGTAGCCTTCCAACCCTTTGTTTACTATCTCTATTTGGCCGTCTGTTTGGGGGTGGTAGGCTGAGCTGAGCAATAACTCAGTACCACTGATCTTGAATAGTTCTCTCCAGAACTGACGAGTAAACACTGGGTCCCTGTCACTCACGATTGTTAGTGGAAAACCATGTAATTTAAATATATTATCAAGAAATACCCTTGCCACCGTGACTGCTGTGTAAGGGTGGGAGAGAGCCATGAAGTGAGCATATTTGCTTAACCTATCCACTACCACCATTATCATTGTACGCTCTCCTGATGGTGGTAGACCTTCAATGAAATCTATACTTATATCACTCCAACTCCTTGTAGGGATTGGTAAAGGCTGGAGCAAGCCTGCTGGGTGAATGTTTTCCACTTTGTTTCTCTGGCATACATCACAGTCACGGATGAAAGCCCTGACATTTCTTCTTAATCCAGGCTAGAAAAACTCTTTTTTGACTCTTGCATATGTTTTATACACCCCTGGTGTGGCCCCCTAATGGACTACTGTGGAACTGTTGCAGGATCTCACGTTGGAAGGCCACCAAATTCCCAAGGTGCAACCTGCCTTTGTAAAAAGGCAGGCCATCTCTGGTTTGGTACTGGGATTGGTCCAAGAGACCCTGATGGCAGTTGCTTAAAAGCTCCTGCAACTGGGAATCTTGGGGGTAAGCTTTCCTTAACTCTTCTATCCAGCGAGTTTGTAAAAGGCTTATGGCTTGGATGTTGGCTTGTTGAGTTTGTTTTTGGTGGATGGTTATGGGTGGTTGGGTTGGTGTTTGGTTTGAGAGATTGGGTTTCTGGTTCTGGTTTTTGTGTGATGGGTAATCTAGAGAGAGCATCTGCTACTTTATTTGTCTTGCCACTCTTGTACTCGACTGAAAAGTCATACCCCAACAATTTTGAGATCCATTTTTGCTGAGCTGGAGTACCCACTCTTTGCTCGAGTAGATACTTTAGTACTTGTTGATCTGTTCTGACTTTAAAGTGGTGTCCCAATAAGTAATGTCTCCATTTTCTGATTGCCATCACTAAGGCCAGAAGCTCTTTTTTCATATGTAGACAACATGAGAGTTCTCCCCTTTAATCCTTGACTTAAGAAAGCTATGGGCTTTCCTTCCTGCATAAGTACAGCTCCTAATCCTTCTCCTGAAGCATTACATTCAACCACAAATTCTTTAGTAAAATCTGGTAGACGTAGTACAGGGGGGCTTACCATTGCTGTTTTCAGCTTCTCAAAGGCCTCTTGTGCCTCGTTTGTTCATATAAAAACATTGTTTCTCAATAGGGCAGTCAAGGGAGATGCAATGGCTCCATAGTCTTTTACAAACTTCATGTAATGTCCTGTTAACCCTAGAAATCCTCTTAGGGCCTTTAGACTCTTGGGCAGGGGCCATTCTTGCATAGCTGAAATTTTATGGGGATCGGCTTTTACTCCATCTTTGGAGATTAAGTGACCCAAATACTCGACTTCCCGACACCCAAACACACACTTGGATTCCTTTGCATTAAATTGATGGGATCTCAAGGTTTCTAGGACCATATGCAAATGTTGTAAGTGTTCCTCCCAAGATTTGTTGTAGATCAGAATATCATAAAAAACAAACCAAAACAAACTTTCTTAAGTAGGGCCTGAAGACCTCATTCATCAACCCTTGGAAAGTTGATGGAGCATTAATAAGCCCAAAAGGCATCACCATAAATTCATGGTGACCCTCATGGGTTCTAAATGCTGTTTTATGTATGTCCCATTCATGCATTCTAATTTGATGATAACCCGAACGCAAATCCAATTTAGAAAAGATTTATGCCTCATAAAGTTCTTCAAGTAACTCATCAATATTAGGAATAGGGTACTTATCTTTCACTGTGTTTTTGTTTAGTGCATGGTAGTCCACACACATCCTCAGCTTCCATCTGCCTTCCTAACCAGCAACACCGGGGATGAGTAGGGGCTTTGGCTTCTTCTAATTATCCCACTTTTCTGCATCTCAGTCACCAACTTTTCTATCTCTGTTTTCTGATAGTATGGATATCGATATGGGCGTACACAAGCTGGTTTTGATCCCTCCAACAGCTCAATCTTATGGTCATGACTCCGGGGTGGAGGCAAGCCACAAGGTTCAACAAACACATCTTCAAAACTTTTATTAACTTGTTTAAAAATAGGCCCCTTTTCTGCTTCAACCTTCATCTTTTCTTCACCAATCAGGTGCAGCCATAGTCCTTTCACATACCCTTTCTTTAAATTTGGAACATGTTCCTCTTCCTCCAATGCATTAATTGGTGGTTGTAACCCCTGCAATTTAACCTTAGCACCCCTGAAATCAAACTGTATAGTAAGATAAAAAAAATTCCATAAAATTGATCCCAAATTCCTCAACCAATCCACTCCCAAAACCACATCACAACCTCCTAAAGTTAACAAATAAAGGTTAGCCATAACCCTCAAATTCTGTAGATTTATAGGAACTGCCCTACAGTAACCTTGGCAAGGTAGGCTATCCCCATTGGCCACTTTAACTGTCAGCTGGCTTTCTCCCACTGGTAGTTTTGACTTCCTTGCTACATATGGATCCACAAAACTGTGAGTGCCACCTGTGTCAATAAGAATCAAAACTTTTTGATGATTAATGAGGCCTTCAACCCTCATGGTTTTAGGAGATAACGAGCCTGCCATGGCATGTAATGATATACTTAACAGTTCACCCAACTCTTCTTCTTCTTCTTCTTCAACTCTCTGAGATTCTATGACTGCTAGCTTACCTTCATTTAACTCGGTTTCCTCTCCTTCCTTCCCTTCTATCCCTTCCAATAGGAACAACTTGGGTCTACTACATTTGTGGCCAAGGTGAAATTTTTCATCACAATAATAGCAAAACCCCTTCTCCCTCCTTTCCTGCTTTTGGGCTGGGGTAATCCTTTTTATGGGAATGGTGGGCCTTCCATTTGGGTTGAAAGTGTTGATAGGAATTTTGTTTTCAGGCCTTGGTGGTGGTGGGGGTAATCTAAGTATGGGTGGTGGTCCAAGTAGCTTGGGAATATACGGGTGATTGGTTAAATTCTGGTTTTGGTTTCTATTTGGCATCCTTTTGTTCCTCCTAGTCACTTATTCCTCCTGTAACTTAGCCAAACCAAAAGTAGCTTAGATTGTATCAGGTTTAAGCATAGTTACCATAATTTTTAAATCGTCCCTCAGGCCACTGATAAATGTACTAATGAGGAATGCTTCTGTAAGGCCTTTAATCTTATTAGATAGAGTCTCAAACTCAGTTTGATACTCCTCTACAATGGTTGTTTGCCTTAGTTTGGTGAATGCTCCAATTGGATCCTCATAAGTAGAGGGTCCAAAGCGCACCCTAAGTGCTGCAGTAAAATCCTCCCATCCTCCTATAGGACCTGAATCCCTTAGCCAAGAGTACTAAGACAGTGCCTTTCCTTCCATGTGGAAGTAGGCAATCTGTAATTTTTGCTCATTAGGTGTCTCAAAATACTCAAAAAATTGTTCAGCTTTAATAATCCATTCCATGGGCTCTGTCCCATCAAACTTAGGGAAATCCAATCTAAGAGTTCTAGCATGTATGCCCTCATCCCCTACAAACAATAGATTATTTTTTAACTGACCTTTTGGATTGGATGATCCTTCTCTCATGTGTGTATCTTCTGACTGCACTGCTAACTGCTCATAGCTGGCTGCTAAGTTGTTGAGTTGCTACAACACCGCTTCCAGCATATGTTTCTGTTTGCTTTGTTCTTCACGCAGGTGCACCGTCTCACCTTTTAGTTTGGCAACAGCTTCTGCCAATTGAGCGTGGTGTGTACCTTCAGCCATGGCGTAGGAACGCGGCTCTAATACCACTGTTATGGTTTAAGGAATCTTTATGGAATTTGCTGTGTAAATTTATAGGCTCTTCGAGGGGCCTGACCTCCAGTTTGTACTCGTAATATTTTTGGAAATTCTGAATGCCTCATTCATTCATTATCAGCATATATATATATAATACTACAAACGAGACTAAGTCAACATAACCACAAACGAGACTAAATCAACATAACCCACAGACTCAACAACTTGAGATCCACTAACTCATAGATGACCCACTTAATAACTGTCTCAATTATATGGACTTAATTGACTCCTAATGAAATGTAAAATACTGACTCACGTGGCTCATATAAGTATAATCTAGAACCACTCAAACAGACTCATTCAATGACTCCAATTACTGGACTCAACAAATAGAATATACTGGACTCAACAATTAAAATAGACTTTAGGACTAATGGCCCATTCAGGCCCACTTGACACAACCCGGTCCACCCAAGGCTTCAGACATTAACCCTAAAGATTAGGGTTCCTCTTCGCGGCTCATAACAGAATTTTTCAGTGAACTCTATTTCTGCTATAGAACACTCTGCTGGTTGTTTTATTAATTTATACATTGTTTTATTAATTTTTGACGTCATTCTCATTGTAAATGATTAGAGGATTAGGTCTAATTACATTGATACCATATGCTGGAGACAATGCTAATTATGATTTGGATTTGAAATTAATGTTTTATGTCACCTAAACCACCATTTGTACACAATCATGTGTAAAAATGCTTTAATTTGAAGAACTGATCGTTAAGAGTTTTGCTTTGCGTGTGTGAGAGGCTTTGTAAACTTATAATCTGATGAGTTTTGTTCAATTTTCATTCCCATAACTAAAGTGCTGACTGTACTAACACAATTTCAGAAATGGTACAGTGGTGCTTTTGCTCTGTTTCCTGTATGCAGTTTGTGAAGGATAACCATAACCATTGTCGTTGGATATGATCCTTTATATCTGGATATTTAATTGGGTCAATATTAAACACATTCTGCACATTTTAGTTTTAATCCATTTTTTCCCTTTTGATATTTACTACTTATTGGCTATTAATATGCATTAGCTTTTGTTGGTTAGGCAAGTGCGAGTTTGAGAGTCTGGTGAGTAAATTCTTCTCTATGACCTGTAATATAGTTTGTTTTTTAGTAGAATTGATGTGGACTTATATTTAACATCATTTATCATTTGTTCAGGTGTTGTTTGGTTTTGGGAAAGTCATTGTTGTTTCTTATTTAGCTTGTCTGCAATTAGCCAAGTAATTTTCTCCTATCTACTGTAGGATCATGAATATTATGTTCTTAAAGAAGATGCCTCCCCATGCATTTTTGGTTCTATTGAGAAATAGAGATGGCCCAATGCATTTTGGGACTTCTCAAGTTATATTCATCTTTTAACATGGTTCGATGTTACTATCACAGTCCATGTAAAATGTAGTTGTTTATAATCTTTTAAGTAATTATATGTGACAATGTAGCAGTTGACACATCTATAAAACTAGGTGGGAAAACACTGTAGAAAGTAGTTTTTAAATGAAAACAGCCTAACAAAGGATTTTGTAGCTAGCTTCAGTGTTTGTGCTTCTGTGTTGGGGTAAGTTTAGTAATTTGTTGTTCTAAATATGTGGTGTATGCTGCTGTAAGAAGGAAACGCTGGGAAATCTTTTTAGATGCATATCAAATTATTCTCTTGTTCTTTTTGACTTATTGTTTCTAATCATTATAGTTTTCATTTTTCTGTTGTAATTGATGTTGTTGGCAGCTTATGGAGAGACAGTCCAGTAGAAAATTTCTCCCCAATTCCAGATTCAAGATGTGAAAACTAATGCATTTTGTTCTTTATAAATTTATGTTTTAGTTTAATTAGTTGTGATGTATTATTATTTCTTTTGTTCTTTGTAAATTTATGTTTTAGTTAATTAGTTGTGATGTATTATTATTTCTTTTGTTATTTGTAAATTTATGTTTTACATTGTGATGTAACAACAATATTATTTATTTTGCATTTTTTTTTATTTTGTTCTTTAATTTTTTTTTTTTTTATAAAAATCTTTTAAAAAGTGTTTAAATTATTTTTTAAAAAACATCTGAGGAATTTAAGCATATCATAATTTTTTTTTTAAAAAAAAGTGCTATTTTAAGTTTTAAGTCTTTTTTTTTATTTTAAAATAAATAAATAAAACCGGATTTATCCGGTTATTAATCCGGTTATAACTCGGATCCAGATTAAATCCGGATATCCGGTTACAATCCAGATATCCAGATTAATCCGGGCGGATAACCATCCGGATTTTAGCATCCGAATCCGGTTCCAGTTGAACACCCCTAGTGGACGACGAAAGGGACCTAGGGCCTGGCCCAAGAAGTAGTGTTATTGCTTTTATTATTTTCTCTGTAATGGTTGTTACTAAGGGACACTTTAGTCTTTTCATATTGCTAGTATATCTAGTCCGAAGAATCATTTGGAAACTTGATCATTTTTCACTGTTTGATTGTTTGGAGGAGCTCCCCTCCTTTGCTATCATTTTCCATTGTTTTATCCCCGTGTTTGTCTCCTATTTTCCGTTTCTTAGTTTAGTCCATTACAAACTGTTATTTAGATTTTATTCTCTGAACAAGCTATACGATCGATCCCCCTTTCTTTACCTGTGGTTCCAGCAATTTATGAATCCGCATACGCATTTGCACGTCAATGATTCTCCACATGGAACGAACCAGCACCGGAGATGCAACCTTTACCAATACCTTTGGTAAAGGTTGCTCTCTCGTATGGTCGGAGCCATTGAAGCCTCGAACGCAAAGCTATACCCGATGAATTTTGCTATTTGCAAATCTACATATATCATTACGTTTTTTTCGTTGTTGGATCCACTTCCGTGTGTGTGGTGGTGAGGATACGTTAAATAAAAAAGAAAACAGAAATAAGCTTACAAATAGATATTTTCATTGAACAAGAGACATACACAAAGATGGTGCAATTTCTCAGACAAGAGATAATGTCATTACTCCAACTATATTCGAATGACAAACAAGAAATGTTGCAGAGTTTACAACTTCACCAAAAAAGGAAGAAAAAAAAAAAAAATACAGAACATCCAAAGCTTCTTAAAAGTACAAAAAGAAAGAAAACTCCTTGAAATATGTTGTGAAGTCATTTTCTTCAACTCTCAATCGTCCACTGCTGCCCTCTCTCAAATCACTATATAGAAAGGAAGTGGAGGTGAAAGAGGATGAGCACACTTTTTAAACCGTCTCTTCACACCTTTCTTCCTCCAACTTTCAGCCTTATTTAACTAGCTACTTCCACCTAAAAAAACAAGTGAAAATGGAAAGTTTGAAAGGGCAAAAAAAAAAAAACAAGACCTTTCTGGACTGCATTTCGTATAACTGCACAATTCTTACATTACAACCCCAGAAACTGTGTGAACCTCTTCTGTGTATCTTGGCTGCTGCTGCTTCTCTTAGGCCAATGTGTAGCTTGAGACCGATACTTCTGCTGGTGATGCAGAATGGATGTAGACAAACTCGAGGCTCTTTCCAGCAGGTAAAGAGTTGAGCCATGATGGAAAAACATATGAATCACCAGACTTTGTGAGGCCCCATAGAGGACCATACAGCTTGGATATGGAAAGATTGAGAAATTTCAGTGTCTTAGCAGACTTGTTGGTCACTGTTGTGGAATATCGGTAGTACGTGTTTCCCTTGGCAATCCACGAAGCTGTCAACTTGTGCTCTATGGCAATTGGGCTAGAAGATGATGCTACAAAAACATGATCCAAGTTAGGCCTTATTTTCTATTACGGACTTTAACAAGTAAAAGCTTGGCTCTAAAATAAATTGGTGAATGTGCCTCAGTTATCGGTCAATGTGTACGGAAAACTTGACTTCCCTAAACTGCAAATTATGTTGACAGAGACATCCAAAAAAAGAGGCCAGGGGATACCTGGAGATAGAGTGACTTTAGGTTGCTGAGATGGCTTTGGTTGGATAACAGGTTTAGGTGCTGGAGGAATCACTGTAAGAAAATTTGTTTTCAACGATCACGATCAAATGCTCATAACAAACTCAATTCAGTTAAGATGCTAAATTTTAGAAAATTGACGATTCTTTTTCAGAGCATTTACCTGGAAGGAGTTGGTTATATCCGCTGTGACCACCACTTAGTCGGGCCAATATACCAAAAAGTGGAGCATTGTTGTAGGTTGCAGGCTCAGTTTGCTCATAATTATCTCTTTCATCAGCAAAGTTGTCATAGGCATCAGGTCCACCAACAACAGCACCAACAAGGACGTTGGGATCACTTGCTTTCCTGCCGAACCAAGTGGCATAACCCCCTCGACAGCTGATAAATGAGGAGTCAACCTTGATGGAAACAATTGAGGAAGCCCTGTGGTGAACTTGTCGTGGGAAGTTGTTACCATATCCGACCATGTAACTTGTGGCTCTTGGATTGTCCCCAAGAAGGTAGTCAACCTGAGTGTTTTGGCATTGCACAACGTCAGTTGTTTGCTTGGTTGCCTCGATTAAAAATAAAATATGTACAAATCCATCTCATATAACTAAACAAGCCCAGTTCGATAAAACAGGGGCGAATTTCCAGAATACTTGAGAACCACTGCTTTGAGGAGAAACAGGTATGGTTGCATTACCTGTGATTTGGCAAAGGAGAGAAGCTCCGTTGGTGAAACATTGCCAGAAGCACACTTCATGTATTTTCCAGCAGAAGCAAGATAGTCGGAATACACAGTGGACAGGAAGGAGGCACTTGTCACAAACTGCATGTTGTTCCACCGCTGGCGGAAGATAAGGCCACCAGGAGTCTTCTGAAGATTGTGATTCCCTTTCCCAAGGCACGAACACATGAAATATTCTGCCTTCTGCTGGTACCTCTCAAATACCGGTGCATAGCGACCGGCTTTGCCTTGCACTAGGAACTGCAAGGGAAGAGACAAGACCAACAAATCAGCTCCCCAACTAAAACCATCGAACTTGTTAAAGGACCTTAACCTTTGATGGGAACCAGAATGTCATTTCACTTTTGGGGGGAGTTCATAAATTGACTATGGTCACATGATTGAGGTGTTTGACTACCGAATTATTAGATAATGAAGTCCTGTAACCATAACACCTTAACCACTAAAAATACAAGGAATGACATAGCCTTAACATGTCAAACATAACATGATTCCAAACTGAAATGTAATATACATTTGAACAATGATAATTTTTCATCATGAATTTGTGATCTCCAGCTACACCAGTTGATGTGGCATAGTTTAAATGATTTTATACCATTTTTATATAACCACTTAAAATCTGTCATATCAGCTAGTCTGGCAGATTAACCAAACTCTGGGATGAAGAACATCATTTCTAATTACCATTTTAAAACCAAATCACGTAGCTGAAGTTAAGTTTGATGGTTGATTACCTTGGCTACGAGAGTCTGTACACCAGCATACTTGACATCCCAACCAAACTCAGTCATGCCCCATCCAGTGCCCCCCATGGAATCACCATTTTTTCCGAGATAGTTCAAGTAGTACTGGTTGTCGGTTGCCTGATACAACCATGCAGCTGCCCAAAGCAACTCGTCCTATAAACCCACAAATCGAATTAATATACAGAACATATATTACCAAACACTTCAAAAAAAAACATGTTAGCTAAGAAAGAGTTCTGTCAACATACATTATAGCCACTGACAGAACGGTAGTACTTCTGGGCCACGCTGATGCTGCTGTCATATTTGCCTCTGTATTTGTCCGCAAAATCGAATAGCTGAAGACCCAAAAAAAAAAAAAAAAAACTTTGGGGAATTAGAATTCGAATGCAATATGGTAATACATGCAATATTGCAAAAAGTGAGAGGGCACTTTGGAGATAAGGAGTTCCGGGGGGGGGGGGGGGGGGGGTTGGGGAACGTGAGGCTGTTACGCTGCACGAGTACACCGACGGTTGTGCTCACGTGTCAAGGCAATGACTGTGGCGCTTTTCACGGATTGTCACATGTGGACGGTTAAGATCACAAGGTACGAACAAGCTGTACGGGTCAGCGGACACGGGAAACAGTGTCCGCATGATCCAAAATGCAATGTCGAAAATTTAACCTAGCTAATCAACGACGTCGTCTCGAGTAGGTCCAGTTTCCCCATTCGGAGTTCTTTTATGGCACGCACGGACCTATTATATTTAATTTAACGAGGCCTTCTTCAGAGCCCACCCTAGTTACCAGCCCATTTTATAACCATTTTTTACTACTATTAATAACAATTGTTTTCTTTTTCTTTTTCTTTTTCTGTTTCTTCCAATCATATTTCACAAATATTAATAATAAATTATTTTTATTCTGATTGTCAAAAGATATGCTCAATTTATCATTTTTTTCATATTTTATACTAACTATTAATTTATATATAATATTATGAAACTTAAAAATTTCTTCTTATTAATTTCTATTCACCACTACTCTACATTCTAAATTCTCAAACTTTATAAAAAAATTAAAGTGTGAAGTGTAAAAATAAATAGTGACTGATGCATAAACTCAGTTTATATATTTATGTCATTGGCTCTCTAATACTAATATTTATTAACCAAAACTCTTACCGTTCATAATCACTTCTAATTTTTTATTTGAAAATAAATCATGTAATAATACTGTAAGTACTCTTTTTTTTTTTACAAGAATACTATTAGTAATCAAACCTAGATTTTTAACTTCAAATCTTAATTTCTCATATTAAACAGATATAATTACATAAAAATAATTAATTAAATTGAGTCGTTAGTTTAAGATTGCGGAAAGAGAAAAAATGGAGCGCGAGTGTCAGATCCGTGCCATAGATGCGCGGTTGTTACTCGGGACCAAACTTCTGACATAAATTTACCGGCGTAACTACCTAAATTAACTACGACCGTCGTGCAGAATAGGCTAAAACTGAATCCGTCAGTTTAGCCGACGACACCTCATGTTGCTAACGTGCGCCGCGCAGAACAGGCATCTTCGCCGCTGACATTTGTGGTCCCACCATTTCTGTTACACTGTTCACGCAGGTCGGAAGTATCTCTCTTTCGTACTTTCCTTGAAACTTCTTCCCTTTTATCTTTTTGTTCTTTTTTGTTCATTGGAAACAACGAAAAACACCGTCCTAAAATTAGAGAGAAGGATTAGTTAGTTAAAAACCTGGGTGGCGTGGGTGAGTAGTTCGCTTGCGTAGGCGGGGTTGGAGTGGCGGAATACGAGGGAGGCGGCAGCCATGGCAGCTGCGCTTTCACCAGCGAGATCCGACCCTGGGTTGCTCGGGTCAATCCGGTAAGCACGCCTGTCGGTGGTCATATCCTCCGGCCTTTGCCAGCAGTAGTGGTCACTGTTTCCATCCCCCACCTAACACAACCAACACACCAAATAATCAGTAACATTTTTAATCATTTGGGTGTTACGCAGAAAAGGCACTCTCGGTAAATGGGTTTAAGTCCAATTTCTGAATAAATGGAAATATAATAACAATACAGTTTTATACAGTTCCACAGATTATGCAGTAATTTCATATGGGTGATTTCATGGTGGAATCCTCATGCTATGATTAGAGTCGAGAGTTGTAAGTTTAAAAAATTTGATAGATAAGTAGAAGTGTTTAAGTACTTCATTAAAAATATAGCGGTTAAAGGGAGAGGGATTGAAAGGGAAAGACCTCTCCGTAGAAGACATTAGGCTCTGGGTGTGCTTTAATGAGGTAGTCGGTGCCCCACTTCACAGCATCCATGGCATGACCGAGCTCTCCACTTGAAGCCATTTGCTTCCCGTACTCCACTATACTCCATGACATCATTGTTATGGTGAATGCCATTGGCAGCCCAAACTTCACATTGTCCCCGGCATCATAGTACCCTCCCACCAGATCCACCTTCATGTATATACAACACATAGTACAACAAACGAATGATAAATAGATATTATTTTCAAGAACCAAGCTTTAAACTCGAATTTGAAATTGAAATATTATGAATTCAATGCCCAAGTTTTGAAGTGGAAGGGAAAAACGATGTTAGTGAGAGAAAGAGCTTACCCCACTAGCCTTGCCATCATGCAAGCCAGAATCAGCTCTCCATGAGACTCTCTGGGTGCTGGGAAGGTAACCAGATCTCTGAGCTTCAAAGAAGATAATGCTTTTGCTTAGAGCTTCGCCATAGTCATGGCCCGCCAAAGCATAAGGAAGAGCAAGAAGCAGAAGCAGAGGAGCCATGGATACGAATCTCACAAAGCTCTCCATAACAACAGTATTAGAACACAAACACAAGAAGGGTTTCAGCAAAGATAAACCCAAATGGCAATGCTATGTTGTGAAACAAAAAAAGGAGGAAACTTTCACTCTTCACTAGCCCTCCCACGCAGAAACGTGGATAAAGTCGAGAATAAAATGGCAATGTTATATGATTTATCAGCTAAAATTTCTGATAAACCCCACCCAGATACAGGACTACTAGGAACAGAGGCTTTGAGAGAGGGTGGAAGAAAGTAGGAGGTGGGAGCAGGGGAGGAGCTCGAAGGGTCTATATATTGAGGAATTGGGGTAGTATCAAGTGCACACTGCACAGAAATCGACCAAACATAAAAAAAAAAAAAAAAAAAAAAAAAAAAAAAAAAAAAAAAAAAAAAAAAAAAAAAAAAATCCAATTAAAACATTATATTAATTTGCTATGTCAAAATATATATCTTTTTGGAGGGCTGGAAACGGTTGAGAAAAGAACAGGGTCATGTGGGTGTCCCTGGCTCTATATTGGAAGGGTCGGTGCGGATTTAATGTACTTAAGAAAAAGAAAAAGAAGAAACAGAAAAAGAAAAAGAAAAAATACTACTGCCCACAAATAAACAAGAAAGTGAAAGGTTTAAAATGAATTCCACATTCTTTTGGGTCAGTGAAACGATTGACATAGACGGGAGAAACTGTCTTTCGGTTGTTCCCACTCTGAATTATCTATGCTGTCCCCACTCCCAGAACACCCCCCCCCCCGGGGCGTCTCTTGGGTCATTTGAGCATTCCACATTTCCCTTTAGACTGAGTAATTTTTATCTAATGTTTATTTTTATTTTTAAATGTAGCTACTTCAGATAACTTATTCATAGTATTGTGGAATTTCTATAATTTTATTTATAGATATGCTTTAGGCCCCTTCAGAAGGTGGGCCTAAAAAATGTCTTACTGGCAATCATTAGATGACTTTTGATGACTCGCATGTTTATGATTAAATTAATGATGCCCCCACTCCGAGCATGAGTAAAATTTAGGTAGCTCGATTGAATATTCCATAATCTTTTAAATATTTTAAGTAGATAATGGAGATTCAAACATTGAACCAAACTATGTAATAAAATTTACGTGCTCGTTTATATCTCTCCATGTTATATGAGGTATCTACATTAAAAACAAAAAAATTGTAGGAATTTACGATTAAAAATTACTTGTACTGCAGAGACCTTTAAATATAATTATTCATAAAAATATAGTTTTAAATGGATTTAAGTATTTTTTAACTTTTTTATCCGAACTTTTAGAGATTAGATTGTGAAAAAGATAAACACTTGAAACAAATCAAATAATATTTATAGTTGTTCAGATGAAGCAACATCAAATGTTCAATTAATGTTATACGACATATTTTATGTGTCTATGTCTCACTTTAAATAGTATAAACTTCATAAAATTCTAATCCATTTTAAACTATATATCAACTAATACCATGCAAGATATCGATTTACATGCATTCGTGATTAGACATACCCCCAAAATTCCCATCTCAGTCTAAAGCGATCTTCGGGATCTTTCCTCCATGTGACTGTACCATATAAATTGTTGGGAAGTACCATTTTTTTGAAACTTCGCTTCCCATGATCACAGCACATGTGTGATATGTACATGCTTGTACCTTTTGGACCATCTATGAATGTGAAAGGAAATTTAATAAAGTTCATGAAGGTTTTATGGTACATAGATCTTGGGAGCTGCGCAATCTTTTTTACTTTACCGTTTTACCCCGCTTGCTTGCTTTTTTTCAGTCTACTACTCTAGACGCGTTTCTTTGCACATATCTTGACGTTTTGGCCAACATCAATTGTACCACGCTGATCGAATATTCCATCATTCTCATGCCTCTACGGTAAACCGTTGGTCTCCCTCTGCGATATAAATTTCTGATTTTGCATTAAATAATAATAAATATACAGAACATATGTGAGATAATATATTCGTTAAATATAATAAATCCTATATATCATTTTAAAAATAAATATGGACGCTTTGTCATTGACAAATGTAATAATTAGAGTATCTTATATTTTATGCTAACTAAATATATATTTTTTTATATAAAAAATGTGATGCATTCACACATTATTGATATTTATTTTTGTTATTCCCTACTCATAACGAGGGACACCAACACTAGTACGTAGAAGTAACCTTGAGCAATGAGGACTAAGGGCTTTAATCTTCCTAATAGCCTTAGGTTACGTTTGGATAATGAGGTGGTTTCAGAAATTTTGTAAATAATAATGAAAAAATAATGATAGAATATTAAATAGTAATAAAAAACATGTGAAATGTAATACTAAAATAATAAAAAATTATTATTATTATAAAAATATTATAATAATTAATCAGCTGATTTAGATCTTATAAAGTGATTGTCCAAAATCTAGTGCTTAAAATATTGATAAAAATATAAACAAATACATTACATCTCAAAGCATTTATAATTGTTAGATTAAATTTTTTTGGACTAGCCGTAGCAAATACTAAATATATTAAAATCAAATTCATATATTTATTTCTCGCCTAAATTTTAAGTTTTGATAAAGACTGATCAAAACTCTCATCTCATCTCATAAAATCGATAAAAAAAAAAAAAAAAAATCTTTCTCGCATGTAATTATGAGACCACATTGATATAAATTTATGTGAAAAGAGTTGGACATGACATACATAATATGAACATGGTATCTTATAAAGACCACATTGACATGTGGTAATTAAGATGCCAACGTCAACATGCATGATGCATGCATGTGGAATGGGTGCATTATCATCAGAAGGCTGGTAGAGCTAGCCCATTGTTATTGCTGATCGAAGATATATATCTTTCTCGCATATATAGTTAATGTCTGTTCTTTTAGGTATATTAATGCATTAATTTCTCGCTACCCAGCAGAAACGATTTATTAGGGTTAGATATAATTAGTGCCCGTACGTGCATGCCTGCGTTTTTTCATTTTCGAATATTCTGGTCGACGTACCAATATTATTATATATTTTGTTACTTAATTGATCCCATCCAACAATCATGGAAATTATAATATTTATCACTCTGCCGTTAGAAACCCATGCAAGTGGTCTGGCTAATTTAATTTGTTTAATTTGCATTCTTATTATATAATATCGAGCTCCATTCAAAAAAGTTATATAAGAAATTAATTAAATTTAAGCCAACCAAAAGAAATGGATAATCAACGTGATCTAATGGGTCGATCGGGAACTATAACATATGTACTGTCATCTCTATCGATCATCCATATATATTTTTGCAATAACTTCAAGCTATGGAAAACTACAAAAGTCTAGCTTGCATTGGTTTTTACAACTTTTTATTAGTTATTAGTTAAGGATTTGTATACTATTCGAATATATAAGCCTTGCGCACGTCCTAATTTTATTCTATGTGTTGTGACGTTGCATATCTTCATGAGTTATAAAACATGCGAAATTACTCATCAATGGATTCTATTAATGAGTATTTTGGATCCAAACCGACCAGTTTCCCACTCATATATCTAAAATACATTGTATAAATCCATAATGAGATTCTCACACTTTTAAACTTGTTATTTTAAATTTATTTTTGTTAATACTTTAGTCAAAAAGAGATTTTATAAAAATAATTAACATGTCTTCTTGTGTTACGTTAAATTGTAAAATTATTTCTTTATAAAGTTGATCTATCATATTATAATATATTTATAAATTTATTATTATTATTATTATTATTATTATGCTCTTTATAATTATTGCACTTCTGTTTCCTTTAAAGTTTTTGTGCCAAACTTTTATCACGAGTAACTCACGTTAGATAAACTCGTTAAATGACAGCATTAACAAAATTTAGAAAAGTTGGCATCGGATTCAAATGTCCCACAAAAACCTCTTAATAGCTGTACAGCAAGCAACTCCAACTTCATTTAAGAACCTGATCGATCTATCTAACAAACAACGTACAACACGTCAATTTTGATTGATTAGATTTTCAAACTTAGATTGAATTAAGATGATTTCAGTCTAATTTTAAAATAAATTTAATATTTAAACACTTAATATCTAAATCATTAAATTTATATTAATTTAAAATATCTTTACATGTGATATTCATAATTTTTTTTAACTTTTTATAAATATATTTAAACTCATCTTAATATTTAAACACATCTAAATTTATCTTAAATAGACTTACAAAATTTACTCTACATACTATTTATAAATAATTTAACTCATCTTAACTCAAGAAAACTTAAAACCTTTTTATCTACATATACACCCACGCGTTTAAACCCGTAATAGTAAGCCATAAAAAGAGTTAAAAAAAGTTTTGAAAGGCAGTTGGCCGGGCTGCTTAAAAAATAAAAGAGTGGTGCTATTATATTGTCCGGAAATGACTGCTTTCTAAGCCGCCCGGTGCATTTGCCTTTTGTTTTTTTTTTATTAAAATATTTTTAAAAAATATTAATATACTAATAATCACTTCTTTAATTATTAAAAAAAAATTTAAAAAAATTAAACATATAAATAGTTAAAATGATAGAGCATACTAACATTTATCAAAATAAAAAGTTTTTCATCATTGTAGCGAGAGCATCCACAGCAGTTAAAGAAGAATTCTTTACCTCTTGTTTGTAATTGTGGTAGGAATAGAGTAGCGTCGCTGGTAGGTCTGAATAGTGAGATGAGAATTTTTAGTTTTAGATAAAATTTTAAAATATTATTTTTTAATATTATTATTATTTTGAAATTTGAAAAAATTAAATTATTTATTATATCTTATATAAAAATTTAAAAAATTTATAAAGATGAGATGGGATGAAATGAAGATTTTGTATCTCATCCCACTTGCCAAACCTATATAAATTTATTTAAAAAATTTACTATTAAGAAGATGTTTAATAAATATGTCCCTAAAATGCTTTTAAAATTAATTACGATACTTTTTAAAAATATATAACATTATTTAGATGCGTTTTTCAACAAAGATTTTAATTTAAGATTTTTTAAAAATTGTATTTTCCATTCAACTGCAACAAAGCAAACCGTACAAAAATCTTTTTTTTTTTTTCAATTTTCTTTCTGAGTAATTATATTATAAAATGAGGATATTTTTATAAAATGATGTTATTTTAATAAAATATTTTATAAGATATCTTTAATTTAAAACATAATTATGTAAAATATTATAAAAAAATATTATATGTAAATTATTTTTTTTTCCAGAAAAGAGAACATAAACAGGTGTGTTGGTGTTTGTTTTTCTTGAGGCCTGGAAAATGATCACAACTCACAGCTAGGTCACAGAAGATTTGACATCATGTAATAAGGATTCGAAAGGCAGACAACCCGACAGATAACACGCACCAACATTAAATTTCTCCTAACTGGATGGAATGGCATTCATAGTCTATGTCCACCGACAGTACTTGGTTAAAGAAAAAGAATATATTGTCACCGAAATGTCAAATGCCGTGCACGGTGTTTTGGTTTTCCGCTGTAAAATCTGCCAAAAGCTTGGTCACTCTGGTTTCAAATTATTTTATTATCAATATATACTTTAACAAATGGGAGAAAAATGGCAAAGGGAGAAGATGTGGTCAAAAAGATGGGGGTGCTCGTGTCAGAGCTCTTTTATTCTCAACCGCAATCAACGGTCTCGCCGAAACCGATAAATAAAACTATTTTATTTTGTTAAAACCTTCATTTTTTTTCCTAGTAAAATATGGAATATAATAAAGTGGAAAAACAGGATGGCCTGAGACATCAGACAAGTCAAAGAGGCAAAGCTCCGGAATAGGCGGTTGGCGCCGGTTTTGTCACGGCCACGGCAAGTCTGAAACAACTTCCCAGTAGCGCAGTCACGACACTGGCATAAGTCATATATCTAACATTACTATTTAGCTTTTTCTATGAGTTAGGCTCTTTGTCCTGTTTTGTTCTTTGAAGTTTTGGAGCATTCAGATTGGGTGGGCTAAAATTAGTAGGTGAGGGTTGATTTAAACCAATTCTACTTCACATTGGTACAGCCCTTTGTTAACTTGGGACGAAAATTTGCATGCGGCTTAGTGGATTAGAGCCTATAGAATTTGGAATTTTAAATTGGGAGGACATTAAATTGGCTAGTTTGGCTAATGGATTTTGATTAGTAGATGGAAATTTAGAATTTTAGTGGATTGGTGTGTTAGATCCAATTGCACCTTAAAAGTGTTAGGTTTTAACAAGGTAGATATATATATGCTGCCAAACATTCAGCATAGGTTAATGTGATCTCAACCAATTTGACTATATTATTTTATTCAAGTACTACTCTAATATTTCTGTATTTGTGCAAACTGAACAAATACATACATACATTACATAGATAGATATGGAGGCATCAATCTCCCAACTAAAAGTGGGAAATTAAGTAGTTCACTTTACCAGCAAATTGCAACGAGTAAAAAAGGGAAGTGAGAGTAAGAATGGGACACCAAAATAAGGACGGGGGGCCATACAAATTTAGACAAGTACATGAAACGATAGACAAATGACTGGTAACACGTGCTTTGGCATAAACCATGTTTCATTATATCCTCTAGCCAAGGTCTCTTTCTTGAGTCTTGGGAAGGGCCGACATCCTAAGCAACTTTCAAAAATCTCCGAAGCAAAATATCCTAATACGGAATTGGCTGATTAGTTTGTTTATAAAGGAGATCAAAATTATCTCCTGTTTTAAAGATAATATGATCAACTTGAACGCCCGGCTAGCTGATCTCCATTCGTTTGTTACTATCAAATCTTCTGTTTCAATTTGAATAATGGAAAATGCTAACTTGTACTGTGGTTTTGTCTTCTTATTTTGTCCGCTTATGTATTATTTTTTATTTTATTTACGGATTAAAGAATTGACTATAAGTAAATTTGTGTACTTTTTTTAAAAAATATTTAAAAATGTTTAAAAGATGTTTGAAAGAAAACAAAATTGCTAACCGTACATCTAATGGTAAGTGCTGGGAGGTCGACTAGCACTTTCCTTGAATAATTGCCACCATTAATTAACAAGCTTTAAGCTTTTGCTTTTTGAGATGAACTCGTGGATGTACCTAAGGTCAGAAACTCACTCTTTCTTGTGAACTCCAGACTAGTAGTTAAGAAGGCCACATTATATATGGTGGTTGAGATTTGCCAGTGAGACTCTTTGGTTTTGGATGCCATGGACCCTTTTCAGTCATGTGCTTTAAAATATATATATATATATATATATATATTTAAGTACTTCCACAAATGATGTGGTTGTTGCCTGTTGGTAATGAGATTGCACTACTTGTTTGCCTAATGTCATGGATTTCAGAAGGGCCTAGCTTCCACTCTATATCGAAGGCCACGAGTGGTTTAGATTGTGATTATATTTGGTGCCATATCTTTAATATATATACATTTTTTTTCATTGGATTCAACTTATCAATTATCATCCACATCCGAATGGAATACATAAGCCTCACTAATTTTAATTACCATTTCATCAAATAAATTTCCTGTTTTCTTCTCCTGGGTTTTCCCTTTTTCTAACCCCAAATAAAGGGTGCAGGAAAAATAAAAGCAAGAGGCCGGAGACTTGTCCTTGGAGGTACCAAAAATTGGCAACGTTTTTTCATTTTTAAGGGTGAGGTGGGCCGTTGGCGAAGAAAGAGATCACTTTTGTAGCTTTGTGCCAGTTAGCTAGCTCCCTGGGCATCTTTATCAGCATGCAACAGGGCGGAAAGAGAAGCCTTCGCCAGTAAGGCATGCCACAAACTACTGACGCTTCAACATATTGAAATGATAAGAGGGGCAAAAAAATCATGCGTATTTTATCTACCTAAAATATTTTAGGTAGATAAAATATATTATCCCCTCCCTTGCTCTAAACATGCAACTGGTAAATGTATCACGGGGTGAACACTACGTTTTCTATTGCAGATCACCTTTAATTAGCTATCTAGACTCGCATTTTCAAAGAATTTTAAACTCTTATAAATGGAGTTATTTTAATATTTCATGAGATTACCATACTATAGTATTCTGCAAGTAAAAAAACTATATTATTGTTAAATCACCACTTGTTCTAAAAATTTAAGTCGATGACAATATGTAAATTTAATTATTTGTATTATATTCTTAATACTTCATCTCACATGTGAGCTAGCCAGTCTCCCCTTTAATGAGTGGACCATTTAGTTAATTAATGGAGTAGAACGTAAAGTCGTGTTCGAACTTAAAACGTGACTCTGATAACATTTAAAATCACTACTTATTCTAAAAGATTAAATCGATAGATAGAAATAAATAGATTTAATCGTTTATATTATATTCAGAAATTTTTTTTGCATCAATAACATTCATCCTAAAATGATTACGTCCATGTGTTTGCCCTACAGACAGACTAATATCCCTGGCTGGCCTGCTAGTCAATTTATTCCAAAAATCCAGCTTCCTATTCATGCGTATTCTTTTCCAATACCTTCATCCCGATTCCCATATCATAGAGTTAACATGTGCATGACAATGAAAAGTCTATGCGCAAGTGAAAGGGGCTACGTATTAGTTGTACAGCAGATAGCTGAGTTCTGAAAAAAAATAAATCAATGCCCGCGAGAAGAAAAACCGACGCAAAGACACAACTCAATTAAATTAAATACGGAAAAAAAAACAAGTTTTCCACGTTACTTTGATTTATATTAATTATTATTGAGTGGACTTTGTTTAATTATATATAGGCGTAAATCAAGGCAGACTCATATATTTTAGCATGATACAGGCCGGCCGACCCTACACAGTACTGACTCGATCAGTGAGCCAATCAAGGAGGAATATTATGTGGTGGGGGAGGGGAGGGCTTGGCGCTGTTTTCTCCCTTGATCGATGGATATATAATAGTTCAGTACGACTTTAATTTTTAGTTTCGATTCTGCATGCACCAGCTTGTAACCATTATCTCTGCTGCAAATAATTGTTTTTGATGCATGTTATCTTTCTATTATTTGCAATGTCCATTATGATCGATCTGGTTCCCAATAATTGCTAAATTCCACTACCTACAGTCATCGTTTACATGATTTTGGTTCATAATTAATCTCTGATATATGGATTAATGTTTTGAAAGAATAGCAATAATGTATTAATAAGATTCATATGATGTGTCTATTTAGTAAGATCATTTGAATTCCAAATTTTCATTTTGGAAGTTCGGTATTATGTCAATCAGTCTACATGTCTTTGACCTCATCTCTTTTATTAGCATATATATATATATATATATATATATATATAATAAACTAATTGCATGCTAGTCATATTCACATTTCGAACAAAATTCAAACTTCTTGGCTTTGCGACAAGCTGTAAATGAAATAATCAAAATAACACTTGTCCGTAGCCCCACGTACGACATAGAATAAAATTATATAAATCTGATACATGAATCAAAAGTGCTTGTCCTTTTGCTGAAATTAGTTTCATGAGCTATCCATCTTAATACTGGCAATAATGAATCTAGTTATATATGTGTCTTTTTCTTTTTGTCGAAGCCGTTGTAACTGTATCAACCCTTATAATAAGCTCTTATTATTTATAGAAAATGATTTCCCTGAGAACTTTTAGTACTGCAAGAGGATTAAAACTTGCAGAATCATCCACCTGTCACTTCCATCGATCTTTGCCCATTACTTAAAAAGAATGTGGTATTTAATTAGCTCAATGATATTGTGTCATGCATGTTGGTTCATGTCTAGCTAACTGATGTGCGCTCAAAACAAATGCACGTAGTGAAATTACCCCACCATGAAGATCATCTAAGCTGACAAAAGATCATATCTTCTCAGCCGCTCAATTTATATGCATGTATCTTTTCATCCATAATATGGCAGAATATGTAGAGATATTGCATCTATATATACCACCAAAAGAGACATCCATACTAAAGAAACCCCAATAATAGGGTAGGTTTGGTGCATGCATGCCTTATCTTTATATTTGTGCTGGAAGGAATATCGATAAATTTAGGTAATTTTTCTTTTAAATCTCCATATTTTAATATACCTGCAGGCAGAATAGAAAGAAGGCACTTTCATGTCATCTACCATGCTTACATGATATACCAAAAGAGCGGTGCCTTCATACTTTTTTCTTTTTTTAAATATTTTTTTAATATATTTAAATATTTAACAAAAAAATTACATCAAAATTAAAATCAATTCCTTAAATAAAAATAAATAAATAAATAAATTTTACTACTATACCAGTCAAATATGGGCGGCATGATATCTTTTGAAAAAGAAAGGTCGTGCTATATTAATAGCCCCACACATAGAGCCCCACAAAGAGCACATCGTCCCAGCTTTCCTTGTAATCTTCCCTGCAGAGAGATTTCAGTACTGGCGACATTGGAAATTACAAAGAGGAAGATGAAAACCCATTTTAAATGAATTTCTTCTTTTAAAAAAAAACTGAAACTCAAAAGCCGACACCAGAATCCGAGAGTCTTTTAACTTCCCCATTAACCGCAATGGATTTCAGGGCCCCAACCGTTTTTGTGATTATTTGCAACTTGGTCATCGATCATGTGATGCATGCATGCAACATTGCAATCCTGCCGGTTCTTCTCTCCTTCTTTGTATTTATGCTACATGAGGATGATGTTGTTGAACATGAAAGACATCAGAATTATCATGTGAAACTAACTGAAACTCAATGATTATGATTAATATATAGGTATTAGGATCTTAATTAAACAAGGTAATTTAGACTAATTAAAAAATATTGAATTTAAGTACGTACGTAAGTATATATTACAGATTGCAGAAGCAAGTTCCAGCTCTCATCTTACCTGCTAAGTATGAGAATTACTGTTGGTACCGTAATTAATATATAAATTAAGAGAAAAAAAAAACTCATAAGCTTTCATAATTTACTTAATTGACATGGTATGACATCCGAAAAAAGAGAGTAAAATACTTATTAATATCAATTTTTCATAAATTAAATTAATAATAATATAGCACCGAAAAGTTCGTCAGATTTTGTCGGCGGAGTTTGAAACTTTAAAGTGTAATTTTTTTTTTTCTTTAAACAAAAACATGGTAGATTGCTCAAAGACAAAACAAAGACGAGGAGGATACGATAAGAATGTTCATGTTCGGAGATGAGAGGCGTCGAAGCCTACGCAACTTCAAGTCGAATCGTGGGGCCCCGGGGACAGTCTCTAATCGCAATCAACGGTGATTCTTTGGCCGATAAATCCGGGGACATTGGGACACGTGTTGCTTTCCCAAGAGCTCATTAAATCTAGCACATGTGAGTGCACGTGCGCTCTGACAACATTTGCTGGGACCCGCCACGTGATGCTCCCCGACCCGGACATTTTCATCCGCCCAAGAAAAAGAGAGAGCCGAGAGACTGCACGTGCAGCGTCATGGTGGTCCAATAGCAAATAAACGCGTGGTGGACCTGACTCTACGCCTCACATGCCCCTAACAACCGAGGCATTTTGGCCGTATTCCACATATTTATTTCTTTATAAAGAATTAAATAAATTATTACAAAATATAAATACAGTACAAGACTACAAATCACCTTAGGGAAAATGGACAATATAGAGGAATATAATCTTGTTTGATTATATAGATCACGAGATTGAAATGAAATAAAAGTTAAAAAATAATAAAATATTATTAAAATATTAATTTTTAATATTATTTTTATTTTAAGATTTAAAAAAATAAATTTTTTATTATATTTTATATAAAAATTTAAAAAATTAATGATGATTATAATCTTGATAACCAAAGTTGGAAGGAACGTAAGTGATTGTAAGATAAAATGCATTTTGTCTTTTACAAACCAATAATCTGAGCAATTAAAATTTTTTTGACATGAGAGTGGATCACCCAATTATTTATTAATGGATGTAACATACTATAAGGGTTCTGTTTGGATTCGATATTTATTGAACCAGATGTATTAAACGAGAGAATTTTATTAAAAAATAAAATAAAATAAATAAGATACTCGACATTTTATTTAAAATGTTATCATTTAATATAAAACATGTGGCATATTTTATGTTTGCACATTGTCCAAATAAACGAAGAGGACGGCAAAGTTTATATTTTTACCAAATTATTATTTTATACTAAACGTGGCCTTTTATTTATTTATTTATTTTTAATTGATTACATTTTTCTTTTACTTGTAATATGTAGGAAGGAAAATATTATTCTCAGTTCTCATCACCATGATAAAAATTAAAGAATTATTGTGGGCCGGTTGCGATATATAAGTGGTGAATAAAGTTGGCATTCCATGCTTCAGATCATGAGCATTGATGAGAAATAATTTCACGTTATCTGTAAATATAGTCTTGGATATGTTTATAAAAAATAAACAATCATCTCTTATAGAACTGATTTTATGATATGAGTTAAGTCTAGGGGTGCAACCTGCTCCTTATGGGGCAGGGCCACCCCTTCCCTGCCCCCCGCCCCCACATGGGTGGGGGTGGAGAATGTTTCCTCGTACCTCGCCCTTTCATGGGCAGGGTCGGGGTACCCTGTCTGTTTGCCAGGTTGAGGGGGTGAACCTCCATCCATTCGGTCCATCTCAGTTATCTAGACCTTAAATGACATAGAATATGTTTTTGGGCCACTTTGGGCCCATAATCTGTTTTTGGGCCCAGAATTGAACTAAAAAAAATTAATATATTTAAAAATTGAAAAGAAAATATATATATATATATATATATAAATAGAACTATTAACTATATACTAAGTTTCAACTATTAACTAATTAAGTAATAATCATCATTAAGGCATTAAACTGTTACAATTTACAATTATACAAATTAAGAAAACTAATAAACTATTACAATATTAGAAACTCTTCTAAAAATATTAAATATTACAAATTGTACTATTAACTATTATAGCAACATTACAATTAATTGTAAACTAACAAAATCATTACTTTTCAATTTGATCAATTTAGGGTGGCGTCGTGGCGGTGACGCCAGTGAGTTCACTGAGTCGCGAGTTGTGTCAACTACTGTAAGACTGAAAATCAAGATCATAAAAGTTAATAAGTTATAAAACATGAAATATTAATAAGTTAAAAATAAAACAAATTAGAATTATAAAGTTATAAAGATGAAATGAAAATTAAAAAAAATTAAAATACAAAATATTAAAAGTACTAACCAAGATGAGATTGTGATTGGGTCACTGGAATTTGGGATGAAGATGAGGCAGATGAGCATAGATCGGCCATTAACATTTGCCATATGTATATTGAGAATTTAAAAGCTAAAAAACAAATAAACAAAATAATTATATGCTAAAATATTATATAAAATTATAAATGCAAAAAATAATTAAGGGACAAATTGTACAAACCATGGCAATGGTGCACCCAATACACACAAAGTCATACGCATCGGAGGTAGCCATAGACGCCATCTCATGTATCACTGTAACAATTAAATTTGAAATGAAATCAATGAATACCAATTAAATAAAAATTAATTAATTAAAATTAGAAAATAAAATTAAAATAAAATAAATATCAGTTCCAGGCTGATCACCACCTTCCTCCTTGACGTCGGCCTCCTCATACTCAAAAACATCCAGAACATAAATTGGAGTTCCCTTGACCAAATTCTACGTGCAAATCAGAGCCTTTATAGTGGTAGGAGCTAATGAACTCCAAAATGAATCAAATACACGCCCTCCGGTGCTAAATGCCAACTCTGAGACTACAGTGCTAACAGGGATGGCCAAAAGACTGCAGGTTATTTCTCCAAGGACGAGATATTTCATGACATTCACCTTCCACAAACTTAATATATCGACGTCTCGTGAAAATGGTAGAAGCTCCGCTGCTAAGTATCTGTCTAAATCTGACTGAGCCTTTACAGAACTCCGGATGAAGGGGTCTACTCCAACCTCTCACCCCAGTCTAATCTACGTCTCTCCCCAACCTCGACTTTTGGAACTTGTGGAGGGGGGTAGGTGTAGGTACAACAATATTACCACCTCGTATGATGGTAAACTCATCAAATAATCTACTAAGGGTTTCTCGAATCCTTCCTGCAATTAGTCTCGCCCATGCTTGCCTGTACGCAAGGCCCAATCCAAATATCATACCATCCACCTTAAACCTTGGGTCAAAGACGACAGCTGCATATAACAAAATATTAATCTTAGTAAAATCTCCCCAATACTTGTCGTACTTTGTCCTCGTAACCAATGCCATCTTTCACAGCCTAATGTAACCACCCACGACCATGTCATCTAATTCTTCTTTTGCCCTACATATTTGCTAACAGAATTGATAGGATGTAGGATACAAAGTTCCAGATAGCGTCGTGGTGACCTTGTAAAAAAACCTCAAAAACTCTACGAAACAGATACAATTTCTCAATCATCATCTACAAATATCCCCAATCCTCCGTGATTATAAAAATATTTAACATATTGGATGTTTTCGTCATCCAATAATACAAATGCCAGCTTATATTCATGGGCTGCTTCTAACATAAAAAATGTTGAGTTCCATCATGTAGGCATATCAATACAAAAACCCTTCTTGGATGTTAGGCATGCAGACCTTGCAGCAACCTTGAATTTCTCCAACCTCGAAAAAGAAGATCCCACCCATCTCACAGCAGTCCTGACCCGAGCAATCACGTCATGCAAATCCCTCAAACCATCAGTGAGAATAAGATTCAGAATATGTGCCGCATATCTCACATGCATACACTCGCCACTCATGATTGTCTTATTTGCCTCTCTAAGATAGGTTTTCAAATGTCCCAATGCGACATCATTAGATGAGACATTATCAACTGTGACTGTAACATCTTGAGTCAACCCCCACTCCTTTATTAAGGCTTCCAAGGCCTTCCCAATTGTCTCACCTTTGTGATCGGTGATTTGACAAAATTTTATAATTTTCTTATGCAATGTTCAATGACAATCAACAAAATGCACGTTCAAAGACATACAATTAAAATTTTAAACTGATGTCCAAGTATCAGTGGTGAGGCAAACAAATTGACCCGCCAATTGACCATTTGACTTTTCTTTTTCAGATCAAAAATATTTTTTTACATCATTTGCCATTGTGTGGCGAGAAGGAATATTAAACTTTGGTTCCAAGCAGCGAGAATACGTTTGGAACCCTTTTCCAATCAACAACTTAAAAAGGTAACTCGTCCATAATGATCATATGAGCTAGGTGTCTTCTACACTCATTGGGATATGCTTTGTAAACCCCCTCAGAGTTGCACCCCACTAGTCTCATCCGCCATTTTTTGAAGTCCAATTTCTTGCCTAGATTGTCTCTTCTATTTTAATGATCTTAATATTCGACTTTTGTTGCATTGCTCTTCTAAGTGTACTTTTAATTGTGAGGTATCATGTTTCCTATAGTGGCATTCATAATTTTTTCACAATGATTACACTTGGCTTGAGGGTAATTGGAGTCACCACCCTCTAGTTTGATGAAATGAGCCCAAACTATTAAAGCAGATTTCTTGATATGCTTAGGGCAGGGCAAGGTACCACTGTTTTTGATACCGTTCCGTACCGGCCGGTACGGCCGGTACATACCGTACCGGTCAGTTGGCCGGTACCGAAAATATGCTATTCCGTACCGGTTTAAAAACCGGGTGTATCGGCCGGTACCGGCCTGTACCGGCCGGTATTTTATGTTTCGGCCGAAACATAAATTTCGGCCGGTACATATTTCGGCCGGGTCAGTCGAGTTTAAGGCTGATGGCATTTTCGAAATTATGGCAAATAGTTAGGGGCAAAGTTGGAATTTCACCTCAAAATTAAAACCTACATTTCTCTTCTCTTCTTTCACGTTCAGACTTCTTCAGTTCTTACTTCTTCCTTCAAGTTCATCACACGCAGCCGAGTCCCATAGCCAAACAGCGTAGCGCGGCAGCGCCAGCCCAGCAGCCGAGTCCCAGACCGCAGACGGCCAGCCAGCTGCCAGCGTCCACCGCCCTCCGTCTCGTCGCACCGCACGTCGCCGACCACCGCCCTCATCTCGGTATTTTACTATTTTTTTTGTTTTCTACTTAGTTTGATTTTTTTTTTGTTACTTTTTTATAAATAAATCATAATTGTATTTTTATAGATGTTTTAGATTATAAGTTTGTAGATGTTTTAGATTATATTGTTATAGTGTTTATTTTTATAGATGTTTTACATTATATTTTTATAGATGTTTGTTTATATTTTTATAGATTATGTTTTTGTAGATGTTTGTTTATATTTTTATAGATTATATTTTTGTAGATGTTTTAGATTATATTGTTATAGTATTTGTTTTTATAGATGTTTTAGATTATATTTTTATAGATGTTTTATAGATGTTTATTTATATTTTTATAGATTATGTTTTTATAGATGTTTATTTATATTTTTATAGATTATATTTTTGTAGATGTTTTAGATTATATTGTTATAGTGTTTGTTTGTATTTTTATAAATGTTTTAGATTATATTTTTATAGATGTTTGATAGATGTTTGTTTATATTTTTATAGATTATATTTTGATAGATTATATTTTTATAGATGTTTGTTTATATATTTTATAGATGTTTGTTTATAGTTTAGATTTGATTGAGTTTCTTCTTAATGGCTTACTTATAAGTGTTAATGTTTTATACTTTAATAGTTATAAATGTCTAGTTGTCAATCAACCGGTAGTAGGACTTCAAGTTCAACTCCAGCACTTGCTCCTGTAAGATCAGAAGATGCAGCTTGGGCCCATGCACGTGCAGTGCCAGGGGCAAGAAATAATACCGAATGTTTATACTGTAATAAAGTAATTAGAGGTGGCGGAATCACTCGGTTGAAGTATCATCTAGCTGGGATTCCAGGCGATGTAGAAGCATGTAAAAAGGTCACTGAAGATGTAAAATGGCAAATGAATGAGTTGCTTAATGAAATGAAAAAAAGTAAAGAGAAGAAAAGAAAAATAAGTTCAGAGATTGGAGGCGATATAGATTTAACATATGATGATATTGATGATGGTAATAGTATAGAGGGACAGTCTCAGCTTTCAAAAGGTAAGGGGAAGTCGAAAGAATCTGGAACTGGAAAGTCAGTGGGTGGATTGAGTAGATTTTTTGCTCCAAGAACAACTCCTGGGGCCCAACCTTCAATTAAGAGTTCTATGTCTTCAAATGAGATGATTGTAAAAGCAAAGATGGCTGTAGCACGTTGGTGGTATGATGCTAATCTGCCTTTCAATGCAGCTCAATCCAAGTTTTATCAACCAGCTATCGATGCCATGACTGCCATCGGGTCAGGATTCAAAGGCCCATCTTTATATGAGTTGAGAGGAAATTTGTTAAAGATGGCTGTATTGAGGTTCAAGATTATTTGCAACAAATTAAGAAGGTTTGGAATGAGACCGGTTGTTCACTAATGGCAGATGGTTGGACAAACCAGAAGCAACAATCAATAATCAACTTTCTAGTTTATTGTCCGAAAGGTACAATGTTTTTGAAGTCTGTTGATACATCTGGCCTTCGAAAAGATGCTGAAACATTGTTTAATATCTTTGATGAGGTTGTTCAAGAAATTGGAGTTGAGAATCTTGTGCAGTTCATAACGGACAATGATGCAAGTTATAAAGCTGCAGGAAAAAAGTTACAACAGAAGTATGGCTCTTTCTACTGGTCCCCATGTGCAGCTCATTGCATAGATTTAATGTTGGAGAATTTTTCTGATTCAAGATGTTTTCCCCTTATTGATGATGCTATAAAAAAGGCAAAAAAGATAACAAAGTTTATCTATAACCATGGTTGGGTTTTGGCATTGATGAGAAAAGACTTTACTAAAGGTCATGATTTGTGTCGTCCTGCAATTACAAGATTTGTGACAAATTTTTTAAGTATCCAATGTTTGCTATTGTTTAAGAAAGAACTCAGACAAATGTTTACTTGTGATAAATGGATTGCATCAAGTCATTCTAAGAGTAACATAGGGAAGGAGATAGCTGAGATCGTTTTAGAAGATAAAGAGTTTTGGGCTCAATGTCAATTTATTGTCAGAGTTAGTGAGCCTTTGGTTCGTGTTCTACGACTTGTTGACGGGGATGAGAAACCTGCAATGGGATACTTGTATGATGCAATGGAAAGAGCCAAAGAGAACATAAAAGCAAGATGCAATAATAAAGTTGGTTTATTCAGTCCATTCACCAGGATCATTGATTCAAGATGGGATAGGCAGCTTCACAGTCCATTACATGCGGCGGGTTGTTTTCTTAATCCTGGAATTTACTATAGCCCCAATTTTAAAAATAAAAATGATGTTGTAAGAGGCTTCAACAGTTGTGTTATGAAGATGGAACTTGATCCCGATAATCAAGATAAGATCATTGCAGAACTTGACTTGTATAAGAATGCAATAGGTGAGTTTGGACATTCTTTAGCAATCCGCCAGCGTGATAAGATTAATCCAGGTATTATCATTTATCAATATCATTTGTTAAATAATGTGACTTTGTACTTTAAATTTTATCTTATTTTATTTTTACTGATTAATAATTTATAATTGCATTATTGTTATAGTTGCATGGTGGACCCAATTTGGTTGCGAGGTTCCAACGCTTCAAAGGTTTGCTGTTCGAGTGCTAAGTCAATGTTGTAGTGCAACTGGATGTGAGAGAAACTGGAGCACATTTGATTTTATTCATTCAAAGAAGAGAAATAGATTAGTGCATAAACGTTTGAATGACTTAGTATTTGTTCGTTATAACTTGAAGCTGAGAGAGAGGTAAATTTTTTTAATACTAATGTTTTCACTCTTGAAAAATATATAATATTTTCACTTATGTTTGATTTTATTTTTACAGGAGCATAAAAAAGGGAAGAGATGCTTTAAATCCAATCAATCTTGAAAACATTGATTTGATGGAAGAATGGGTGGGTGAAGAATCTGAGCTTCTTGATGGAGAAGATTTGGATTGGGCAAATATTGAGGAGCCATTAGCCTCACTAAATGAGGAAGACAATGATAATGTTGGTATTGATGTTGATGACAGTGATGACGTTGATGAAAATATTTTGATTAACATGTCGAATCTTGATCCTTATTGTCTTTTTGATGAGGATGAGTATCTTTGATGACGTGGTGACGTTAATGACTTTATCATGATAATGTTGATGTTTATAACTTTATGTTAGTTGTAACTTAAAACTTAAGACTTGTATTGAGAAGTATTGAATTTATGATTTATTCTGTTGTTATTTTAGAATACAGTTAATGCTTGTATATATATAATTTATTCAAGTATAAATTATTCCGAAACGGTATACAAAACGGTACCGGTACCGGTACTGGTACCGAAACGGTATCGGGACCGAAATATTATCCCGAAACGGTACACGAAATGGTACCGGTACCGAAATATTTCGTTCCAGTGCCTTGACCGGTACGACTTCCGGTACGGTATTCAAAACTTTGCAAGGTACCGTAGGGATAGGTGTTGGGCCAGGGTAAGAGTAGGAGTAGGAGTAGGGGTTAGGGTACCCTGGGCTTGAAAATGAGAACTTGCACTAGAATCTGCTGGCATATCCATGAACTCAAGCAAACAAAAAATCTGAAATTATAACAAACATAGCAACATGCAAAACAATTAACATCCAAGCATTAACATATATATTGGAAGTTGGAAGATCAAACATCAATGATCAAACATCAAACGTAAAAAAATCAAATACACAAATTAAAAATATCAAACATAAAAAAATCAAATACCCAAATTAAAAACATCGTACATAAAAAAAATCAAGCACCCAAATTAAAAATATCAAGCATAAAAAAGATCAAATACCCAAATTAAAAATATCAAACACAAAAAAAATTCTTAGCTGAGTCAGAGCTAAGAAACAATGTGAAATCACATGTATAAATTACTGTACTTAAAGAAAAAAATTTTAAGGGTCATAAATTTATTTACACAATCACTATCGCTTTTATTTTCTTGTGCTTTTTCAAAACAAGTTACTTCTACCAACTTCATTGTTCAAATGGTGCCCTATTGGAAGAAAGAAAACACTTGTTTCACATGAGAAGTTATGGATGAGTATTCTGAAAATCAAACAAAAGTTTTCTATTTGGATTTGTAAAACCAAGTGTAAGAATTACTATCTAGTAAAAAGAAAATGACAAGGCAAGAAGAGAATGCATATTCACTTGCATCCTGGAACAAACTAAAATGTTCAACATAAAAGGTTTGAAATAATAACTTTGAAAAACAAACCAACAAAGAATATAGAAATAATAGCGAAGAGTTGATTTGATGATGATAAAAGGGTTTAGATTCCAAACATATATAATTTAAGGTATTTCAAAACCCTAAACTAATTTAGGAGTTTTCAATCTTTGAAGCTCCTAAATTAATATAGGGTTCCAATTCGAATTAATTAGCCACAAATCAACTCATCAATGATCAAAATTCACACATATTACATAATACAAACCAAAATAAATATAAAAAACACGTGGACAGATTCACACACAGTCACACATCGATTATCAATCATCAACAATTCAAACCATATGCACAATCAAGCCTCCACAGCACATAATTCACAAAATCTCATCCTACATCTCCAATTAAACCCCATCTTTCCTCCAATCTCCATTCCATAAAATATCAATCACAAAAAATTAAACCTTAATTTAGGGTTTTTTACCTTCGGCGACAGAGATGATGACAGAGTCACGGAAGGCTACGGTGACAGTGATGACGACGGCGACGAAGATGTAGATTGTAGAGAAGGAGCAACCAAGCGAGACTCAGAGAGGAAGTGAGATTCAACTGGGTAGGGTATTGAGCTCGCCGAAGGGTGGGATTTAAACAAATAACGAAACGACGCCATTTTTCCATTGAAAAAACGACGTCGTTTCATTATTTGTTATTAAGTAAGAAAAACCCAGGCATGAAACGCGTTGTTTCATGTCTGGGTTATTTTATATATATAATTATATATATTAATATGCGAGGTGGGGCGGGGGTCACCCTTATCCCACCCCCGCCTTGGGTGCCAGATGCGGGCGGGGCCACCTGCCCCCTGCATCTAACGGACGGGGTAATTCACCCCGCCACACGGGGGCAAGGCAAAAGTGGGGTGGGGCAACGGGGGCCACCCCTAATTAGGCCCATGAATTTCTTCATGAATGATATTAGAGCCTGCCACAAGACGAATATGGATCCACATTACTTACCTTATGACAAGGACTAGGAAAAATATTGGTCTGCACATGAGGGAGGGTGCTAAGGAATAATTTCATATTGCCTGTGAATAAGGTTTTGGGCATATTTATAAGGAATGAACAATCATCTCTTGTGGAACTGGTTTTATGAGATGAATTAGGCCCATAAATTTTCTCTGAAAATGTCTTAATTTGTGTGACCTATTTGCAGACAAAAACTAATAAACAATGCTAGGAGTTTGTTGCAGGAGTCTTAAGGGTTAATTTTCATAACAGTGACTTCAGAGCTCATAAATCACATGTAGGAGGAAAAAGACAATATACAAAAAATTCGTTGTCCAAAAGATGATGTAGGTTATATGATCGTATTTCACAGACAACTAACATTAATCTTAAGGAGTCACTTTTACTTGAGCTTTTATGCTGAAACATTTTTTTGTCTTTCTTGTCCTGAACAATTGAAGGACATGGCTGAAAGGCTACTTTTGGAGCTGCTCGGAGCATCAAATCACATTCTCTTGCTTCTTTTGGCTCCAGTCCAGCTTCCATTAACATTTCTAACATTTCTATTGGCCAAATGAATGGTCAAGCGACATTCCAAGAGTAAGACCCAAATGGATCAAACAACCAGTTACTTTTTAACGGATCAAGCACCAATAGTTACCGTAGTTTAGGCCACAACAAACAATCCCATTCAGATCCAATGACTAGAAATGGAAGCAGAATAAAGGAGTTTGAATCTAGTCTAGATAATGATGTCGAGCAAGATGAGCCCGAGCCCGGTGTATATATTACACTTACATCTCTTCCAGGAGGTGGCAAGGATTTTAAGCGAGTTCTCTTCAGGTACATCACCTGCAGTCCAATTTTCTTTCCATTTAAAAGGGCAGTTATATTGCATTGCTTACATGTCTTGATTATCATTTTCCTCTTATTGTTTTAATACTTAGTTTTGTTTTGGGGGGGGGGGGGGGGGGGGGGGGGGGGTTTACTTTGCATTGCATCTAAAAACCCAGAGCGCGTTGTCTTTGCCCCTTTGGGTTTTGAAGAGATGTAGAATTTATTATGCACCCCTTAATCGAGTTTAAGAATTAACCATATCATAATCTTAGTTATATAGTAGAAAAAAAATCTTATCATGATCTTCCACATGGATAAAATGTGAAGTGTTCTTTAAATGGTGAATGCAGTCGGAAGCGATTTATTGAGAACGAGGCAGAACAGTGGTGGGCAGAGAACAGGGTGAGAGTATATGAACAATACAATGTGCGCATGATTGACAGGTCAAGTGTTAGCGTGGGAAGTGGGGACTTGGCTAGTTGACATATGGGAATGATCATCTGTAAATGAAATGATCTTTTCCACAATACAGCTTCACTTACTGGGAGGTTGATACTAATCGATTAGATGTGGCTTCCATCTGCTATACAAGTTTGAGGGAAGCAAGGTTTGGTATAAAGGGTTTGATTTGTTTTTGTATTTTCGCATAATTTTATTTTTATTTTTTATTCCTTTGAGATTTTTAACTTTCATTTTTTTTTCCTAGATGTGTCTTGTGTGGGGGTTGAGAGTGATGAGAAATGTAAATTCTTGGTAGGTTGTTGTGGGGGTGAGCAGTAGGGGCCCGTCCCCCGCTACCCCTCCCCCGTATGGGCGGGTGGGCGGGCTACCCATCACCGCCCATGCAGGGGCTGGGGCACCCCACTCCACACACTTCCTATATTTAATATAAAAAATTATATTTTTAATATTTATATAAATATATTGTATATAGATATATACAATTTGTTAAAAAAAATTGAAGCCAACCTTTATACAGTAAGTCTCACATTGGTTAAGTATGACTATTGCATTGTCTTGGCCTCCTATATAAAGGTTGGCCTAACAGGTCAAGACAATTCAAAATACAAATCTAATCAGTTTATATTTTTTTAATGTAAAAATTTAAATTTATAATTTAAATTATATTATAATTTGGGTCTAAAATAAATTTTAGACCCAAAAAAAATTATAGATCCAATAGATCATTGGATTGAGCAGGGGGCTGGGCAAGGTGCGGTTTCAACCCCACCTGCGGGTACCAGGGCGGGGTCGAAAACCTTACCCCCCCCCCCCCACATTGTGCGGGGCGGGGGCCGAGGAGGGGGTGCCCCCACACCCCCCTAGGTTGCTGGCTCTTGTAGTTGTGGATACCATGTAAATTCTATAAGTAAAATATATCTGCTTATAATTTCTATTAGTTTATAAATTCATTAGGCTCATACTAAAGGCAACAGTTACATACCATTTAGGGGCAAATGCATCTTTCCATTCATCTTCTCGGCTTGTTGTTACAAGAGAAATTGCATGTTTTTTTTTTGTATTTATAAAAACTTGTAAGAATTATGCTACTTATAGAAGCTCCAAATGAGCGTGAGAAGGTCACACAAATGACAAAACTGATAGAAGATTGAAACCATAATGGTGGGGTTCTTTTTTTTTCTTTTTTTTTTTTTTTTTAATGAAGCTCATTTGGGCTTTCATTTAAAGAAAATAGGTCTAGTTTCACAAAGACAAACAACGGCTAGATAGATGTTCTTGAAAGTAATGGATTTTAAATGGTACCCATTGGTCCAATGCTCTTGTGGAAGAGATTGAGATGTTGGATGGTATTCAAAGAGAATGAAGGACCAAGATTAATTGCAATATGCGAGTTCAGAGGGCGGAAACAAGTCTTGAGAATCTGAGATACCGAGCTTCATAGTTCATAGATAGTATTGAGGCATGCTAACTTTCTTTAGTAGCTGGTGAGGATAAAAGTAGATTCGAAATTGAACATGTGAAATGTGGCTAAGATAGCTCCCTGAAGGAAGTGTTTCTGCTTGTAAGTTACTGGTTGGAGCTAATTTCTAAGATAAGTTTAAAAATTTGAATTTTAAATTTCTTCAATCTAACAGGTCAGCAGTGAGTAGTGTGTGTTCTCTAAATCGGCTACAAATCAAAGTTTTCCCATATGGCCACTTGGGATGTTAGCCATGGAGCATACCATAAACAAGCATATGGAGTATGTGTAATGTGCTTATTGAGAAACTTCTTGTGCCGGGGAAATTGAAAATCAATAGGCACGAAGAAGAGTGAAAAGAATAATGAAAACAAAACTATACTTATCATGCTCATCCTTTTTTTCTATTTAAGTGTGTTCTATCGACCCTAATGCATTATGCAACTAATATTTCCATAGTTCCTTTGTTCATCCTACGTGAAGCCAGGCATTTCGCTAAGAGGCCTGGAGTAACGGGGATTGATGGCGTCTTGGATGCTTCTTCATCATCCCAAGTATCATCCCAATTGTTTTCCCATCTATTTATTGTGTCCAACTCTAATTTTCCCCCACTGGAGGCTGTAAGTTCCATGTCAAGCTTTAGATACTTAGAGCCTTTGCCTGACAAATGCCTCCGCCTGAAGCGGATGCACATCCAAGCTGATACCAATATTAGAATTGTTTCAAAGAAGACAAGTGCAGTAGCAGGGCTTCTTGTCAGAAAGCTTATGAACAAGGGGTTGGAGGTGCTGTTGAATGCCTTATGGGAACTGTGTGCAATTAGATTCCTCACGTCAAGGATGCAATTGCCACTTCCTACTGTTAAGATGATCAAACTGTCAGGTCCTCCATCTATGACAGAAAGCTTCACCTGCACAATTTAAATATCTAGTCACAACTCACTAATAGAAAAAAAATTTAGATTTCAAGTCAAAACCCTATAAGTATTATTAACTATTACTTCATTGGGCGACAAGCTGACAACCAAGCAAAAAGTGCCAAGTAAGCTCATCGATATTTCCAAGTGAATTTGTTGGTTTTCCAGTTATTAGATGCTCAATGAGAAAAGTTATTACCATAAATACTGTCAATGCTATAAGGAAACATCTTATATGAGAAGTGCGAGCCACAAGTATGATAGTCCTTGGCAATGTGTATGTATGCTAACAATCATCTTTGAAATTTCAAGAATCTAAGTGGGCAATCTGCATAAAGGTATCGAGTGTCTTTTATTAAATGTGCTACATGCCCATGGAAAATCTTAACGACTAGATAATTAATTCTAATGTAAGTCCTGTTTCGTGCGTAAGAAGAAATTAACACAAATTTCATGTATATGCATTTGAATCCCAGTTCATCATGGAGCAGGTGCTGCATTTAGAACATAAAATGATTGATTCAACATAATAACTTTATGTAGTTTCCATTTAAGAGCTGGCCAATGAACAGAACTTGTCAGTCTTGTTGGATACTCGAAGTCTATGAAAAATATTTTTGTATCATGTTTAAACAAAGGGGAAAACACGATCATAAATCTTGTATCACTTCACATATCACCACAGGCTATTTAGTGGTCATCGCGGGGAGGGGAGGGGAGGGGGGACGGAGAGAAAAAAGAAAAAGGAGAATAGTCAAATTACATGTGGCTACTTCCTTAAAGGAGATGACTGGAATCAGATCAAGATATTCTTAATGCAACAGCTTGAGATAGTGCCATAAATTCATGAGTTATGATGGAAAATCAAGAACAAAAGTTACAAGGAAATAATCTGTTTTGGAGACAATGATTCTTCCTTAACAATTTTTGGCATGATGTTTGGGTTGGAGATATGGCTCTTAAGGATGTTTATCCTTCTATTTTCATAATTGCACGGGAACAAGATGCTATAGTGGCTGACTTGCGGGAAATTACTAATGGTTCGCATCAATGGAATGTTAGCTTCATTTGGGAGGCACGTGATTCGGAAGTAGGTGTCCTAGGGGAGTTCTTTAATTTTCTATGCAAAATTAGTCCTGCTGTTACAGTGGTGGCTAAGATGGAATGGAGACCTTCTAGCAAAGAAAATTTTCATGTACAATCTTTCTATGGGACTCTTACAATGCAAGCTAGGAATCATTTTCCTTGGAAGAACATATGGAGGAGTAAAGCACCTACTAAGGCTGCTTTCTTTGTTTGGATAGCAGCCTTAGGAAAGCTTATAACTATTGATAATCTAAGAAACCGTGAGCTTATCATCATTGACCGGTGCTATATGTGCAGAAATAATTGTGAACAATGGATCATTTACTCCTACATAGTGAGTTTGCTCGGGCCATATGGAATTACTTTTTTCAGCAAAGTGGGATTAGCATGGGTTATGCCGAGGATGGTGGTTGAACTGCTATCAAGTTGGAGAGGGATCACGGGACACCATAGATTGCAGCTATGTGAAAGATGGCTTCCATTTGTATATTTTGGTGTATCTAGAGCGAAAGAAATAATAGAAATTTCAAGAATCATGAGTGCTCCTTGGAAGAGTTTTAAAGAGCTTTTTCTAGAAGATTTTATTTATGTGGGCTATTGCTATAGATTTAAATGGTTTCAGCTTCCACGATTTCCTTATAACCATTTCTAGTTCTAAAATAGGAATAATCACATGTATACTTCATGTGTACTTGTGCTATGTCTATCTCTATATTAATAAAATATCTTCTTACTTATCAACAAAGAAAGAACTCCAAATAAATAGCAACAAAACCTCATCCCCAAAACAAGCAACATAATTCACAACACATCTTAAAATCACATAATTGATAATTTTTTTTTCTTCTATTAGTTTGTGGTATCATTGTACTATTACTATTATTTTTTTCCAGTTTCCTTAGTTAGCCATAATGACCAGGAACTAATTAAATGAAAGCTCATTTGTGACTGAAACTTCAATAAAGATACATTTTTGTGTTCCCTCTCTTGAATTTGAACTTTTCTTTCTGCTAGCTGGACAAAATCAGGAGCAGAAATGGTAACATCGAAAAGGCCTTTTCCCTTGTTCTGAATTAAAAGTAACAGATCTAGAGTCTGAAGAATTTCCAACCGACATGCATTCCGAACTATAAATATCGATCCTAAAAAAAACAAAATAAAAGGAATTGGAAACATATTTCAGTGTGTCAAACAAAGCAACAAAATATTATCAATATTTTCAAAAGACAAGACATTCTCTGATCCTTCATTTACATACATGGTACTATAAATCAGATCAATCTAGATTTAGAAAGATCGCTTTTCAAGTGATCTAGAAACATTTTTGGAATTAGGAATTGACACCACATTTTCTAGAAAGATCATACAAATCAAACCAATCCATAATTGACACCACATTTGGTCCTTTATCGTTAGAACATATAGTTCAAATTAGGAGCTGACAATATATGACTTCCAAAACCCTCTATCCTATAGTGTGAAAGAAATAATAAAAGTGTTCTGGCCTCAATACCAAAACTATTCCTCTGTTGCTATATTTATAGATATCTTCAATTGATAAGATTACATGAGTTTTGAAATACAAAAATACAATAAGTGCGGAAGGAAGATAAGAGGATGAAACAGAATATAATAGATAAGATCAAGTGCCAGCTCAGATGATTAGTTCAGAATTTGAATTTGGTGATGAAGAATCACATGCAGAGATCTTTACGGAAGTGGATTTAATCTCCTGGTTAACATCCCCCCGCAAGCTAAAGGGGGTAGGCGCACCTGCAGCTTGTTCCTGAGCTCACAAAATCGAACTGTACTTAAACCTTTGGTGAATACATCAGGTATTTGATCTTGGGAGCAAGTAAATTGGAGAGCAATATCTTTATTAATAACTTTCTCACGGATGAAGTGAAAATCCACTTCGATGTGCTTAGTTCGAGCATGAAATACCGGATTGGATGCTAAGGCCAAGGCACCGATGTTATCACACCAAATAGTGGGAGGAGCAGAGAGAGGTATACACAAGTCTCTAAGAAGCATTCAGACCCAATATATTTCTGCTGTGGTGATGGCTAAGGCACGATATTCAGCTTCAGTACTGGATCGTGCCACAACATTTTGTTTCTTAGCAATCCAAGACACCAAACAAGAGCCAAGAAATACATCGTAACCAGTGGTAGATCTGCGATCATCAGGATTTCCAGCCCAATCGGAATCACAGTAAGCTTGAAGAGTGAGTGAACCTTTCAGATACCATAGACCATGATTAATGGTTCCTTTGAGATAGCGGAGAACCCGCTTAGCTACAGACCAATGAGAGGAACTTGGGCAATGCATATATTGGCAAAGCTGGTTGACAGAGAATGCAATGTTAGGACGAGTCAAAGTGCAATATTGTAAAGCACCTACAGTTTGTCGATACTCAGTAATTTGGGCTGGTGTGAGAGGTTCTCCATCATGTGCAGAAAGCTTAAGACCCAAAGAACATGGAGAAGGATAAGGTTTAGCCCCAATCATCTTAGTGCGATGGAGAATATCTCCAATATATTTGGAATGCCTAAGATGAAGTCCATTAGAATCCCGATGAGCTTGGATACCAAGAAAAAAATTTAAGGAGACCAGGTCCTTCTTTTTGAATTCATTTTGCAGCTTGTCAATGAGAGAGAAGATGAGAGACTGATGTGTGCCGGTCACAAGTATGTCATCAACATAGATAAGAAAGAATAAATGAATATTGTCCTGATGATAAACAAACAACGAAGAATCCACTGGTGAAGAGGTAAAGCCAAACTCAAGGAGAGATTGAGAGAGTCTAAAAAACCAAGCCCTTGGAGCTTGTTTAAGGCCATACAAAGACTTTTGGAGCTTGCAAACATAAGAAGGAAAATATGGATGCACAAAACCTTGAGGTTGCTTCATATATACCTCCTCTTGTAAAACTCCATGTAAAAAGGCATTTGAGACATCCAATTGGCGTATACTCCAATCAAAATGAACAGCAAGAGCAAGAATAATCCAAATAGTGGAAGGTTTGATAACAGGACTAAAGGTCTCAGTGAAATCTAAACCACATTCTTGCTCAAATCCTTTGGCAACTAATCTGGCCTTAAGTCGATCAACTGCACCAGTAGATGTTTGTTTAACCTTGTATACCCATTTATTGTCAATCACGTTGTGATCCAAGGGCCTAGGATAGAGAGTCCAAGTGTGATTTGCAATTAAGGCATCGTATTCCTCTTGCATACCCGTACGCCATTCAGGAAGCAATGAAGCTTGCTTGTAAGAACGAGGTTCAAGTGGCATGGTAAGACTGGTTAGAGCTTGAAGGGGATGTTTAGTGGAATAGAAAATTTGATAATCTGAAAAATCATGAGGTTTGAGGTGTCCTATTTGGAAACGAGTAGTCATAGGATGAGTTCTAAGAGGATTGGAATGAGGTATTATAGATGAAGAAGCATGGGATAAGGGAAGGTCATTAGGCATGGTCAAAGGAAGGGATTGTGTTGGAACGGAAGATGGTGAGTGTTCAGAAGAAGAGAAAATAGGAGAAGTAGAGTTGGATTCGGGAAAGTGAGTAGGTGAAGAAGATTGACTCTGAGATGACATGGAGGGAGGTTCAAAATGAGGTTGAGAGTGATTTGATAGCAGGAGTGCTAAGGGATAAATCAGAAGCAATATTGGTTAGAGATAAATCAGAATCAAAATTTAAAGCAAAAGAGATAGAGAAATGATTACCATTAGAGGAGACCACTGTGGAAGGATGTGAGGACTGCAAGCCTTCCTTTGCAGGAAACGTATGCTCATAAAAAACCACATGTCTGGAAATAAAAATTTTATGGGATATAGGATCTAGACACCGAACCACGTTGATTTGAACTATAACCAAGGAAGATACATTTCTTTGTACGAAACATGAGTTTGTGAGAGGCATATGGACATAAAAGAGGATAACAAGCACATCCGAAAGTTCGAAGAGATGTATAATGTGGATGAGTACCAAACAATTTAAAGAATGGTGTTTCTTTGTTAAGAACATGTGTTGGCAAACGATTAATGATGTATATGGCAGTTAAGAAGGCATCAACCCAGGAGGTGGTAGGTAAATGAGATTGGGCTAGTAAAGATAACCCCATTTCAGTAATGTGCCTGTGTTTTCTCTCAGCAACTCCATTTTGCTGAGGAGTGTGAGGACATGTTACTCGATGGCTAATTCTGCTGGTTTCAAGGAAAGATTGAAATGGTTTAGACATGTATTCCCCACCTCCATCAGTTTGGAGTGCTTTATCTTGCAAGAGAATTGATTTTCAATGAGAACTTTGAATTTGATAAAACATACATAGACATCATATTTATTTTGGAATGGATAGAGTCAAGAAAAATGAGAAAAATCATCAATAAAGATAACATAGTAACGACAACCATTAAGAGATTTAGTCGAACAAGACCAAACGTTTGAATGTATAAGTTCCAAAGGAAAACTTGTTATTCGATTAGAATTTAAAAAATGAAGTTGTTTGCCTTTACCAAGTTGGCACGGCTCACAAACTTCAGATTTATTAATGGAACCAATATATGGTAGAGAATGTTTACTCAACAAGTGAGTTACAACTGAATTTGAACCATGTCCTAATCTAGAATGCCAAATTGAAACTGAAGCTTTGACCCCTACAACTGCTGCCATAGCAAGTGGTTTATTGAGAACGAACGACTGCAAATTAATAGGATAGAGTCCATCACTACTCCGTCCTTCCAACAGTGTCTGTCCCGTGTAATTGTCCTTGAAAAAATAATGAGTTCCAGTTAGAATAAAGAAACAATGATTCTCAAGACAAAATTGATTAATGGATAGTAAATTTGCAGATGCTTGAGGACAGTGAAGAACATTATTGAGTTTAAGTTTAGAAATGGGAGTATGAATAGTCAGTGAACCAGTATTTTTTATATGCAAACCTTGTCCATTACCAACAGCAACATGCTCCTGACCAGTGTACAGTTGTTGAAGAGTTAGCTGCTCAAGATTGGCTGTGATGTGCTAAATAGCACCACTGTCAACAAACAGGGTTCATTTGCTGTCTGAAGAGTATTGGTTTGAGCAACCATAGCTGCCAATTGTGACAGAGGATGGCGACCTTGATAGGCATAATCCATGCAGTGAAAACAATCAAGAGCACTATGGTTTGATTTGCCACATCTGGCAAGGAGATCTGGAAGTAGTAAAAGGCTGCTGGTTTTGGTTTGGTCTAGGAGAGTGATAGGAATGATTGTTTGGTGAGGGCGAGGCTGACTGTTTGGAGTAATGTTGAGAGTGGAAAGGTTGCTGATGTTTGGCAGGATATTTTGGCTTGCGGTTGAAGGATTGTTGGGAAGGTTTTGGAGTAAACGGGGCAAACTTGTTGGTTTCAGGTGGTATGGTATGCAGCTGGTTTTCTAAGAGTAATTCACAGGACATCAGTTCAGCTTGGAAGTCTTCAAAAGAAAGAGGCTTTTTCTCGGGTAGCAAGGGATAGAGAGGTAACAAAAGGGTAATAAGAATGGTTCAAACCACTGACAATATAAGAGATTAGATCATCATCATCAATAGGCTTACCAACAGCACCCAACTGTGCGACCAGTTGCTTAGCAGAATCAAGGTAGGCTGCACAATTCATGGAACCTTGATTCAAGGTTTGAAGAAGTCTCTTTAAATGGTTGATATGAGATCTGGATGGGGAAGCAAATTTGTTGGCCAACACAAGCCAAGCAGGTCGGGCAGAGGTAATACCATACACAGAAGGTGCTACCTTATCAGAGAGGGTGGCATTAATCCATCCTAAAACAAACTGATCCTTTCGGTTCTAGAGAATGTATTCTAGATTTAGAGTAGTAGTTTGTTTCCTATGTTCATCAATGAGAAACTGGAAAGGGCACGGTTCAGAACCATCCACAAAGCCCATTAAGTCATGGCTCTTAAGAACCAGGACAAGTTGAGACAACCACATAAGATAGTTAGTCTCATCCAACTTAGCCGAACCAAGATGACTAAGATTGGGAGCAACAAAGGTAGAAGATGAGGCAGCCATTAAAAAAAAAAAAGGATCGATCAAATGCGTGAGCAGAGTGGTTGTGATACCATGAAAGAAATAATAAAAGTGTTCTGACCTCAATACCAAAACTATTCCTCTGTTGCTATATTTATAGATATCTTGAATTGATAAGATTACATGAGTTTTGAAATACAAAAATACAAGAATTGGGGAAGGAAGATAAGAGGATGAAATAGAATATAATAGATAAGATCAAGTGCCAGCTGAGATGAATTTGGTGATGAAGAATCATGTGCAGAGATCTTTATGGAAGTAGATTTGATCTCCTGGTTAACATAGTGCACCATTTTCTAGAACGAAATACTTAAATGCATGTTGATTTTATAGTCCAGAAGCAAAGACTAACGAGATAGTTGAAAAACATATATATATCACTGTGTTTAAAAAGGATTAATGGATTCTCCAAACCCATGTTGATTTGACAGTAAAGTATCACAAGATGGAACTTTTTAAAAGGTACATCCTCAATCTCTACCTCAAAGACGTTCATGAACATTTCCTCCCATGTTATCCTACGTTGTGATTAGCCATATACTTTCCAATAGTTGCAATCTTGTCAATTTGTTAAGAGAAAACAATTTAGCATAAATGGAATGTTTAAATTTGGCCGCTTAACCAAAACAGAAAGACCTACTTAAGGAGTTAACTTCAATAAATATGAGTGGATAACATCAAATTTCACAACCCAACAACTAAGACAAGCAATATTACCAATTAGCCGGTAGAAAAACAATCATAGTTACAGTGTCAATACTCACCATCCCCCGGAACTCTCAAACATGCAACCAACTTTTTCTCCCCATCCATACATATATTAGATGAATCACATTCTTCACCCCGAGAACCTTTATTCCACACTGATGTCGAAGAGATAACAACCCTTTCACTGCTCACCACCTTACTCACATCCTTGGATTCCACACCATTTCTCAACTTCTCCTTTTCATCACCACTCCCATTCCCTTTTGATTCTTCACTCGCACCGCCCTCACCCTTTTGCACATATTCAGCTTCCCTCGATACCAAATGCTTACTGGAATTGTTTCGATCTATGCCATTCTCAACAAGAGGACCCTCTTTTGATCCGTCCACTTGGTCTCCCCTATTATATACCTTGTCAACTGTAGTAGAATTCAAAGCCAAGCTCGACCTACCTGTTTTCTTATTTGAACCATCTGTTTCGTTCTTAGTGGGAGCAATTTTGGGATCCAAACCAGTGTTTGCACTTGTATTCACCACCTACATTCAGAATTTATAATTAAACAAACACTACCCACTTAAACAATTTATATTCTAAAAATCAAATAAAGTTTCCTTTCTCTGATGTTTACCTTCAAATAAGCCCGAGAGCAATCAATGACAGGTAGTATCACAAAGAACCCCACAGAAAAAAAAAAAAAAACAAACTTTGACTCCCTATTCTAAGAAAAAACCCACTTGTTTGCATTACAAGAGGACCCTATTGTCATGACAATATGACATGAAAATTGAAGGAAAACGCACAGACACAAGATACATAAAAAATGTATAAGGAATATTCGAAGAGACCAAGTGTGAGATTTCTGACCTAGAAGAAGACAAATTTTCTGGACAAATTTTTCGCATAGGCGTACAAAAAATTGAACAAGCTATGGTTCTCATGGAGCTAGTCCAAGGTTGGACAACAGACCTTTGAAGTCAAACATGAGAGACTGGGAGATGGCCGAGTTCCCAGAGAGCCAAAACCCTGTGTAAATGCCACTATTGCGAATACCATTTCGTTGAGGTCGAGATCATCCAAAAGGCATTGAGCCAAGACTAGGAAAACGATTCAACCAACTGAAAAATATCGCTCAGTGCAACTGGTAGTAAGTTTATACACCGCACTTTCGTCTTATTTTCTTTCATATCATCATATAAAGAATCCTAATAATAATAATAATAAATATGTAATATCTTACGTGATATAATGAAAGTAAAATAATAGAGTGTGTATAGAATTTCCAAAAACATATTTTTAAAAAGTATTATATTTACAGCTTGATATAAAGAAGTTTAATATCGTAGGATTTTATTTATAAAATACATAATATTGTATTTTCTGCGTCATTTTATAGGTAGAAAAATAATTTATTTATTTATTTAGAAGGACATAAAATACAAATTTCAATTTTAAAAAGTTAAATTTTTTAATTTTGAATTCAATTCTAATATAAGATGTGGACGGAAGGTACATATGCTTAAGGGTGTGTTTGGTAAGTGAGAGTACTTGAGGTACTCTCACTACTATTTTTTACTTTATTATTACTTTTTACCTACTTTTCTACTATTCATTACTTTTCACCTACTTTTTAATATTTTATTATTACTTTTTCATTACTTTTTTACTACTATTCACAAACATTCTCAACACTTCTCAGATATTCTCACTATCCAAACGTACCCTAAATCTCCTCGGGAGACATGGAATAAAGCTAGAGGGATTGCCCAAGTGATGAGCTTCAAACGAATCAAAACAGCTAAATTAATATTATTGCCGTGACGAGAGAGCAGCTCGAATGCTGGTTGTAAATGAGTTAGGGACATAATGAAATTAAAAGATAAATGTTTGCACATTTTTTTAAAAAAGATTGTATAACGTTTACGTACTCTATAACTGCAAATATCATTTCTTATTCTCTTATTTTACTAAAAGAAATCTTGTGATTAAAATGATTTTACAAAATTAAATAAAAACATATCAATTTATAAGATTTTTGTATGAGCCTAGCACTTCAAATCCATCACGCTGAGAGGCTTTATTAACAGAAAAATGGTGTGTAGTGCATATTTATTAAAGGAGAAATGATTTGTACAAGTCTCAAATAAACAAGCCTTATACAAGTCTTTGTAAAAAAGTGGACCCCACTTTAAAAAAGTATAAAAAAAACTATTATTTATTAGTGGGACCCATTGTTTTATAAAAGACTTGTATGGAGCTTGTCTATTGGGGGCTTGTATCTAGCATTACTCAAATATTATTAAAATATTATTTTTTTAATATTATTATTGTTTTGAGAATTGAAAAAATTGAATTATTTATTATATTTTATATAGAAATTTGGAAAAATTATAATGATGAGATGAAACATTTTCATTATCCAAACGGTGCCTTAAAAAATAAATTTTAAAATTTGAATATTATAAATGAAATATTATTATTTAAATAATGTAAATAATGTGCTATACATACCAACTAGAAAATAAAATAGAGTGGGGCTACTATGCCGCCCCACTTTTACTGGGCATACCGCCCAGAGTTTTTTTTTTTTTTTCCTTTTTTTTCACATTTTTTTAATACATTTAAATATTTTTAAAAAAATAAAAAAAATACATAAATACATTTAAAATCACTTCCTTAATCATTAAGTAAAAAAAAAATTAACTATCAGTCAACTTGACCGATCAAACGAGGGAGATAAAGTAACTTTTTTCAATAAAATAACTCTAATTAATATCACTGTAGTTGGTCAATGAAGCAAAATATTTGCAAAAAGTCATTCTCAAAAGCCTCTCCAATCTGTTTATATAATTTGTTGTGTAAAGTTTTCTTTTGTATAATCAATAGGTAGGCTGATCGGTTCTAATTCGGGCCCATGAGGCAAATGACATCGTTTTGGGCCAACAACAGAGAAATTAAAGTTTAGTTGGTCTATTCGTACAGCCCATATTCAGCTGAATAGTTCTGGGCCAATCTGTACTCGCACATTTTTTTGTTAAACTTTTGTGGCAAAGTCTTAAAATGTTCCCAATATTTCTAATCAATTTAAAATATTCTTATCATTTAAACATTCATAAAATAAGAAAAAATCGTCTAAAAAATATGGGAGTACAGAGGTTGGTCAGGTACTCAGACGGTACGTACCTCTTCCTTAAAAACAACAAATTCTATAATAAAAATAATATTAAAAGACTTTATAATATAATGAGGTGGTATAATCCATCAAGTTTTAGATTTTTTTTAATAAATATAAATGACGATCCAAAGAACCAAAAGTGATGAAAAATATCATATTTTACAGAAAAAAATAAATGAGTAATACTATATATAATCATAAATTATGTAAATATTATGCATTTCTTTTGAAAAATATTAGAATACATCATTAAAAAATTAATTTTTTTATATAGGTCTCATATTTACTCTTTCTTTCAAAATGAGTGCATGATGCTTATACATTCTATAATTACAAATATCATTTTTCAAAATAAAAATGTGATAGAAATACGATTTGTAACGTTACTCTAACCTTTAATATGATTTTTTTTTTTAAATTTTGTTTTCTTATTTTTTAAAACTCAATAAAAATATCTTGTATTTTACCATATTCATAATGAGATATTCTAAATATCCCATCCACCGAACTTTCCTTAAAAGAGATAGTATGTAAAATCATCGATCTTTCTTTGATTTTTGAAGGAAAAACTCCTACTGATCTCACTCACATGCAGAACATGAGAATGGGTGAAAAAAGAAAAGAACATTAGCCAGAGAACGTCGACAGTACCATTTCATGTCTGACGTGGCAGAAAGAATCATGAACCTTTATTGCTTCAACAAACTCCCTCCTAACACCTCTCAACCCCCACAGATAGATACAAAGATCGATAGATACGTGCGAGTGGCGTCGGTGTTGGACTGCAAAAGTCAGCTTACCCTCATTTTCAGGGCTTGAAAACATCAGCACGAGTTTTTTCAACAAAGTCGGAAACCACCTTTTAGCCTATATATATATATATATATATATAGAAGAATCTAATTTCATTATCAAAACCTCTGAACAAGAAAGTGGTTATCTCTCAAAATCATTAAAGACGTACGTTGCAGCAGACAAGAGGTTGGATCACTCTTAAAAGTCCACTGTAGTCTTTAAAAATATGAAGAGGTCATGCATGCTCATTCTGCATATTATATATAATTTTCATGTACTGCTGGGGCCTAAAACTTATTTCTATAAGCTGCAGATGGTTTAATGGAATTGTCAAACCGACCTGATCCAACATACCATACATATACCCTGAGGATAATATAAACTCGAAGATGACCAGGGTCTAAAGACAGCTCATTGCACTGAAAGAAAGGGTATCCTGATGAGACTCGATCGATCGGGGGCCACACTCGTTATCCTATTTCTGGTCTAATCTAACAGGCTGGGTGGGAAGACTGAGATATGTCCAAGATTTGCGTTTTTTTTTTTGGTTCGGTTCTTTTATGCGTGATTTGCGAGAATATTTCTCGCACATGCAGTTGCATGCATTTGAAGCAACAGTTTTCACAAGCTGAGGCATCAAATACAATGGTAGTTAGAGTTAGTACTGTGTGTTTCTGACGAATGAAAATCAGGGTAACATGAAAATGTGTTTGCCATCTTAAGGTGGTTTTGGGCCAATGCATAGCTAGGGAGGTGGTGGTGCAACAACAATAAGTGCTGGTTTTCATCTGATCTTCTTCACATGGCAGCTTTTAGTGCCGTTTCTTCTCGCCATTCTAAGAGTATTGGCAATAGATTAGTCAAATGTCAATGCAAGTCTAAACTTTAGCTAGATATGAGAAAAAGCTTCCACATCGGACTAGCCAATGGTCCAAAACTTAAGACTTGATGAATAGTAAATCTTAAGTGCTCTCCAAACATGGCTAGCTACTATTCACAATAAAAAATAATATTTAATTATTTCATCACTTCCCTCTCTCTTTGAATGGTAAAAGATGTATGGTATGCACATTATTTCTACAAAGTATGAAGATCAAAGAAATATATAAATTGTATTTATAAATAAATAAATAAATAATATTATATTATATTATTATTTTAACTTTATAATGACTAGTCCAATGTAGACTCACCTAGTCAAAAATTGATATTATAACTAAAAATTAAGATTCTAACCAAATTTTAAACTTGACAATAGCTAGACCATTGCCAATGCTCTAAAACAATGCAATAGCTTTAGACCCTAATTAATGTGGAAAAATATGAACACATCAAGCTGGCTATAACTTTAAAGATCATAAATACTTAGAAAAGGTTGATAATGACAAGAAGTTTTGAAAAAAGTATTGCTGTTGTTTATTTATTTGTTGGATAACTAATGGTCCCTCTAAAATTTATTGGGCACTCAATGAGTTTATCTTTCAATAACCATTCCAAATAGTCAATACTCTGCTTCTTTACGCAGGCGCATCTGCTGATCCCCTTTGTCCACTATCTTCTCTAAACGATCCACATCAGGGTGAATGGAAGGAGTCCCACAAGATGTTATATGGTGTTTTTTCTTTCTTTCCATAGACCATTAACACATGACACAGCAATCCGGCATTAATTCATTGGCAGCATACATATATAGGACACTCTATTGAATGGAATTATCAAATCTCAAATATTACTAGTTTTAAATTAAGAAAAATTCTATTATCACGCCTAGTAAAGTGTTTATATATAAAAGATAAAGTTTAAATTTTAATTTTAAATTTTAAAATTTAAATTTTAAATTTTATAAATAAAATCTTATTATTTAAATGATCGACATGAATGATGTGCTTTAAACATCGGTCTGTTTGAGAATAAAATATATAGCTCTTAAATTAAATAATTGAGATATTGTCACAACATAATTTATAACATTTGCCAATTCAACACTATCATTCTTGGTACTTATATGTGGTACCCAACATTTCAAAAGTGATAAAAAATAAAATAAAATATGATGCAGTTAAATGTTGTAAATTTAAATTTGTACGGTTTATGTTTAAGGGACTTCAAACGAAAGAATATTCTGAAACTTCTAGGTGGAGCTTTGTCTGACCATCAACATGGAGAATGAAAGCTTTGATCTATATTTATTCGACCCAACTCATCATATGATTAAGCTCTGAAAAAGAAACAAAATAGAGAGATATCCAAAAATCTTTTATTATGGCCCAATCCACACCAGCCATTTGTTGAGATGTGGTGCTTGGAAACCATGCTGTGTATTCCACACCCCCTGCATGCAGTCTCCCAACCAATGGCGCCGTGATTCAGTCACCTACATGCTGACAGATCACCATCACAATTGAAATGGGGCCCCAAGCCCATGTGAGAGGCTCACTGGGCCCAGACCTTGCGGTCAGCATGACATCACAGAAGAAACTCGAAGCATATAGAAGAAAAGAAGAGAAAAACAAAAATAGTTGATAGAATAATGGAACGACGCGTGGAGTAGGAGTTGAGTGTGGGCAAAAGAAAAAGGACTTGTTAACGTGTCGAGCTCAGGAGCAAAAGGACCACGCAAATAGTCGGCGTCAAGCGGATTGATTGCTTTTAGGATTGAGCAATGACCAAGTCCGCATACCGCCAAAATAGACCTTTTTCGGCGATTTATTTCGACTCAAAACTCCATTATTGTTGGCTTGACCAAACTCCATTGCTGTTCTAAAGCACAATTTTTTTTTTATTATTTCAAAAAAATTCCTAAAATATTTTATTAATTTGTATGACCATATTTTTATATCAGATTTTACAGATTTTTTTTGTTTTTTTGAAACCTCATAACATTCTCATTGGCTTTGAGAAGGATAGCTAAAATTTAAATAATCAGTATTAAAAAGATCTTATATTAGGTTAAATATATCTAAAATAATTTGAATTTCGTTACAGTGATTGATTAAAGATAAAAGATTATTATTTAGTTATTAAATATTAAAATATTAATTTCTCACTTTAAACAAATATTAAAATAATAGTTTCTAACTCCAAACAAAAATACTATTTTGATTTGTAATTAAGAAATCTACATAGAATTTTATATGATTTTAATCAAATAATTTTTTGTTATTAACAATATTAAATAACTTTTGAAAATATAATTTTTAATATTAATTTAATTAAAATATAATTATTATTAATATTTAATTGACAGAATTATAAAATATGATAAAAATAAATTAAATATAAAAATTATTAAATTAATAATATTTTATTATTATATATAAAGTGATTGAATAATCGGAATATTAAATTTAAAAGAATTAGGCAAATATAAAGAAGTGTATTTTTCCTTTACGTCTTTAATGCACCATTTGGTAGGACCATGTCCCACTGTGCTGTAGGGGCACCCATATTTTCATAAAAGGTCTAATCTACCTCATTCAGCCTTTGTGGTATTCAACGCCAGAATTTTACTTTCGAATACTTATAATTCGTTAATTTCGGACATTTTAAGTAATTATCTGTAAATAGTTAAGGTATAATTAAAATATATTATATTAATCTGTGTGAATAAAGATGGCATCCATCCTAAATGATTAAAAAAAAAAAAAAAAAAACCTCTCTATATATTGGTCGTCTATCACAGATCTCTATGGTTTCATTGTTTTCGTAAATGAGGTGAAATTAAAATTAAAAAATTAAATAAAAAATTGTTAAAATATATTTTTTAAATATTATTTTTATTTTAAAATTAAAAAAAATTAAATTATTTATTTTATTTTATATGAGAATTTAAAAAAGTTGTAATGATTAAGACTACGTTTGGATGTTGAGTTGAGCTCAACTGAATTGAGTTATTTATGAATAGTAGTGAGTTGAGTAGTGAAGAGAATTATGTAAGATCTATCTAAAGTGAGTTTAAAGTGTGTTTATATGTTAAAATGAGTTTTGTATTTTTTATGAGAAATTGAAAAAGATTTTGAATCCTACGTATAAAAATGTTTTAAGTTGAAAAAAGTTATAGGTCTCATGTGTAAGAAGATTTTGAGTTGGAATGAGTTTAGTAATTTGAAAATTGAGTGTTTGAATATTAGACTCAGTTTAAAATTAGACTGAACTCAGTTGAATTCAGTAACTAAGCGAAGCTTAAATAAGATGAGATAAAATGAATTGAAAGAAGTTATAAATGAAGAAATAAATTTGGACACGTGGGGTTGAGATTTGTTAGTATCCTTTTAGAAGTTGTCACCCGTGAAATGGAGAGAGGCAGGCAGTAGTGTTAATTATTCATTTGGGGTGTTTCATCTTTGTAGGCGATCTTCGAGGGACGATGACTCCAAAAAGTTTGCCAGCTCAAAGCTATGCAAATGAATGATGTTGCTTGCCATTGTACGATAAGATCTTTCGTATTTGATTTATTTTATTAAATCATGGATGATACCATGACTAATCAACATGCATGATCACCATCAAAATTATTCTTGATCACTTGATTGCAAATCGCATCGACGTGAACTTTTCTTCCACGACTGCTTAAACATGTGAGGATAATATCATTCTAACTATCAATTTCAAATTTTGTTCAACTCTTACCCATCTTTTTTACTTAATTACATGTTGGTAAAGCTTTATCCGTATTAACTCATGTAGGTTGCTTATTTGATATTAATCTTTATCTTTTGTACTTTATTTATTTTATTAAGATCCCGTTTGAATATAGAAACGGTTTCATTTCATTCTATCAGTATAATTTTTTCAAATTCTCACATAAAATATAATAAACATTTTAACTTTTTCAAATCTCAAAATAATAATAAAATTAAAAAATAATATTATAATAATATTTTATTCAACTTTCATTTAAAATTATATCATTTCATCTCACTATCAAAACGAGATCTAAATCATGGATGCACACATGACCCATTAGCATGATCATCATCCCCAAGTCATCCAACCAATTATTATTGGTCACTTGATTGAAAATGGCATCAACGTGAACTTCTTTTCCACGATTAATGCTTAAACATGCAAGGAACATATCATTCTAAATAATCAATTTCTAACCTTGTCTACTGTCTAGCTCTAATTAGCCTTCTTTCGTACCTAGTTACAGGTTAGTCTTTACCCATATTAACTATATCATGTGGGTTGCCTGTGTGATATGGCATTCGTTAGGTTGATCTATCTTTTTGTAAGAGTAGAAGGCCGATCGAACATCGAAAGTTGAAATGGGTTGATCAATCCCATAATCGTGCATGGAGGAAGTAGATGATACACTAGTACTCCATCAAATAAAACTGATTAGTATATTAAATAAGTTTAGAATTAATAGTAGAAATGATATTTACAATTTTAAATTATATAAATCTCGTATACTTATTTAAAAAAAAAAAGATAAATTTAAAACATACATAAAAATTTTATTTTTTTAATAATAAATCTCATTTTTTTTTTCACAGGAGTGTGCATGATTCTCAAACCTTAAAAAACCCAATGCTAATAAAGGTGAGTGAAGACTTGAACCCAAATATTCCTTAAAATTAATGAGAAGATAAAATCATTTAGAACATAGAGTACGAGCTGTTATAATATATATATATATATATATATATATATATATATGTGTGTGTGTGTGTGTGTGTTGTTGTCCATTTTAGTTTGATCAGTTTAATCATATATATCTTATTTAAGATATTATTTAGTTATTTAAATAATTGGTACACTAACTCAATAGAACCGAGTACGGTTAAACCAGTTTGGATTCAGAGATAAGTTGAAATGAGTTGAGATGATTTTAGATGAGTTAAATAAAATATTGTTACAATATTAATTTTCAATATTATTATTGTTTTGAGATTTGAAAAAAAATGAATTTTTTATTATTTTTTGTGTATGAATTTAAAAAAATTGTAATGATGAGATAAGATGAGTTGAAATGAGTTTCCAATCTGATTTAAAGAATAATGTTAGGTATAAATTTTAAATAGACAAATTTTGTAAACATCTTTTTTTTAAAAAGTGGATCTTCTAATAACAAATATTTTTTTTTTAATAATTCTTCAATGTAGATTTTTTTTTTTTTTTTTTAGCAAAACTTGCACGATCTTATCTATTTAGAAATTATATAAATCATTTCTCAAATCTAAATAGTAAATGGTTGTAAGGAGAAGAAGACAAATAATAATCCAAATGAGCCATAGACGAACAAAAATGTATAGGGTAATGTTACAGATGATTAATAGATGAAATTTGATCGAATGTACTTTTTTTTCCTTTTATTTCAGTCAGTTTTTTATATATTTTTTAAAACTTGTAAACAATAAAAAAATATAAATTTATTAATAATTACTTTCTTAATTTTTAAATAAAAAAATTCAATCCATCACTTTCATCAATTTAAATAACATTTTTTAAATGTTAAAATTTTAGAAAAGGAGACGCGTGGCAGACAAGTTATGAGGGAGAAGACTTTAGAGACCAGGTACTATGATAAATCGAGAAAGTAGCTTTTTACGAGCAGCAATTTATGTATTTTTAAAAATATAAACACTCAATACTTTATATAATATTTTATATAAAAATAAAAATATTTTTATAAAATATTTTAAAAAATTAACATTATTTTTATAAAATAATTTTTATTTTATAATATATATTATACAATATGTTGTACAAATATCATTATTTTTTTTTATCTAAATTGACGTGATAATTTTACATATAATCAAAATGTGTGTGTATATATATATAGATATTAATAAATAAATTTGTATTAAAATAAAAATTTGAAAAAATAGGTTAGGAGATGTTTAGAAAATTAAAATTTTTATTGATTCTTAAATATCATACAAATATAAATATTTTTTAAATTTTTATCTAATAATTAAAAATTTTCTAAATTTTTAAATAAAATATAAAAAATAATATTTTTCAAATTTATAAATAAAAATAATATTAAAAAAATTTAATCTTCACAAATTATTTTTATCAAATCTCTTTCTCCTATCTTGTACTAGTGAGGGGCAGAGGAGTAAGAAAGAAAGAACAAGAAAAATAATTTTCGTAATTTCCTCACACTCTGTATTTTATATTTTTTTTAATTTTTATTATCTTTTAATCAAATATTTATTATATAAATAATGAATAGAAAATTTGAAAAAATTTAAAAAGAATAATCCTAAAAAAATTTATAAAAATATTAAAATTAAAAAAATATATAAAATATAGAATGTTGCGGAGGTTGTGTATTAAAAGTCAAGAAAGAAACAAATTTGAAACCTCGAGATGGAGAAACTCTCTCTCTCACACTCATGATTCACATTTCACTGTTCTGACTCCGCCACTCTGACTCGGTACTTCTTCTAGATCAAAAAATTGGCGCCAGCTAACCATCGTACCATTCAAGTTTTACGAGGGGAAAAAAATTGGCAAAAGGGTAGAAATACATTTTTTTTTTTTTATAATTGTCTATATATATTTAAATTAAAAATATCTTTATAAAAAATTTATAAAAATAATATCACTTTATATAAATACACTCATTTTAAAATATGGTTATAAAAAAATATCATAAAAAAACTGTGCATATATATCATTACTAAAAAAATATCATGTTGCTTATAAAAATAAAAAAATAAATATCATGTTGAATTTTACTATTTTTTTTAATTAATTGCATAAAAACTAATATATACATAGATTATATATATTGATCTTTATTTTATATATATATAGATAGATAGATAGATAGATCATATTCTCGTAATTTTCGCTCATAACATGTTCTAGTACTCATAACTTGGCATCAACCGCAGTATGCGTTGCATCCCTCCCCATATGTATTTGATCATGCATATTGCATACGATTTCCCCATCCGCGTCACAAATGCTTTCTTTATAATATTTTCATGTTCTTTTGAGAAAATGAAATTATAAAATTAGATTGAATGCAGCATCTAGCTTTCCATACTCATTTCTTAAAAAAAAATAAATAAATTCTTTTGTTTTTAATTTTGATAAGGTTGATGATTTATTTGTTTATTCGAAAAAAGAGGTGGGAATCTAGATATTAATTTTACAGTTTACAAGAGTTTTGGGTCATGTTTGGATAGTAAGTTGAGATGTGATAGTTTTATATAAAAGTTAAATAAAATATTGTTAGAATATTATTTTTTAATATGATTATTATTTTAGAATTTGAAAAAATTAAATTGTTTATTATATTTTGTGTAAAAATTTAAAAAAATTATAATGATAAGATGAAGCAATTTATATATCCAATACTTATGACTCATTTGGATAGTGAGATGAGATAATTTTAGATGAATTGTATAAAATATTATTAGAATATTATCTTTTAATATTATTATTATTTTAAGATTTAAAAAAATTAAATTATTTATTATATTTTATCTAAAGATTTTAAAATTTTAAAAATTTATAATAATAAAATAAAATAAATTGAAGTGAAAGAATTTCTATATCATCCCATTTGGTTGGTTAAATTTGGTTGGTTAACAGGAAGCCAACAAAAAGAAGTAAGGAATTAATTATCAGATCTTTCGCGCAATCTTTCTACTATTGTACTGCAGACAAAGTGTACCTTCCAAAGGATCTCAGAACATTCAAACTAATTTGTATCCAAATAAAAAATAAAATAAAAAAAGGTTGTAAACTCATTTACATAATTTTTCCAAACTATATCCCTGGTAACACTATAATTTGAATATACGAAATGTTTTATTTTATTTTATTATTATAATTTTTTTAAATTTTTATATAAATTATAATAAATTATTAAATTTTTTAAATAATAATCATATTAAAAATAATATTTTAATAATATTTTATTTAATTTTTAATTTTTATTTTAACTCTTCTCATTTTAATTCACTGATACACCTACCCAAAAAAAAAAAAAAATGGTATTTGTTGGAAAGCCAGTCATCTCCTTTTTAGGCGAGACTCTGTAAAACTCAAGTTCAAACTAATGGAGATTTGACTGTTATGAATAGAGAGAGAAAGAGAGTTAAAAATCAATGTGGAGGGCTATGCCTTGGTGATCTCTGCAGCTATAAATTCATCAGAGAAGGCGACCGAACTCGGTCTCAAGTCTCAACACAGTACTTCGAAATATTTGTTGTGAGAATGCGGAAAAGGAAATCTCAATTGGGTCCTCTGCCTCTTACTGCCAAACCTTCTAATGCTTCTGTTTTCTTTCATGGTAACTCCGTTCCTTTGTTAAGCCTTCCTTAAGAACCCGAAACTTCTTCTTTGAACCCTGTATCCCTACAGTTCTTCAGTGATCCACGAAACTCCTCTGATCACTCTGTTTCAGAGCTAAAAATTAAGTTCCTTTTCTCTTTCTTTTTCATCTTCTCTCTGTTTTTGGTAACGAAAGACCATCATAACTGTTCGCCCATTTGCAGTTTTTCGTTTTCTTAACCCTTCTGTTCTAATTTCCACCATCTCTCGGGAAAAAAGGACAGTTTTTAGTGGCCTCGTTTACTGCACATTGATTTCCTACCCATTTGTCTGTTCCAATTTTCACGGAAAACGAACACCGAGAAAAATTTTCATCCACTATGGATACAAGTCGAGACCACAACCTTCCCGTCGCATTCACCGACTGTGCCGACATCCGATCATCGTTATCTCAACTCATATTAACAGGGGGCACCAACACCTTAGATTCAATTTTCTCTCGTTGCGATTCATCAAACACCATCACCAGCCCCATTTTTGAGCCTCTAGGCTCTTCTGTTTACCTCCGCCAAAGAGATCTTCTCCAGAAGTTCTGCCAAGAAAGCCAAGCAAACGGTGCGTTTACTCGCAGTTCGGCGGCCTACCCATTACAGAGCTCTGTGTGCTCAAGCGCTTTCATAAATCCATACAAGAAAAAGTTATACAGAGGAGTAAGGCAGAGGCACTGGGGCAAATGGGTCGCCGAGATTAGACTACCCCAGAACAGAATGAGAGTCTGGTTGGGCACGTTTGACACTGCTGAAGCCGCTGCTTACGCTTACGACCGTGCAGCTTGTAAGCTTCGTGGCGAATATGCGCGCTTGAACTTCCCAAATCTTACGGATCCAAGTGTGTTAGGATTCGGAGATTGTACGAGATTGAATGCCGTGAAGAGCTCGGTGGATTCCAAAATCCAAGCGATTTGTCAGAAGGTGAAAAGAGAGAGAGCCAAAAAGAATGTTAAGAAATGCAGTACGAAGGTTGATGCCAATGGCAGCGAGATTGAGAAGGCAATGAAGGTTGGGCCGTCGTCGTCGTCGTCGTCGTCTTCTTTATCATTACGGGTGAAGCCGTTGGCTCTCCCTGATAGTTGGGGCAGCGACTTGTTATCATCCGAAGTTTCCGAGGACGAGTTTCTGAAGTGCGAAAAGTCACCGTCCTCTGTTTCAACGGAGTGTCCGATGGCACCGGCAAAGGAACCTGAAACCGAAGGATGTTCGCTGGAGAGGATGCCGTCTTTCGATCCCGAACTGATCTGGGAAGTTCTTGCTAATTAGAGGAGAACTTGTTTCTCAAGCTGAATTTGTGAAAAATGTTGCAACTTTTTGAGGAGAAAATACCAAGTCAAGTGTAAATGGTAGTGTTGCGAGGGTTCCGTAGCTATGCCAGAGGTTCTTATGGTTATATTTTCGCCTTCTGCTTTTAGTATGGAGGCATTAAGAATATGTTCTTAGAGGGATTTCATATGTGAATCCTGTTTACCTTTACCTTATATTGCTATGTTTTGAGTTCTGGAATAAAGTCTTACAGTTTTTTTTTTTTTTGGTTGCCTGAGCATTTAGAAGTACGTTATATTAAATAAGAAGATTGCAGCGAGAAATCAAAGAGGGTAGTAGATTACAAAGATCAGGCCAAGACATATATATTTTTTATGCTCAAAGAGGACAGATTTCTGAAATTACAAGTTGGATTTTGGAACACAAGATTGAATTGTTTACTTGATCAGAATGTAAATGAAAATTTGCTTTGACAAGAATGGGCAAAATGTGCCCGGCCGTGCTCCCCCGGGCTGCTTAGACAAACGTAAGAAAGCTTTAGGGGAGGAGGTGGTCCAGATCATATGTGGTTCTAGTCTAATGCCTATACAACTGAGATGGTGATGCTGCTTTATTAGATTGCAAGGACAAGCACACTGTAATCGAATCCGTGCAGTATTTGTCCTTTCTGACTTTTGCAAGTTTGCGATTAAAGAGCATTCTTGTAGGATTATCTAAATTTAAATTTAATAAAATATTTGGTTAATAGAATCTCAAAATGTGTTGTATTAGATTATATAAATATAAAAAAGGATGGCTTTTTACTACAGTAAATTAGTGTTGTGAGTCAAATTTGATAATTACTATAACATGACTAAAAGGAATAAAAAATATTTTTTTCCGTACTTCTTACCATGATTTGGTTGCAGCAGTTTTTTTAAGATTATAATATTATTACTAATTAATATATAATTGGTAAAATGGTAAAATATAAATTAATAGTATTTTATTATTATATAAGAAATATATAGATAATCTGGGAATTGGATGCGAATGAAATAAAAATAAATAAATTCATGTCATATTAAGAAACTTGGATTTAAATTTAACTATTCCAACGAGTGCTCATAAGAGAATAAAAATACAAACGTCAAACACAGAAGTGACCACAAAGTGCTTCATTGTATGTTGGAGGGCCAATCTCATCTGGTGATGTTGAGTACAAAAATGCCCCTATCTGCACGCCAACTAGAGATGGACTTGATGTCCATTTCAAGCTAAAACTTTTATGATCCTAATTAAAATTGAATTTAAGATGAAAGCATTCGTTTTGTCAAGAACCTGTTTTAATAGGTAATCATGCAGAATCCAAGACAAAGTTAAAGGAGCTTTTTGTTTGTAGTTACTCTAGAAGTGATTATCTCACCCTACCGGCAACGACACAACTCCACGGAGAAAAAAAAAAGGAAAAGAAATTCCTAGTACCTTGCTTAAGAAAATTGATGTGTTTGCAGCAGCTCACATGCAAGTAGATTCTAAAGACCTTCTCAAGGTCAACAATGGAGGCTAATCGGATGCCTCGCTTCGTAGTAAGAAAACCTAATTGAAACTCACTTTTCAGTATTTACGCATCCTTCTAGATGGCCCTTTCTTTTCTTCTTTTCAAGCACTCTATTGAACAGGTTGCAGTAGGCAATAAATCTAGGACAACTAAGGGCTTTCAATGAACAGCAATGCTTTTTTTTTTATTGTTATAAACATGATATGGAATGGGTACACTTTTAATAAATGAAATGTCTCCTAAATGGAGAACCACAGCATGAGATTTTTGCGCCCGGGGGGGAAGGGGAATGGGGGGGATTTTTGCAATATATCAACAATCAGCAGAATATACGAGATGAAACTTTATAAGTTCTTTCAAACCAAACATTGACATCATATAAACAGAATGGGGTCTGCCAGCAACAATAAACATTCATCCAGTTCTCTGGGCAACAGACTGACATTCACAAACCTTTTGTTAAATTTCCATCATGATCGTTTCAGTTCCTCCATATATAATCATAGCAATAATCAGACCAACTCTGATAGCCGCCGGATATATGGTGTGATGACTTGATTACAGAAACACTACCAATTCAGGGAATTCTTTGAGTGTTGCAGTTTCGCATTGTATGAGTTTTCTATCTCTTCCTGCAACATTTCATGAATTGCATAGTTAATATAGTACTTCTGTAAAACTAGTTGCTTCAGCAGAAAAATCTAAAAGGATTAGGGATTTATATATTTACATATTAAGCATATGTATAAGTGGAATGAGTAAACATAAATAAGTAAACCCCTCAGTCATTCCTTGAAAAGGCGTAGGAAAAGAAAAGGACAACAAACTTCATTTCAGACCTCTAGAAATACAGATAGCAACTTTCTACTACACAGTAGTTGGGGAAGTTCTATTAGAATCATGTACAAGACCTACCTTTCCTCAAATAGTCCTTGTTTTAGCAGACACTTGATATTCTAAAATAGGCATAGACTAAAATAAAACATAGAGCAAAAACCACCCAAGCAAAACTCAAAATTGCAGCCTTAAATTCCTTACTAAGCAGAGACATATCAAAGCAAATCTGGACATTTCTCATATTGACACAAGGAGCAACAAGAGAATTTGAGATATACCTTGCAAACCTTCAGTAGAGGCTGCAAGAATGATGATCTGAAAAACCTAACTGATTTCCCCAATGAGGTTCTATCCCATTCTGGCAACAAGAAAACTTACAACACCGTCAATGGTAGTGGAAAAAAAAATACCAAATGGCATCAGTGATGAAGGGAGCAAGCATTGTATTGGCATACCATTATCAATATCTGCTTTCAAACTTCCCATGTTAATTTCCTCTAAAAGCTGCAAATTCAACAAAAATCAAATGGGATGCCATGAGATCCAGGAGACAAATTCCACTAACTGCATTAAATTAAAAGTATTTATCCTTAATATTTCCTCACGCAAATCTGATAAGGTGCAAGTGCTATTTTTCTCACCCACGACTCCACAAAACCATGGGGTTCTAGAACTATTTTTGGTTGATCCGAAGATATTTGAACTTTGAGGGGAGGATGGAATCGCTGTGTTATATATTACTTGGGAATATTGTTCAAGAAATCTTCCTAAGAAGAATCAGTACTTAGTTGCTGGCGACTGTGGGGGAGTGTTTTAAATCTGAGGGAAAATCTATAGTGCATTGATCCCGTGTCATAATATTAACTTTCCATAGAAGTCCATCTGCAGGACTAAACCCCCCTGAGAGCGGATTTCTTTGTTTGGACGGGTACACTAGGGAAGATTCTTACCTTAAAAAACGTACAAAAGAGACATGTTATCGTAACAGAGTGGTGTTGCATGTGTATGAGGGATGAGGAAAATGCTGTCCATCCATTACTTCATTGTGAGTTGCTAGAACTATGTAGCGTGCAGTTCTTGGTTCTCTTGGCTAAATTGGGTGATGCCTAGACTGGTGGCAGATTTACCAGTATGCTGGAGACGAAGATTTGAAAGTGATCACAGCAAGATCTTTTGGAGAATGATCCCGATCTGTTTAATTCGGTGCACATGGTGAGAGAAAAGAAACATAGCTTCGAAGACAGCAAAGGGACAATGGAGGAATTCGAAGCTTTCTTTCCTCTAGCTTAAGCTTCCATAATTTTCTTGATCTTTTTCCTTTCTCTAATTAGGTGTTATCTGATGTATACTCCATGTGTACTGTTAGTTCCGTCTTGATCCTTCGATAAAACTTATCTTACTTTTGAAAAACAAGGTGTAAATGTGCTCCAACAAGGAGATTTCTAAAGAGAAAAACAATCAAATGTGTAGTAAAAAAAAAACTAGATATTTGAATAGTTTAATCACATGTCTATTAATCAAGAGGCACATTAACTGGATGCTTTTAGCTCACATGAATGAGGAGGCATTTAGGCAAGGAAGCGTGAGTAACATTCATTCATAATAGCAAATGATTAATAGAGTTGAGTTTTAAAACAGCATAAACAAGAAAACCATTGAAGTTCCCAAGAAAGTCCAAAATAAACTAATTAATAGCCCAAAAGTAAGTCTATAAAAGAGTTCAATTATGCTGAAGATGAAAACCCACCCACTAACATATGATTCCAAATGCTAAGATGCTATTGGTGGAAAAATCAAGATGCAAATGGCACAGCTCAGATGGAGTACTTATGGATGAGCTATGGGTTCAAGTTACCAAAGCTTTTGTTCACACGACTTGCAGTTGGCTACGTGAACAAATATCAAGACTAAAAAGATTAAACTAGAAATAATGCTAGAGGTGGGAATTGGCTAGGCCCTATCTTCAGATTTTACAAAGCTTACACCATTACAATAAAATAGGGAGAAGCCACAATTGCACAGTTTCCAATAAGCAGTCTCAGAAATCAGGAATTATTCAAGATCTGCATTATTAGGGAAAAAAAAAACTTATATTGTTCTTAGATGAAAATTTTCCTAAACACTTCAACTGGGTTTGAAAAAAAAAAGTTGTACCGGAAAGCATCAACAGAAATGAATAAATAGTAATAAATACGACCATTCCATACAAATTTACCTTGGAAAGGGTTGGTACTGATGTGGGGTCAAATTCTTCGCAACAGTTTGGATCAATAGGAACACAAACACGACCTGGAATAGGGAGATAAATGACTATGGAAGTACTAAAATCACACCACAACTAATTAATATCTGCCATAAAAGATGTTTGCAGATATCACATATTCAAAGTTTCATGCAATAAGCATATGATATTATGAATTCCATCACCAAAGTTTGAACATCTCTTTAATTTTAATAATTTTTGGAGTTTGAGGCGTATAGAAAATGCTTTGCAGTTTTAAGAACATTATCCAATAATGTAATATCCAGTCAATATTTGTATTACCATGGCCGTTCATATTCAGTGCTAACAAATATTCCTGGCCTAACCTGTTTTTGGATGTACGCAGAAAGGTGCTTTTAGCAAATGATTCATGTGTTTTGAAACCTAGATCACAAACAGATAGGCCAGATGACAAGAGTTATCATAGTTGTTAGTACTTGACTGAGGAATATAGATTTCTTTATCCATGCTGATATATGACCCTGAGAAGAATGTAAGAAACAGGGAGGGGATTATACTAACCTCCATATCAAGCCTGGGGTAGGTAAAAGAGAATACAATCTCTTTGACACACCTTTGCAGTCCTTGTGGCTGAAACAAGGAAAGAGGCCAATCAAAATAACAAAGTCCATAAAATTGCCTTGCACTTTACTAGATTGGAGAATTCCTCACCCAATAGTTTACATGAATCCATCATTAACTCTGTCAAAATTTTATTCATCCTAAGTATTCCCAGATTAGCTCCTTCAAAACCTTACTATTGCCTATTTGCTATCCATTGGATAGATAGTACTAAGAAACCACAACTTGACATTTTTAACATCAAAAATAAAAATGTGAAAGTAACTGACCTCGTTATAACCAGACAACACATCACCAAGGTATTATTAGAATCTAAAGTAATTGTAGAAAAACAAAACTACCTGAAATATCTCCTAGTCCAATCTAATGCATCTGGATGCCTTAGATAAATGAAAAATTCTAAACCCAATGTATTGTATAGAAATTTGTTTTTTTTTTTCTACTATTCATGCTAGCATGGCATAGATGCTGATTTTCAAGTACAAGGTTCCTAGAGAGACAGTTGTACTATATTAAATATTTCATACCTTTTGTTTTCCTGATTGCAGTATATGTTTTAGTTGCTCCCATCTAACAACATTAGTGTCCTCTTTTGACATGGAGGATCGCTTATTGTCCTGCCACTTTCCCCGAAGTTCAGAGGTGATAGCTGCAAAGATGACGCCGTGTATTATGGTTAAGAACATTTTTTTACACAAGAAAGGGAAAAAAATTTCATACATTCATCCGGAATCATCTCTAGGATCTTCTCATATCTCTCTTCAGTGGAAAAAAGTTTTTGACTTAAAAGCAATTTTGACTCGAAGAAGTCATTTAGAACTTCAGTGTATGATCTCCTGCAGAGATACAACATGTCTTAGAACAGGAAAAATGGGCCCAGAATTAGAAAGTAAAAATATTAACACTTACCCAAGGAATGGATGCAGAGGAACCGTTAGAGACACCTTTTTATGACTGTTTTCATTTCCCTGAACAGATTTAAGAAATTCCATAAATCTCTATACCATGAAATATCTTTCAAATTCAAAGTATTTTGAAAAGAATGGTATACCACCTTGTATACACGGAAATATTCGGCAATAGATGCCCTCTGTTCATTTGTCAACCTGCAGGAGCGACCGCAGTACAGTTTGTGTAATTTTGTGTCATGACATAAGGTAAGGAAAATGAAATATGTGTTCAAATTATTAGAATGATCAAATGTCTGTGGCATAACCTTCTTGCTTTCCCATCACAAACCCAACAATGAACACCACGTCGACCGCTATATACCCAGAGAATATGATTAAAACCAAAATCATCTGCAACAGAGGAGTTAAAAGCAAAGTGTAAAGCTATGGCATTTGTAAAGGAGATGATAAAAATAAAATAACATATAGGGCCAATATTGTACTTTATTAAAACTAATAGTAAGTAGCTTCCGACACTTTATATTAAACCTTCTCATTAATGTTAGTGGAAACTTATAGCAAAGGGAGTAACTTTCTAGCATCATCTGTCCATATAACACGACGCCTTACTATTGCAACATTAACAAGAGCTAAAAGCCACTCCGATTGTGTTCATTTAAAATACAATTTCTTAAAGATGCCCCCTCTAACTATTCAAATAAAGAAATCAGATACCAATCAGTCTGTCTTCTTTGTTTGCTTGGACCAAGGAGGAAAACAAATGTCACCCCTACCTCTGAGGGAAGCATCAATCACTTTGATAGCAACTGTCATTAGTGGCCAGCAGTCCAAGCAAACATCAGCTCCTGAGCAGCAGTATCTAACATCATCATAATCCGTAATATCCTGCCGAAGGAAGTACAAGTCAAATAAACAAGCCCTCATAGTCAAGATTTCAGTTAAATTGTGATTGTTTTTGTATGTTCACAAGTTAAGTAACTTACTATATCAAAAATAAGCTCCCTCTCCACTGGAGCGAAAACATTATCACCACTTTGTGCATATGCATGTCTCTTTGCTGGCTGCAGCAGAAAAATGATTTTAAAGTCAACATTACAGGCAAGAAAATTGCAAAAGCTAGTTTAAGAGGTAGTTTTCATCTTTGATTAGAATTGTATGATTAAACTTCTTAGTTCATTATGCAACTTTAAAACTAAGACAAAATCTAGCGTGAAACAAGTCAGGCATTAACTGTCACAGAAAATATGCATCAGATCGACATAATCAGGAACGATATCGAAAATCTTACATCCACGCTGTATACAGGCCCGATATCTATTTTAAAAGGACACTTTTCTTTGATAGAGTTTTCAAGTTCAGATGCGCTGTTGAAAGACTGAAAGCGGAGATAAATGTCATTATCTAGTGTGAACGAAAATTCTCTTCGGCCAAAGTAGGACTGATCACAGGCAGGATGCTTCCCATCTACAAATATAAATTAGGTAATCTTCAGCAAAATTACTTTCGCATGCGCGCACACACTAAACACGCACACGCAGTGATTAGGATATGCAGTTTCACCGTTTCCATAGGACATCCATTTGAACATATCAGCGTGTGGAAAAAGCTTTCCTGCCACAAATAAAAGCAACAAAAAAATTATCGATGTGAATGAGCTAATCCTAGAAAAATGAAATCTAGCTAGATCAACACAATCCAGAGGAAAGGAAAAATCGCATGAATAATTTACCGTAATAGACTTTGAGATAATTGGCATTAAATCCTTCAGGAACGGCGTTCCCTTGCATCCGTTCACCGAATTCAGGTTTACCCTCATCAATAACCATGTCCTCGCTTCCATTTTCGATGTCCTCTCTGGTCATGTTTGAGAACTATACCTGTAATTATTTCAGATCCCCAAATCCATCAGGAAGATAACGGAATAAGCAGAACGAATCAGGTATAGTAAGTAACAGATCAAATTAACAACTCAAGGGTACTAAAACCTAAACCCACAGGAGGAAGATAAACTACAATTCATATCGAGACAAAGCTTGGTAAATTATATGAAGAAACTTAAAAAAAAAAATGATGTTTACGAAGGAATCCGTTGCCCAGGGAAATCGCAGCTGCTTGTCGTGATGGCAGGGTCGGGGGAAGTGGGATTTGAAATGGCGGGAAGAGAGGATGAAGACTCAAAGAGTAGGTCTTCTTTGGCGGGAAATATTTTTTATTTGGGGCACCGGCACGTGTGAGTACGAAGGTCCCGACTCTTTGAAAAAATAATGTTAAATTCGTATATATTTATAGGAAAATGATGCGGATGCATTATGATAAAAGCTACCCATTTTTTTTTATTTAATTGTTAAATAAATATTTTTAAATGAGGACTCGTATTTATAAGTTTTTTGCACTTTTTTATTTAGAATCTATCATAAAAATAGTATATTAGATACAATCATATAATATATTGAATAAATATCATGCACTGATTTCAAAAAATAATAAATTTTATTATTTAAAAATTAATTTTTTAAGTAAATTTTATTTTTTTTTTCAAAAAATTATGTGACATAAATATGATTTCTCTTAAAAATATAAATTTTTCTTATAAATTTCAAATTTGTCTAATTTTTTCATACACTTACAAAAATTATTTCTCACCAGAAAAATAAAAGTAAAAAAACTAAGGTCCACACTCCAGTCTCTTGAGACACCAGGCTGGCATCCTCGCCTCTCCCAATTTTCCTTTTTTAATTTTTTGGAAAAAAGCTTTCCCAAACCTTGTACACTAGACCGTTCACAATTTATTCTTTATCATAATTTATTTTTTTTAATTTTATATACTGACTTTTATAGTATATCATAAATTAATTTATTTTTTTATATTATTTAAATATTATGTTTTTTAATATTTTTTATTTATTTCAAATATTTTAACTACTAATAAATTTATAATATCTCTCCATATATAATGTCATACAATTATGTCCTATACACATAAAATAAAGATTTATAAGCCAAATAAAAAAAGAGATTATAGTATGAGAATATTAAAAAGTATATATACATATTTATTTTATCTAGCACATTTGTAATGTCTTTATTCTTTTAATATTTTTAATAGTCTTTGTTAATGTGATTGTAATGTGTCTATTCACACTCTAGATGATAAAATTACCTAAATCAGAAAAATAAAAAACATAAAATGAAAACAAAATGAGTGTATTAAGAATTTTTTTCACGCACTTGACTTCTTAAACATTGATATAGGATGCCACTATAGCAGGAAATAGTAAAAAGATAGCAGAAAAAAAGCTGGAAATAAAGAAAGAGAGAATGAAAGATTAATAATTAACAAACAAATTTTAGATAGATAACAGTTTAGTACTCTACTTGTTGCGGGTTACTGAAATGAATTGTATTTTAGATTTTCTTTTATATAATTGGATGGAACTCATTTTTTGAGCAATTTTTTAAATAATTTATATTTATGTATTTATATTAAATTTGTGATTGTGCATAAAATACTATACTTGCCATGTACTTATAGCTTAATGGTCTTAATCTTCTTCATATATGAGGCAAAACAAAATGTGGACAGTTGACTTTAAATATATAAATTACATATTCATTGAAATTATTTATATTCATATAATATTTTTATTGAAACTACACAATGAATTTACATTTTATAATATTTTGAATATGATATAAGATGATTGAATTGCATTATATATGATTGTTAGTACTTTTCAAATAACCGATTAAAAATTATTAACAATCATCCGATTGATTGAATCGGTTATTACTTAATTTCAATTTTTGGAGTCTTGCTTGAGACAAGCTATTTAAGTTAGACACTTGGCCTTTATAAATAAAATTTAAGACACACTGAGGTAGCTTCTGAACAATATAAAAATCGAAACACTCTACACACTTTATTCGAACGAGGTATATCCTCACCACATTGAGTCCCTCTTATTTCCTTGATAAAAGTTGCTAAAGCCATCTCTAGGTGTACTAAACACGTCCATAACATAACATATGTCAATTATTTAAAGGTAAAGGATAACCACATTATACTTTTTACAATATCTTATATAATTATATTTTAAAATGAGAAATATTTTTTATATATCTCGTAAAACTTTGCGAAAAAAAACCTCGGTCACTAAGTAATCGGGTCCGATCTGCATGGAAGCCTATGAATCCATTACCTTAGGAGTATTACCCGCCCCCTACGGGGTGGGGGCACCCCTTCCTCGCACCCCGCCCCGCATGGGACGGGGAGTTGAGTTTTCACCCCCGTCCTCAGCCCCCAGGATGCAGGACGGGGTGCTGGGCGGATTCCCAATCCGTCCTGCTTATTTCCACTTAAAAAAAACACTACATTTATTTGATTTAAAAATTATTTATAAGTGTAAAAGTAATTAAAAATATATTTTTAGATCCAAATTATAAATTTAAATTTTGTAAATATGACTATAATTTAAAAACTATGTAATTTTTTAATTTGCTAGTGCATATTTTGTGTAAATTATAGTGTATTAGTTTTTAAACTATGTAGTTTTTAAATTTACCAATACATATTTTGTAAACAAGTCTAACAAATTGTAATATATATTTATATATACACAATTTATAAAATATAAATATATATGTATATAATATATATATATATATAAATGGGGGCAGGGCGGGATTGGGCCCACCCGCCACCTACCACCCGCCACCACTAGGGATCTTAGATGCAGGGCGGGAGGCCCACCCCCGCATGGGTAGAGCGGGATTGCCTGCCCCACCATACACGGCGGAGCGTAAGCAGGGCGGGGCCCGCTGTCCACCCTATATGACCTATTGCTGCAACTTGCTAGCCGAAAATATGAAACAAATACTATTAAAATGAAGCGCGTCCAAGATGCGCCATATTTTTATATTTTTATTATTTTAGTGAGGCTAACGGGATTGGATTGGGAAAGAGAAGCTCAAGCTCTGGGACCTTTCGCTATCGGAGCTTCAAGTGGGCGGTGCATTTTGGACGCTTCCGAGAGGATACTTCCCAGAATCCAAACTCATATCACAACCAAACATCGCTTTTTTCCGGAGATTTCTGGACAATTGGTTATATTAACCGGCCACCAGTTTCCGGTCAGGTACGTTCAGTTACTTAACATTATTCGGACCCTGATGGTGACCAATGACTATATCGCCATGAACGGCAACAGGTACAGAACGATGGAGGACGAGTATATTAGGAGATACCACCGGCACGAGATCAAAGAGCACCAGTGTAGCAAGTCCCTCGTTAAGTATATCAAAGCGCCCGTTCCTCTCGTAAGCCCCATTTGTTTCTATTTAATTCTTTAGATATGTTCCTTTCTGTTTATCTCGAGGTTTTTTTAATTTCACCAAGACCCACATGCATATCCAAGAGCATTTGGGTTCGTTTTCTATTCGATCGATATGGTAAGTTATATAGGGTTATAGACAATTATTGGGTTCTGTTTGTAAAAGTTCAATTAATATTCAGCTCAAAGAATATTTGAAATAAAATAGTCTTATTTAAATCAGCATAGGAAGAACAATAAATAGTCCTAGTTCTTGATGTTTGTTACTTGGAGATTGATTGGTGATGTTTGGGCAATAGGTGTGGTCTTTGGTGAGGCGATTTGATCAACCACAGAAGTACAAGCCGTTTGTTAGCAGGTGCATTGTGCAGGCCGGTGATCTTCAGATCGGGAGTGTTAGACAGGTGAATGTTAAGTCAGGATTGCCCGCCACTACTAGCACTGAAAGATTGGAGCTTCTTGATGATGAGGAGCATATCTTTAGCATGACAATCGTCGGCGGAGATCACAGGCTGAAGGTATAAATTTCACGCTTTCTTTTCGTTAACAATCTTTTGGTTTAGTGGTGAATGGGATTAATGTTCGCGAATGCAAATTCTGGCCTCTAACGATGGTTGCACTGTCGTTGTTTTGGCTTAATTCAACTCCTTTTTATATTTCTTCTTTGGTTAAATTGCTGGAATTTGTGGACGCATTGCATGTTTACCCCACAGTGTAGTTTGGTGATACATGGGATGGCCCTGCAGTCTATTATTGCAAGGATAAAGGAACATAAATGCATAGTTGTTTCACATGTGATTGAGAGATAAGGTTGAGTAAGCATCATGTGTTTAAATTTTTTATTCCAATCTGTTGTATGGTGAAGACTGCTTAAAGAATCAGACCAGATTTTATTATTGGCATTACTTTATGAAGAATGAAACGGTTGGGTAAAGATAGGCCTATTATAAATTATAAAATGGTGTTTTGAAGGATATTAAGAGGGGGAGGGGGGAGGGAAGGTATATAGATCAACATACTATACCCGGAAAATAATATCGATTGCCATCCTTGGGACAAGCTTCTAGATTGCAATGTTTTCCATACAGTAGTATTTTCCTTTTCTTTTCACTTTCGACATAAACAGGCTTTCATTTCTTATAAATATTATATATATATATATATATATATATGTATGTGTGTGTGCCTAGTGTCCTACTAGCACCTCAACCTGAACCTTTATGTTTTTCACTCGTGCTGGATTTATGTTATATGGCAAAATCATATTACTTGTATATTTTTGTGGAAATACCCATTTATTCAAACAAATTCATTGGCCCTTATTTGATCCTATGTCTGTTAGTTATTGGCAGTGTGGGCCGACATTGATATTGGTATGGGAAATTCATTCTACAATGTTCCAACTCTTTACCCCTTTTCCCTCAATTTTGCAGAATTACTCCTCTGTCATTACCGTCCATCCAGAGATCATTGATGGGAGGCCAGGGACATTGGTGATCGAGTCATTTGTGGTGGATGTGCCAGATGGGAACACAAAGGATGAAACCTGCTACTTTGTGGAAGCCCTTATCAAGTGCAACCTCAAGTCACTGACTGATGTCTCAGAGCGTTCAGCTGTGCATGCCCGGACAGAGCCAATTGACAGAATCTAAGATCATCTTTTGGGGAGGATGAGGATGCAGTGATGGAAAGTTCTGAGGTGCTGGATGTCAAAAGCTAAGCAGAGTTTGGTATTTTGGAGGTGAGGTAAACTTTCTATACTCCATATGTCAAGCTCATTTGCTTCTTTCCACTGTAAAATAATATTGGGATATCTTGCATCTATAGTAGCTGTTGATCAAGCTCATCATGGCCTACAGATTTCTCGAAACAAAACTACAGATTATGTTTATTTTCTGGTTACAATAAGGGGCATGTATCCAACTCAGTTTGTAAATATCTATGTTTGACTGGAAGGCGATGTTCATGAATCATATATTCTTTGTTTGAATTTTTCAGTGGAATAAGGTTGATACTTCTTGGCGACACATTTATAGGAACTGAAATTACTTATGCTATCTATTGATACATATTCAGAAGCGGATTTAAAAAGCAAGCATCGAGACATATTGTGACCCTTTGCTCCTGCAAGGTCTAGCTTTACAAACACTACCTACCCTCTAATATACACACAATTGTGAATCTCTGTATTCAAGTCTGGACCTAACCATTCAAGTCTGGACCAATGGTTAGGTCCACGGATTAAAGGTTATAATGAGTTGGTACACCTTAATGCTGTACTGGTGTATAAAGATGTCACAACATTTAGAGTGCTGCATTAAACCTTCATGCATACAGGCAAATGCACCTACTACTTGTTAGGAACCTAAGGTTGATGCACATGATACTCGTGAAGAAGAGCCTATTTCAGCGCACGCTATTAATTAGGAGCATATTTTTTACATAATCGTTGGCCAAGAACGTTTAGATTTGTTCACCACATTCTAAACGAACGTTGGTCAGATTTTGCTAAAAAATTATGCAGCACATGTTCAGTTGCCAGGTTGAAAGTGTTGCAGTTGCACATTCCAAACTGAGAGATGAAAGGAATGCTCAAGCATTTAGGGTACATTTTATTATGTGGAAATGTGTCAGATTTTGGGTTTTCACTGATTTTTTCGTTAAAAATTTATGATAGTTATTAATGGATTAGACATATTTAGGCCAAGTTTAGATAATAAATTCCTCTCAAGTCATTATATCTCATTTCAATATCTAAATATCATAAAAAAAAGAAAAAATCAATTTCAAATATTTAACGTTTTCATCTAATCATTATTTAATCATTATAATTTTTCTAAATTTTTTAAAAAAATATAAAAAAATAATTTAACATTTTCAAATTTCAAAACAATAATAATATTAAAAAAATAATATTTTTATTTATCTTTTTCTCTTTCCAATATCCATAAAATATATTAACTCAAACATTTCATAACTATTCACAAACTATTTTACTATATCATTTTTTCTCATCTCACTATCTAAACGAGATCTTAAACTCTACATACTATCGAAATTACCCAGTAATTTATTTTCGAGTAAATACCAATATGCCATAATGCATAAAACTTAAAGACTTCGTAATAATCGATCAGATTTTTCATTACATTGAATGGTCTCTCTATTTTGAGCAACTTTTCATAAATTTGGCCTCAATAATTTAGAGGTCCGACAAACAATTTTGTTTCTCCGATGGTATGATCCACTGAATGGCATTTAAAGATTCAAGCATGATACAGTCGAGATATGGTATCGACAAACGGCTAGTCGTATAAAATTGAATCAAATTTGGATTTGTATGGTTTAACTATTCAATAATTATTGCACAACTTTATAATAAAATATTATTAGTTTCTAATTTAATTTAAAATTTATTTGATTTTGATGGGTTTTTATTGAAAAATATATAACATTTTAGTAAAAAATTGTTTTAAGACTTCCTTTTCTTCTTGATAACGTTGGGATCTAAAAAAAAACTCTAATATCTAAAATCGGTAGTTTCAGGTGGGTCTATCAAATTATCTTCTCGAGGCAATCGGCGACAGTGGACTTGGATAATATTGAAAAATAAATTTATTTAATATTTAATTTACTGGAGGAAAAAAAAAAGAAATTAGGAAAATGTTGAAGCCCATGTCATTACCGTACGATAGGTGTCCGTTACACTGACTAGTGACTACTTTCTACTAGTACGATACAGCATTTATTGAGAAGAAACTATTAGGACCGGCCGAGCTCCTGCTCTCCTCCTCTCTCCATCTCTTATTGAAGACAAGCACTGCTGCTGCTGCACAAAAGCTGTGTCATGGAAAACTACTCTCACCCGTCTTCTCATAACTCAATCTTACAGGTCACTTTCTCCCTCTTTCTCAATTTGGCTCCTGTTGGTGAATTTGTTGCTCATTTGCGTAACTTTTCTTTCCCTTTCAATTATTTTAATGCAGAATAATCGCCATTAACACTTGCGCTTGGAGCTTTCTCTTTGTACCATTTTCCAGATCTCCCATACGTACTCTCTCTCACACGCGCGCTTTTCTCGAAGATTCTAAACCAAATCTCGAAGTAATTTTGGTTTTTTCTCGAAGTAAGTTTTAGTTCAAACCTTGTCTCTCGGAAAGAATCCCTTTTGTTTTTTGTATCTCAATTTTCTCTAAAGTAGCTTTTGTGCATTTTCTCGTTGGCTCTCTCAAACCACTCCCCTAAAAACAACACAGAAAATCCACACATCTACTGGTCACCCTTGAAAAGAGTTGAAAATTACGAAAATGCTTCTGTTCGTGGTCTCCATTTTGCTCTGCTTCTCAACCATTGTGCCGTTTCTGAGCTCCATCGCGATTGCGGAACTGATAACGTGCTCGGGAATGGTACCGATGATGCATCGGAACGACAAGATCTCGATAACGGACTTCGGGGGTGTTGGTGATGGACGGACGTTGAATACGTATGCGTTTCGGGAGGCGATATATCGGATTCAGCACCTGAGGAGGAGAGGTGGTACGCTGCTTTACATACCTCCTGGGGTGTACTTAACAGAGAGCTTCAATCTCACTAGCCACATGACCCTCTACTTGGCTAGAGATGCTGTTATCAAAGCCACTCAGGTACACAGTCTCATTAATTAGCTATACCCATAAAACTCGAGTGTGTCTCAGCGTCTGTGCGTGTATAATTTTCCTTTGTCATATGGTTAGCGTGAATGCCTGATTCGTTGTGATATACAAAATTCCCAATTTGCCATGGATCACGTCTACCGGTGCTATGTAATTCGCTTAATTAGTTTCCGTTGTTACTAAATGAGAACAATGATACGAGTTTGGGATATTAGATTATGGATTAGAGTGCACAGTTGAAAATTTGATTTTGATTGGTAACGTTTTGCTTAGAGCACTGCCATTGGCAGTTCGTTCATCTTCAAAATTTGAATAAATAGAGATGGAATCATCAGCAGTGGAGTAGTCAAATACTAGTAGTTTCAACTACGAGCTATAATATTTCTAAGTGTTTCTTCAAATATGAAGATGTACTATTCATTTTCAAAAGTAATATTTTATTCTAAAATATCAAACCCAACTACTTTAATATTTTACACATTTTATTCTAAATGTGTTTGTTGAATAATTAGGTTGAGAAAAAAATTAGTTGAGAAACAATAATTTAAATAAAAATGAAATTATTAATTAACATATAATTAGTGTAGGAAAAAAAAATTAAAATAATATTATTAAAAAATTAATATTATAGTATTATTTTAACTAATCCAATGTGGAGTTATGGTTTGAATGGTTTTGGATTTATGGAAAATATGTATTGTTAGCTAAATTTTAGAGAGACTTTGATGAGACCAATGCTAATGCTCAGGGAAAATGATGGTGGAGAATTGTGGCGGTTAATAGATCTACGTTTACCATGGTGGGTCCTGGCTTGGAATGGAAAAGAATATTGTGGGTCAGGTGTAGCATGGTTGCATGTGCATTGCATTTTCAGTGGGAATAATCAAGGTTGTTGGACAGCTAGATATGGTGCTGGTGGGCTTGTCGTATTTGATAAGCACGTTCCATAAGCTGGTGTAGGATCAAAATACTTTCCATTCGTCTGATACATAAATTATATAACCAAAACATACCATCATAAGACCAAAACATCCGCGATTAGCAATATTAATACATTTAATGTAATATTTGTTACAACAAGCATCAGAAGAATTTCAAAGTTATGGCCTGATTAACAATTTTTATGGCCAAAAACAAGGCCGCCCCCCAATCACACCGTTTGGGTCCCATACCTTTTATACTCGGAGCCCTTCCTTAGTCATTTGTCCTGTCTGCATCTGTATCAAGCTTTGGGGTTTTGTGGTAGCTCATTAGCTCACCACAAACAGCTTTGAGTTGTGGCCATGATCTATGCATTTCTGCCAAAGTAACATAAATATTCCCCTCCTCCCCCATGGTTGTTCCTTTTCTTTTCTCTTCTTTTTGTTTTAAATAATACTTTGATTCGTCTACTGGGTGAAGGTACTTTTTAATTTCTGGATTATTCACAAATTCAGAGGACTATAGCTGGTTTCCCTGATTCTCATTTGCCACTGTTGGTGTTGAGGCCTTTAATTTTATTACCAACAATAAATGGATGGCCGTTTTTTTTTTCTCATTGCAAAACTAAGTGAATTATTTATGAAATTTAGGACTGCAATGGCTTCAGATACAGTGGTATGGTTTGTTTCTTGCTAGCAGGCCCTCATGGTAACGGTCTCCTATCATTTCAGCATGACCATACATTATCACAAACTGACTGGCTATTTGTCTGATTATTGTGTGCATGGTTTGGAATATTAAGGCCACATCTAATTAGGACCCTTTTCTACCTATGGTCAAGGAGCACAAGTGAACTTCATCCTTTGATCAGGTCAGGTGGAGGGATGTAACAACTCAAAGAAAGCCCAAGCCATATCTAGACCTATGCTCCAAAAGGACTGGTCAAGGGTAATTGGAGTCTTTGGTATCGTTATAAAGGGCAATAACTTCTCCCTCCCGGTCAATGTGAGATCCATTTACCACCCTTATATCCTAAATCCGAAGTATATAAGGGATACCTAACACCTTCCAGCCTCAGTATCCTGATTACAAACTTGGGTTTCGGTAATCAATAGTTGGACCTTCATTGTCCTCGGATAGTTGAGCTGGGTAGTGACTTTTTTATCCACCTTAATCCCTGAGGCTTGTGGCATATTCCCGGGCCAATTTTAGCATGCGCCTAACCTGACTGAATTTGAACTAATACTTCTAGTGAGGGGTGCTCACAAATGTGATCTCCTGTGGGTATTGAGTCTTGTGTAATATTCGTTGCAATATTTACGTTTTCTATTCAAGAAGGAAAAGTTAAGAGAACTGAAAGCTTTAGATGACTACTGCTTTAGTTAATTCTACACTGTTCAATTTTTCTTCCTTTCTTGATGATTCAGGATACTGGAAATTGGCCTTTAGTTGCTCCGTTGCCATCTTATGGAAGGGGTAGGGAACTCCCTGGAGGAAGATATATGAGTTTTCTTCACGGAGATGGACTTCATGATGTCGTAATCACTGGTGGGTATTAACAAGAATTTTTATCATTGCTTGTGGTGGCTTACAGCATAATCATTTATCCCTTCTGTCCAATGAAGCATCTTAAATCACATAATAATTAAAGAACCTTCGCCCTTCAGTCATGTACAAGATGCTGCTTGGCAGTGAAGCTCACATGCAAGTAGCTAGCTGGAAATATACCACCTGACGTGAAATGTTTTTGTTTTTAAATTTGGGTGAAGACTATTAAAAAAATTAAACATATAGAGCAATTATATTTAGTAATGAAGCTCACGTTTATAACATGTGGGTTTTTTGAGATGCAGTGATTGTAAAATCTCAATCTAGAACTACATGGTTTAGTACCAAATGACCCATTTGTCTTCTTTTTATTTTACTGTTTATCTGATCTTTTTTTCATAGGTGAGAATGGGACAATTGATGGCCAAGGAGATGTCTGGTGGGACATGTGGAGGCAGAGAACTCTTCAATTTACTAGACCGAGTCTCATTGAATTTGTGAACTCTCAAAACATCATCATTTCAAATGTGATTTTCCGGAATTCTCCATTTTGGAACATTCACCCTGTCTATTGCAGGTAATCGCCTTAAACTTTATTTTGTAAGTTTTTGTCTAAGGACCGGGCTGCACCATAATAGTATCTTTGAGAAATTGATTATGTGTGGCTCCATGGGCCCACGTACATGGAACTAATGTCTCATCAAACCGGTGGGTCAAGCTGAAGCATTGGTCCAATTTTTATTACGGAGTTACTGATTATAAGGTTTAGAAGAGTTTTTTTTTTTTTTTTTGATGTCTAGGTAAAGTAATTTATATAGTGCTGAGCTAAACGTACCATTTGGCATTTTAAGTTTTTTTGAGGGCGGCATGAGAGTCACAAGAACCAGTTTGGCAAGTGTTAGAAAGACTTTTATCACCATCCAATAATGTCAAGTTGGCAAAATCCTTTTATAGCTCTTACAGAGTTACAGAGACTTACCAATTAATTAGAACTTTTGAATTGGATTTACATTAGATTCACTGTTAGATTTTCATATCTTTCACGGGCCTCCTATTGTTCCTTGCCACTAGCCTGATACAACCTAGGATTAGAAGAATAAAGCTATAATCCCATCTCATACACCTGTCTTTTTCTGCAGCAATGTTGTTGTCCGCTATGTCACAATATTGGCTCCTGCAGACTCTCCCAACACTGATGGTATTGATCCAGGTAGTACTTCTTTTGACCTTTATATGTAGCCTTTCTAACTTGTTCATTAATTTGTTCATTCTTAGATTTTTGGGTGGGGCAGGGTAAGTCCTGCTGACCCTTCCTAATTCTTCTTAGTGGTAAGATATCTGAATAGTGTGCTATATTAGAGGGAATTGCTGATGGCTAAGATAGATAGGTTGGCTTAATTTTGAATTTAGACCCCAGAACTGTCTGGCCTACTGAGAATGTGAGAATGTTAGCTTTGGTTGCTGAAGCATGGATAGAATGATAATCACGTATTGCTGTATGTCCGTTTGAGTTATGATACAGATTCAAGCTCTCATGTCTGCATAGAGGACTCGTACATATCAACTGGAGATGATCTTGTGGCAGTGAAGAGTGGGTGGGATGAATATGGAATTGCTTATGGTCGTCGTAGTTTTGGCATCACAATCCGTCGGATAACAGGATCATCCCCATTTGCCGGGATTGCTATTGGAAGTGAAACTTCAGGTGGGGTGGAGAATGTCTTGGCAGAACACATACACCTTTACAACATGGGAGTTGGTATCCATGTGAAAACGAACATCGGTAGGGGAGGGTTAATAAGAAATATTTCAGTATCTGATGTGTATTTGGAAAATGCTCGAAAGGGGATAAAGATTGCCGGTGATGTTGGCGACCACCCAGACAATGGATTCAACCCAAATGCCTTCCCGGTCGTCAAGGATATCGCTATTAAGAATGTTTGGGGTGTGAATGTGCTGCAAGCGGGTTTAATACAAGGCCTGAGGAACTCCCCTTTTACAGGGATTTGCCTCTCTAACATCAACCTTGCCGGCGTGACACCAAAAGGATCAAGGAGTCCTCCTCCTCCTTGGAAGTGTTCTGATGTAAGTGGAGCTTCTCATCAAGTCAGTCCGTGGCCCTGTTCAGAGCTCTCCAGCACCATTCCAATAAATTCATGTTCCACTCACTTCTGATAATTGTTTATTCTTTCAATTCTGTCAAGGCAAGATATAACGGTCAAGTCGTTTATTTTATGTTTCAGAATGGAAAGCGAAGAACTGTTTCCCTCCCTATCAAATATAGGCTTTCCAAAATCCAGATTTTCCAAACAACCCCAACAATTTGAGATTTAATAAATATAGAAACAACCAAAATAATTAGAACCATTAGTGATTAATCCAAAGAAAACCAAATTAAAAAAGAAGAAGCATAGTATCCATTTCATAGCAAATATAGACCTAATTATACATATAGTACTTCTACATCTCTCATGGATGCAAGATTATTTACAAAAGATAAAGCTCCCAAATGATAAATAGGTATATAGAGCATCAAAGCAAGAAAAGAAACAGAAAGAAGCTACATGTATAAGCGCTTCATAAACCAGCCAGAGTCAACGCACAGCTTCAAAACAAATCCAAAAACTTGCGGACCCTCTTCATAAACCCACCGTGCTCGTGCTCGTTCTCTTCTCGCTCCCCGTGTCGGTGATGCCTCTTCTTCTTCATTATGTGCTCCATTCCCTCCACGTCATCGTGCCCGTGGTGAAACCTGGGGCCCTCGTGGTTGAACTTGACCCACCTCCCGGGATCTGACGCACCACGCCACGAGACTTCGGATCCGAACCTGAATCCTTCTCGTTGATGTCCTCCTCCCTTGCCTCCACGTCACCGTGGTGAAATCTGGGCCCCTGGTGACTGAATTTGACCCATCTGCCGGGGATCTGACGCACCACGCCCCGAGACTCCGGATTCGAACCCGAATCCTTCTCGTCGGCCACTATCATATCGTTACCGTAAGGAACCTCGCGGTCAGGAAAGCGCGGGCCCCACGGCTTGAACTCGTGGCCTTCGTGTTGTTGATCGTGGCGGGGGTGGCGGTGGTGGCGGCAACGGTGACCGTGACGGAACATAAACGGGAACGGACGCCTGGGGAAGTGGCGGTCAATTGGACGGATGCTGATCATCGTCAGCGGGATTGAATTAGATTCGGCCTCCGGCTGATTCGAATCGGTTTCCTCGGGAACCGAGACCATGGTGGCGAATTCGGGCTCGTGTTTCTCGCTGGGGAGGAGGATGGTGGTTCTAGTATTTTCGGTGTCGGTTGCGGGGGAAGTGATAGTAGTTTCCAGCTGCTCATCCCCAGCGACGTCGTTCTCTATGATACCTGTCGGAATTCGGGCATAACAGAGGGCGAACAGGAAGAAGGTAACCGTAAAAGTGAAGGCGAGCTTAGCCATTTTGTGGTGGTCAGGGGAAACGAACGAGAAGTTGGAGGAATGCGTAGTGTGTATGTAATCTATATAGGGAGAGAGAGGGGATCGGGCAGGTGGTCTGGACTGTGGGCGGAGACTTGACTGGTCATAGAGAGAAAGACGGGCAGCGGGCGATAGGGTTGACCAACCACGTGTGATCACTGATTAGAGGGTGGGATAGACTTCGGGATCTACGTATGGGCGTGTTCACATCTGGTAGAGGCGTAGGTTAAACCGAGGGTAGCCTTAGCGTGCACGACAACGTGGGTGGGTTGACTTTGAAATGAAATAGCTCACAATGTTACGTAGGTTGTATACAACGTGGCCGCGTGCATTTACGGAGTGGCGACTCTGTCATTGCACAGTGTGTCAGCCCGTAGGATTAAAGTTGGAATTTTTGGTGTTCAATCGTCATTCGGCATAATAAAAAAAGAAAAATGATAAAGAGGAAATCTTATAGCCGGTTTACTTTTCTTTAAATAACAGTCATTTAGTAAAATTTTGCTACGTAATTTTTTTATTTCAAATTTCATATACTTGTTTCACACTTGATAATTGTAAAAAAATATCCTTCATGAAAAACCCTTCCTCCCTATTTCACCGAAGCCTCATCCTCTCCCAAAAAGAAAGCCTCACAAGTCCACTATTGCTGATTTGCTTACCCGTGAGGAAGCCTCACACGTCCACTACCGATTTGGTCAAGTGGATTTTTTTTCTTTTAAAATTTTAAATTTGATTAATTAGGGAACGATTGGGTGTGGATGGATTTTGTTTTGCCGCTTGTGCCTTTTTGCACATGATTTTCCATCTGAATCGATTGAGTATTAAAATACATGATTATGATCAAGTGGTCTTCTGTTGTTGTTCGAAAGTTGGTTTTTCAAACTATTCTGAGCACGAAAGGTTTAAGAACATGGGATTGCAAGGGGATTTGGATCTATTAGCTAGAAGCAAAGCAAAAAAAAAATAAAAATACCATGTTTATTTTCTCAACACTAACATACAAATAATAGAGAAATGGGTGGAACTTTTGTAGCTTTATGGACTAAATTAGCTGTTCTCATCCTTTTTGTAGAAGAATTTTTTTCTAGAGAAACAAACAACATGATCGAGTAGAAAAAAAAATTAGCTACCATGATAATCCAGGGGAGATGGTGGGCGATTGCAAAATTATTGGAGGGTGACGGAATTGGTGACGTGCAGCGGTGGGCGACGAAGACAAGAGCTGATTTCTATGATGCCGAGGTTGAGGTTCGCCTGGCTTAAAGCGAAGGCGAGGTTGAGTTTCTACAAAAATTTTCTATTTTATCTAGTGTGATGCTCTTCGGCTGACTTGTATTGGAATTACTGACGTGATGGAATTCTATTGGAGGCTGTTAAAGCCTCAACAATAGACGGATTGGTGCAAAGCAGAACTCAATGATAAAATAACTACCCATTTATAATTTTTCTACAATCTTTTAATAAGATAATAATTTTTTAGATATTAAATTTTAATTTTAATTTGATGTGTTTGAAATTTTAAAAAAATATTATTTTATTGATAAGTTGTTTATAAATTATAATTAAATTATACGATCATCTCTCTTAAAAAAAAAATAAAAAAACTCAAAACTCAATGTTGAAGGACGCGTTAAGTTGACCATTTTTTCACGTCTTTTCACGATGCCCTCTGTTCAATCCCTTATTGGTGGAACTAGAAAGATATTTATTTGTCTTTAATTGCATCCTTGGGAAAATAAAAGTTGATATTTTAATATCTACTGAAATCCATTAAACACTTTTTCTTCTTCTCCTTCTTTTTCTTTCTTCAAAACTAGCAAATTTTATTAGAAAAATAAAAAATGATATATGAGGAAGATGTTAAATTTTTCAACAAACACTCTAATACAATAACTACAATATAAAAGTGATGAAAAAAAAGAAAATACAACGAATTTTGATAGGGGCAGGGCCACCCATTCGTCCGATGCGGGGGTGGATCCCATCCGTCCGCCTCTCTTATTGGGCCTTCAGCTCAGCTCATTTTTCTGGATCTTAAATAGTCTAGAATCTATTTTTGAGACACTTTAAACCTAGAATTTAATTAAAATAAATATATATCTTTAAAAATTAAAAAAATATATACATATATATATAGATAGAATTATTAACTATATACTAAATTTCAACTATTAACTAATTAAGTAATGATCATCATTAAGCCACTAAACTATTACAAATTACAATTTATAATTATACAAATTAAGACTCTAAGAGAACTAATAAACTTAAACTATTACAATATTACAAACTCTTCTAAAAATATTAAATATTACAATTACAAATTGTATTATTAACTATTGTAGCAACATTACACTTAATTGTAATAATTATAACTCAAATTTTCAATTTGATCAATTTGGGATGGCGCTGTGGCAGTGAGTTCACTAAGTAGTGAGTTGTGTCGACTGCTGTGAGACTGAAAATCAAGATCATAAACGTTAATATGTTATAAAACTTGAAATATTAATAAGTTCAAAATAAAACAAATTAGAATTATAAAGTTATAAAATGAAACAAAAATTAAAATACAAAATATTAAAAGTACTAACCAAGATGAGATTGAAATTGGGCAATTGGGAATTGAGATGAAGATGATGCAAATGAGCATTGATCGGTCATTAGGAATCTAGGATTCGTCATATGTATATTGAGAATATAAAAGCTAAAAAATATACAAGCAAAATAATTAGATATTAAAATATGATATAAAATTATAAATGCAAAAAGCAAATAAAAGACAAATTGTGCAAACCATAGCAATGGTGGGTCCAATACAAAGTCATACTGCATCGGAGGTAGCCGTAGACACCGTCTCATGCATCACTATAACAATAAAATTTGAAATAAAATTAATGAATACCAATTAAATGAAAATAAATAAATTAATAAGAAATTAGAAAATGAAATTAAAATAAACACCAGATCCAAGCTGATCACCACCCTCCTCCTCGACGTCGGCCTCCTCATACTTAAGAACATCTAGAACATGAATTTGAGTTCCCTTGATCCAATTCTGCGTGCAAATCAAAGCCTCCACAGTGATAGGAGCTAGTGAACTCCGAAATGAATCCAATACACGCCCTACAGTGCTAAAGGCCGACTCTAAGGCTACGGTGCTAACAGGAATGACCAAAAGATTGCGGGCTATCTCTCCAAGGATGAGATACTTCACGGCATTCACCTTTCACCAACTTAATATATCAAAGTCTCGTGAAAATTGTATTACCTCCTCTGCTAAGTATCTGTCTATCTCTGACTGAGCCTCTACATAACTTCGCATTAAGGGGGTCTGCTCAAACCTCTCACCCCAATCTAATCTACGTCTTTTCCCACTATTGACTTCTTGAACAGGTGGGGGGATAGGTGTAGGTGCCACAATATTACCACCCTGCAGGACGGTAAACTCATCAAATAATCTACTAAGGGTTTCCCAAACCCTTGTTGCAATAAGTTCTGCCCATGCTTGCCTGTATGCAAGGTCCAATCCAAATACCATGCCATTCACTTTAAACATCGGGTCAAAGACGACAGCTACATATAACAAAACATTAGCCCTCGTAAAATCTCCTTAATACTTGTCATACTTTGACTTGATAACCAATGTCATCTTCCGCAGCCTAATGTGACCACCCGCGACCATGTCATCTAATTCTTTTTTTACCTTACATATTTGCTGATAGAATTAATGGGATGTAGGGTACAAAGTTCTAGATATCATCGTGGTGACATCATAGAAAAGCCTCAACTCTACAAAAATAGATACAATCTCCCAATCATCATCTATGGGTTTTTCCAATCCCCCGATCATCAAAATATTTAACATATTAGATGTCTTCATCACCCAATAGTGCAAATGCCAGCATATATTCTTGGGCCGCCTCCAACATAAAAAATGTTGAGTTCCATCGTGTAGGCATATCAGTACAAAAACCCTTCCTAAATGTTAGGCCCGCAGACCTTGAAGCAACCTTGAATTTCTCTAACCTCGAAGGAGAAGATCTTACCCATCTCACAGCAGTCTTGACCCGAGCAATCGAGTCTTGAAGATCCCTCAAACTATTAGTAACAATAAGATTCAGAATATGTGCCGTACATCTCACATGTAGACACTCACCACCCAATATTGTCTTATTTGCCTCTCTAAGATAGGTCTTCAGATGTCCCAATGCGACATCATTAGACGAGGCATTATCAACTGTAACTGTAAGAACTCGGATCAACCCCCACTCCTTTATTGTGGCCTCTAACGCCTTCCTAATTGTCTCACCATTATGATCGGTGATTTGATAAAATTTTATAATTTTCTTATGCAATATCCAATTACAATCAACAAAATACACAGTTAAAAACATATAATTAGAATTTTGGACTGATATCCAAGAATCAGTGGTAAGGCAAATAAATTGACCAGCCAATTTACCCCTAAACTTCTCTTTTTCAAATAAAAAATATTTTTTTACATCCTTTGCCACCGTGTGGCGAGAAGGAATATTAAACTTTGGTTCCAAGTAGTGAGCAAACTCTTGGAATCATTTCCTATCAACAACTTGAAAAAGTGCCGCGTCCATGATGACCATACGAGCTAGGTGTCTTCTACACTCATTGTGATCATACTTAGTATACCCCTTCAAAGTTGCACCCCCACTAGTCCCATCCACCATTTTTTGAAGTCCAATTTCTAACCTAGATTGACTATTCTTTTGTAATGATCTTAATATTAGACTTTTTTTATATTGCTCTTCTAAGTGCACATTTAATTGTGAGGTGCCATGTTTCCTATAGTGGCATCTATAGATTTTTCCACAATGGTTACACTTGGCTTGAGGGTTATTGGGGTCACCACCTTCTAGTTTGGTAAAATGAGCTCAAACTATAGAAACATGTTTCTTATTGGGCTTAGGGGCGGGGCAAAGTGCCGTAAGGGTAGGTGTTAGGCCAGGAGTAGGGATAGGAGTAGAAGGAAGAGTAGGGGTAGGTGTAGGGGTACTCTGGGCATAGAAAAGAGAGCTCGCACTAGAATCTGCTGGCATATCCATTAACTCAAGCAAATAAGAAATCTGAAATTAAAACAAACATAACAACATGCCAAACAACTAATATCCAAGCATTAACATATATATTAGAAGTTGGAAGATCAAATATGAATGATCAAACATCAAACATAAAAAAAATTAAATACCCAATTAAAATGGGTTATAAAAATTGTAAAGAATTTTTACATAAAAATATAAGAATGTGAAAGTATATAAATAAAAAAAAAAAGACTCAATTAAAAACACAACCAAATCATGTTATGACTATGCTTTTGAAACTAAAACAAATTAGATCGATAATTTGAATACTTACATTGACTGTTATCTTTTATTTTTGTGTTGGCAAATTCAAGTGTCAAAACATGTTCTTGTGTTAAAATATTCAGTGTTAAGGGGTAAGTTGGTGATGAATTCGATACTGGACTTGAAAGATTGCAGTTTATATATGTTGTTTTTTGGGAAAAAAACTACTCAAAGTTAAAACGAAAATATATCTTGATCTTTACATTGGATGAAGGGAAACTTGGTGACGTTGAAAAGTTTATTCAAAATTTTATAACTTTGTATTTCACAAAAATTTTCCTTTTTCAGTATTTAGTGTGTCAAAACTAAACATATTGAGGTGAAATTTTCCACCTCAAAACTTACCATATTGAGGATTGGAACCCTAATTTAGGGTTCCAATTCAAAACCCTCAAATAATTTAGGGATTTCAAAGATTTTAGGAATTAGGGTTCCCATCCGAAACCCCTAAATTATTTTAGGATTTTAAAAAAAATGAAAAAATAAATCAATCACCGAGAGATTCACACGAACACACTGTACAAATCAAACATCAATCATTCAAACCAGTGAACCACATGCACAATTAAGTCTCCACAGCACACAATTCACAAAATCCCATCATCTATCTCCGATTAAATCCCATCATTCCTCCAATCTTCATTCCATAAAATAAATATCACAAAAAATTGTAGTAGATTTAGGGTTTCTTACCTTCGGCGATGGAGATGAAGATGGAGTCAAGGAAGACTACAGCGATAGCTACGGTGACGGCAAGCGACAGAGTGAGACACAGAGAGCGCGGCGACTGGAGAGAGAGAGAGAGAGAGAGAGAGAGAGAGAGAGAGAGAGAGAGAGATTCTGGGTGAGTGGGACTCAGGGAGGGTGACCTCGCTTGCCGGGGGGGGGAGATTCTAAACAAAAGATGAAACGACGTCATTTCATTAATGACGGGGTTGCCCCTATCCCGCCCCCGCCCCCACCTTGGGGGTCAGATGCTGGTAGGGCCCCCTCCCCCCCCCACCCCCCCCCCCCCGGGGCATCTGACGGATGGGGTGCTCAGTCCCGTTGAACAGGGGCGGAGCGAAAGGGGGGCAGGGCAGCAGAGGCGAGGCCCCGCTACCCACCCCTAGATTTTGGAATCAATTTCTTGGTGTCCACCCATTCCTTCTATAGAGGGTTCTCCATCTTAAAAAATGGTTTGTAAGTAAGCCACTGTTGGAGGTGTTGTAAGCAGTGGGTGCACTGCAGTTTGTTATCTTGAGATATTTTTTGAAGAGATTCGTAATTCCATTTTCAGGATCATCAGTTAGGGAAAGCGAGAACATAGTTCCTTTTTCAAGACCAGCATCGAATGGACTGATCTGCAACGGATCTTCTATCTTGTTGCGCCTTTGTGATAGTGCGTGGAGGCCACATGCCAATTGTTGGAAGGTGAGGTGGGGTATATATGAAAGATCTCGAGGTGAGGAATCTGTTGGTGTGGTGCGTGTAATTGATGGGCTCATTGGGACGCAGCGGCACGTGAGCTCCACGTGCGGAAGCAAGCCACGTGTGCAGGTCACATGCCAACATTTTTGTCATGGTTCCACGTTGTTCCAGTAGATCATCGGCTATAGGGTTGCGCGGTGGGGTGCGTGTTGACAGGTGGTCGTCGGTGAGTAGTAGATCTGACCAAAACTGAATCGGTGGAGGAGAGAGGGAAAAAAACACTACCATAAAAGTATATACACTAAGCAATTTCGAAAAGGGAACGAAGAGGAGGGTCCACCCTCCTCTCCGGCGGAAACAATCAAAAGGATTGTGTTTTCTAGAAAACGTTCTCTCTCTCTCAAAGCCAAAGGAGAGGGAAGATAAGTACCCATTAAACTTTAAGTACATGTGTAGAAAGCAGGTAACCTGTTATATGATTGCGGCTATGAGCCATGAGATACCGCCATTTGCAAACAACTACAAATAAAACTCTTGTGACTACTGAGATTGATGAAAATATTAAGTGATGTAACTTCTAATCTTTTTGTGGTTGTGTTTTAAAGAAAAATGCATATCGTGACACTACCCTTTTTTTTTTTTATTTTTTTTTTTTATGGTTCTAAGATATAATATAGTTTATTACATAAAAAAGTTGTTTTTATTCTGAATTTCTCGGTCGTAATAGTTTATACATACATAATATTTAAAGCCATAGTATTCGCTCACCAAAAACTGATTTTTACTATATATCATATTTTTATCCCAATCTTATCACGTTATGTTGATACGGTATTATCCGTTAGCATAGTTAGGATGAGATAATAATATATGCATATCATCAAACTGTGAACTGTTTTTTGGTATTGTGTTTGTTAGGACGGAACATCTAAAATTTCAACTGTTTTTTTGGTATTGTTTGTGAGAAGAGTTTTGCTATACAATCTTTACTATACTCTATACTTCATATTTTTTTTTAATTTTTATTATTTTTTTATCAAATATTTTTTATATGAATAATAAATAGAAAATTTGAAATAATTTAAAAAGAATAAACTTCAAAAAAGTTTAAATAAAATATTAAAAAATTTAAAAATTTTAAAAAATATAGAGTGTAGAATTTGGTGGAGTTTGTATAACAAAATTAGGACTCCAAATCCAATTGCATCTGCAACTTTCATGATTTATCCGCGTGCACTCCCAGATGTACTGTGGGTATGCGACGGTCCTCTCTCTCTCTCTCTCTCTCTCTCTCTCCGGAATCTCAGATTGAGGTCCCCGACCTTTCCGATTGACATGTGGAGATTGTAGATGCTGGGTGGCCCAGCCAACTCTGCAGTACTGGCGCCGCAGACTGCAGCTTCCATGCAAGCAGATGAGGCGTTCACGTGCATGAGCTTAAAGATTTCGTTTCTGCTTTGAGGTATTAATATAAAATGTTTTTAAGTTCGCCATCGTTTTTAAACTTTCTCCATCCCTGAAAACTCGATTGTATACGAAGAAAAGGGTAAAGATGTGGCATGATCTCCGGCGCATGCCTTGATCTCCTTTAACGATATGTAAAATTTGGTAGATAATAAGTCAAAAAGGATGAATATGATAAAGGCTGCAGGCCCGCTTACTTCTCGTGATCAGAATAAGTGTCTTTTATTGCAGTGATGCTCGAACCCTGAGGAAACTTCAGTAAACACTTTTCGAACAAATCAGACATGATCCATTCATAGAGCAAGAGGAACGGCGAGTCGTTTTTATGAGTTTTATATTAATTTATAAAAAATTTACACATTTTTTTATAGTTTTATATTTTTTTATAAAAAATTTACACGTAAAAATTTTTTTTTTTACAGTAATTCCAACTTATTTTTAATGATATTTACACATTTTTCAATTATATATGAAATTACTCATTTACAAATAATTTATTATTATTATTATTCATAAATTATTTATTATTAAATTATTTAATATCAACTCAACACCCGAACTCAGCTAGCTTATTACTTCCGATCAACCATAAATTGCCTGCACACGATACCTGAAACCCATTGCATATATATCCAGCAAAAGCCACACTCTTAAAAAAATATGCAAGGAATCGCAATGGAAAGTACAAAAACTGAGTCATACTTCGTTTTCATGAACTACGACCCGGAATACGAGCGCCTTCGAGCTGATCGGTCTGTTCTCTACATACATTATGTTATACATGATGATTCTGTTTTTGGTTTTGGAAAATTATGTTATATCCTTTTTCTTATTATACGAATCCCTTCTAACGTTCTTTGTCTGATCAGTATAACTTGATCTCTTAGTTTCTTCCATTTGCCTTTATATTTCCTTTTCAATAGAACAAAAAGAAGGGAACAGGAGCTTAATTTATATCTAAGCAGGAAGCATGATGAGCTGTTGGCCAGCACCCTTGAGGCCGGCAGCTACAGGAAGACGTTATCTTTGGTCATTATTGATGGGTTTCAAGTAGAAATTACTGAGGATCAGGTGCTTCTATCACACTTTAAAGCTTACTGATCAGCAATATATATAGGATTTATCAGTTCTTGGTACATAAAAGTACTGATCAGAAACCGATGCTTTTCTCTAGTTTTGATGTTTCTGGATACTTGGTGTGTACTTTTGAAACAGGCCAATGTGCTTAGATCTGCAAAGGGAGTGAGAATTGTGGAGAAAAATCAAGAGCTTGCTTAGTAGTGTACCCGAGGAGACGTTTGTATCTGGGAAAATGTATGATTAACTATATCTGATTTTTCTCTCAAATGAGTTTTACTGAAATTAAGCAGGCCGAGAGAAACATGCATTTGATAATATCTCGTATGAATGCTTTTATTTATAATCCTATATATACCCATCTATCTTAAATCATGTGTTTTCGTTGTGTGATTAACATTTTTCTTAGTCCATTCTCAAAAGATTATGTTATTTATTGTTAGAACCCATAAAAATGAGCACAGCGGACGGAAAACATATCTCAAGCTCAATCTCAACAGTAGTTCGACAAATCTTTTCATCAATCAGCTTGATTTGAGAGAGATGATCAGTACGTATATTCTTTTCATGTATGTAGCTTGTCTAGAGAGGGCTGGCTATACTCATAGTTTGGCTAAAAATACTGATAATAATGACATGACCTTTTGACAGAATCAAATATTGGACTTATTTTTCTCGTATTTTGTTAATGTTTGGTTTTAATGCGAGTGGAATCTCTTCTTTAAGCTTGTTAATTCACCGTGTCTACTTTTTCCATCGATCTCAATGATACTCATGCGGGCTATTTTACAGCTAGCAAAGGTTTTTGATAAGGGGAACCTTTTTTTTTTTTTTTTTAATCTTAATGAAAAGCTTTTAAGTAGAGGTATCCGTCCGCTGTTGATTGACGGGCATATCTCTCCTTATCTGGTACCTGGTGGCTGCCAACCTATCACTCACACCCTTTTTGTTGATAATTTTTAGTTTTCACAAATGAATCTAAGAAAAGCTTCCAAACTCTTATGCTTTCATTTCTTAATATGAGAATATCTCGAGACAAAAAAATTAATCATTCTAAAAGTATATTCTAAAAATGCATTCAAACATTAAGAAGAATATCATTAAAGTTACTTATACGGATTTTAATGAGCCTAAATTTCCCATTGTTTATCTTGGTGCTCCTCTCTTTTATAAAAAAAACTCTCCATATTTGCTTTCGACTCTATCTTGAACAAAATCAAGAAGAAACGGCTGGGTGGAAAGGTCGTTTATTATCCATGGGAGGCAACTTAGCTTTTATCAAATATGTCCTTACCTCAATCCCTATTCATATTCTCTCTTCTCTCTGTACTCAATCCATCCAAAAAATTCATTGACTCTATTCATAAAACTTTTGCCACATTTTTCTGGAGGACTCTAGGGTCATAAGAAAAAAAAAAAAAAAAAAAAAAAAAATTCTTGACGTTAGATTACCCATCCTATCCTTGAAGGAGGCTAGCTCGGATATTAGAAATTCACGTGATGTCCTCAAAGCCCTTGATTATAAGCTTGTTTGGCTAATATGCAGCGCTTGCACATTTGAACATTATTTTTCTAATTATAAACGTGTCTCAACTGTACAGCTAACCTCTTAAAATACAACATTAAGTGCATATAAATTCAAGCAATGAACGGTGAACACAGCCCTTATCCCGCAATTACTAATTAACCACCATCACAGAATCAAATGATCCACAAAAAGAAGAAATTAAATGCAGCCAAGAATATTCTACCATCAGAATTTCTTTTAACGGCTCCGGCCACGACTCCCCATTAAATCCTGGATTTCCAAAACTACTCCATTCATCTACATTGAGCTTGACCCAACCTGGTTTTGGTCTTTGCTCACTCAACATTTGTGTCTTCCAAACGTATATAATATGCTATATTTTGCTGGTCTACATGTTTGGATCCCTTCGAAGGTGAGAGTCTCGCCGCTTGAGTTATGAAAAGCTAAATTTTCTGACTTCAAAATTAGGCAAAATTATTAACATCAACGAATTTGATATTAACAATGTTTTATCTTTAATAAAGCCAGAAATTATTTCTCCCTAAGAGATCATATCTTCAAACCTGAGTCAGAAAGCGAGGTAGTGCAGATGAAACAAGCTCATTTAACAGAAGCAGAACAAGCAGTACTAAAGCTTGGCCAAATCAAGAAAGCTTTGACGAGAGCATGCACCCAATCTGTGCAGTAGTATATCCACTTAACGTCGTTGCCAATGATCACGTAAAGTTATCGTGGCACTGTTTGTTCACTCTCCTCCCAAAGGCAGCTAAATTGCCGTCTCCGGCAATGCTCCAGAAGCCTTTGAGAGAAGAGTGAGCAACAAAAATGCCTCGGGTTTTAAAACAAACATCCCAAAACTTCTTGCAATTAGCAAGGGACAGCCTTTTCGGTCCCCCTCGAAGGGCTCCTAGCCTGAACCCATGCATGCAGTTGCCTTCAAAGCAAAACTTCAGCTTTTGGCTCAGGCTAGAAGCCCTTGAGAGAGATTGAATAACCAATGCCTTGAAAGACTCACCCCCTGTAATTAATTCCTACTGCCAATCTCTGCTAGCTTCTTCCAGCTTGAAGAGGAATGGAGTATATAAAGCCCTATTTATAGGGCATAAAAACGACTATGCGAAAAAAAAGGTTGACATGTCACACCTAGCCTAGATACTTGGTGGGGTCTCCATATCTTGCACTTGAAAATTAGTGGCAAAACCAAATCCTCTCTTGCCTTATAAGAGTTTTTAGCATATATCATAATCATAGTTGGCATCAGAAGGGTAAAACCATGATCAGCTTGCCACATAGCGAATCTCAACTGGATGAGAAATTCATCAAAATGAGGATGAAAATATGCTCCAGTACCTGTGCATCTTAGAGCCAACTGATCTTGAACACGTCTAAAGTTCATGATATTTAGCTTGGGACAGCCGTGGACTACCCTCTAAGCAAAAGGTGGAGGGGGTGGGGGTTGGCCCTTCAGACCTCGACGAGACAATAACCTTTAACTCCTAAACAAAGAATAAAGCAGCTTAGGCTGCTGTAGGCATCTCAACCTTATCCTTCATCAGACGAACTTACACCTAGGGCAAACATTTATGTATATATATGATTCCCCGCTGATCTTCCTCTGTTCCTACTTTTTATCCTTTTGCTTTCAATCTCTACAGCCACTGCATGGCATATTAATCTTCGGACTTGATATTATACGCTTAAACGGTCACTGTTCTAGTCGATGTTTCCTCTCTCAATTATAAAAAGTATATCGTTTGCTAGATGCTTCTGGCATGGGGCTGGACATGTTTAACACGGGTGTAAACTTGGTATGAATTGGACACTTAAATTAATTATAAGATTGTAAGATTTGTGTTATATTGATTGACTCGATTAGACACTTAGTTAGACATGATTAATAAACAAGCTGCCCATCCTCAATTGACCCGTACGTATATATTAATAATATATTTTACTAATAATTTAACCTCAAAACTCTAAAACCCTTGTATTGCTGTATGTTTGTTTATTTAGACAAATTTTATTGGGTTTTAATATTATTTTATTAGATATGAATTGAGAAGTTAAGTGACATTTAATATTAAATATATCACGACAAAAAAGAGTATTTGTGACATTTTTTACGATGAAAATGATTATTTATGACGAAAACATACTCATCTTAACTGGATATAACTGATCGTAAATAAGTAATTTTCTTATATATATGGTTATAGATATTGACTTGAAATTATTCTAACTAGCTGCGAACGTTGATAATTGATATGATTTATATTTATAATAAATAAATTTTTTATATGAGTTATGTTTACAATAGGTAAAGTTGTGTTATTCATCAAGCCAAATAAATTACTTGAATCAATTTAATTGATCGGTTATATTAAACAAATTGTAGGGGTACCAATATGTGACACGATCATTGAATCCTATATGAACACGACACGAAATTAGTAGGTTTAAGTTTGATTTTAACGGATTTTGGTCAAAACAGGTTGACCCGTTAAGATATGATTTATAAATGGGTCAATAACGTGTTAACCCGTTAAATGCAAAACCAACCCGTTATGATTCGTTTAGATTTTTACTCACAATCACAATTTTATTATTGTTGAATTGTAATATTAATATTTTTCGATATACTTATACTTTTATTATTGAGATGGTAATTTAGAACCTATACTCATATTTACTAATATTGAGATTGTAATATTGATTTTATTATAAGTTAAAATATGAAAAATATTGATATTTTTTATTAGTAGGTAGCCTAATTATTTTTTAAAAATATTGTGGCTACTAGTAAATATAAATTTTAATTTTTGTATGAAATTATGTTAATCATTTCAAATCGGTTATGCGGATTAGTTCAACTCATTTATATGAAATAGGTTGAAATGAGTAATGTTGTGTTGATCCATCTCTAATTAGTTACTAAATGGGTCAAAATGGATAATACGGCATGAGTCGTTAGTTACGGCATGATACCATGTAAAATATATCAAAGTTTGAGAAATGTTTTTGGTAGTCAATACCAAAACAGAACAATATATTGCAGTATATAGAGTTTTCTGTTACATCAGTATTTATCTAAATTTACAATTCAAACTATTTTATAATTTAAACTAGTAACGTGCATATCTATTTAACATTTGAATTTGAATGGTATTGTATATCCTTCTGTTGTGGATGAGCCTTGAGATCTAAAGTTTAGGGTTTACATGATGAGCCCAGAGAGGAAAGTCTAACATATTTGACACATTTAGCTTAATAGGTCAAGTTCGGGTTAAGCTCTATAGTCGAATATCCACGACTTGACATGACATGAATACAATCCGCAAATACTAAGTATCCTTAACAAATTGTAATGAGTTAAAATTGATCGTGCAATAATCATTTTTTTTTTACCCTAACATAATCGGCTTCTTAGACAAGCTACGTGCATGGATGATATGGACCGACTTGTTTATCTAAAAGATTTTGTCAGATTCACAAATCTAACTTATATATATATATATATATATGAAAAATTAAGGAAGTTACCGCTCAAGTATTTTAATTGTTTTTACTTCATAATTAAGGAAATGACTATTAGTGAATATGTAATTTTTTAAAATAATTAAGGATGTTAAAAAAATACTTAAAAAATAATAATAAAAAAAGTAATTACAAATTTATACTAGCGATACACCTAACAGTAAACCTGGACAACCTGTTAGCACCATCCTATATATACATATGTACACACATGATACCAATAATTTAAAGAGAAATGATATTTGAAGTCATGAGTGCGTAAACATTGTGCAATTATTTTTAAAAAATTGAATAAATACAAGATCCCATGAAAAGAAATTAATTTTCTTACTAGTGGATCTCACTCTTTTTCAAAACGACTGCACATTACTTGCATACTCAACGACTGTATGTAACATTAGTCTAACTTAAATAGGATACAAATTCGACTAATTCGACTTGTCAGTAGGAGCGTACAATAAAGTCGCATGATTGACCCGACCCAAAATTCTGACCCAAAATAACTGACCCAATCTTTCACTTTGACTAATCTATAATTGCTCTTAAACTGAATTATTTTATTTAGAAAATGGAAAATGATTTACACGATATTTTTTACGACACTTTACAAAATTAGGTTTTAAATGAGGGGTATTTTTGAAAACCATCTTATAAAAGTAACATCATTTTATAAAAATACCCTAATTTTATAACATTGTTATGCAATGTGTTTTGTATATATCATTACTCATTTTATTTTATTAGGCCTAGCTCGTCTTCTCTCAGAACATTTATTAGAAATTAACAATAACAATATTGCATCATGGTCCCAGTTACCAGTCAATAAAATTTGTTTATTGGATGGCCTGATAGCACCACCCTATATATACATATGTACACACATGATACCAATAACTTAAAGATAAATAATAGTTGCAGTTGTGAGTGCGCAAATACCATATAATCACTTTAAAAAAAGTGAATAAATATGAGATTCCATGAAAAGAAATTAATTTTTTAAATAGTAGACCTAACTCTTTTTCAAAGCGACTGCACATTACTTACACACTCTACAACTATATGTAACATTACTCTAACTTAAATAGGATACAAATTCGACTAATTCGACTTGTCAGTAGGAGCGTACAATAAAGTCGCAAGACTTACCCAACCCAAAATTATGACCCGAAATAACGGACCCAATCTTTCACTTTGACTAACCTATAATGGCACGTAAACTGAATTATTTTATTTGAAAAATGAAAAATAATTTACACACAATATTTTTTACAACACTTTACACAATAATGTTTTAAATGATAGGTATTTTTGTAAAATATTTTATAAAAGTAACATCATTTTAAAAAAATACCCTCATTTTATAACATTGTTATGCAATGTGTTGTGCAATATGTTGTGTGTATATCATTACTCATTTTATTTTATTGGGCCTAACTCGTTTTCTCTCGAAACATTTATTAGAAATTAACAAGTCGATAAAATTTCCACTATTGCTTTAATTTAACAATTTGTATGAGGTTTATTTTTCAACGAGACAAATATATATATATACTAGTTGTTGGTACAACGTGCAAGGCACGTTTTTTCAGTTGTGTGAAAAAATCCTGGAAATAATATTTATATACAGTAAATAAAATATGGTTAAAAATATGATAATGTAAAGTAGCACAAAAACTTGGTGTAAGGGGATTTTTTTCCTCTCTATCTAAGCAGGCCTAAGAAGGGCAACTAAAGCCCTGTTTGGATTCGGAAAGTGTCTCATCTCATCATTATAACTTTCTCATATAAAATATAATAAATAATTCAACTTTTTCAAATCTCAATTCAATATTTTTAAATCTCAAAACAATAATAATATTAAAAAATAATATTCTAACAATATTTTTTCCAATTTTCATTTTTTATTTAAAACCATCTCATCGCATTTTTGAATCCAAACTAGCCATAAGGGAACAAACCAAAGGTCTATCCCAAAACAAGGAGAATCTTCAACCTGGCCCATGGGTAGGCTCCTTTGGATGCTATTTGCATGAGGGAACGTGCTGCAGAGGATAAGATTCACCGACCTGAAGATCATTTGAATAGTGTTCAGCTCTTGAGTGCTTGTCCTCGTAATGGATAGAAAATATAGGAGACCCTCGATCCTCTGATAGGGGAGGTATCAACGGACCACCAAGGACGCGGGTGAGGCAAATTGGGAAACCATGTCGCATTAATGACACTACTACTCGAGTTACACGTCACATTAATGACGTTGTCGCATAGTCATGCCTCATTAAAGGACTCTAACAAAAAAAATTGTACGAAGGACACAAACTCCATGGGGGCAGACACAATCTATCCCCCAGACTCTTGGTATAAATATCAAGTCTCAGGTACGGGAAACTCTTTCTGATCCCTAGACTTTTTCACTTATTTACAAATTTTCAAGAGAATTTACTGACTTTGGCATCGGAGACTCCCTGGCCCTTAGGGGTGGGCAGCGGGGCCCCGTACCCCACTAACCCGCCCCCATTCGCCCCGCCCAGCATGCAGAAGGGCTAGCGGGGGTGGGATAACCCCAGCGGGGCCTCGCTCTGCCCCGCCCCCCGCTCCGCTCCACGCATGTAAATTTTTTTATATATATTTATATTTATATATATAAATATATTATATATAGATATATACAATTTATTAAAGACTTGAAATTATATTCAAGTCATTGAAGTAGTAAGTCTCACATTGCTTAAGGATGACTATTGTATTACCTTGGTCTCCTATATAAAAGTTGGCTTAGGAGGTCAAGACAATCCAAAATCTAACTCTAATGAGTTTAACTTCTTTTTATATTTATAAATTTAAATTATATTATAATTTTTTTTTAGACCCAATGTATTGGCCTGGGGGGCGGGGCGGATGGAGATTTTTCCCCCACCCCCCGGCATTGGGGCGGGGGAAAAAATCCACCCCCGCATGGTGCGGGGAAGGGTGCAGGGAAGGGTACCCCCCACCCCGCACCATGCGGGTATCAGCTCTACCGGCCCCAAGGCTGCCCTCTCCCAACTGTCTTCTTCTCTATTTTCGCAGGCCCAAATTCTGAAGACCTGAATTGTAGGAACTTAGGCCAATGACATGCGAAACACGACGTTAACACTTGGTATAAAACTCTAAAATTGGTTCAATTATATAACAATGGGCTAATGAATAAGGTGGGTGAAGAGTAACATTAAAAAATATGTTTTGTCTTTCTTGGCCAAAGTCTTTAATTCAAAAGAATGAAAATGTGACACTTAGATGCAAAAAACTAACTATGTCTACATGTGGAATGTAGAGGAGGAAATAATAATCTCATCTTCTAGAATAAAAATTAAATTCTATCATTTGAAATCCTAGAATGCTATGCACTGAAAATAATTCATTCTCACAAGTCCAAAAAAAATGCCAAAATCAATAGTCATTACATTTAAGAGCCAAAGATTCATAAAAAGTATCACATCTTGTCTTGCATCACTTTTTAAATAATTTAAAACATCTAATAGGGGTGAGAGCCCCACTGCCCCGCCCCTGTCCACCCCTCCCCCGCATGGGCGGGGCGGGGATTCGTGCCGCAGATTCAGGGGGTGGGGGACAATGGGAGTCCGGCCCCGCTCCAAGTTTCTCCCACCTTGCATATATTATATATAATATAGAATAAATAATTATATATAGATTTATATATATATATAAAATCCTAGGCATAAAATGACGTTTTATCGTTGTTTCATGCGTGTGAGATTTTATAAAACAATTTAATAACATATGACCAAACGACGCCGTTTTGTTATAGACAAAACAATGTTATTTGGTATGGATGATGTGGTGATTAGACAACTTTGATACATCAGGGATAAGCCTTTTAATAGCTAAGTATTGTGCAAAGTTAATCAGTTTATGATACTCATCCAATATTCTTCATGCCTATATATAGGAGCAATAGGTAACTTTTGAATGATTTGATTGAGCATTCTTAAATTATTATCCCTCACTTATTGTTGATTTAAGCATCAAAGATGTCACTAGCACACCGTGCTATCTACTTAACGATTTTCAAGTTAACGATTATGATCGATGTTGGGATATGTCCTTAACACATCACACCAACACACTGTGCAAGAACCAAAAGTGTAAAACCAAATGCAATGTAAACTAATTTCATTCTCAATGAAACAATAAATAAAAGCAAAGCCCAGCAACGAGACCATAAGCTACACTCTGTCTACGCTCTGTCAGGACAAGCGAAACGTAAAAGAAGCAAATTCAAAATAAAAAAGCAGGGAAAAACGTACGGATGCAATCAAACAAGGGCAAAAACGTAAAAAATAAAAACAAAACAGGAGAAAAAAATGTACAAAAGCAGCAGACAGAGGGACAAATAAGGAAAGCGAAAATCAACCAAGCAAGGGCAAAAATGTACACATGAAATCAAATAAGGGCAGGAACGTAAAAATGCAAGACACAACCGTATAGAAACGGGAAGACAAATCAACAAACAAGGACACAAAAGTAAATAAAAGAAACATTCAGGGACAGAAATGGAAAGCAAAGATCCCCTAAAGTCTACTATTCATATGCGGATAGACGCTTATATAATAGTAGTAGATAGCAGATATATATAGGCAATAAAATAATAATGATAAAAATAAAGAAAAAATAGACCGAGTTTATAAGCTCAGATCTATGGGCCGAAGGGTGGGCTTTGACTCTCTACGGTATACTCTACCTCCGAAGTCCCAACATTTGGCGCGAAAATTGTGTGGGGTTGATTAGGGCTTCCTTAGGATTTTAAAGTGGGGACTTAATTCAATTTCGTGCTGGCTAGTACCGTAGTAGAAATGCTTCCTCACGAGGACAAGGACTATGCAGATGAGAAGTCATCGTCATTACCATTGGCGCTGGAGGAGACATCCCCTGTGGTGGTTTTTGCTCATGGTGCCGGTGCTCCTTCCTCTTCCGAATGGATGATCAGGTCGCACTTAAATTCTCTGTTTTTGTTGTTGTATTTCGTGTTCCAGTTTTATTCAAAATGAAAACATTCCCAGTAATTGATGTTCTGGTTTATTGGACAATGTAAAAAAATTTCTTTAGTTTGTAATAAAGCGCTTATATTTGGAACAAAGAAAGGTGGAAAGAAGAACAATAAATTATGGAATTTTGCACTAATAAAAAAAAAAAAAATTATGGAATTTTGCGGCTAGTAGTTTATAGTTGATATGAATGAGTTAGAATCTCGGGAATTTGAAGCTACTTTATTTTTATGCAGATGGAAGAAAATGCTGGGCAAGGCCTTGAATGCTGCTGAAGTAGTTACCTTTGACTATCCTTGTGAGTTTCTTGGTCAATTAGCGTTGACTTTTGCTTTCTCTTTATCTCTTCTCTCTCTATTACAAGAGCATATGCCTTTCTCTTTGCACCAGATTATTTATTGTATTTTAACATGTTCATCCTTCCGGGTACTAGTAGTTCGGCTGATTTTTAAGTAATGCATGAAGTCAGTTGTCTTCGGAAGTGAGTGTATTCTTCAATATGGTGGCTTGACTCTTGGCAGACATATCTGGTGGTAGACGGAAGGCTCCTCCCAAGGCAGAAAGGTTGGTCGAGTTTCACTCGGATATTGTTAAAAAGACTGTTGCTAAGTACCCTGGGCATCCGCTGATTTTGGCAGGGAAATCCATGGGGTCAAGGTAGTGACAAAATAACTCAAATTGATTGAAAATTATCTAATGCTTAGTACCCTGGGATCTTGCTTGTCGTTAAAGGGAAAATCGTTTGCAAACAATTTCCATGTATCTCTTATGGTAAATAGTGCTTCCATGCAATGCAATTTTGATATTTAGGAGCATATATAGACAAAGTCAAGTAGTGATATATACCATTGTCTCTGCTGCATAACTTACCATTGATTACTCTTCATTAATATTAAATTGTATTTCTCTAGAGTCAGCTGCATGGTAGCTTGCAATGAAGATATTTGTGCTTCAGCTATAGTTTGTTTGGGGTACCCACTGAAGGTTTGTGATCCTCTATAAGTTAACTCTGCACAATCCTTTACTCGTTACTCACATGCATTATTAAATTATTAATGGTCTAGTAAATCAAATTGTACATCTGGAATGTGAAACTAGCTGAGAGGAAGTTAGAATCAGTTGATACTTGTTCTTTGGAATTTCATTGTCTGTTTTATACCTGATATCTTGGCATTCCACTATACCTCTCTTAGGACTCAGCATACTCTAGAGCGAGTAAATATTCCATTTTCTTTGCATAGTTCCCCTTTGCAATTTACTGAACAGTGTAACTCCCAGGAAGATCCCTGAATTTTAACAAATCTTCATTACATGATCAATAGACTTGTCCAAGCCTTGGAGCCCTGTCATTCCATGTCATAATGCTATTTCCCTTTTAGTGACAGTGTTAATGGCTTGCCCCTTTGAGCTCGTTTACCTAGGCATGCCTCCTTATTAGTAGGATCAGCTGATCAGGCATGTATTGGGTTGAAATTAACCCCCCCCCCCCCTTTTTTTTTTTTTCCATGGAGGGTGTTATTTCACATCTATGGTATTGACGGTAGGGGAAAAAAATGTCCCCACTAATTAGAGCACTTTGATTTAATACATTTGCCTTATAAAACAGGGGATGAACGGAGCAGTGCGAGATGAGACACTATTGGGAGTTACAGTTCCAACAATGTTCGTACAGGTAATTTTTACCCATAAAAAAAATGTTTGTATGGGTAATGTCTTCTACAAGAACTATGTTTTTTTAATTTTATAATGGAGTTGCACCAGTTGCCGATCTATTAATGATGCGTTTGACTGTGGTTCTAGATTCCAAAAACTCAAATTGTATAACTGTGTTCCCTAATGAAAAAATTTCCATTTTTCTTCCACTTTCAATCCTAACATGTTTTAAACCCCAAAATACTTTTTCTGTCACTCTGAAAAAAATTTCATCTAATCATTTAATGGACAGCCTCCCCCACACTTTCACCCCCCCCCCCCCCCCCCCCCCCCCCCCCCCCCCCCCCCCCCCCCCCCCCCCCCCCCCCCCCCCCCCCCCCCCCCCCAAAAAAAAAAAAAGAAACTAGTTTCACAAGAACCCCCCAAAAAATAAAACACAACATTTCTTCTTTCAGCGGGCCCCACAACTTTCACAAAAAAGAAAAGAAAAGAACATTTCAAATTTTTCTTTCCAAACATCTTTTCAATGGACTCATTTTAAAAAATACACCTCAAAGATTTCTTTTCTCAACAACTTTCGTACAATCATGCTCCTATACTTTTGAATAACCCGTCCAGCTTTGTGATGATTTGACGCTCTAATATATTGTTGCCTGTAAGAGATTGTCATTTCTCACTCATTATGGTATTATCTAATTCTCATTGCATTAGATTCATTTTAGTAATCCAATTTGCTTCTTTGTATGTTATTCTTATACTTGTGCTTCTTTGTAATGCTCCAATCTTGCTTCATGAAGGGTAGCAAAGACACATTGTGTCCACTGGAAAAGCTGGAAGCTGTTTGCAAGAAGATGAAATCTCTAATCGGTTTGCATGTGATTGATGGTGGTGACCATTCCTTCAAGATTGCAAAGAAGCACCTTCAAACCAAGGGGTCAACCCAAGATGAAGCTGAAAATCTTGCTGTTCAGGCCATTGCAGCGTTTGTGTCTAGGTCTATTGGAGCAAAGTAAGACTTCAGTTGCAAAAGATCTTCTTCATTTGAAAGCAATGCAACTAGTGCATACCTGTGTTATTTTGTCTATGTTTCGCATTGTCGGTGTTTTTTCTTCATGTCTTGTAATACTGACTGTTTATATTTCGTGTAAGTATTGCTCTGTTTTAATCTGTTTTCTCATTCTAGAGCATGGTTTCTTTGTCACCTAAAATATTAAAATTCTTGCAAAAATATGTGCCAACTGTGCGTGTGCTTTGCTTTCTTTTTTGATCCCAAAATTTACATGTCTTCTACACCATCATGTGTAGAATTGTTTTTCGAGATCTTATATGATTATCATAGTATTGATCTGTGATGGATGATCTCTGGTTTTGGCCGTTCAATTCATCCAAAATTCCTGCCTGGTATGGTTGTATGTTCAATGCAGTACGTTTGATCTAAGTGGAACCATAAGATAATAGATAACATGCTCCACAAAATTTTAGAAGTGGTGAAAAACGATGGCAGAATTCTTGTCAGCAAACAGACTTATTATTAAACACGTCAACTACATAGGATGCAGACAACGATGAAGCGGTATCACTGGGGTTCTTATTCTGATGAGTCTTATTTATGTATTATTTTTTTTTATCACTGGGCACCTTCATTTGATCCGATCTCAGATAACTGCTCCCCTTGGTTGTGCTTCTGCAAGCAAGCAAACAGAAAACTTAGGATAATAGTAAAGTTTTCTGAGGAACCTTTTTTAGTTAGGTTTAACTTTCCAGTCTCATTTTTTGCTTTCTCTAAAACTTCTGTGGTTTTATTGTTTTGATATTGGTACTTTATTTTGGAATTGAATTATCTAGAATTTCTTAATAAATTGATGTAAAAGTGCATGTTCATGCCAGCAAAACCGGGCCAATAAATAATCACCGAGGAATCAAAGTTTATGCCAAGTTTTAAGCTGTTGATGATAATAGTCTATAAATATTTTATAGCACTTGCCTTCAGTCGCTGTCGCTGCTGCTGTCACTGCTGCTGCCGCTCTTACCATCGCGTCCCTTGGACTTCTTCTTGGTGAGGCTTTTCCCCTTCTTGTGCTCCGACTTCTTGCCTTTCATTTTCTTCTCAGTCTTGCCATGACCGGATGCATCGTGACCATGTCTGTTAGCATGGGTATTTCCTTGGTGGTCAGAGTGACCGGTTTGGCCGTGGTGACTTGGCTTCGGTGCCAAGCCAATCATCTGGGCGACCTTCTGGCCGACAGATTGGTTTTGTTGGTAGGTTTCATCTGCGGGCTTGTGGCTGTGCATTGAGGCCATGGTATTGGTAGCTAATGGCAAGGTGATGACTCTTCTTGTTTGTGTTTTTCTCTTCTTGTTGCTTGGTATAGGAAGGCTGCAAGCAAATCCTTATATAGGCATGGATAAAGTGGGGGATTCCTTCCAACTCCTGGTAAGTATCCAGCTTTTTGTGTCATCTATTGCAAAAGATTTGAGTGAAAAGGAATGGACAAGCAAATACTCTTTTATTTATTTCCCCTCCCTTTTAAATCTGATTAAAATTGAATTATTTTCTCTTTAAAAGAATTTGTTCTAGGTGTTGCCCACTGAGAAGGCAATATACGGTGACAAAGAAAATGCCTATCTAAATAATAGTATAATACTACTGGGTCTCTTTCTATGAATCCGATCCCCAATCAGTCTAGTAAAAAGAACAAGACGACGAAAATATAATTGACTAGGAGGACACGATACATTAGCAGTAGTGGTGTAAATGCGTTGTGTTCCTAGTGAGTAAATATGAGTTGTCTTTTAACGAGTTTTGATAAATATAAACGAATGAGTAATCTTTGTTTATTGAGAATATCTTCCCACAGTTATATCCGATTTACTCCAAACAACAGCATCCAATGGGGGCTATCCACGTAGATCCCACACTTTCTTAATGGTAGACCGCATTGCAGAGGAAGAAAAAAAAAAATTATCCCCACTTTCGTCCTCCCTTCCTCTGCCTCTCCCCCATCCGATGTTGAGCATCTGCAAGCCGCAAGGGAGTACCTTGAATCAGCGGCCTGCTTGATGAGTCTCCTCCGTTCTGTACAGAGATGAATGGCTTCATTTTTCTTATTTTTAGAGTTCGTACAACCCGTTTTCACCACAATTTTGAGGCGAGGTTAAAAAAATATATCTGATTTTTCAGAGTTCAAACGCAACCTCTAAAAGAAGAGAAAAAACACGCGTCAATAAAATCACAGTGAGCTTATGATTCAACTTTTCAGCAAAAATTTGACAAACCGCATTTCTAATGCTACCAAAAGCTCACTTCAACAGGATTTAATGCGAAATCAAAGTCTTTATTTTTCAAGAACCCTGACGATATGGTTTTGATTGGAGGTGGGAAGCGGGATCCTGTCCCAGTTGCCCTGCCCCGCTTCCGCTCCACCCATGCAGGGCGGGGCCCCCGGCCCCGCATCTAGGGCCCCTAGCGGGACGGGGAGGGCCCAACCCCCCACCTTGCATTTCTCCCCCTCCGCCCCCGCTTACATTTATATATATATATTATATACATATATATATATATAAACATAAATATATATTCATATTTTATAAATTGTATATATATAAATATAAATTACAATTTGTTAGACTTGTTCACAAAATATGCATTGGCAAATTTAAAAACTACATAATTTAAAAATTAATACACTACAATTTACACAAAATATACACTAGCAAATTTAAAAATTACATAAATTTTAAATTATAGTCATATTTACAAAATTTAAATTTATAATTTGGGTCTAAAAATATATTTTTAATTACTTTTATACTTAGAAATAATTTTTAAATCAAATAAAATGTAGTTTTTTTTTTAAAGTAGAATGAGCGGGGCGGATTGGGAATCTGCCCCTCACCCCGCCCCCGTCTCGGGCGGGGGTGAAAACCCTACCCTCCGTCTCGTCCCATGATTGGGCGGGAGGCACCCCTAATTTTGATTAGAGGAAAACAGAGCAACATAGCAACCTTTTACACGAAAGACCCACTTAACGATAAAGCTTGGCTCAAAGAAAAGGGAAAGACCCATATGATAAAAATGAGAGAAAATTGTAAGACCTTTTTTCACACACTGCTCAGAGACTAAAACAGAGGACTAATTATTTTCTTGAAAAAATAGTGAAGTAGAGCATGCAAGAGATGTAGCAGGGGAGAGGATAATAAAATCGAAACCATCATCAGAAACTCGAACAGACTGGAAGGGATTAATTGAAAAAAATGAGCGTATCCCCTTTCCCATACATGGGTGGGAGGGAGTTTTGTTTTGATATGTTGTGATGCAGTATAGAAATTTATTATAAGAGAGTCTGATGTATCAAAATATTATTTGTTGCCGGTTAAGCCACAACGTAGGAATTTCCGTTCCAAAGAGGAACTCTTGTTTATTTGGTGCTCTATTAGTTTGTGTGTGAAAGCAAAGTCTCAAGCTACGATCTTCATCTTGAAAAGCATCGATATTTTATTGGAGGTAGCAATCGGGACTTCAGTTCTCATGAGTGGGGAATATAAAGGACGCATTAAATCCCTTTTTTGGATTTTTATTCTTGAGAGCGATGCTGCATGAACAAAAAGAAGAAATGCTTATCAATACATTACCTTGTTTTGATTTAGAAATGGTTTTGTTTCATCTTATCTCATCATTATAATTTTTTCAAAATTTCATATAAAATATAATAAACAATTTAACTTTTTCAAATTCTAAAATAATAATAATATTAAAAAATAATATTCTAATAATATTTTATTTAACTCATCTAAAACCATCTAATCTTATCTCACTATCCAAACGAGCTCTAAAGAGATTTAGTAATATTGTTTTGGAGAAATTACGCCATAGACCTTGTAGTCTTCTTTTCTTCATCTCGATGAGAAACCAAATAATTGTAGTAAATATTGTAATTTTCCAAACTAAATTAAAAAAAATTATTTATAGAAAAAAGATTAGATCTTGGGCCTGCCCACATCCAAGGTCAGGCCTACGTTTTCGGCCTATCAAGGGCCTAATTGGGCCTAGGCTAGCCTTTTAGTATTGACATAAAGTGTTGGCCTGCAAGAACCCAACCCAAGTGCAGCCCATGAACAACCTTAAGTTATGTCGCCAATGTAATCTTTAGCAAGTATACCGATATCGTAGGAATGATTATGCAACTATCTAACTGAGCATAGTTTCCAAAACCTCAAGATACGGGCACTTTTACGGAGTCCATACAGACTCCGTCCACATGAACAGTATATGTGCAGTAAACAATCATACGTTTTGTACAGTTCTGAGGGATGGGTTGGGTTGACTCTTCTGTAATTTTTTTTAATATAATTATGTTTTAAATTATAAATATATTTTATAAAACGATGTTATTCTTTTAAATTATCTTATAAAAATATTCATAATTTAAAATATATTTATATAAAGATTGTGAAAGGAGTTGTATACGTATAATTGTTAATGAGACGGGCCTAAAGATCCGTGAAAGGGTTGTTAGAGCCCGTTTGGATATTTATAATATTTATAATATATCTGTAAATAACAAATAAGTTTTATTAGATTTTAAAAAATGATAAAGAAAAAGTTGAATACAAATATTCTAAAGTTAAAAATTATTTGAATATTATTTTTGAATATTATTTTTGTTTTGAAAATTGAAAAAGTAGTATTGTTTCTTATGTTTTGTTTAGGAGTTTGAGAAAGTTGTAATCATTACATGAAGAAATTAAAGATTTAAAATTGAAAAATATTTTATATTTGAGTGATGTTTGAGAAAAAAAATTGAGAATATCTAAGAATACTTCAAAATAATTGTATTGCCAAACAGATCCTTAATCTACGTTAAAAATTGAAATAAGTTTAGTAAGGAATAAGAGTAATGCAAGCGTCACAAACTTTTTTTTAAAAGGAGGATGATCCACCATTAAAAAACTATTTTTTTTCATGTGAATTCTATATGTACTCGATCACTTTTTTAAAAAAAGAGTGTACATCACTTATACAACTCATAACTACAAATATAATTTCTCTTTCACATTTATAGATATTCTGATATATGTGAAATTCTTCCATCAGCAATATAGTCCTACAAAATCCCATTGAAAAGTATCGTCCCGTTTGGATATAAGAAGTGTTTCATTTTATTATTACAATTTTTTTAAATTTCAACACAAAATATAATAAACAATTTAATTTTTTCAAATAAAATAATAATATTTAAAAATAATATTCTAACAATATTTTATTCAATTTTTAACTTTCATATTAACTTAATTTACTATTCAAACCGCGCCTAAAACCATTCAATTATACTCAAATTATTCTTTTTGTTTTTGCTAACGCTCAGGCCTCGTTTGGAACTTGGATTGAATTAAGATCAATCCAGTTTAATTTTAAGTCGAATATAATATTTAAACACTTAACTCTCAAATTACTAAATGCATTTCAACTCAAAACCTCTTTACACGTGAGACCTACAATCTTTTTCAACTCAACACTTCTTTACATGTGGAATTTACAACCTTTTTCAACTTCTCATAAATATATCTAAACTCATCTTAACATTCAAACACATTTAAATTTATCTTAGATATACCTCACAAAACTCATTCTACTATCTCAATTCACTACTATTAATAAAAAAACTCAATTTATTTCAACTCAACTTAACATCCAAACATGCCTTAATATCTCCTCCCATTGCATGATCAAGCAACATGTACATAGATGGTGTCAGAAGACTGAAGTGATCAAATCCATAACGCCGCATCTATCTCAGAATCTGATCCCCCAACCCTACAATTCAACCCGTTCTTTCTCGATTGAAACAGACCTTTTCCCCCGCCCTTTTTATTGATATATTGAAGGGCGGAGTTGAAGAGAAATGATACTAAATACAACTTAACTTTTCACAACACTTTATAAAATAATATTTAAAAAAAATTATTTTTATAAAATATCTTAAAAATAATATTATTTTATAAAAATATTCTTATTTTATAACATTGTGAAATATATTGGAAAATGTATTGTACAGTCGAAATGGAAATTTCAAATTTTTTATTGGGGTGGATGGATACAAAAGACGGATTAAATCCAATTAAGGTGCTATATATACTTGTCTGTGATTGCTGTTTCGCATTATTATTGTCGTGATTTTCATGAACTTAAGTTTGTCGTTTGTTTAGAAAAAAATGATATTTTATTTTTCTTCGTTATCTTATTGTTTTTAGTTGAAATTAAATGATAATTATTATTATTTAATTATTTATTATCATTTAAAAAATAACACGAAGATGATAATTAAAATGATGGTTAATAATATTTCAATGGATTAAACCTAATTGTAACGTATTTCATAAACCAAATGATGCCGCGAAATGTCTCTCACTATAGATTTTAAAACAAATATTCACTGTAATAAAATTGTTTAATTGTAATTAGTTATTTTTTATAAAAATGATTATTTTTTTTATTAAAATAAATCTATTTTCATCAGAAATAATTATTTTTATCATAAATAATCTATCACAATATTTATTTTTCTTGTAATTATTATATATAACAAGAAACAAGCTAATTTTTTTCCGGTCGGTTTTCCAAGTTTTTTAATCATAAGTACAACTTTAATTTTTGGCCCAACCCAAGTACAACCTTAATTTTTAAACTTCATAGTTGTCAGACCAAACTACATAATTTTCAAGTTTCCTGGCCTGGATTTCGCTTACACATGCAAGAGGTTTGCATGCAGCATTACCATCTTCGTTCAATTCTAGCTTCTTTAATGATTTAAGTTTCTTGTTAGAATTTTCAATTTGGCTTCTCCTCGGTTTGACGTGGTTTCCCTTTTCAAGCTAGTCTAAACGGTCGTATCTGGGTTCAAATTATCATTGTTAAGTCATTTGAGGTCAGATTATTTATGAGTTAACCGAATAATTCTATATATAATTGTGAAGTGCGTAAATGTCGTATAATCGTTTTAAAAAAGAATGAGATTCATTATTAAAAAATTATTATTATTATTATTTTTTCATATGGGTCCTATGTTTTATAAATTTATTTTAAAATAATTACGCAGTAATTACATAATTCACTATTACAAATATATTTTCTCTAAATTAATCGAAACTCGACAAGATTAGCTAATTATAAATTGGTTAGCCAACATGATCCAAACACAACACACTTATTTTACGGGTGGGTTTGTTAATGTGTTTTTTTTAATTAATGCTCATTAATAGTTCCTGAAATACAAACACGTGATTCTCACGTTATATTTTAAGATGTCATGTCATTTTTTTTTTTTTTGAAGAAAATATTTCATCACTTTATAAAGATATAAGAGGAAAATGATTACACAGATGGTCTTTCAACCAACTCTAATACATCCTCAGCCAGCTCAAGAGATCTCTTAGCTAGACAGTGAGCAAGACTATTGCCACTTCTCTTTACATAACTAACTTTCCACATGTCAAATTCTGATAATAAAATTTTAGTATCATTCAGTATCATACCCACACTATCCCAACGTTTGCTTTGTTGATTCAGTCCATTGACAATTTGTTGAGAATCCCCTTCCATTATCACAGAGTTTATTCCCAGCTCTCTAGCCCATCTTGCAGCTTGATATCCTCCTTGTGCTTCAGCTAATAGCGGGTCCATAAACCCAGTAGTTGTTTGTTGCTTCGAAGCTATGATGACTCCTACATGATTACGAGCCACTAACCCAATGCCAATTCTGTCGTTTGTTGAGCTTAGTGCTGCGTCCCAGTTAATTTTAATGCAACCCTCTGGTGGATGGCTCCAAACATAGGAATCCATTTGATGTCTTGGGCCAATTCTACTTGCTATAATCTGTACTGATTTAAATTCCTCCAATGCTGTTATAGCCTGATTTGCAACACTAGTGGGATGAGAAAATAAATCATCAAAAACCAATTTGTTCCTTCTTAGCCAAATACCTCGAGCAATCACACAAAACACTTCCATTGAAATCTGATTTGAATTACTCTGTAGATACTCAAACAATTCCTTGAAGTTGCTTCCTCTATTAGAACTCTTTTGGAAAACCATTGGCCCTTGACTCCACACATCCATGGCTGAGGAGCAGCTCCATAGTGCGTGAGTAGTTGATTCCTCTTCCCTGCAGCATATGGGACACAAAGGAGAGTTTATAATCTTTTTCTTGAACAAATTTAATTTTGTTGGTAAAGACTCTAGACATGCTCTCCACAAGAAGACTTTAGAAGCATTCGGTATCTGATATTTCCAGATACATGTCCAGGATTTACTTTCCTGATTTACAAAAGAAGTTTGGCCCTTATCCCAATCTAACAATTCCTTCTGTTTGTGATATGCACTTTTTACTGTGAAACTTCCATCTTTTGTTCCAAGCCAAATCAGTTTATCACTTGCACCTGATGCACTAATGGGAATTTTACAAACTATATCAGCCTCTTCAGTTCCCAGGACAGATCTAACCAACTTTCGATCCCATTGCTTGGTCTCCCTGTTAATGAACTCGGCTACTGGAGCATTTTCATGTAGAACTTGTATAGGAGATTGGATTTTAAAGCTTGAAGGGCGAGGCAACCACCTACAATTCCATATTTTTATATCCTGGCCATTCCCTACTCTCCATAAAGAACCCTTTTCAAGCAAACATCTCGCAGCCTGCAGACTTCTCCAGATAAATGAAGGACGAGAACCCATTTTAGCTTGAAAAAATTCTATAAAAGGATGATATTTCACTTTAATAACTTGAGCAGCCAATGAATCAGGGAATTGAATAAGTCTCCAACATTGTTTAGCCAACAAGGCCAAGTTAAAGCTCTCAAAATCTCTAAAGCCTAAGCCACCCGCCCCTTTAGATTTACCCATCTGACCCCATGAGACCCAATGCATCTTCTTTTCCTTATCCATATGGTTCCACCAGAATTGCTGCATAATTCTATTAATTTCACTAATTAGAGTCTTTGGCAATCTAAAGACCCCCATACAATAAGTTGGAAGAGCTTGAACCACTGCTTTCAGTAATATCTCTTTACCTGCCTGGGAGAGAAATTTTGTTTTCCAATTACTGATTTTGCCTCTAATTCTGTCCAAAATTCTCTTGAAGGAAGCATACCTTGATCTACCTATTAGAGATGGTAGACCCAGATAATTCTCATAGCTAGATGAAGCACGAGTACCTGCAATACTCAAGATATAATCCTTTGTAGCCTTCCTTGTACTTGCACTGAAGAAGATAGTAGTTTTTGCCTTGTTAATTTTCTGTCCTGAAGAATCTTCATACAGAAGAAGAATTCTATTAATAGCTGCCCATTCTCTTGAGTTTGCTCTACAAAAAAGTAAACTGTCATCTGCAATAGGAGGTGATTAATACTTAATACTCCTCTGCGGATAGGAAAACCATGGATGTCTTTAATAGATTCAGCATGATTCAGCAGACTACTCAGGACCTCAGCAATAAGAATGAACAAAAAGGGGGATAGAGGATCCCCCTGTCTGATACCTCTTGAAGGAATAAACCTCTCTCTTGACTGCCCATTGACTAGTATGGAGTAGGAAACAGATGAAATGCAATTCATGACCAGCCTAATCCATTTCTCATTAAATCCCATCTTTTCCATAACCTTTTGTAAAAAGATCCACTCCACTCTATCGTATGCTTTGCTCATATCTAATTTAATGGCCATATAACCTTGTTTACCTCTTCCTTTGGTATTCATAGAATGCAAGGCTTCAAAAGCCACCATAACATTATCTTGAATCATTCTTCCCGGGACAAAGGCACTCTGTGTTGGAGAAATAATATGAGGGAGCACCATTTTGAGCCTATTGGAGAGTACTTTAGAAATAATCTTGTAAAGAACATTGCATAAAGCAATAGGTCTGAAATCCAGCACTGTTTTGGGATTTTTTAACTTAGGAATTAAAACAATGAAGGTATCATTTATAAGAGATAGATCCCCTCCTTCGTTGAGCACTTCAAGAACAGCCTTAGTAATCACATCTCCCACTATCTCCCAGTGTTTTTGGTAGAAAACTGCTGAGAATCCGTCTGGACCTGGAGAGCCCAGTGGATTCATCTGAAAAAGGCCTTCCTTAACTTCCTCAGCCATGAAACTTCTTGAAAGAAGATTATTCATATCCTCAGTCACTCTTGGTTGTGTTTTTCGCAGACATTCATTAAGATCATTTGGCTGCATTGTAGAGAAAAGAGCCTGGTAATGCTGGTTGAAGGCTTCAGCAATTCCATCCTCATCATTAATCACTTTACCATCTTCACAAACCAGATTTTTAATCTCATTAGTCTTTCTTCTTTGATTAGCACACTTATGAAAGAACTTTGAGTTTCTATCTCCATCCTTTAACCATAACTGTTTTGCTCTTTGCTTCCATTTGAGATCTTCTTCTTCAAGTAATTTGTCTATATCCTTCTGAAGCACCTTGACTGCTACTGTATCTGATCCCATATTCTAATTCTGTAAAGAGGACAACTGATTAAGCTTTATTTGAGCTTCCTTCTTTTGATATCTCAAAGAGTTTTTGTTCCATTGATCAAGAGCTTCTCTACATTTGTCAAGGCTGTTATGAACTGAGATTAAAACACTCTGTTGAGGAGGATGATTCTGCCAATTTCTTTTGATAATCTTACTGCATTCTTCATGTATGTTCCAACTAGCTTCAAACCTGAAAATTCTCTGTCTAGTCTTTTCCTCCTGTGGCCATCTTCTATCTCGACCTTTTAAGGATATCAGAAGAGGGCTGTGATCTGAGGATTGAGCTGCCATGTTAATAATTCTAAAGTTATCAAATAGATTTGTACCAAGCATATTCCCAAAAGCTCGGTCAATCCTTTCTTTTGTGAATTGGGCACCTTCTCGATTATTACACCAAGTATATTTTGGGCCCTCATAACCTAAGTCACTCAAACCACAATACTCCACACAATTTCTAAAAGATTCCATCTGATGGTAAGGCCTAGCTGCAGCTCCATATTTCTCATGATTATGCAAAATTTCATTGAAATCTCCAAAACATATCCAAGGCTTATCTAACTTAGGTCTCATTAATCTTAGTAATCTCCAACTATTAATTCTCTTAGCAGTTATGGGAGACCCATAGAAACCCGAAATTAAGACCTCAAGACCTGACACTTCATGGTGAACTAACATGGAGATGTGATTTTGAGAATAGGAATCTAGTTTCATATCAAAAGTACTATTCCACATAAAAGCAATACCCCCACTGAATCCAATACTATCTACCACAAAGCTTGAGTCAAAGCCCATTTTATTTCTAACATCCTCTACCCTTTTTCTACAGCATTTTGTTTCCATCAAGAAAACAAAATTGGGCCACTTTGTCTTCACTAACAAATGAAGTTCTCTAACTGTACGGGGGTTCCCAAGCCCCCGGCAGTTCCAGCTAAGACCAATCATTGTTGTTGGTGGAGCTGCACCGCAGCCTCCACCAACTCAGTGTCAAGATTAAAACCCTTCATGTCTCTTTTTTTCTTATCTGGTTCAACAACACCACTATTAGAATCTACCCTCTTTTTTCTTTTTTCCTTTGCTTCAGACTCCCGAACCAATGATCGATGAAGGTGTTCTCCCCTAGCCCTACGTTTCCATGTAATTCTTTTTTGCTTAGCACCCTTTCTGGCAAATGGTAATTTTGGAACAGAACAAATTGTTTTAACTTTGGACTTTTCACAAACAGGTGTACTACATTGAGAGGTACTAACCTGTCCAGAGTTCAACGGCTCTGAGCCGAACTGAAATTTGATTTCTTCCCCACCTTGCACTTTGAAATCGCTACATGGAGAATCGGTTTGCATTTCACTAACAGGAGGATTTGCCACAAAAGTTGTTGATTCAGAAAATTTTCCCTCTTTGTTCTCATAATCAAAATTCCCAGGAGCCTCATTTTTATATCTCCTCTGTTGATAATAATCTCCAGTAGTACCACCATATTTACGTGCCTCAAAAATCTTAGTGTTCATTGGTTGTGCCCTTAGCCAAGGACCAAATTGAGATGTTTTTGATAGATCACCCACGGTTACACTTCTCTGTCCCTGACAACCTTTAAGTTTATGAGCTAGAATCCCACAATGAAAACAAAAAGATTGTAACCTTTCATACTTCAAAGAAACCCAATACTTATGTTCATCCAACTGAACCCATTTACCACGTAATAAAGGTTTGTATAAGTCCACGGCTACTCTGACCCTCATGCATTTACCCCATGCCATACCATCCGAATCAGCTTCAACACGTAAAACATGGCCAATTGATGAGGCCAGATTTTCTCCAATTTCTTCTGACATGGCTGCTAGAGGCAAACCATGTAGTTGCACCCAAAATGGTTCAAACTGAAATTTCACTGAATTTAGAGATATAGTTTCATCAATCTCTTGAAGTGAGACTAAGTTTCTATCAAAGAACCATGGACGCCCTCCAAGGACTTTCTCCTTATCAGATAAGAATTGAAATTCTATTAAAAACCGAAGGTCTCCAATATCCTTAAATTTTACCCAACCCTCCAACCTCCATACTTGAGAAATTGTCACCCGAAAAGCTTCACTATTAATCCCTCTATCTGCCATAACCCCTCCAACCACACAGAAAGTTCCACGTAAAACACTGTCTTTCATATCAGCATGAGAGACCAAGAAAATTTTGCTCTCCTCCGAGGATAATTTCAGGTTTTCCCATCGTCGTGCTAGCTCCTCTTCCTCCATCACTCTTCTTTCGTAACAAAACACTCACAGACACTAAAACCTCTCACAAAAAGAGACCTGCACCCCTGCCCTAGCAAAGATGTCATGTCATTAAAGAGTAATAGTTGTGCAAACAATTTCAATAGCTTGCGATTTTCTGATAAAAAGTTGCATGTTATCTACCCTCTAAGGTAGTAAGGTTACTTAACAATCATATATATCCATTGTTTTAGAGATATATATCATCCCATTTCTACTATAGTTATGGATGCTATAGATTCTGCTAGGCAATCTTTGCGATCGAATAAATATCTCTATTCCTGCATAAATTAATCTTGTCGGTAGTGATTAACGTCCCATGGCATCTTCACTTTAAAATTCCTCACTAGGTGGGGGTTTCCAAGCATGCAGCATGCAGCATTAATTCACGGTAGTTGGCTGCTGGGAGCACAATCTCACATGATTCCTTAATTTGTTCTCTTTTTGAGAAATATTCTATACATAAAGAGATTACACAAAAATAATTTTATAAACTTATGTAATTTGATGTGATTCATCGGTTTATAAATTTATTTTTATTATAAAGTAAATCTAACAGACCATATGAAATTATGTTATTTTGGAGAATTATTTTTGTATAATATCTTTGTAGATGTAGCCGTACTCAACATATTAATTTATTCATATATAAAAGACATAAATTGCATGTAGTTTTACATGGGACAACCCCACTATACTCGTAGCCTGCGATTATTTTTTTATAATTATTTAGTTATTTATTTAGCATCCAGCAACCCATGCAGGACGGGTCTTTCTTGATAGCTATGATACGGTTGAAGTACTCTTGTCACTCATCTTTTAGTTCTGCAAACAACAAACAGATTATAAATAAGAAAGAGTTATACGTCACACATTAAAAGAAGCAAACTAATGCAAATGAAACGACAAAATATTGTTAAATAAATAATAAACTTTCTCAGTTGGCACCAGTTTAAGAACTTCTCAGAATGAAGTCACCATATCAAAAGAAAAAGAAATTGTGTATATATTCAAATTCTCTTTCAATTCTGTTCTTGCAAATTGAAAGACTTCACAATTCAAGTTATGCACTAATTGCTACGTGCATGCAAGAAAATCCTTGGAAAAGTAAAACAAAATAGAGAACTTTATTAATTTTGAAACTATATTATATATATATATATATATATAGGCATGGCATGACTCAAACCATATACTTGCCTTCCTCTTTGCGGAGGTGTCATTGTCATTGTCATTCTCACTGCTGCTGTCACTGCTGCTGCTATCTCCAGAGATGCTGTCCTTGATCCTCTGCAACAGGTTCTTTCTCTCTTTCTTCTTATGCTCAGTACCCCTCTTCTTGGCGTTTCCCTCGCATGCCGTGCCATTAGTTGCCTGGTCCTGATGATGCCTGCCGTGGTGGTGGCCCTTGCTGTGGCCTGCAGTATGGGTCTCTCCCACTTCTTGAGCCTGTGCTTTGGCTGTGACTTGCGGCTCGGTCTGCGCATGGGCAAGGGTCTGGCAGCTGCTCTGAGATCCATCATGATGAAGTCCTTCTACAATCCGGGTGGTCATCTTGGGAACAGTTTGACCAAGCGAGTTTTCTTTGCATTTTTGCTGGTAGGTTTCGTTAGCAGCTGGTTTGCTGCACTGCAGTGTGGCCATGATAAATGAGGCAAAAGAGGCTTCTCGAGCTGTATATCTCCCGTGGTTATAACTTGGTCTTGATTCCGACCTAAGAGTTCAGAGTGCTTATATAGGCATGGGAGTGAGTGGGATTCCTGGCTGTTTTACATTATATAAACATCTTGATAGTACCTATTCTGTCAGTCCCACCCAAAAAGAAAAGGTGTTTGCCTTTATATCTCATTCAGCCCCACGAATAAATTCCAGTACTGGTGTATATCAATGGTTAAAATCTATGTGCCAATAACTTTTCCCCCTTTGTTTCAGTCTTGCATCAATTAAATTTGTTCTCGACCCTTTGAGAATGTAGATGAGTACAAGAATGTGTGTCCCAATAGGCACCTAAGGCTCTAAAGTAGTAAGTAGCTATAGGGAACCTGACCTGCAAATCAAAAGGAAATGAAAACAAGAAAAGGAATTCAATTTTTGGATAAAAATAGAATGGTTTCCCTTGGATGGATTAGGTGTACCCTGCATATTTATTTGTGATCTTGGGTCTGTCCTGTCTTACCATCCAAAATATACCCAATATGAATATTCGAGATATAAGAGGAAAATATATTTTTAGGCCCAACACAAAAGAGCCATAGAGGGAGATCAATTTGGGCTTACCATTTGCTGAACTAAATACAAACTTCAAGGTACATGTTCGGGCCGTGTATCAACGTCAACTGATCTCGACCGCTGACCCGTGACAAGAAAAGATGGTTGCTTGGTGTGCCTAGTGCACTTCTAATACCTAAGCTAGAGATCTATATATATATATATACATTACTTTGCAATGAGGTATCAAAAAGATTACCTTGGACCGTTAACATTGGCCTTTTATATAGATGCAGATTATTGCTAATAAAGATGATTGAATACTTTCCCGGACTCAACTATCAAATTCTTAAGATTTGTCTTAGGAAGAAATGATTAACATATCGAAAATAAACATATCGAATATCTTATTATTTTCTTAGGAGTAGATATCTTTGATTGGCGTAAGTTATCATATTAATCTCATTAGGCGGTTTGATCTCATGGTGGCGAGCGTTGGGCCCATCTATATGGGCCTCTCGACTCCCAATATGGGCCTCTTACTCGGTATAGTTAGGCCTGTTTAGCAAAGATAAAAGAATGACCTCTCTCCGATACGTACATAATATTAGGACGAAAACAAAACCAAAACAAAAAAGTAAATGTAATAAATCAACAATTTTTGCAAGCAGAAAAAATAAGGTTATAGTGGGAATTAATGGACGAGCTCTGCCATTTTTGTTCACAGAAAATAATAAAAATAAAATTTATTGATAAACTTGAGGTGATTTATAAATGTATATTTCGATAATTAATTGCGTGTATAATATATCCATAAATACTTGTACGATATTATATATACCAATATAGGAGCTGAGCTGGTCCGATCTAGCTAGGTTAAGTTATGGCTCGACGCTTAATTTGACAATGAAACAATATTTAACCCTTCTTGAGGGCTCTTTTCAGTGGAAAAGTTAAAGATATACTCGACGATATACATGTAAAAACAAGAGGAAATCCATGGACACATCATCTCTCAATTAAAAACTGTCGACACCAACCTCTTCATGAAAGCGACAGAAGAACTAGAGTACTATATTATTCCAAATACGACACAATATTGTCCAAAACTATATATATATATATATATATATATATATTGGGGTACTGAAAAACAAATTACAATTGTACTGCAAACTGCTGTGTGGTTCAAAGTACTTCAACACGCATTGGCTAGCTACAATGGGCATCAAAAGCAGTACTAACACTACAATGGTACCTAGCTAATAGAAGACAACTATCAGCTAGGTACCTTAGAGTAAATTAAGCACTTTTGTCCAACCCTTGCTAGAGAACTTATCTACCATATAATATCTATGCACTTAAAACTAGAAGTGGCTATAACTTGTTAATTTTTCATATTATTAATGATTGTGAAGATCTTTGTAAGTTAATGCAGCCATGTAAGATCAATATATGTATCAGTTGCGACCAAGATGCATTAACTTAATACTGTTGCTCATCATGTTCAATTAGGTTAATTTGTGCAAGTTTAATTTCCTTTATATTGAAAATGTACGTGGGAGTGATTTTATATATAGGCTTGAGTTGCCAAAATCTAATATATCTTAAAGTAGTCTGTTAAAAAAGAGAGAGCCATATATATATATATATATGGAACGACGATAACTACAAGTCAACTCATGACCCTATATGCCTGTTCGGTCGCACCAGTCATTCCATGCATGCAGCATCGCAAACTTGTTATATCCTCTGATCAGCGTATCACAAGCATTGATTTCCATTCTCCATACAATCCTTGCAGACTTATCCTGGAGATCATTTTATATACCCCCCCCTCCCCCCCTGGCCTTCCAGCTTCTCTCTCCATTTTTTTTCCCTTTTAGATCTTGTCATTTTAAGTACTGCTACTTGATGAAATTCTTCAAGGTGATCTATAGTACTCCATCTTCAGGGTAACTATTTGATCTCTCTCTCTCTCTCTCGCTCTGTGTGCGCGCGCGCGCATGCTTCCGCCCTCGAGTGATTTCGGGAGTAATGGATAAACGTCCGCGGAAACAAGCAAAGAGTACAAAGAGCTCCACGTCAGAAGGTTCTGTATTTCTTTCCTTCAAACTTCGTGGTCTGATACTTCAGTTTTCCGTTTCTATGGATCCGTTTGATTTCCAATTAAGAAAATTAAGAAATGGGTAGACTAATTAATTTATACTATGCATATAAAAGACCTGCAGAGAGATCACGATCTATATATATATATATATATATATATATATATATATATATATATATATATATAACTCGATACCTATATATATATATATATATATATGTCTACCAAAAAAAATTCAGAATATGCGATACATGACATATATATTACAACACCCAGCTTATAATAATTTATTGTTAGTGGGTGCAGAAGTGAGCAGTATTGAGTGGGAGTTCATAAAGATGACTGAACAAGAAGAGGATCTCATCTTCCGGATGTACAAACTTGTTGGGGACAGGTATAGAATTTACTTCCGGCCAATAGTACTTCAGTTTGCTTCTTACCATTTTTAGCATTGTTTTTAGTGTTAGATTTATAGCTTCAAACAGCACGCAAAAAGATGATCACTTACTAAATTAATTATATCACTGTACACATGAATGTCGTACATTTTTTTATTTAACGGGAAGTTGAGGAAAATTAGGAGAAGCAACCAACCACATATCTAAGGCCAAAGATTCATGATGAGAGTATAGAGCATATATAGAGCCTTTTACACCTAATTCGGATCATCTTCGTCTCCCTAGCTAGCTCGAGGCCGCAATCCATGGCGCGCGCACTTGATCATCATGATCTGCTGCTTCTTCGTCTCCCTCATGAACTAGTAGATCAGTACTCGATCGGAAACAAGAAACGCAATAGGTAAGACGACAGGCATGCTGTGGACCCGATATATGCTTTAGCTTATGCTCTTGCTATTCTAATTAATTAGAAGTTAGGTGGCTGCAATGAGGGCAAGCCACGACAGCGTGATTACAAGAAAGAAGCATGATCATAAAATGAAACAGTCAAGACGAATAATTGCTCCATAGCTAGCACGATAGCTCTTCGAGTATTCGGCAGCATGATTTTGATATTGTGAATCATGTAGAAAGAGGCCAGGTTACGTACGGCATAATTATTCACGGGAGATACGAAAATAAAATAACTGAAAAGAAAGAAAAACTCATGAAATACATGCATGTGCTGTAGTACTGCTGCTTGGCAGTGGCTTATTTGATTTTGTCTTTGCCATTTTAGTTACTCAGTCTCCCATTACATTTATGGAGTGGTACGTTCGCTGATAATTAATATATGTACAGTGAATATATATGAAAATGTTTTGGGTCTCGATTGTCTCTTTTCTTTTTAGTTAATAATTAATTATTTTTTTATGATATTGTGAATTTTGTTAAAATTTTTAAAAAGATTAAAAAAATATATGAAAAAAAAAGGCACCCAAATGACTTGTTGGTGACTTTTATCCGGTGAGTGTAGCAGTGTCTATATATATGGATGGTGCTAAAGCCACCTACAGTACCGATAAAATTACAAAATAATCGGTATAAATGATCATAGGCCGTACATTTTGTACCTGCCATTTTCCACAGGACAATGCTAGGGGATTATATCGCTCGACGTGTTCTTAGTGCATTTAATTTTTTTAAAATATTTTTTTAACATTCTTAATTATTAAAAATAAATATACAATTTTATTATTAGTCAATTCTTTAATAATTAAGAAAAGAAATTAAAATATTCTAGCAGTAACTTCACGTGGGGGGCAAAGTATCATTTTTATTTTATATATATATATATATATAGAGAGAGAGAGAGAGAGAGAGAGATGAGGTTAATTACTTGCTGAATGCTGAGTGTGGAGACGTGACCGGACATCGATCGTTTTGTATTGTCGTAAAACCAACAGTACTTTGGGTCCCCAGTTTTGTTTTTGTTTGAGGGGCGCATTATTATTATTTAAGAAAGGTGTGGGATACTCTTTCTTTATGGCAACAATCCATTAGAGTGCAATAATGGAGACATGACATCTACCAATTACGTGCTAATGGAAGCCATGTTGCTTGAAGTGAATAGATCGATCCACTACTTGTTGGAGGAAATGTATCCTAGCAGGCAACTTATTTAAATATTGGTGGAGAATATCACGAGATCAGAAACGTACGCACGTAGAAGAAGTGCTTAAACATGAGAGAGAGAGAGAGAGAGAGAGAGAGAGAGCGAGAGAGAGAGCTCTTCATGAGGGATTTTCATGTATAGGCGCTCCAATATTTATCTTTACAGATTTAAGATTTTATGAGAACAGTTCGATGGAATTTTTCAAGGCGCATGTGTCTAAACTATATGGTAGAAGAAAATAAAAAAGGATGGAGTACTGAAATTGCATGCTCGCTTATTTCTTTTCCAGGAAGGTGCATGCATATATAAAGTCCAATTAATATATAATATGCTTTCATATTATTTCACTTGTGCTAGCTGGAAATTATATATATGTATCGACTGTGTGACAGTTTCTGATGATCATCACTAAATTAAAGTAGGCAATATTAATAAAAAAAAGTTAATAAGTTAATTAATGCAATATTATTAATTTCTAAGCAGGTGGGATTTGATAGCAGGTCGTGTTCCAGGGCGAAAACCAGAAGAAATAGAGAGGTTTTGGATTATGAGACATGGTGAGGTATTTGCCCAGAAAAGAGACGCAGCTGCCAAGAATTATTCGTGATGATCATGATCATGTTGGGCGCTACCTTAATTAATTAATTGTTAATTAGTAGATCGATCGGATTTCTGATCTTCTTGTGTTGGCATGGAATAATTCTTCTTGCATATAAAGTTTGTTTTAATAGATTCTCTCTTTGATTGATAGTTCCATATTCCATGCATCGATCTGTTACGTACCTTCTGATCTCTTCTCTTCTTGATCTTGTGTTTCTTCTTTTGTAAGTACTGTTTCATTCGCCTGCTTTTAATAGATTCTCTCTTTGACGACATCTCCTATATATATATGATAGTGGACTCTTACTCTTTTGGATGTGTTTGCTCATGATTTTGTGTTTGTGTGCCTATATATATATATATATATATATATATATGCTACTAATATTCTGCATATATATCATGGTTCGAATTTAAGACTTTTTGTGGATGCTGATATCCTAAAAGTACTAATATCTCAATTACCAATTCATTAGGTTAGGAGAGACAAAAATGTTTAAAATGAATCTTATAATATTAATAATTTTTAGAAAACCTAAACATTAAGCAGTGGAGCACAACATCGATCACCATCCATTCTGACATCAGACTTCTAGAGCCGATGCTTCACTACATGGTTTGGTGGCAAAATTGTTGGTGTTGGGTTCTTGACGTGGCCATGGACTCATATGTGAGGAAGAGATCCACATTGGCAATATATATATATATATATATATATATATATATATATATATATATATATATAGTTTTCAATCCCAAAATCGGATGAGATATATGAAACTATCAAATACTTTTCTAAAAGAAAAAATAGTTTGATAAAATTAACAATATATAAAATTAACAATAAAAGTGTATCACGTGTAAAAAATTTGACATGTTAGCTCTTAAAAGCAGTGGGCAGCGGGGCCCCGTACCCCACTACCTCGCCCCCGTTCTCCGTGCCCCTACATGGGCAGGGTGGGGCTAGCACCTTGCCACCAGATGCGGGTGGGGCCGATGCTCGAGACGGGTGGCCTCACCCGCATCTAGCCCTTTAGCAGAGGCATGGGACGGAGGGGGGCCAGCCCCACCCCGCATATAACATATATATTTATATTATAAATCTTTATAAATATGTATTTATATAAAAAAAAAAAAAAAAAAAACCCAACCATAAAACAACCCCATAATATATGTATGGGGTATTAAGAGTCCCCCTCGCGATTGATCCCCCTCCCTTGCCCCTTCTCTTAGACTATAAAAACTCTCTCTCTCTCTCTCTCTCTCTCTCTCTCTCTCTCTCTCTCTCTCTCTCTCTCTCTCTCTCTCTCTCTCTCTCTCTCTCTCTCTCTCTCTCTCTCTCTCTCTCTCGTCTTCATCTACTCTGTCGATGTCCGTCCTATGCACTACGCCGTCGTCGTCTGTCTGCATCTCTGTTGCCGACTCGCTGAAGGTAAGTTAATCGAATCCGAAGTGTGTTTTTTTTTTTTTTTTTTTGAGTTATGGAGATTGAAGGAAGGATGAGATTAAATGGAGGAGCTGGGGGATGAGATTGTGTTTTTGTGATTTGTGTATTGTGGAGATTCGATTTGTGCATGTCATGTTTTGATGTTTGTGTTAATTGTTTTTTTGTAATTTTGTGACTTTAGGAATTCGGATTGGAACCCTAAATTAGTTTAGGGTTCTAATCTGAAACCCTTAATTATGTTAGGGGTTTCAAGATTAAAACACCTAAATTAATGGGTTTCTGATTTGGTGCACCTTTTTTTTTTTTAAGTAAACGGAAGTGCACTTCTGAGAGTAATCCTTTACAGTTTTCGGTTGCTTTGGGGATGTGATGATCATGTAATCTTTTAATGGATTATGGGTTTGCAATTATCTGGAAAGTCATGGTATATCATGTCAAATGTGATTTCCTGCGTGAGTCTTTCATGAAATAATTACTTTAACTTTCATGAAACCACCTCCTGATCATGGGCAAGAGACGGTAAGGGAAAGTGGTCTCCCACCCCTTTGATCCCTCCGAGAAAGGGTGGGGGTTTGCATTTTTTTCTTTCCTATTTTAGGGACGATTCTTTATATTTTGATCAATCTTTGTATTTTAAAGTTAAAATATTTTTAAATGTGTTGAGCTCATTATGACAACTGATAAGATTGTATTGATTTATTTAGTTGCAAATTTTATCAAGTCCAATAATTAAATTACAAAAATTAAAATTAGAACAATTTTTTTATTTTGCAAAAAATATGGAAATTCATACTTGCAACTGGCCCATCGGTTTAATTGGGGAACTTCTTATTAATCCATATATTAGGCTGAACCTGAAAACTCAACCTTTTACGTTGGGATTCCATCAAATCCCGAAATTCCAGGGAAAAGAAAAGCAAGTGAGAAACCAACTTATCACTCAGATGCATGCTGTGACATTAATCGACCACCACCAAAGAAATCAAAATATCAGTTGAATCCGACAAAACATTTTGGATATCTTCTTCAGACAAAGCCATGCAGGGTTCGCTGGAGGAGGCAGGAATAAGAGGAAGGTCGGTAAAGGACATTCAGAAGGATCCAAATATTGGGTTAAATAAAACTGTTAATGCCTAAAATTTACATAACAGATCGGAATGGAGGAAATAATCATCCCCGACCCCACGATGATGGTTCGGGCGTTGATACAATACTCATTGCGTTCATCTGTAAAATAAATAATAATAAGCGAATAAAAACAAATAAAGAGAGACATAGATTTACGTAGTTCGGCATAATGCATACATTCATGGGTTGTTTGGGAGCGAAATCTACTATGATAAGTGATTTTACAATCTCTTATGGTCTCACGTATCTCACAATACAATGAATGAATTTAGGGAAAATCTTTTGGAGTCGATATGTGCAGTGGAGTTTGTACGTATGAAACTTTTGAGGGGAGCCTACGAAGAGTTCGTCAGATTTGTGGGGGGATCTCCTCTTTATATAGAAGTCTTATTTTCTTGGAGTAATTGAGTCTAACTTGTCTTGTGAAGTCATTTCCTTTTAGAAGTCTGGGTCTCTTTTCTTTTAAGATTCTATGTGTCTTTCTTCTTAGAAGTATGAATCAATTTATCTTATCTCCTCTTTGCTTTATCTCTTAAATTGGTTTTAGGCCTTATCTCTTAGTTAAATTATAGATTGCTGATTTGACCGCTAAAAAAAAAAAAAAACTAGCTCTAGCAGCAGCATGTGTCCTTTTCCAGGCTCTCTTAAATTGTTTTCCACAAAAACGCCGTGTTGGGAATTGATTATTTTTTGGAATGAAGTAGTAGTAGACCTTCTTTTACGCATTGTGATGTTGAGATTGAAATTTGGACTTAAAATACAGCTCTCTAAGGAACCCTCCCTTCCTCCCTTCGTCTTCATTGCACAAGCCTCCACATTCGATTTCTAAAAGGTTGAATCCTTGCAAACTCGGGGAAAGTTTAATAATATTATTGAGTTCAAACTGGGCATGTCCTCCAAAAACTAGAAGAACGCTAAAAAAAGTACCAAATATGAGCCAGCCTGAAAGCATATTTAATTGCATGTTTAAGGTTACCAAAACATTCAAGTACGTGAAGATGAATTAAAAATGCTTGATCATGTTTTAAATTTGTTAGATTGAAACTGACTTCCCTCTCTGAAACAGTAAAGAGCCAACTAAAACAGTTTACTTTCATGGTGTAAAGTTTCAGGTAATTGCTAAATGGAAAGAGCCAGGACAGGGTTCCAGATCAGCCTTTCCAATAAGATTCCTGTTTGTCATTGTTTAGTATTTTGGGATTCTATGGTACTACTACTGCACTGTCTATAGCAGTCATGTGAGTGTCACAGTTGAAACTGCACTGTTTATTTTAAAAAATTGGTTGGACTGGATTAGATGCTGAGGCTGAGCCAGTGAAAAAGTTCCTAAGAGAGATTAATCATTTTGGCTTGAAGAAGTACCTAAAAAATTAATTGGAAGTAAGAGAGGGGTTGAAGACACTACTACTGTTGCACATGATCAGGTCCCTTCTGCTATTTTACTTGGAATAAGCCAAAACATCTAGCAACAACGCGTCAGGTTTGAAAATTCTTTGGTTTACTTCTTCAAACTTGAACTTTGCCTTACTTCTTTTTCTTAGTTTCAAGTTTCAACCATGTAATGCCAACGTGGACAAATCATAGAAAGAGAGAGATTATGGGATAGACCCTTTTAGACGTAATTGAAGTTGAATTGGTCCAGTTTTGACTTCCTCACTCCTGCCTGATGACCAAAGACTGGTCTATGCAGAAAAAAAAAAACTCGGTTGCTTTTTTTTCTACCTTTGACCCCTCCAATATCCCACTCCTTTCATTTTATTTTCCTTTCTCAACAGAAAAGTGTTTCTATAAATACAAGCGCTTCATCTCTCCTTCAAATGCAAGACCTTCCCTCTCTGTGCTTCCTCAGCTTATGCTATCACTCCTTCCCGCTCTCTCTGCTACTCGGCTACTGAGCTCCTTTCTCCAAATCCTCCAAAAGAATAAAAAAAAAAAACGTTCTCATTCGGGCTAAGTCCATGTTACCATCTTCTTATTCTTCACCGTTTGTGCCATTATACCTTTGGCTTCTACTTCGGCTGCCAATTGGCTCTTGACAACACGTTCGCATTTAGTTAGCACAATTTACTCTGTTGCTTTCGGCAGTCCTTATTGAAATTAAGCATAGTAGAAAATGGAGAACGGTTGGAGCTGGGAGCAGAAACCACTGATTGGTGAACTAATACAGGGAATGGAGCTAGTGAAACAGTTAAGGGTACAATTTAGTACAGCATCGTCATCACCCGAGACCGTAGAGACATTGTTGCAGAGGATATTAGCTTCATATGAGAAGGCTCTTATGATTCTGAGATGGAGTGGCTCGATCGGACAGCCCCAGATTGAAGGAGTAATGGCAGGTGTACCCGGGTCTCCAATTTCTGTCAACGGAAGTCTCGGGACCGATGAATTTGAGAAGGGTATCAAGGATCATCAGGGCACTGACGATATCTCAAAGAAGAGGTGAATTTCAGAGAGCCACAAAACATAATTCTTGTCTACTGCCAAGAAACTTTAGCTAATACATGTTTTTTAAATTGGGTTGCAGGAAGATATTGCCCAGATGGACGGACCATGTGAGAGTGAGATCTGAGACTGGGTTGGAAGGACCCCATGAAGATGGCTATAGTTGGAGAAAATATGGTCAGAAAGACATCCTAGGAGCCAAATATCCCAGGTGAGAGTCTTTTCTTATTTACTTGAAGTCAACTGGGTCATCCACACGTGCGGCGTGCGCACAAACATGTGTCTTTGGCCATTGTGGGAAAAAAAAATAACGTTATATATCACATTTGCAGAAGCTACTATAGATGCACATTGCGTAACTCTCAAAACTGCTGGGCGACAAAGCTAGTGCAAAGATCAGATGATGACCCAAACGCATTTGACATCACGTACCGAGGAAGGCACACCTGTTCCCATGCTACCAATTTGGTTCCAGCATCACCATCACCAGAAAAGCAAAAACAGAAACAATACAACAACAACAATCATAATGAACAAGAGCGACCACTTGACATCCTCAGAGACATTCGAAGCAGTTTGAGGATTGCTACTGAGGACTTGGACAGTAAAGAGATGACATATCCCTTCTCTTTTCCTTCCACTTCTTTTGGATGCATGAATAGTGAGAACAATGGCTTTTCACTTTCAGCTTTCGACCGTAACACTCTCCTGGACAGTTTTTCCTCGCCATTTTTTTCTCCGGCCACCCCTGAATCAAACTACTTCGCAGTGTCCCCATTCGAGAAGAGCAACTTTGGAGGGGTTCACAACGAGCATCATTTTGAATCGGAACTCAGTAAGATAATCTCAGCCAACGCTTCAGCCACCAGTTCCCCTGTTCTAGACTTGGATTTCTCACTGCACCCAGTGGAAATTGAGCCAAATTTCCCATTTGACTATCAACCGTGTACCCGGGCTCTAAATTAATTCCCCTTGGGATCTAAATTAAGAAAAAAAATGCATGTGTAATGCAATCTTGTTTAGACCTGTCGAATCTAGCTTGTTTCATAAGGATGGGATGCTTGTAGAATATATAGAACCCCCTTTAGTTTTAGCTATGAGATAGATACTGGTTAACGGGTTCTTTTTTTTTCCAAAATCTTGCATACGGTTCTTCTAGTTGGTTGTTATACCAATGATACCAGTCCAAAACCAAAGAATCCATCCACTCTGGCATTGCACCATAACTTCAGCAGGAAAGCGTAGATAGCAGTAACCATATGGGATCAGGATTTACATGGAATATTATGGCCCTCCAAGAAGCCAAAGGAAAACATCATCGAAGAATGGTTTATTTACCGGTTTTATCTCCCAAAACCAAAGCGTTACACAAAAGTAATATCTTTATCCAATACAGCAATCGCTTTAATGGAAAAGAAAACTATCTGAAATCATGAAGCAATGTAAAACGCATCAAACCACTAAATGAGAATACAATAGAAACAGCAATAATGAAGATAGAAAATAAAAATGATTTATTGGAATTCTACGTCCAGAGAGATTCTGTAAACGAACCAACATCAGATGACTTAACGTATTCTTTATTGTACATCTAGTTGAGGCGACAAATCTCAACCACAAGCAAAAGCACAGCAGCTGAAGCCACTTGGGCTTAATCTGGAGTGAAAATAGGACAATAAGAGGCGCCAAATCTGCCAGAATAGAGAAGATTATTGTAGAGATTTTAGAAGATACTGAGAACCATACCACCTGAACTCTCCTAATTGGATGTGCTTTACTTTGCATCTTCAGCTCTCCGAAGAGCTGCTCTCAACCCCATTACGATAAACAAATTGGTTAGAGTAAGAAGTGACTCAGCTCCACCATGTAACCAATCCACATTGGACAAGGAAGTACCATAATGTACCTTAGCTGTTTCAAACATATAAACAGAGTTACACAGTTAGGCATCTATATGTGAACTCGATCATCGAATTATGGTATTGCTCCATAGTGAGAGAAGTTACCATAAATCCCAGCAGGAACTGTTCATCGGGCAAGAAAGACCAATATGAAGAAAATTAGTAAAGTTAAGACAAAGCAGTTGACAGTAATAAACAAGTGGCAAAAGTAAGGCAAATGATAACTATTCTGTTATCCGAAATGATACCAATATAGGTAACCTTCACAAAATGAAATTTCACGCAGGCCGATTCTTCAGTGCATTTTAACAAGACAGACCATGGCAACCCATTCAGGAGACAACGATTCAAAAAGTATGAAGACTTTTGGGTCAAAGGAAACTAATTCAGTCTTAACAAAATTACTAGATTTATGATACGATGTTACAAAAACGCGGACAGGAGGAGATGGCAACGATCCCCCACCATCCATCACCTATTATGGCACTCTCAGTACGCAGATTACAAACTTGAAATGACCTTTTGGCTCTATCACCACTTAGGACACAAAAAACGCCTGCAATAATAAAAGAAAATTAGTTCGAAGAATTTGAACAAAGGTGAACAATCTTGGCGCTCAAAAAACTTCACGGGAAACAGGTTTCCCCGGTTCTCATACAATTTACGCTGCTGCCTGTTTGCCTTGCGTGCAAATAAACGAGGTTCTCGGGATTGGAAGACATATTAGACCTATTTAACTACCATTTCTCCAGTAAATTTTTACTTGTTTCTCCAGAGCATAGTTACAAGTTTTGCCATAATCGGAATAATTACCAAAGCAGTTTGATAACTCGAGAAAGCTTTACGTGATACACGGAGCAAAAGGGTCTCCCAGAAGGACCTAAAAAGTGCTAAATTCATAATTGTACAACTAGCAATGTGAAAAATCCCATTACAAACAGAACTTAAAATCAGCACATCCCAACATTAACACGAAAGTAAATATAGAGGAAAATGGGTCTGAGAAACTCACTGGTAGCCCCCACAAAGGCGAGCAAGAAGTAGAACCCAAAAAGGGTTAACTTTGGAGCAGACTTGGATTTGGTGATGAAGTACAAGAAACCGAGGTAAGGAAACAAAGAAAAAGCAAAAAGCTGCGAAGCTATGCTCTCTGAATCGATGTTGGGTGCCCATGGATCAACTGGGAGCAATGCCCAGCAAACAACCTCTCCCCTTATCTTACCAAGCCTTCTCTCTCTGTAACCCTTGGGTTCCCTGCCTTTTCTACATGGATTCTCGAGGGGTTTTTGCAAGAAAGGAGAAGAACCCAGAACAGTTGCAGGGACCAAGAAGGTCGGAGTGCTAAGAAGAGATTGAAATATCGGATTTGTAATCATATTTCAGCAATAAAGTTGAATTTTTTTCTCTCCTCTTTGTTGCACGAGGTGAAATTTGTTGCAGTATTGCCAGTGTATACCATATAGTTGAGGAAGGAGAGGGATGGACCATTCAAATTCTTATCATGAAAAATCTAAGAGCCCAGCCTATCGGGACTGTCAAATTCGAATACTAGGATTGCTGCCTGGTTTCGTTTTCTTTGTATTGGGCCTAGTAAGGGGCCATAATCATGGACTTCCCGGGAATGATGTTCATATTCTAAATGTGGATCTCAACATTCAACTCCACCAAAAAACTTTGGAAAAAATTCCTCAATTTCAAGTTTTCTACAATTTTCCTTTTGGTTCAATTCACTTCCTTAATTCTCAATTATACAAGTTTCTCTCCTAAACTTTACTGATGATTATATTGTAACTTAAAAGACTTCTAATGGAGTATTGGATTGTTTGTTTCCCATTTTCTTTTTGGTCTTTGATATCACAGAATAGAATAGATTATTTATTGATATGCATCATATGCTGTTTATTTTACTTGTTTTCTCTCCATATTCATTTACTTCATTCCACATTATCCAGTTAAGCATTTAATGATAAGGTTCCCAAATTGGCATCAAGGCATTGACAACTTAATGAGGTTAACAGAAGGTCTTGTTCAGCATTTGAACTTTTCCAAAATGTCATGGAAAATATTATGAAGTCTTATGATAAATTGACAGAGGTTTTTAGTGTGAATAGGCTAGATTGATGGATTGACCTTTCTCCACCCAAAAGTGTGCTATCTTCAAAACTTAATAACATGCTTGACCAATATGGATTACTTTTTTGGAAGCAAGATTATTTCCATCCCATGAATTCATCACTTTTAGCCCATATATAATAAATATAAATAAATATTACAATATTGTTATACATTACCTCAAGATCTAGGAATGGATTTTATTGTTATACTAAATCGAGCTCCTAATTATTAATCGCCATACACATACCACACTGTAATCTAAAACAGTGGCGGACCCACGTTATACTTGGGCAAAATTTTTTGAAAATATAAAAATTTGCCCCCCCAAAAAATTTATAATCGTATTCGTATCATCTCTAAAATTTTTTTAAAATTTCAGTATACCTAAAAATGCATCTCTCTGATTTTTTTTTTCTTATTATCCCAAGATTTTGTTTAATTTCTATATATGATCTATTTTCAAGCACGTGACCTCTCCAAAATTAAAATTAAAACTAAGTTTAGAAGAAATAATAAACTTATTAATATAGATCCAATTTTTTTTTTATACAATATTGGCCTTCTTAGCATGGAATCTAAAGTGAAAATATAAGAAATATTATTTAAGGTCAATGATCTATATGAAAATTAGTTTGTAGTTATGTTTTTATGATTTTTCAATCTCTTTTTAATTTACATAATAGAAATGATGTTTGCAGTCATAGGATGTGCAAGCACCACCCACTCCCTTTGAAAAAAGTAAGTAAATCTATAATCCACATGAAAATTTTTTAATAGTAGATCCTATTTTTTTTAAAAAGGAGTGCGTAAAGTTTGTATACTCTAAGACTGTAAGATAATAAAAAGAAGGACTAAAAGTGTTCGGCTTGAATACAAACCGCATATAATTCACATTGATTTATAATATGAATTTACAATTCAAGTGAGTTTCATACGGGAGTGCAACACGCACATGCAGAAAAGTTTACAAAAGAAAAGTATTTGAATTCAAAAAGAACAGCCTAAAGACTTGGTCAAAGCTTGATCAATATCAGATACAGAGATTTTAGTAACTCTGTTCCAGTATAACAACTATTTTGAAAATAAAAAATACTACAACGTAAGCCAACAATATGATGCGCAATATCAGCAACGTAAAATCTGGTGGAGCTTTGAATACTTCAAATCTGATGCGCGCAATATCAGTAACAGCAAGGTAAACTAATTCTGGTGGATTATTTGAATGCTTCAACCTTTATCTCCAATACGCTCCCTCAATCGAATGGGCAATTCTTGAACATGAAGATTGTCCCGTAAATATTGAAATCGAACCGAGGAAAGTGGTTTGGTTAATAAATCAACAAGCTGATTTTTTGTGGAAAGAAAAGAGACGTGAAGTTTTTTGGCCAAAACTTGATCCCGAACATAGTGAAAATTAATTTCAATATGTTTTGTTCTTGCATGGAAAACTGGATTAGATGACAAATAAGTTGCTCCAATATTATCACACCATAATTTTGGACTGGTTTTTAAGGGAAGCTGTAGATCACTCAAAACCGATTGGATCCAACTTAATTCGGCTGCTGTGTTTGAGAGTGATTTATATTCCGATTCTGTGCTGCTACGGGCAACTGTTGGTTGTTGTTTGCAGCTCCAACTGATTAAATTTGATCCATGAAAAATACAGTAGGCTCCAACACTACGTCTATCATCTTTGTTGGCAGCCCAGTCTGCATCACTGAAGCCTTCAAGAGAGTGATATGAGTTATTATGGAAATGAAGGGCATAGCCAACTGTGAACTTTAGATACCGAAGAATCCGTTTGACGGCTTGCCAGTGAATAACCTTTGGTTGATGCATAAATTTGCTAACACGATGCACTGCAAAAGCAATATCTGGACGAGTAAAACCCAAGTAATGTAAAGCACCAACCGTGCTTCTATAAAGTTGCGGATCTGAAAAATCAGTGCCATCGTATTTAGATAAAGCGCATGTGGTACTCATTGGAGTTGAACAAGGCTTAGCTTCATGCATGTTTACTCTTTGTAGCAGGTCGGCTACATATTTCCTTTGTGATAAATAAAGATCACGGCCATCGAATAATGCTTCCACTCCGAGAAAATAGGAAAGTGTGCCTAAATCTTTCACAAGAAAAGCCGAGCCCTATTGCTGAATAAATAGATTAATTTCTTCAAAAGACGTTCCAGTGATGATTATATCATCAACATATATAAGGATGAAGATAGAAAAATCAGTCTTGTGAAGAGTGAATAATGAGTGATCTGCCTTTGATCCAACGAACTACATGTGCTGCAATTTTTCAGTTAGTCTGGAAAACCAAGCCCTTGGAGCCTGCTTAAGTCCATATAAACTTTTTTTTAAACGGCAAACATGTTCTGGGAAATCAAGGTGAACATACCCTTGTGGTTGTTGCATATAAACTTCTTCATATAGGAAACCATGTAGAAATGCATTGTGAACGTCAATTTGCTTAATAGGCCATTGCCGTGTAACAACTAGAGATAAAAGCAGCTGTATAGTCCCTGGTTTAACCACAAGGCTGAAGGTTTCTGTGAAGTCCATACCAGGTTGTTGATGATACCCTTTCGCCACTAGTCACGCTTTAAAACGCTCAATATTGCCATCTGCATGTCTTTTAATTCGGAAGGCCCATTTGTTGCTAACAAGGTTCTTACTTGGTTTGGGTGGGACTAGATCTCAAGTGCCATTTTTTACAAGGGCATTGAACTCAATGTCCATGACTTCACGCCATTGATGATGCTTAAAGGCCTCAAAAAAACATTTTGGTTCTGTAGGACAAGAAACATGATTAGTAATTAAACAATAAGTTAGTGGGTATCGAGCTATACCAACATATGGTGATTTCGGTTTGAGAGAGTGGGTCTGAGATCTTGTTCTCATACGGTTTGGTTGCTGGCGTATGACTTGCGCAACGGGTTCAATATCATTTGGAGAGAAATTCAGGATGGCATTTGTGGTTCTAGTAGCATCTCTTGAATTTTGAATATAATTCCTAGCTGGTACGGGGGCAGCATTTGATTGTGACAATGATAATTGAATATCCAAATTTTCTTGATTTTGTGGAATGATCTGAGTGCTTGGCAACAGATCAGGTGGAAGTATGATATGACCTGCATTGTTAGTGTGAGTACTCGGGTGACAGAGAGAGGATGGTAGGAAAAATATTTCTGGTTCAAGAGGAGCAGAAACTGAAGATTCTTTTTGGTATGGGAACAAAGACTCATCGAAAATGACATGACGTGATATATATATTTTTCCTGTGGCTAAATCAAGACATTTGTAGCCCTGATGTGAGAGACTGTAACCAAGTAAAATACAAGTTTTAGAGCGGAAATCGATTTTATGTTTGTTAAAAGCGCGCAAGTTTGGCCAACAAGCACATCCAAAAACACGCATGAACAAATAGTTAGGTTTCTGATTATAGGTCATTTCAAAAGGAGATTTGTTGTTTAAAATTTTAGAAGGCAATTAATAATATAAGTGGTAGTTAAAAAAGCATCTTCCCAATAAGGTTTGGGTAAATTTGAGTGAGCCAGCAAAGCTAAGCCCATTTCAACAATTTGGCGATGTCGACATTCAATCGAACCCATTTGTTCATGTGTGTAAGGGCAAGCTAAACGATGTTGAATTCCACAATTTTTAAAACATTGATTTAACCATCTATACTCACTTCCCCAATCAATTTGAATAGCCTTAATTTTTGAATCAAAATGTCTTTCAACATATTGTTGAAATTGAAGAAAAATGGATTCTACGTCAGATTTTAATTTTAAAGGAAATACCCAAATGAATTTGGTAAAGGCATCCAAAAAACAAACATAATAACGAGATCCATAGCTAGAAATAACTGAGCTGGGCCCCTAGACATCGGAATAAATTAATTCAAGTGGTTTGGAAATAGGATGAGTTGAAGCATAAAAAGGTAAATTATGGCTTTTAGCCATCTCACATTCAGGACAAACATTTTGTCTATTATTAGAACCAACTGGTAAATTATTATTATTAAGCATATGTCGAACAATGATACAGGAAGCATGACCAAGGCGACGATGCCAGTCCGCAACAGAGACCCGTGCATCAATAAAAGCAGAAGGAAGACAGCGTTGAAGAGATGGAGAAAAGCAGTAAAGGCCATCAGACATAGATCCTTTATGAAGGACGTTCCCCGAGTAATCCTTAAGCAGAAAAAAAGAACTGTGAAACTCAAAATAAACATGATTATCTTGAACAAATTTTTGAACTGAGAGCAAGTTTTTTGTAATTTGTGGGACGACGAGAATTTTATCAAGAAGAAAGGTAGAAGATGAATTAGAAATAGAAGCAGTTCCAATATGAGTGACTTTCAAACTTGTACCATCACCAATTTGAATGTGATCATTGCCAGAAAATTCGTCAGTTTGGATATTCAGATTATTCATGTTGTTGGTCAGATGATGCGTTGCACCAATGTCGGGATGCCATTCTTATTCATGAGACTGCTGCTGAGGTTGGTTGGAAGCTAAGTTGGCTTGTGGATTTGGGCAGGGTGGTGGAGTTTGGAAGTGAGGATCAAATCGTTTGTAACAACGTGAAGCTGTATGGCCTAACTTGTCACATAGTTGACACCACAAGGTGTTGGTGGATCGACCACCTCCACAGGTGCCACGAAATTGAGCACGCCCCCTGCCTCGAGAAGTATAGAAGTGGCCACGACCCCGTCCGCCAGAAATTTGTTGCTTGGTGGCAACATTTGCGAAGCAGTGGGCAAGGATAGGAGTTGGTTGTTTTGTTGAATGCGGGCTTCACACGTCAGAAGCATGGAATAAAGATCTTCCAAGGTGAGGGAGTTAGCACAGTGACTAACCAAAGACACAAGGGAATCATATTTTGGCCCTAGTCCAGCAAGTAAGTAAGTGATAATATCGTCACTTTGCAGAGGTTGGCCAGCAATAGCCAATTCATCCGTGAGACGTTTGATCGTCATGAAGTAATCAGTGGCAGATTGATTTCCTTTCCTGAGAGTAGAGAGTTGAGAGCGAACATGTATTGCTTTGGCTCGAGACTGTGATGCAAAGGCCGAGATTAACGCTGACCAAACTTCAACATATGTGTTGCAATGAGCAACCTGGGCTAGTACTTCCTCTGAGAGGGAAGAATTAATGCAGCTAAGGATAAGGTTATCTTGGGTTTCCCAAAAATCATAGGCTGGGTTGGGGGTTTTGGAGCCATCAGAGGCAGAAATGGTTTTAGCAGGCTTTTGGAGAGTGCCATCAATATAGCCGAAGACTTTCTGGCCTTCGAGGTAGGGTAATATGGTGGCTTTCCATGTTGGGTAGTTGGTACGTGTAAGTTTCGTAAGGTTGGTGGAGGAAGATGGGTCGAAAGTGGGAAGGCTGGTGAGAAGAAAACCCTTTTTTTTTTTTAGTAGTTAAAATATCTTTATTGTATTTACAACAAAAATAATTATTTATTATAATAATGAGATTGAATTATTTGAGAAAAGAAGGCAGTTTTTCTTTAAAATTATTTATTTGTACCTTAGGCAACATTCTGGAAGGTAAAGTGCTCGTACCACATGCGAGCACCTTGGATGTCAAAATGGTTGCCAACCCTACGCGGCGAGTAAAATGGAAAGGGAAAGTACTTCTACCTTAGGAGGCAAGTGCCCGCATGTAACCATCTAGCCTAATAATTCTAAAGTTAAGATATTCATAATTTTTATTAGGCTTAGCCTATATTTAATGGGTCATATTGGATAAGCCTACGAACGATAAATTATTGAGATTGATTAAGAATTTTAATTAGGTTCAATAACTAGCTTAAATACCATTTATTTTTTTATTGAACGAGTTAGACTTCTTCTAGAATTTAAAAATTGACCATTAGAAATTTATTTCAATTTAAAATCATCACTATCTGAGGTCTCCTATGCAGTCTCAGTCACTGCAAATCTTATATTGAATGAACTACTAGATCATGCTTTTAAATTCAAACTCTCTTCTTAGATGATTACGACTGAGTATTCAGTAGATTAGTTTCACTATATGTATTAATCGAGTCTAACTCAAATTGGTCGTCACCCTCTCCCAAATCTCTCTATATATATCTCCATTCCATGTGTTATTTGAAAAAAATCAAAAACCTTTCAGTCTAGCACCGTGATCAATTTTGTATCAAAAGTTTTAGGAAGCAATACTAAAAGGTAAGTAGCTTGATCATAAATTAGGATTAACATACGTTAGCTAATTATATATATATATATATATATTATTATTAAAGTCAATTCTTTGGAAGCTAGTGTTTATATACCATTCATGTCATGATATTTGCAAGCACGTCATTCATTATATTTTATTTCGCATATTATAGTTATATATGTATCATGCATCTCACGTTGTGTAAAACACGTAAGCTTTCTTAAGTTCAAGCGCAAGATATAAATCACATCAGTTTAATCAGATGGTCATTCAAATGCATGAACCAATGCAGTTTCAAGATGGATGTGCAAGCCACAGACTCAAGCGTGGTCCACCATAGTATGTCAGAATACTATCAGTGGCTCCCCTTGCGGTTGTGGTCCACCATAGGGTTAAGTCTGTTGGCCAATCAGATCAGTCAATTAATTCAGATAGATAAGTCATGCATGTCATCAGCATATTTATGAACAGTCATGATTTTAATTCTCACCGTGAAATATTTTATGAAAACTCTTATCTCAAATATATTTACGTTATGATGGGTTTCCTATTGAGTCATCGGCTCGTTTTAATTGTTTTTATATTTTTAAACCACCCCAGGTTGGAATATTTATGAAGGTAGAGTTGCAAAACGGGACTTAGTCCAAGAAGGAATGACAGTGGCCTAAATCATATATAGAGATTTTAAGTTATGATTTTTATAGTATGGACTTTGAGAAATTTTAATAAATGCTTCCGCGTACTCTCTTATTTATGATTTCAGTATTTTAATACAAAACAACTTTATTTATTATAAAGAATATTTGTATTTGGCACTTCTGTAAGAAAATTAAATATTTTTTTTAAGTCAAGTTCAGTAGTAGCATTCCGGTTTTTCCGAGAATTTCTAAAACTGATTTTATTCTTAGTTGTGGGAGCGAGTTGTTATAGTTGGTATTAGAGCCCTGGTTGAAAGATTCTGTAAAATTTTTATAATAAAAGAGAAGAAAACTTTTTGCAAAAAAAAAAAAAAAAAAAAAATTACAAGAGAAAAGGAATTTTGAAAACATAAAGTGAAAAAAAAATCTAGGTCAATGTCTCATCAATGCATATCCTACTCTGCGGTAAGTAATTTTAACTTTTACTAATTATTATGTTAATAAAAATTAAGAATGATAAATTTTATATACATGCATGATAAAAAGGCACCTACTATGTGAAAGAGTTTTAGTTTGATTATGTATCTTGTTCATAAGTAAATAATCTTATATTTTGTAGAGTTTTATTTAAAGAAAGTAGGAATGAATTTAGTGGGTTTTAAAGTTATGACATAGATTTATGTATGGTGTATGGTATTTCATGATAATTGGTGGTACTCTCATGTTTTATTAGCAACACGATTCTATCGCCAAGTACGAGTTGTAAGATTTAAGACCTAAACTTTGGAGAGTTTTAGGTTATGATATATTGAGTATATTATTTTAGGTGGAGCATTTCATTATTATTATTTCACGTTGAGAGTTTTATTTATATGGAGATCATTAGTTACTATTGTATATGGAGTTAAGATAATTGTTGGGTGAATTTATCAATCTCATTGTTAAGACTGATATTTGTTTACGTTTGAATTGAATTTGAAGTGTATGATGGTTGATACGTAGCGTGTTAACGTGTATGCCTAAAGGATTAGTGATGCATCAGACCAAAATATGAGATGGTTGGAATTTTTTTAATATTAGGTTCGACTATATGATTGGGGAGTAATGAGACATGGAAAGCATGTGGCGGATAAGTATGAAAGTTATTTGAGGTGTGGAAAATCTCAAGGATGAAATTTTTATAAGGATAGGAGTTTGTAACGATCCAGCCCAGTAATTCTAAGGTCGAGTATTCATAATTTTTATTGGACTTAAATTATATTTAATTTTTCATATTGGATAAGCCCACCAACGATAAATTATTGAGATTGATTAGTAGGTTTAATTAGGCCTAATAACTAGGTTAAATCACATTTATTATTTATTGAACGAGTTAGACTACTTTTAGAATTTAAAGATTTTCCATTAGGAATTTATTTCAATTTAAAATCATCACTGATTAAGGTCCCATATGCAGTCTCAGTCACTATCAATCCCATATTGAATGAACTCTAGATCATATTTTTAAATTCAAACTCTCTTCTTAGATGATTACGAATGAGTGTTCAGCAGATTATTTTTACTACATGTATTAACCGAGTCCAACTCAAACTTGTCATCACACTTTCCCAAATTTCTCTATAAATATTTCCCTTCTGCGTGTTATTTGGAAAAAACCATAAACCTCACAGTCCAACACCATGATCAATTTTGTGTTCAAAAGTTTATGAAGTAACACTACAAGGTAAGTATCTTGATCATAAATTAGGATTAACATAGTTAGCAGGTTATATATATTATTATTAAAGCCAGTTCTTTGGAAGTCAAGGTTTATGTACCACGCATGTCATGATATTTGCAAGCACGTCATTCATCATGGTTCATTTTGTATATATAATTATATATGTATTATGAATTTCATGCATCTCACGTTACATAAAACTCGTAATCTTTTATAAGATCAAGTGTAACATAAACTCAGAATAGTTAATCAGATGATCATTCAGATGCATGGTACCAATACAGTTTCAGAGTGGATATGCAAGTCACGGCTCAAGCGTGGTCCATAATAAAGTCATTTTTAAAAAAATATGGGGAGCTAGAGTGTTACTATTGAACCTGACATAATTTTTTTTTTTTTTCATTCTGAAGGAAGCGCCAAGCACAAAAATTCTATAAATAAAATCATTCATTATTAAAATACTGAGATCATAAGCGAGAGTGCACAAAAATATTTATTAAAATTTCTCAAAATTTGTGCCATAAAAATCTATGTACATGATCTAGATCATTGTTAGCCTCCTTAGAATAAGTCTCATTCTGCAGCTCTACATTCATAAATATATTGACCTGGTGTGATTTAAAAATATAAAAACAAACTAAAATGAATCGATGACTTAGTAAGAAACTTATCATAACGAAAACATACTTAATATAAGGTTTTTCGTAAAAAATTTCATGCTAGAAACTAAAAACCATGATTGATTATTCTGATGTTTATGCTATGCACGACTGATTATCTGAATTAACTGACTAATCTGATTTATTTGATTGATCTGACTGACTAACACATTTAACCCTATGTGCTAAATTGTGCATCAGCCTCACATCCCGCAGCTGCAAGAGGAGCAGCTAATAGTATTTTGGCATACTATGATGCACCACACTTCAGTCTGTGGCTTGTATATCCACCTTGAAATTGCATTGGTACTATGCATCTGAATGATCATTTAATTAACTATTCTAAATTTATCTTGCACTTAATCTTATAAAAGATTACGTGTTTTATGCAAAATGAGATACATGAAATTCATAATACATATATAACTATAATATACGGAATGAAACATGATGAATTATGTGCTTGCAAATATTATGACATGCGTGGTACATAAACTCTGACTTCCAAAGATCAGGCTTTAATAATAATATATATAACTAGCTAACTATGCTAATTCTAATTTATGATCAAGATACTTACTCCTTATAGCATTAATCACATATTTCCGGCATGAAATAGATCACGTGAACTAAAAAGAGAAAGAAAACGTGAGGGATGTTGTGATAGGAATGAGGCAGTCGGCTATTGACGTGTTGAACATGGGACACACATGATGCTGGATTAGATATCTTGGGTTCGGCTACTGCACTTACAGAGGTATATGTTTTTTTCAAAATAATACATGGAAGGGAGATGTTTATAGAGATTTGGGAAATGGTGCCGACGAGTTCAAGTTCAAGTTCGACTAGGTCGCGATCATTTAAGAAGAGAGTTTGAATTTAAAAACATGATCTAGTAGTTCATTCAATGTAGGATTGACAGTAACTGAGACTGCATAGGAGGCTTCAATCACTGATGATTTTAAATTGAAATCAATTTCTAATGGTCGGTCTTTAAATTCTAAAAGGAGTCCAACTTGTTCAATAAATAATAAATGAGATTTAACCTAGTTATTGATCAACCTAATTAGAACTCTTAATTAACCTCAATAATTTATCACTCGTGGGTTTATCCAATATGACCCATTAAATATAATTTAGGCCCAATGAAAATTATCAATATTCCAACCTTAAAATTATTGGGTCGGATCATTACAACTATAGTATGCAAGAATACTATCAACGGCTCCCTTTACGGTCGTGAGACGTGGAGCCCATGCACAATCTCGCACACAGGATTAAGTGTGTTGGCCAGTCAGATAAATCAAATCAGTCGGTTAATTCAGATAGATAAGTCATTCATGTCATTAACATATTTATGAACAATCATGATTTAATTTTCAACATGAAATATTTTATGAAAAATCTTATGTTAAATATGTTTACATTATGATGGGTTTCTTACTGAATCATCGACTCATTTTAGTTGTTTTTATGTTTTTAAACCACCACAAGTTAGAATATTTATGAAGATAGAACTGCAGGACGGGACTTGGTCGAGAGAGGCATGACAGTGGCCTAGATCATGTACAGAGATTTTAAGTTATAATTTTTATAGTATGGATTTTGAAAATTTTTAATAAATACTTCTGCGTACTATCTCATTTATGATTTTAATATTTTAATTCAAAACGATTTTATTTATTATAAAAAATATTTTTGCTTGGCACTTCTGTAATAATTTTTTTAAGTCAGATTTTGTAGTAATATTCTAACTTCTTCGAATATTTCTAAATATAATTTTAGGAAAAATCTAGTTGTAAGCAATTCTGCGTACTAATACGTGCACCCATTTAATATGATAAATTAAAAAATAAATTTTATTAAAAATAATATTAATTTAAATTTAAAATATAAAAATAACAGGATTAATACATAAATTGATACGTAAACTTTACTATATATAGTAAAACTCGTAATTTTATTACAAACCGTGGGAGGCGCACCCTCTGTCCTATTATATTTTTCTATCTTATTTTTATGTGCTTGTCGTATTGCATTTGTCTGTTTATCTTCATTTTTCTTGACTTATTGCATTTTCTAGCCCTGTATCGTTTTTCCCGTCCTTTTTTTGTTTTTTTTAACTCCTATGGCATTTTTTTGTATATTATATTATTTCCATCGTATCTTCACTTGTTTACTTCATGCTGCATTTTTTTTATTAGATATATTATTCATACCAACTTATAAAGAGAACTTTTCATTAATTAATTAACCTGTTTGAGATATCTAAAGGTGGTAACATGTGATATGATTTATAAATCTAATACAAATACGACATAATAAAAGTGAGTTAGGATTTAACTTTAATGAGTCTGGATCAAAACGAATAGATCTGTTAAGACACGATTGCTTAACGGGTCACTAACGGGTCAACCCGTTATGACCCCGTTAAGAAAATTAAATTTACTTTTATACCCTTAGACCTAAAGGGCAAGGAGGACGTTCCACTTTCTTCTTCAAGTTATAAATTTGTTTAGATCTGTATTTTTAATTTTTTATTATATTTAAAATTGTAACATTAATATATTTACATTGTATGTTTTGTTTATTATATTTGAGATGTAATTTTAATAATGAATATTATTACAAATTGTGTGGATCATATTTATTTGAATTATAATTTTAGACTTGTAGTTAGTTTTTTTATTTTTTATGGATATTATTTATATTTAAATATTTATAGAAAATCAATCAAATCAAACGGGTCGTGTCGTGTTGTATCGTGCCTGTTCAACCCATTAACGTAAACGGATTGAAAAGGAATGGGTCATGTCGTGTTAACCCGTTATCTTACCGTATCATGTTCGGGTTTGAAATTTTGACACGAAATCCTTAACAGGTCGTGTTCGTATTGACCCATTAAATGTAATGTACATACTTTGACACGACCCGTTAATACGATTTGACACCCTAAAATATCTTAGATAAAAGAAGTATTTTTTAAATGAATCTTCATTTTAAAATTTTCAAAAATATGAAAAATATATTTTTTAATTCCTTAAAGATTTTATGAAATCGGTTAATGCCAATTATTATTTTACAATGAATCAAAACAATTGTCATTTAATTAATAACTTTTTCTTTAAAAGGTAACCGATTCGATCTCTGGCAACTTCAGTTGCATTACGTACATGGAGGAGGCTAAGATTGAATCACATTCACACGAATCGAAAGCTCAATAAATAGCTCAGCTAACGAATTCGTCACGGGTTTCTGATCTATGCAGTTGAATCGTCGAATCGTCCATTAATATGGGGGTAGGTTTCTAAAACGTGATCACCCTTTCGCTAGAAAAGGGCCTAGCTACCTGTACCTTTAGGGATCGGCCATTACATGGGGCCTCTTGCATGCATACGGCCGAGTAAGCGCTGGTTGGTCTCATAATTAATCATTGTAATTTGCTTTAAAAATATAATAAAATAGTAATTATTGTAATTTGTTTTAAAAATATGATAAAAATAGTAATACTATATATACTTATATATTTATTTACAAGATTCATTTTATTAATTTTTATTTTAAATTCAAATTTCAAATTTTATGATTTTTAACGTATCAATAACTTATATGTGGAAAAATAAATTTTTTATAAGTTTTTCTAAAGTGCATTTAACATTTTCTTATAAAAAATTTAATTTTTTTAAATTTAAAAATAAAAATTATATTATAATAATTTTTAAATTTTTAAATAAAAATTTTATTCTAATAACATTTTATTTAATTTTTATCTATTTTATCCCATTTTTAACGTACTAAGAAATCCATGACCCTACGTACGTACTAATTAATTAAAACTCTTGAGACGCAGGCAAGTTTCTTGTCTAATTAACAAGTACAACCGTCCACTAGGTGGGTCGTTGCTTTCTGTCTCGGACCCATGCATAATAAATACGCTCAATTCAACTCAACCCAAAAACTATTCAATGTGTGCCGTTGCATTTTATTTTGTCCGCAAATTTACTAACTATTATCATTAGGAGATATTATGTAGGTCATGTTAAGTGAGGATTAATTAAGAGATTAGAGGAATAAAAAATATACAGGAACCACACGGGTAACGTTTATTGTTACGCGTGTGTATATATATATATATATATATATATATATATATATATAATATCAATGTTCTAAGAATACGTCTTGCGGTATACACATTTGAAACATGCATTTGAAATAGTTCATGTGGCTTGACTGATCATGAGCTAGCTATACAGGCCGGATTTGGTCCACGATAGACCAATGATAAAGAAGTCCAACCAAGGTAAGTTTTTTCCTACCTGTCATCATTGTGGTATTTTTAGTCATATAAGGTCATATTGCTTTAACTTGAATAAAGTGAAGAAAAATTGAGATGAAAGAAAGTTAAACAAGAAGGGAAAAGCTCTAAAAAATCAAGTTGATGAAATGAGTCAACAAATCACCTTCATAACTTTAAAGCTTGGTGAACTAGCAGAATTTTACCTTCACAATAAAAAAAAGATCATACAAAGTGGTGTTGATGAAAATAATAGGCCAAAATTTAAAGTAAAGTGAGTGGTTAAAGAAGATGTCGTGTCAAATTAATTGATAGGACTACTTACATGTTCTATATTCCTTGCATTTCATTTTATTACTCTAGGACATGAATTTTATTTTTCTATTTTTAATTTATGTTTCTGTTTTCAGTTTTTAAATAAGAAAAATAATAGAAAATTGTTTCTAGTTTGTTTCTAATTTTTTGGGAAGTGCATGCTTGATATGTCAAAATTTTGAGCACATATGTTCTCACAAAATAAATTTTTGAACTTATGCATCTCTCTACTTTGTGCAGTTCACTTTATGCATTCTAACTCTTTGAGCCATTCTGACAAAATTCATTTATAAAACACTATGAGAAACTTATGTGTATACACCTTATAATTAAGTTCCATATTTATTATTGAGATGTTCACCATATAGGGAGTCCATTAGGGGTGAGAATCGGGTGGTCTGGATCGAAAAAATTGACCGGACCAGACCAAACCGAGAATGGTCTCGATTGATCTCGGTCCAAATTTCATAGGATCGAATTCATTCGGTCCGGTCCACGGTCCAGGAGTTTTTCAAACTGGACAGGACGAATGAAAATTAAAATATATATATTTTATAATTTATATATATTAATTATATAATTTTCATTTAACCAATTAACCTAATCCTATCACTAACTTACCATTAAGTAATTATTAACTGATACTAATATTTATAATTTTATACTAATACTAATATTTATACTAACACAAGTATTATATTAATAGTCTAGACTCTAAACTCTAATATGGTATAAAAAATAATAATAATAGTCTAATATAGACTATAGTTATACTTATACTAATATAGTTATAACTTATACTAAATCATTATAACTAATATTAGTATATTACTAATATATAGTTATATTATATTACTAATAGTCTAATACTAATACTATTATATAGTTATACTAATCATGATTCATAATAACTAATCACTATAAGCCTATAGTATTAATGTATTATTATATGATATATAGTATTATTATCACTATATCATTATAATATACACACACTATAAGTCTATATGTAGTACTAACAGTAACATTATAATAGTATAATATATTATTTGTATATATTAATATATTATGAGAGTTATAACATAATACATTATATAGTATTAGTAATAATTTAGTATCAATATATGATTATGTAATATATATTCCACGATTAGTATATATTAATATATAGTTTAGTTTTCTAGATTAGTTTTCTTTTATCATTGTATTTTTCAAGATCAAGTTTTTTTTTTTTAGTATTTTTAGCTAAAAAATGTACAAAATTTGAAGTGGGCAAAAAATAATTAAAATTGAGCAAAAAAAAAAAAAAAAACCAGATTTAGATGGGCTAAATGACCCATTTTGGGCATAGTCCAGACCGAATAGACCACCCTGGACCGGACCGGATCGGACCAAAATGGATTTGACCGGTCTGGTCCTATACATTACTCGGTCCGGTTCAGGGTGGAAAATCCTTGGACCGAATCGGTCTGGTCTGGTCTGGTCCACAAAATTACCTAAGACCGGACCGGACCGAGATCACCCCTAGAGTCCATGCCTTGAATTGACTAATACTAGTTGAACCTAGTATAATAATAAAGATATATTCTTTTGCCAAACACAAATAATTAATCCATATAGAAAAATTTAGTTTTATATCATTATGGAAAAAGACAAATGCCATACATGGATCTATCCCCTAAGTCCTTATAGAAATAATCGTGGCTCAAATCATTGTGGAAAAATATGAGCAACAAAAATGAGCATGAAAGGGGTTGTGCAAACTAGTGTTTGGAGGAGATACTTATATATCTAAACCCTAGCATAAAATTTGACTTTTAAGGTAAGTGACAAACTCTTGAGAGCATCTATAAGAAGAAAATACTCATAAATAATATTATAAAAAATATATTGAAAATAAAAAGAAATAAAGTTATTTTTTAATATAAGTTTGCCCACTCACATACTCACATGAAAGTTGACATTGATGATTTTATGAGGTGTGAACATCCATTGTGATTGTTGCAAATAAGAGGGTGTACTCTATTGAATTTTTGTGAGTGACACTATATTTGAACTAAGATGCATCTAGGTATGTTACTTGCCTCATTGCTTATATATATAAAAATAAAAGTTTTGTTAAATTTTGTTTATCATTTATTTTGGTTTATATAAAAAATAAATTTGAAAATATAAAATATATTGAGGTATGGATCAGTGTTGGGAGCTCTTTTTGTATTTACTGCATAAATCCCAGTGGTGGGTCTCTGTTTTGCTTTTAAGTCCCAGGGGACTCCATCGAGTAACCCATGCATGGCAATAGTCACTCAAGTGACTTAAGTGTTTTAGCCCCACACGAGTACATGCCCAGGACTTACCCTCAGTATTATTTCCTTTTCACTTACGGGAACTCACCCAGATACATGGGACTCTCCATTCTCAAGGCCTAGCCATATCCCACTTCACACTTATCGATTTCGTGCTTCTCGTGATTAAGACACTAAACAAATACTTCTAATCTACATTTCTTCATCATGGTAAGGGTTTCTATCTCAATCAAATCTCTCTCATTCTCAAAGTCTAGGGCTCGACACATATTTATGGAGATTGGATTGTTGATTTTAGTTATGTGAATTTGGGCCTTGGAGTTTGGTTGGGTTGCGTAGATATTTACACATATGATTACATGGATTTATATTATGCATGTATTGAGGATGATTTTTGGTGGGTTATGGGATTATTCATGTCAGTTTTAAACTAATGCCTACCAAGTGTTTGCTTTTATGTCTTAGCTAAGCTACTTCATTCATTTTGTCATGATTTTACTTGCATTCATGCTCATACATCAGGTACATTTAATCAATGAAAATTTGAGATACATGGAAGTTGTTCGTTATGTCTTTCTTTGTGTCTTCATCTTAGCTCACATAAGTGGTATTTATTATCTTATAAGTCTTGTTAGATTAGCCGTTAAAAAAAGAGTGTTGTTGATGGGGAGTTGAACGAGCTAAGGGAGAGTTGAATGAATAAGTGAAATAAGTATATTGATGAATAAAAAAAAAAAAAAAAAAAAGAGAGATTGAGGGGGAGCAGCAGAATATTGAGGGGGAGAACTATATACTTGAGGGGAAGCAGCAAAATATTGAGGGGGATAACTAAGTACTGAACATGGTTATTGATGATAACTAGAACATTATTTTAGTAGGTTTAGATTACGTCTAACTTTTGATTTTGTTGAGACTAATTTCAAAGAGTGTTCTATGTCATTTCTTCTCATTATTGTATTAAGATTTTCTTCACGAGATCTTGGTTTGCTGGTTGTGTTTGTCTCAAGTACACTTTACATTCATCAAGTTGGTTTTGTCATCAATCTGCCAAAGGAGGAGATCGTAGATGCAAGTTATTCCTCAAGTTGACTTTGTCACCAATCCGCCAAAAAGAGAGATTGTAGATGTAAAAGTTTGGCTAAGACTAGATGACTACGTTGATAAGATTGTATAGGATTAAGTGACTAAAATGATAGAGTTATCCTATCATTAAGTTGATAATTTTGGATGAATCTAAATTATTTATTGACTTTATCTATAACAATATTAAGTTTATCTAAGAGGTATTAGAGGTTGTTTAGATAAGTCATAAGTAGAAAAATCGAGTCCCAAGGAATCTGCACTTATCCAGAGAAAAGATTTATTTGAAATCTATTATTGCGGTGAAGAATTATCGTAGGTGCCAGCATTCCGTCAAGAGACGTCTTTGCGACAGATTGGTTTTAGGAATTACCCACTAAATTATACGTAGGAAAATCGAGTTTCAATGAATATGAAATTATCCAATTGAATGAAATATATATCTGATAAGAAGACTTAGCGTCAAGTGTCAGCAGAATCATTTCCCAGCAGAGTTCTCCTACCAGCATATTCTTACTACACCTGAAAGTCCTAACAAGCTGAGCCCGTCAGCAGAATCCTACTGCAATTGGAATTGATTTTCAGATTGTTTACTTAAAAGATCCTATTGGTTAGGATCTGTAGAGATTCAAATCCAGATATTTTTTTGAGCACTTTCAAGTGCATACTTTAGTGAGAAAAATTTCTTAGAGAATTTTCATATTATTTCTCTCAAAGAGTGTGATCGTGCTCCATGTTGGAGAATTGATTGGTTGAGTTTCAGTCATTGGAGTTCTAGGAGAAAAGCCAATGTTTGAAGATCTTCAGAGGTTCTGGCTGCTACTGCGGTAGAAGACAAATGGGTCATTTATCTGGTCAAGTAAGAGTGTCAATTGACAAAGATTTTGTAATTGAGTTTTAATTGTAACTGATTTTCAAATAATAAAATCGACTTTTCTGGATTTGGCTACCTCGTAGAGTTTGAAGATCGTCAGAGGTTCTAGCTGCTACTGCGGTAGAAGACAAATGAGTCATTTTTCTGGTCAAGTAAGAGTGTCAATTGACAAAGGTTTTGTAATTGAGTTTTAATTGTAACTGATTTTCAAATAATAAAATTGATTTTTTTTTATTTGGCTACCCCTTAGAGTTTTACTTTTAAAGAGTTTTTAAAGGGTTTTCCTTCGAAACCAATCGTTGTTTCATGTAATTTATTTATTTACTTTATATGTTCATTTGATTAAATAATTCCAAGATTGAGATCTAACAAATTTGTTGAGTAAATTGATAGATATTTTCGCTGCGTAAATACACAATGGGTACTTGGGTAATTTCAGCACATACAAACTAATTAAGTGACAGTACCTAGGTGGCGGAGCATGCACCGATGGGGCGACCAGTGTGTTGCCGGATCAACTCAAGGGTTGCATTATATTCATATAGAGTCATGCTACACCCACCGAAAGGGTTACCCACAAATTCTTTGAAGAAGGTTAAATACCTTTTTTTTATACGTTTTTTTTGTATATTCTTAAACAATTTTCTAAAAAAAAGATAATATATATATATATATATATATATATATATATATCATGACCCTACCTTGGGACAACTAGCATTTTCCATTAGTCTATGAAAAATGCTAATGGACTCATGAGTTTGCCCCAGTCTTAATCTTACCGCTCATGCATTTTTTTTTTTTAATTTCTTTTTACTTAAAGATTAATAAAGTGACTATTAGTGAAATTGTGTATTTCTTTTATTTTTTCTTAATAACTAAGGATATTAAAAACATTTGTAAAATAAAAATAAAAAACAAAAAATTTCAACTAGCACAGTTGTAAACACTGGGCAGCCAGCTTGCAGCATCCTTAATATATATATCTACATATATATAATTTGTTTAAATCATTCTTATCTTGTTTAACTCTTCTATTTTTATGTTTTTTTGGATTTTTAATTTAAAGGTACTATTTAAATAAATTTAAATTTTTTTATTGGTTTCAAGATTGATATTGTGAGCTAGGATTATTTAGTTTCCAAAGGATCTTAAGATTCTAGTAGTTTACTAATTGAAAAATATTCTAGCTATAAAAAAATTATATAAAAGCAATCTCACAAACTGACGTGACTTGATGCGATTTGTCAGATTGTATAGTTATTTTTATTATAAAGTAGATCTAACGGATTAAATAAAACTATATCAATTTGTGAAATTACTTTTGTGTAATTCATTAGTAGATGTAGCACTCTTGAAATCCATTAACTAAACATGGTGAGCAAAAATACTCAAATCCCAAACTTCAATTAATACAACCAATTAAATAGTCACGCTCTATCTCTCCAAAGAGGATCAACTTCTTTCTAGCTTTAATTCTCTTGGTGCATGTAGCTCGAATCATAAATAAGGAATGACCATCGATCTTAAAGTACTAAATGATCCCCATTAGGCTTTTCAACAGTGAGACAAAAATAAAAAAGAACTTAAAAGGAACTAACAATTAATTTTAAAGCCTTCATCATCATGTACATGTGATCTAGTCTTAATTGTAACTGTTGAGAGATGGCTTGAATCCTGTTGAAAAAGCATCTTTAAGGATTGGCCACTCGAGCGGTGTCTCTGCCACTCGAGCAAAGACTCACCCAGGGAGTTCATTCATCAGCTGCTCAACACTCAGCTTGAGTAGTTTGGCATCTAGAGAGCTTCACTCGACACCCGCTCGACACTTAACTTGAGAGGGATGACAACCCTAACGTTTGCTCAAGTTTCACTCGACACTTCGCTAGAACAAATATTCGTAAATTAGGGCCTGTGCCTTTACAATATAAATATGAATGTTTCAACATTCATTTATAACTTTTGAACCTTTTAAGGCAACTTTTGTAGTTGAAAAGAGAAGTCCTCTTTGTGATATTCTTAAGAGTGTTTTGACACTTTGGAAATAGGATTTTGTAATCAATCTTTGTACTCCAGCATTTGTTGATAGAGAAATCATTGAGACCAACCCCGCCAGTGGACGTAAACTCACATTGAGCTGAACCACTTAAATCCTGGTGTTCTTTGTGTGCTTGTTGTTATTTCCTTTATTTTTGTTTTGCTTCCTCTATTATTTACTTCAACTTAGCCTTTAATAACAGTTCTATTCCCAACAAACTGGTATGAGAGTGCCAGGTTCTGTGCGAAGTCTTGAGGGATGGTTATGGCAAAGTTTGAAGTGAAGAAATTCGACGACCAAAACAGCTTTAGCTTATGGCACATCAAGATGAAGGCTTTGTTGCGACAACAAGGCTTGTCGAAAGTATTGGACGGGAAAGTATCTGATGATTCTCCTGCACCGGTAGGAGAAGATGAAGAGAAGGCACATAATATCATTTTGTTGTCATTATCGGATGGAGTTTTGAGGGAGGTTGCCGATGAGGAGACCGTTGCTGGTCTTTGGTCTAAACTTGAGAGTTTGTATATGAAGAAATCTCTCACCAACTGTTTGTATTTGAAGCAACGGTTATATATGCTCAAAATGAAGGAAGATACTCCTATATCTGAACACTTAGATGAATTTAATAAAATTATTATGGATTTTAAGAATACTGACATTAAGCTTGAGGAATAGGATCAAGCCTTAATTGTTTTGTGCTCGTTGCCTATATTATTTGATAATTTCGTGAATTCAATGTTGTATGGTAGATATACTATTTTCTTAGTAGATACGAAATCTATTTTGAACTCTAAGGAATTGAGAATTAAATTGAATTTGAAGGGATGGATAATCAAGCCAGTGGTTTGTTTGTTAAAGGTTCCTCTAGCAGGGGTAGATAAAATGACAAAAGTTTAGAGAAGAATAGAGGTAAATCCAGGGGCAGTTCACAATCAAAATTTAACAAGAAAAATGTTAAATGTCATTACTGTCATAAATTTAGTTATTACAAGAATGAGTATCCTAAACTGAAAAACAAAGAGGAAGGCACTAGTTCCTCTAATGCTGTTAGCGTTGCTGATAAAAAGTCTAACGACTTAGATATTATCCCAGGAATTAGTGGCTCAAGTAGTCGCTATGGTGACAAATGGGACATGGACTCAACTTATACTTTTTATATGTATCCCAAGAGGTATTGGTTCACTACTTATGAGCCAGTCAACAGTGGCTCCGTTTTAATGGGAAATTATATAACTTGTAAAATTGATGTGATTGGTTCAGTTATGATCAAGATGTTTGATGGGATTGTCAAGACATTATCTAACGTCCGACACATCCAAGATTTGAAGAAAAATCTTATTTTCTTGGGCACTCTTGATTCTTTGGGTTTCCGATACACCTGTGAAGGTGGAGCTATTAGAGTCAGTAAAGCCTCCATGATTGTAATGGGGTGAGATAAGACAGATGGTCTTTATTTTACAGTGAGAGGTGTAGCTGTAGTGTCTGGTTCAGATAATCCAAACTCAGACATTACCAGTTTATGGCACAAGTGTTTGGGTCATGTAAGTGAAAAGGGGATGTCTATTTTGAGTAAGCATGGTTTGTTGTGTGATCAAAAGATAGCAAAACTTGAATCTTGTGAATATTGTGTGTTTGAAAAATAGTGCAGGGTTCAGTTTACTATAGGGGTTCATAGAACTAAAAGTACTGTGGACTGTATACATTCTGATCTTTGGGGCCAATCTTCTCTTCCATCGAAAGGTGGAGCCTAATATTTACTTACTTTTATTAATGATTACTCACGGAAGGTTTGGGTTTATTTTCTAAAAAAGAAGAGCGATGTATTTGCTAACTTTAAATAGTATAAGATTTTGATTGAAAATCAGACAGGCAAGAAGTTTAAGCGACTCCGAACCGACAATGGTATTTGTGAATGTGACTTTGATGAATTCTACAAAGATGAAGGCATAGTGAGGCACCGCACAGTGAGACATACTCCACAACAAAATGGGATAGCTGAATGGATGAATAGGACTCTCTTGGAATGAGATCACAATATGCTTTCAAATGCCAGCTTGTCTAAAGATTTATGGGCTGAAGCATTCAATACAGTTTGCTATTTGGTTGACTGCTCCCCAGCCACAGCTATTGGTTTAAAAACTCCAAATGAGGTATGTTCTAGTATTCCCTCTGATTATTCAAATTTGAAAATTTTTTGTTGTCCTGCAGATTTCCATGTTAATGATGGAAAACTTAAGCCAAAGACAAAGAATGACATATTCATTGGATATGCCAGAGGGGTGAACGATTCAGGTTATGGTGTACTGATCCTAAATCATCCAAGTTTATAATTAGCAAGAATGTTGTATTGATGAACAATTCATGCTTAGTCCGAGAAATGAGTTTAATGTGTCTACAGGTGAAGATTAGGGTAATAGCAAGAAGGTAGAGTTACATGTTGAGGCTTCACAAGGGGTGTCAGGCGGCACCCAAGATCATGTTATTACTGATGAGTATGATCTTAACTTTGATGACGGCGCAAAGGGTGAGCAAGACTACAGTATTGCTACTGGTAGACAGAAGAGGCAGATCAAGCCACCTCAGAGATATGCTCATGTAGATATGATGATATATGCACTTACTACAACAGAGGACAAAGATGGTAAGGAGTCTTTCAATTATTCAGAAGATGTCAAAAGTAAGGAGTGTGCACAATGGAGTGCAGTGATGACTGAGGAGATTGAGTCTCTTCACAAGAACCAAACTTGGAATTTGGTTAAGTTACCTAAGAAGGAGAAGATTGTTGGTTGCAAATGGGTCTTCAAAAAAAAATCCAGGGTGTTACAAATGCAAGGTACAAGGCATGCTTAGTTGCAAAAGACTACAGTCAGAGAGAAGGCATCGACTTAATGAAGTTTCTCTCCAATTGTGAAACACAAGTCAATTAGGGTGTTGCTTGTAATGGTGTCAACGTATGACCTAGAGCTTCAATAACTTGATGTTAAAACAATGTTCCTGCATGGTTTGAAGAAATCATTTACATGAGCTTGAGGATGTCATTTACATGCATCGGCCGGAAGGATTCATTGTTCAAGGAAATGAAGATCATGTATATAGATTGAAGAAATCATTATATGATTTGAAGCAGTTTCTGAGGCAATGATATTAACGTTTTGATTCCTTTATGATAGATCATGGTTATGTGAGGAGTAACTATGATGGTTATATTTATCACAGGTAGTTATTTGATGGGTTTTTCATTTATTTATTACTTTATGTTGATGGTATATGCTTATTGCTGCTAAAAGCATATTTGACATGAGTTTGTTGAAAACTCAACTCAAAAATGAGTTTGAAATGAAAGATATAGGCGCTGCAAAGAAGATTTTGGAAATGAAGATTCACAGATATAAGAAAGCTGGAAAGTTCTACTTTTCCAAGGGAAAGTACATTGAGAAAGTTCTTCAGAGATTTTAATTCCAAATTAGTAAGTACATTACTTGCTATACATTTTAAACTTTCAGCATCCCTACCTCTTCAGATAGATGAGGAGGAACGGTTCATGGCTAGTGTTCCTTATTCTAGTGCAATTGGCAGTATTATGTATGCAATGGTTTGTACTCGTCTAGATATTTCACAGGCAGTGAATGTTGTTAGCAGGTACATGGCTAATCCGGGTAGAGCTCATTGGTAGGTTGTGAAATAGATACTCAGGTATTTGAGAGGTACTTCAAACCTTGGTTTAATCTTTGATAGAGAAACTGACTACAATTCAAAGGTTGTAGGTTATGTTGATTCTGATTATGATAGGAACTTGGATAAGAGATCAAGATCATTGACAGGGTATGTTTTCACTTTGTGTGATTCTGCTGTTAGTTGGAAAGCAACACTACAATCTACTGTTGCTTTATCAACTACAAAAGCAGAGTATATGGCAAGACCATTTGGTTGAAAGGTCTGATCAGGGATTTGGGATTACAACAGGATGTAATTTCAATGTTTTGTGATAGCTAGAGTGCAATACATTTGACCAAAAATCAAATGTATGTATCATGAGAGAACAAAACATATTGATGTCAGGTATCATTTTCTTCGAAAAATTGTTATAGTGATTGGTGTTCGGGGTATGTGATTCCCTTAGGGGATTTGATGGAGGGGGTCGGTTTCTTTGGTTAATGGATTCTTGTTAGGCTTGGTAGAATTCAAGCCAATATGGAGATTTGTTGAGAGTTGGCTTGAATCCTGTTGAAAAAACACCTCTAAGGATTGGTCACTCGAGCAAAGACTCATCCGGTGAGCTCAAGTTGGACACAAGCAGAGAGATTCGCTCGACACCCGCTCGACACTTAGCTCGAGCGGGATGTCTTCCAGAGAGTTCGCTCATTAGCTGCTCGACACTCAGCTCGAGCAGTTTGGCATCCAGAGAGTTTCGTTCGACTCCCGCTCGACCTCATCTCGAGCCCCTAATGTTCGCTTGAGTGAATGTTCGTAAATTAGGGCCCGCTCCTCTACAGTATAAATATGAATGTTTCAACATTCATTTATGACTTTTGATATTCCCAAGAGTGTTTTGACATGACTTTGGAAAGAGGATTCTGTAATCAATCTTTGTACTCCATCATTTGTTGATAGTGAAATCATTGAGACCGACCCCGCTAATGGACGTAGGCTCACATTGAGTTGAAACACTTAAATCTTAGTGTTCTTTGTGTGCTTGTTGTTATTTCCTTTATTTTTGTTTTGCTTCCGCTATTATTTACTCCAACTTAGCCTTTGATAACCTGTCTATTCCCAACAGTAACCATGCTGATTTATTCTTGTATTAATCACCAATCAAATTTACAAAGTTTCTAGCTAGCTATGATCACGGCCATTTAGTAATTTCTTTGGCTTCGTGTGAAAATTAGGCAATTCTTGATGGCTAAGATCAGAGACACAATATTATTTTATTTTAGAACAGATTACACATATATAATTAACCGAAATCCTGACCTGAGATCGATGGTTGAAACTTGAATTAATTCAGAGTTGAGACAAAATGAATTGTCAAAGTTTTAAACCCTAAGCAACGCATCATATCAATTAATTAACAAGGTCTGAACGAAATGATCAGTACATCCTGATCATTCGGTCATATATATATATGTTTTTTAGTATTAACAAAGAAAACTCATGCTATATATACAAATAAAAATGATAAAATGTCTGCGGTCACATGCATATATCATGTATTCTTTTAAGAGCTGTCAAGCACATGAAATACCAATAGAAGTGGCTGCAAACCGCTCTGAGGTTGACTTCCCTACCAAAGAACCGATCTCAGGAGAAATTCCGCTAAAATCTAACTCCGGAACCTCCGGTATCGTGTTAAGAGCCCCGGACTTGTCGTACACAACGTAAAACGTCCCTTCCTTGGACTGATTTTGAACGTTAAGTACAGAAGTAGAAGTTGGTTTTGGCTTGAACACAGACCTCAGAAGCTTTTGTAGCGAGCGAGAGATCTTCGAGTATTTCTTGGGTACGGAAGGCGGTGGCTGAGGTTTAGGAGGCGCTCGTCGATCGGGTAAATGCGGCATGGACATGGTCCGGCAGGATATGGCCGAGTCAAGCTGGCGTTTGAAGGAGTTGAGCTCAAATGAGTCGTAGAGACTGCTGCCACAATCCCATACAAGGGACTTGGGGTGTTCATGTCGTTTCTCTTTATGTTCTCGAGATTTTTCCATTCCTTCCTTGCTAGTCACACAGACAAGTACACAACGAGAGAGAGAGAGGGGGTGTTAGCAAGAAGATTCAAGGGTAGAGGATCTGATTTGAGGTCGATGGGGGAAGTGTTCTTCCTTTTCAAAGGGTTGGTGAAGCATCAATGGCGTTGGTTAGGACTTTTAGGCCTAATTAGTAATTAAAATAGAAATGGAGCCGCCTGAGTTAAAGCGTTCACGCCTTCCACATGTGAACCATCAAATTCTGTGTTTCCGTGTGACAGCTTTTCATTTCTTAAGCCTTCATTTATTGGGACAGATGGTTGCGCGTAGATGACTCTACTTCTTATTCTACCACAAAAATAAATATCGGAGATACTATAGTCTTTTGACCTTGACCAAACCAAAACGCTGGTTTGGGTGAGAAGAAAGGACCCTTTCTAATCATTATATATATTGACGAGTATTTGATGAAAATTAACCACTAAAAGCTGGCTCCCAAAAATATATATATATAAATAATTAAAAAAAAAAAGTGGGTAAAACGTATAAAAGATACGCAAGAGTTAGGCAGTGATGATTAGGTTGGGTGATATCATATATTTTATAAATAATTATAAAAAAATAATAATAAAATAATGAATAATAATGAAAAGTAAACAATAAATAATAATAAAATAAATAATAATAGTGAAATACTCTACCCAAACTAGCCTAATTCTCACGAAAGAAAAAGCCAAAAAAAAAAAAAAAAATCAATTTGATGCGTGTAGGCTATAATTTTGTTATACCAAAAAGCATTAACTCTCCCATTTACGGCGTTTAGTTAAGGTTGTCAAGGTAGAAAGCCGTTGGTCGACATTAATTAATTTGAAATTAATTATTGGAGCTTCTGATAGAAAAATGTGATTTGATAAGTTCTATTTTATTAGTGGATAAATAATTATAATAGAAAAATTTAATTTTAGAATTTAACGTATCATATTAAATTATGTTATTTTATAAATTTATTTTTATATTATATTATTTAATATTTTTTGAATTCGTATTTAAATATTTAATGTTATATGTATCTTTCATTATAAAAATTAAAATCGTGATCCGATAATTTGCTCAAAAAATTAGAAGATATCTCAACTGAAAGAATATATAAAATATGTATATATATATATATATATATATATATATGAGTAAACTCATAATAAAATGGACGTGCATGATCATCGGATGGCATTAGTGGATAAACAATTACCATGTATTTCCTACGTAGTAGTGTGCATATGCTTCTTAATTAATTAATTAATTAATAATAATAATAATAAATCTATATATATTGATAAGATAATATTTCCAAATCTTTTTATGGACCCACAGGCCTTTATGTGTTGATTAATGAGTCGCTCTGATATGATACACGGAAGCATGCAACTGTATTTCTTGTTTAATATCTGTTGGCGAGTCACATGATTTTATGCAAAGATCTATCCGGAAGGGGAAGATATTAGATCATGACTGCTGACACCAAATTATCCTTTTCTTATTTTATATAAGAAAATAAAATAAAATATGAGAATATAGATCACAGCTTTAATTTCCTAGCTCTTCCATGATCTACGCTTTTGTATTTTATACGTGTCCTCGCTAGTGGCTACGTGCTTTATTAATGCGAGGTTTCCAATAGGAAAGTCTTATATAAATTATTTGTAACAAAGTCAATTTTATTAATAAAGAATTTTTTTTTTTTTAAGGTTAGTCTAGTATTTTACAATGACTTACATAAAATTTGTATATTTAAATTTATACAAATCATTTCTCTTATTTTAATTAATGTCGTTTCCACGAGTCTCATAAAATAGGCTCAGGTCCGTACGTGAGAAGTTAAAAAAATAAGAAGGAAAATGCTAAACGTTCCACTCCTTGCTCTTGCTGGGAGATATCGCTTGCATTGTTTTTGTTTTGTTTTGTTTATTTTTGTTTTTACTTTGTGAATAAAGAAATGTTTTTTAATTATGTTGTAAATTTTTTTAAAAAAAATTACTTAAAAGTGTTAAAAAAATACATTTAAAAAAAGCAAAAAAAAAATACATGAAAATAACTAGCGAGAACAAGAAAAATGATACTCTTACCACTGATTCTTACAGCTCGATGTTACTGTTGAAATTTTTTATTTTATTTTTTAATTCTTCTTTTTACTTAGTAATTAAGAAAATATTTTTTAATAATATTTTATTTTTTATTTTTTTAAATATTTAAAAGTATAAAAAAAATACATATAAAAAAAGACAACAAAAAGAAGAAGAACAATTATATCTAACGGTAGCTCCCAGCGGTAGTTGGGAGCGATCCAAATAAGAAACGGCTGTTGGTACATTCCTTGCCCTCGTCAGTAGCCAGTTAGGATTTTTTTTATAATTTGTTATATATAAGTTATTATTTACTACTACACTTCATATCTGATAATTTTTATTTTTTATAAGAAGTGGGATGTGAAGCAATGAATAATAACTAATGGGAATTTTTTTTTTTTTCTAGAATATTTCGAGAACTATCAACTTTTTGCTTTATTGGGTTAATAAAAATATGTACAAGTCCCTTATTTTTTATGTCATTGGAAAAGAATAATGTTAGATAGCCCATCAAGAATACTGTTCAAAGTTTTCGTTTGTATATCTATTTATTTTTTAAAATGTTAAAAGTTATAACTTTGTGCATGCTAAAAAACTTTGTGAATTATAATCCTGTTGTGGCTGAAGTTCTAGCTTTGGAGAGAGCTGCATGTGGAGGTCTGTCTGGAAATTGGGATAGAAAATACTGTTTTTGAAGGTGATGCTCTTACAGTAATTAAAGATGTTCAAGGATTGAAGAAAATTAGTCTTAGTACGGACAGATTATAGAAGATATATATATTAAACGAATGTGAGATTCACGATCGACAATGGAACAACGGAAACGACGTTGGCATGTGATCATGGTCACTAAAGACGCCAACTGAGAATTAGAAAATCCAACACCATATATAGACACCAATGGGCCATATTGGCTAGCTCTACATGATTTTGAATGCATAATACTCGATCGGAAATAAAGAAAACTATATAGTTTAATTGAGGGGTACGTACTTACCCAACTCGAATTAGTCTAATTCCAAATTGATCTCAGAAGCTTAAGGCATATCACATTATCATTTAATAAACAACTCAGTTTGAAATCATGTGATCAAACACCAAAACATACTACAAAAGTCCCGGCCCATGCATGCATGCAAGCATGCTGGTATCTCGATCGGAAGAGTAAACTTCATGATTTTCGAGTAATAAAACAACTGGACCACCTGTTCATCAGGACCACATACGTACGACTAATTCCCAATCTCTATTCTAATTGACGGGAAGGTTAGCCTCAGCCACTAGACTTGTTTGCATTGGTATGTATGTATGTCATTTTCGGATGAGAATATTCCTAGCTACTTCAGTTTATAAGATAGATATCAGAAATTATGCTCGTATCCAATGTACCTAGCCAGCTATATTCTAATTGACAGGAAGATTAGCCTTGGCCACTAGACTTGTTTGCTTTGGAATATGTCTTTGTCGCTGAGAATAAATATATCAACTTCGGTTAATTTAGAGATCTAAAATGCTGTTATATATCTGTCAATCCAACATGTATTTAATTCCCGGCCGGCCCCTTTCCTCAATTATATCTTTTGGCCCTAATCTAAATAACACTGGCGGCCACTTCTAGCTAGAAGGCAAATGTTGCATTGTATCGGTGCGTGATCTCTAGCAGCCAATGGAGGATATGGAAATGGATTTACTGCTAATATTGAGAAATATACAACTCGTGCATTATTGTGAGCAGACAAAGCTATTAATATACCTGCAGAGAAGAATCGACACGTCCAGTTTTCAGACTTGGGACAGGATTAATTGGAGCTGACTTGGGAAAGATTGAGGGTCAAATCAATTGGCATGATCAGCAAAAGCAATTTGCAAACTCGAAAACTCCTATGATTATATAAGTACATAAATATAATTAGGCATATGTCTGGGCACATGTTTTTGCAGTGCCTTCTCATGTTACAGATAACCGAAAAAATCAGTGTCAAACCTTTGTTCAAATTCCAACAGGCTAAAATGGTATGGTTCTTCAAGCCAAGGGGGTGATTTATTATGAGCTTAACCGACCACTTCACTGCTAAAGAGCTTAAACTTGTTGGCATCAACCACCAGTTGTCTTACAGAAGAGAACGCGCCCATGATTCCTGTGCCTGTGAAGATGATCATAATAGAGACATTGATCAAGTAGGTGAGGGACGTTCGTGGAGGCTTGTAAGTCATGTTGTATAGAAGCATTGGGAGGACGAAATCCAGAGGAATGAAGCCAATTGCTCCTACTACAGCATTAATGTCTCCAAAGAAGGGAAGCATTGCTGCAAAAAACCCACAAAATATCATGTATAGCGTCCGAAGAATTAGCCGAGGAATAAGATTCCTTCTTGAAAACATCCCTTGTTTCACGTCAGCTGATTTTTTCTCCATGATCTCATAGGCAACTTGGGAATAAACCTGTATTACATTGGAGAAATTTACCTCAATACGACCTGAAACATTGTATGAACTAAAGAAATATAGCTTAAGAAATGTAGAGTGAATTTGGGATTCAGTAACTAGACAAATTAAAAAGAAAAATATATCTGAAAATATTAATTGTTATGTCATTTGCAAGCTTACGAGGCCAATGGCAAGGAGCTGAAGGAGAACAAAGATGACAGCAAGGCCAAGAACCCATGTTGGAGCCAAGGAAGGTCCTTCATCCGGCAGCAGGCTCTTGAGAATATTCGAGCTAGCTTTGTTTCCAAACACCCAATATCCAGACACTGCAGCCGAGTAGAATGTAATGAAAATTACGCTGTAGCACATCAAAAGGCCTTTTACCATCTTCCCAGTGGTAGGTGGAGCAAGAGTCGCCTGCATTGATGGTGTGGCATAATTAGAATAAAAAAGCACTGGCAACCCACTGCCTGACTCTATTTCTTCCATTGTTCATATCATCTGGACAACCTACTTCACTATTATATACCATTTTAGGCATGAATCAACACCTGCATTCCCAGCATGTGAGATTATGCATTTTGGTTAAATCAACCTGATCGATCATGCAGTGCCAGCCCAATTGTCCCCTAGTTCAAGGTGCAACATAGCCAATGCAGAACAAAGTTTTGAATCTTACAACTAAAGCTCCAAAGAAACCATAAAACTTCTATTCAGAAGCTGTAATTACTTGTATCTCGGGTAGTATCCCATTCCCAAAAATGGCAGCTATAATGGATATGGAAGTAAAGGCATTGAAAACTCTATGTAACTTCGAAGGTTCCAAGGAGTATTCCCTTGCAGGGGCATTTTTTGAGGTACCTGCAGACCGACAGATATTGGAACTTGTTTAATCACCGGAACAAAATGAGAGATAGCTACTGCGAAGTGCTACAGACACAAAAAGATTATACAAAATAAATCCACAAATTGATGTGGTTTCATAAAATCCATTAGATTTATTTTATAATAAAAATATTGACGAAATCCGTTAGATTTATTTTATAATAAAAATAATTTTACAATTTAACGTACCACATTAAACTACATCAGTTTGTGAGTATTTTCCTTTTGGAAAGTCACAAATTACAAAGTCAAAAAGCTCGTATTGCACTACCCTCTTGGTAAAAGTAAGTACACTGCACAAAGGTTTCAAACTTTCGAGTTATTGCCAATGTTTTGAATACTGTATTGGTGACCGTTTTGGTCGAGGCATTGAAATAAGATATTTTGGTACCAGTACCGTTTCGAAATAGTCTATATATAAATAAATTATATATATAAATTATCTTCTAAAATAATAGTCTATATATGAATAAATTATATATAAATATCTATATAGATATAAATTATAAATAGTCTGGTTTGAAGTGGGGGTCAAAAAATGAATTTGCAATTTGAAGAAATGAAAAAAAAAAAAAAGTAAAGGCCAAACTATTGGCTGGTACAGGCTGAAATATAGGCCGGTACGAGCCGAAACGGCCGAAATTCTGACCGGTACGAAATTATATCCTTCTATATACCGGCTACACCACAGAAACGAAATTCAAAACCTTGGTAATTGTTCTGATCTTGCTCAGTATAATAGGGAGATTTGCAATTCCATGTTAATGATAGGATGACATAAGCATGACACACGGATGATTTCGTATGTGTTTTATTTTTAGTAATTATACAGTTCTAAAGTGTGCAAGTTCACCCACTTCATTTGAAAAATAGTTGAGATAAACTATTAAAAAGTTAGTTTTTTCATATAGGTTCTAAATTTACCTACATTTTTCAAATTAAGTATGTGAATATTGTACATCCTAAAATTATACAAATCATTTCTATTTCAGTAAATACTGCATCTGTCGTATGATCTTGTTCATACATGCATATATATATGAGAAATGATTTGTACAAGTTCTCAATAAACAAGTCTAGTACAAGCCTTTGTAAAAAAATTGAATCCTACTATAAAAAATTATAAAAAAAAAAAGTCCACTTTTTTTTGCGAGGGTATACACATGCATTTATACTGTAGATTATTGCATTCCAAGAGCCATAAGTATGGTTAAAGCTTTAAAAGTCCATCTTTTAATGACAAGTTTTCTCCATATATAATACATATTATGCATGGTTAGTTTGATTATTACGTACCTGCATAAATACAAGCAGCAACCACAAGGAAAGTGTAGCCCAAGCTGAGAAGAAGCGAACCCAGGTTGATGTGTCTGAGAGAGTGAAAGGTTGGAAGTTGTGAGAGAACTATCATTGCAAGCGTCACCATTGCTATGAATTCGTACAATTTCAGGGACCCGTTAGGAACGAGGTTCGAATAGACGATCTTTGACGGCCCATTAAAAGAGATAAAAAAAAGACACACAGGAAAAATGTAAAAAAGTTAATAGAAATTAATACCAAAATGAAAAGAAAAAGAGTAGCATTAATTTATATCAAAATTACATCTTTAATTAATTTGTTCCAATATGTAATAATTCAATAGAAGAAAATTAAGTAGCAACAGTCCTTGTGGGACCATAATTATTCCAACCGATGTTGAAAATTTGAGGATCGAGATCATGACTGAATTGAGCATTAAATTGATGGTATTATGTTTTTATTGTTGAATATCTGTGTGTTGATTACGGATCATAGCATCAACTTGTCCCGTACCAACTCCAAATGATGATTGTTTTTCACAACTTTTTATTATTATTGTTGTTGTTGTGAATAATCAGATAAAAAATAGTAGAAATTAAAAAAAAACAAATAACCATACTTCAAGGCATTCTGCTGCAAGTAGAATTGCTCCTATTCCAATTCCAGTGTTGATAGCCGTCTGAATGAATATTACAAAATAAAACATCCATCCCGAGCCTGTTTAAGAAAGCGCGCACACAAAGTAAATCACTTTTTTCTTGTTATTATTATTTATTTTAAACTACGTACTCAGATTAAAAAATATATATATATATATATAATTGATCCTTTTAAAACATCTAACCTCAAAGATGAGTTCACCTCCCCACATATATGTATGTATACTTTTATGCATAATATTATTAATACTGAATAACAATCCCATTTATCAGTCTTTTTTTAATTTAAATTCTAAATTACATCAGCATATATAATTATATGAATAAAATTATAAATATAGATAGAATTTTCCTTAGCCGTGTAAGCTACTTGAAAAATAAAAATCAAAACGACCTTTCAAACGGTATATATCGAGTATGTACACCGCGTGCATACCGCTTATTTATAACTATTTCGTATAAAATTTAAATTTTTTAAGATTTTTAATAAAATTATAAAATGACACAAGGAAAAGGAATATAAATATAAATATATATATATATATATATATATATCTTACGAATATGGCTATTAATGATATCATTAAGATTACCCCGCCACGTGCAGTGGTACACCACATTCCTTGATATTTTCTAGTCATTATCACATTGCTTTATTAATTTCCCAAAAAAGAATTAATCAAAATACGAAAATTTGTTTAAAATTCCGAATCGTTCGAAAATGTTGCTGTGATCGGTGATCGTATTATATAAGACGTAAACGCAACTTTTTCGCAGCAAGTGAAGGAGAAAAAAAAGACTTTTTAAAACTGGAAAGAAAACGTTTACGATATTTTATACGGAAGGAAAAGAGTTTTGGTGCGGCGTTGATTTACCTAACACGTCTGCGGCGAGCTCTCGGAATCGGATGTGTCGGCGACCTTCTTTCTCACAGTGTTGGAGCACCTTCGTCATGAGGTAGTATGAGTAAAAAGTCACGATGCCCATTACCGTCAGGCAGAAGAACCCTAGGCCCCACCCTAACCCTCTGAACACGAACGGCAGCGCCAGTATCGTCGGCCCCACGATCGCCGTTGTCAGATGAAAACCCGCGTGCCACCATTGTCCTATAAGAAAAATCCAGAATCTATTTCATTTACATATATATGTCGGAGAAAATCCCTTTTTATATAATACACTGTTACAGAGATTGCTCCCAGGGGAGGAGGGACGTGACACCTTTTGATTGGAGGACGAAAACGGCCCCGGCGTCTTCTTCCCGGCTGTTCTCGGGGAATGGGTCAACTCGTGGACGTTCACCCATATATTGGTATATATATATATTATATATACATATATATATATATATATATGCGAGAGAGGAGGAGGGAGAGGGCGGGGGCGCAAGATATGGTATGGCGGTATCAGTCAAGAGATCAGCATGTTAGTTTTAAGACGGAGGAGGAGATACCGGGTGTTGGAACAGGTGGGGGGTTCTTAGGATGCTTCGAAACAAAGCTAAAATGCACCGTGGGGTAATTTGTGCTCTGCCGATCGACTATGTATAGAATATAGAAAAAGATACAAATCCTAAAGCATCGCATTCGATATTTGCATATAAAACGAGATAATTGAGATGGAGACTTGGGAGTACAACAGCTATTTAATTAGGAGGTTCTTCGTCAACTATGAAGTAGACAATATAGAGATATAACAATATATAGATTACAGATAATAGAATATATATATATATATATATATATATATATATATATATATATATATATATATATATGGATTTGTAAAAGTGACCGGTGGGCTCGAGAAACTAAAAAGGAATGCTTTTGGCATTTTCATCCAAGGAAATTGCTATAAACCGTCTGTCCATTTTGCCATCTGCATTCATATTAAATTATTAAAAAATTATTTATAATTTATTGTTTACGCGCCATTTGGATGTTGAGATTAATCATTTCTTCTATTTTTTTTTCAAATATCGTTTAAATATAAATATTTTATAATTTCAAGTTTTTAAATTTTTTTTATCTAATCATTATTTAATTATTAAAATTTTCTAAATTTTCAAACAAAACACAAAAGATAATTTAGTTTTTTAATTCTAAAAAAAATATTTTAACAATATTTTAATTTTATAATATTTTTATTCAATTTTTATTTACTCTCATTTTCTAAAATCTAATAAAATATTTTAATTCAAATTATTTCACTACTATTCACATATCTTCCATCTTTTCCCAACATCTAAACGAGACCAAGGAGCAGCAGAGGGACAGGGAAAGGTGGTTACTTTGTTTGGTTTTCAAATTCAGTTGAACTCAGTTGAGTTCAGTCTAATTTTAAATTGAGTCTAATATTCATATACCTAACTCTCAAATTATTAAACTCATTCTAACTCAAAAACTTCTTACACATGAGACTCACAATCATTTTAAACCTAAAACATTTTTATATGTGGGATCCACAACCTTTTTCAATTTTTCATAAAAAGTATTAAACTCATCTTAACATTTAAATATATTTTAAACTCAGTTTAAATGGGCTCCGTATAACTCTCTCTACTACTCAACTCATTACTATTCATAAAGAACTCAACTCAGTTGAGCTTAACTCAACATTCAAACGCGGACTAAGAGGATGGTAACAGAATTTCTTTTATAAAACCAAAGTTACAAGATTACCCATGATTTTTTTTCATTCAATTATTAACAATATAAGGAATTTAATATTTAAATATAAAGGACAGTATTTTCCTACCAATTTTTTTAAAAATTATTCACAACTCATTTTAAATCATTGTAATTGTGAAACTTTATTTTAAAATAATTTTAATTTTACATAATTACATTTGATTTAAAACAGAGTTATAAAAAAATTATTACTTCATCATTTTCCTTCTCAAGATAAACACGTAAAAGATAGTTTTATACCATTTATTATTATACATGTGAGTTTCTTAGACAGTATTAAATACTTTGTAAAACTGATTATCTCTTTCAAATAGAATTTTCAAATTCACATAAAAAAAAAATAAAGGGAATTAAGTTTCAAACTACTAACTGTACTAAAACATCATAAGCAAGCATGGGGTTATATTAGAGCTGGGCAAACTTTCAAAATTTCTGACTTCGATTCCGTCTCTGACGGAGTCAGAGTGGTCGGATTTTGGAGTTAGAGTTCGGAATAGCTTCGAATAGGAGTTGGAGTTGGGAGCTTCATGACTCCGAATTTTTTAAAAAAACTTAGATGTAATATCTGAGTTTTTTTTGTGTTGTATGCATGCATAGTACTTGATAAAATGTGTAAGAGATGTTACTCCTTTAATGAACACTTGCAAGTATAATTCTCAAAACTCTTCTGTAAATTCATATGGATTCTTTACAATATAATCTTAATTTAGTAGTTTTCAAACATGCAATTTGATCAAAGTGTAACTTCATGATTTCGGGCTGGGCAAATTTTGTGTAGCAAGTATTGAAATTTACTCTTCTTTTTTATTTTTTTGTATATTGGAGCAAGTATTGAACATTATAAATTTTGTGTAGTATTATTTTTTGAGTACTAGTGTATTGATGTTTGTTAAGTTTTACTTATGTACATTGTTTAGAAGTGTATTCTCAAAAGTAAAACTTGATAAATATAACTATTAATTACATAATTGTTGTGCTGTTCTCACACGTCTCTCGGCAAGGCACCAGTGTGTTATGATCAACATTTTGCTTTATCAAATGTGGTCTTTTGGCATGACTCATTATTGGTGCATAAGATCAACGTACCATCATTGACATGAATAGTATCTACACATGCCCTCTTGCAATAAATAATTTTATATTAAATAGAATTATTAAAATATCTTATATTTTATATTAAATGAATACCATGTTATGAATAAAACAAATAATCCATTCCCTAGCAGGCTACAACTGAAATTCATTTAGAAAGAGGTACTCATGGTTCATCTCAAATTCAATACAAAATAATAAAGATAAAAGAAATGATATTTGTAATCGTTAAATGCGCAAGCGCTGTATAATCTTTTTGAAAAAAAAATAAATAAATACGAGACTCAAGTAAAAAAATATTTCCAGTGGAGTCTATATTGGAAGACCACATATATCTTTACATTAATTTAAATGTTTAATATAACCTATTTATTTTTCAAACTAATTTTTTGCTTCTAATTTATTTTTTCAGCTTCTTTAATTGTGATATGGATCGTCCACAAGAGGATGTGGCGGATGCTAATGCTACAACTCCTACACCGGTGGGTACTTCCACCCCTAGAGCCACATCTAGGGCAGCTACATCTAGATCAACTACATCTTGTGCGAGTAGTCGACTCCCACTCCCAGTAGATATAGAGGATGAAGATATGTTCAACAAAGAGGACGAGATAACCATTGAGCAAGATCAACCACCACAGCCTTCTAAAAAGAGGTGATGGACATGAGAGCATTTCACCAAATTTCCTGGTGATATTGCGAACCTGGTAGCAAGATGTCATTACTGTAGATCACTTTGTTGATGTCATTCGAAGAAGCAATGCACCAGTGTGTTAATAACACATCAAAATACTTGCCAACGATATAAGATAGCGAAAGGATTGGCGGCCACTAATCAGACCAACCTCAGTTACCAAACTTCTACAGCCACTGATGGTACACAGACTAAGAAATTGGTCATCTCTCAATACAGTAAGAAGATGTTGAGGGACATGCTTGTAGAGATGATAATTATTGATGAGATGCCCTTTACCACAATCGAGAAAAGAGGCTTTCGAAAGTTTCTAAACTTTGTTGAGCCACGATTTCTCATTTCATTACGGTATACGGTGATGTGAGATTATATGAAGAGGCATGTGAAAGACAAGGCGGAGATGAGGAAGATGTTTATTATCACTAGCCAAATAGTGTCGTTTACGACTGACACATGGACTTCCATTCAGAACGTCTGCTACATGTGTATCACAGCACACTACATTGACAGTGAGTAGATTTTGCATAAAAAAATTATTGGTTTTAAAGATATTGTGGATCATAAAGGTGCATTCATTGGGGCGAAGATGGATGATTGTTTAAAAGACTGGAGAATTCGAAAAGTGCTGTGTATTACAGTTGGCAATGCTAGTGCCAATGAAACAGCAATTGATTGGTTTAAGCGGAACATGACGATGAGAGATGATGTTATTTGGGCCCACGAGTTTATTCACGTTCGATGTTGTACTCATATTATCAACCTCATAGTTGTTGAGGGGTTAAAAGAAGTTGTTGATTCCATTACCCGAGTCTGCAGCATTGTACAATATGTGAAGGGTTCCCCTAAAAGGCTTGCCAAGTTTAAGGCAATAGCAGAAGATCTTAAGATTGAATGTTCTAATATGTTGTGCTTGGATGTTCCGACTTGATGAAACTCTACATTCATGATATTGGATGTGGTACATAAGCACCAAAAAGCATTCGAGCGGATGGAGGTCGAGGATGGGGGCCTGAGATATGTTTTGTTGGAGCCAGCAGGACAGGGGCTCCGTACACCAAACGCACATGATTTGACTAGTGTAAGCTACTTTGTTGAATTTTTAAGAATTTTTTATGACATAACCATGTGGCTATCTGGATCCAAATATACGACTGTAAACTCATTTTTCAGCGAGCTCTCGGAGTTTCACTTCCACTTGGAAAATAGTTGTACTGACTCTGGTAGATTGTTATCTATTATGGCTACGAGGATGAAGACCAAATATGATAAATATTGGGAGAATATTGAGAAGATAAATAGATTGCTATTTGTGGCTGTGATCCTTAACCCCCGATATAAGCTGGTCATTCTAGAATTTTGGGTAAATTCCGTCCTCGAGGTAATGAAGGTTGCAGAGTTTATTATAGTGCTAAAAAGTGATATTGATGACCTATATAATCACTACAACAATAGTTGTCAACCTTCATCTGCAACTGTAGCTCCTCACATTCGAGGCCGACGGGGTCAACAGCTTCCTCAGGTGATACTGACCCATCTGTAGGGGTTAGAGGCCATTGTATTATCCAGCAGTATCATCAACTCATGTCAACAAGGAATATTATGCATTGTACATCTGAGGTTGAACGATATTTTATGGAAGCTGTCGAGGAACCTGATGATGTATTTCATCTATTAACTTGGTGAAAAGTTAATTCCACCAAGTATCCAGTCCTTTCTCGTGTAGTCCGAGATGCGCTAGCCATTTCTGTCACTACGGTTGCCTCAGAGTCGGTATTTAGCACTAGAGGTCGCGTGTTGGATGCTTATCGGAGTTCATTGTCACCGTCAATCGTGGATGCCCTCGTTTGCACACAGAATTGGATAAGTGAAACGCTCATTGGACTAGATATCGTTGGCATTGATGCCGAGAGCTATAGGCTTAAATCGGGTAAATTTATATGCTTTTAAATTATTATTTAATTATTTTTAATGTTTCTAACTTCTACTTTTTATGATTTTATAGATATAATTGTAAATCCTAACATAATTGCCGATGACTGAGAGTCTGAGACGGACGCCCCTTGAGAGTTGAGATGGAGTTGAGAGAACCCCCTTTCTTGGTAAGAATGAAATTCTATTTTTACCGTTTTCAGTTTTTTTTTATCAATTTTTTTTCATTTATTGATTGCAACTTTCTATCTTCATTTCAGGCATGATCACAGATCAATGGACTATTGAGATTTGAGTGACATGAGCATTTAATATTTATATCAATGTTGTTATTACGTTATAAATGAGACTGTTATAACTTATGGCTACATCATACATGTTATTTAATTTTTAAATTATTGTATTTAAGCTTTTTTTTCTTTTCAGTATTATTTATTTTTTTACAGATTTGGACTTGGGTTTTGGTGATCATATTTAATAATTTATGTAATTATATTAAGTTGTAGTTACAGGTTTGGACTTGGGCTTTGGTGCTCATATTAATCTTAATGTATTATATTTATTTTTAGATCAAGTCGTAGACACACCTACCTCTGTAAATAGTGTTATGTCATGTAATGGATCAAATTTATTTTTGCATATAATTTATTTAACAAAAGAAATTGACCACATTATTTATTTAAGTACTATTATTATTATTATTATTATTATTATTATTATTATTATTATTTTAGTCCAATAGACGGTCGGAGCTCCGATTGGAGGTCGGAGTCGGACTCCGATTCCATTCGGAGTCGGAATCGGAGCAAAAATTTCATTTCGACTCCTGTAGGAGTCAGAGCTTGGAAACGACGACTCTGACTCAGTCGGAGTACAACCCTAGGTTAGATTAATTCTTAATTGCTATTTATCATTCCTATACCACATGCCAACATATAATTTATCATTTGAAAAATGTTTGGGCCACCAAAAAGTGGTTTCGAGACATTTCCTCAATTCAATTTTTTTCTTTTTTACTTAATGATGAAGGAGAGATTTTTTAATGATATTACAAATTTTTCTTTTTAAAATATTTAAGATATAAAAAAAAATATATGAAAAAAAATTAAAAAAAATAAATGACCTTATTGGGAGCATTCCTCCATGAGAATCCTCTGTAAGTGTGTGCTATCCTTGTCATTTTCATTCTTTTTTCTAAACACAAATATCTACACATAAAAGGTTGCTTTGTAACTTTGTTCTGTGTTCGTTGGAATCGGTAGGACGATCACTTTTATGCCGTATCGCTGTACACAGCATGTCCTTCACTCCCTTTCACCAATAGGCTATAGCTTTGAATAACGTGTGCGTGTGGTTTGCTCCTTGCTCCCTAGGACAAAAGGAACCGACACAGGCAATGATTATTTTGAAAATATTAAAAATCTATCTGAAATTTGTTCGGATAAATTTAAACAGTGATACGTTGAAATGAAAATAAAATATTATATTTAAATATTATTATTATTTTAAGATTTAAAAAAATTAAATTATTTATTATATTTTAATTAAAAATTTTAAAAAATTATAATGATTAAATAAAATAAAATAAAATATTTTTTATATCCAACGAGTATTTGCCAACGAGTAAAAATAATATTTATAATTTTAAGAATTAAGAATTTTATATATTTTAACAAATAGACAAATTTAAAATTTATATAAAAATTTATTATTATATATTTTATTTTAAAAGAAGTGTACGACTTACATAATCAATGCACCTCACTTCTACAATTATTTTATTTTTTAAATCTTGATGGAGGGGACGGAGTTGAGGTCAATCCAAGTTCGGTTTACTCGCCTGCGGACTAGAGGTTGGACAAACATCACGGTAATTGATGATCACTAGGAAGACAAACCTCTACGATTTATTGGGTGTCATGCCACAATATAGGCATCCTAAGGAGAGTATTCATTAATTATCTTTTAATTATTATTATTTTATTATCTAATTGATTTTATTATTATTATTATTATTTATATGTCAAAACTATAATACCACATTAAACAATATCTTCTAAAATTCGTAAGAGACTACCACAAATTAATGTTCTTATTAACTTGCCTTGCTTATTAATTCCTAAAATTTCTACACTTCATGTGGCGCCCACGACCTCCATGTAAAGAGACAAGGGAATCGAGATGTCGGGATGATGACAACAAGATCATACATCCCAACGTTAGTACCAAGTGTGTGTACATGCAACAGTATACAAAAACAACGCAGCGGATAATTAATACAACTAAGTACCAGAATTGCTAATATAATTTAAACAATCAGTTAAAATGTTTAAAAATTATACAATCATCCAAAATAAATATTTGACAAATCTTAAACCAAAACGAGTGATCCCAGATCACTCCTCGGGCGGAGCCGAATCCTCAGGCTCACCCTCAGTCTCATATGCATCGAAATCTGCGTTACCACAAAATGGTACCGCAGGTAAGTATAAACCAAATAACCACGAGATAAAAATACATTAATGCTACCAATATGCATGCATATGATGAGATATGCATTAAATCCAAAAAATAATATTTTCTCCGAAAATAGATATTTTTTCAACACACGCCAAAATCTCATTTTGGCCCAAAAAGAATACTCCGTCATTTTCTCAGAAAATGACCCAAATCAATAAAATCTCATTTTCCCAGAAAAATGAATTACATAAATATCTTTTAACCAACACACGTTATTTTCCCAGAAAACAGTCAATTATTCCATTAACGAATGCACCATGATCTCCCCTAGGGATCATCCGCACGTCCTGGCTACGTAGCGATGCTCAGTTCCGCGCCCAGCGCGTTCGTGGCCAAGCACCCACTACGCAACGAGCGATGCCCAGTTCCACACCCAGCGCGTTCGTGGCCAAGCATCCTCTAGCCCCCACCAGCAGAAGGGCCACGGAGTCGGCACGAGACTATCTCGTCCGATCCCATCGTCACCCAGCGACAATCCAGGGGACGTCACTCAGTATATTCCGCTCCCGAGTGACCAGAGGAGCTCCACCGAGATAATACCCCATCTCGGCTTGGGGTCGTGATACACACGCACCCAAAATCCTTTAACACATGAAAACTCAGTTTTTATGAAACACATGAACATGAATGCATGTACACGAAAACCCAATTTCCTTTACAAACATGATCATGCGTGCAATATGCCATGTACATGAACAACAACACAACAACCATCAATTCACAATACCAACCAAACATACAACTCCATCCACAACCAATCCGACCCCCGAACTCCTTGAACTCAGTCCGGCATGTCCAACCAGATCACAATAATATGAGTTAGTACAAAAATATATTTAAATCATGATAGTTTTTTGGAAAAATACTTACAGTGCTATATAATAATTTCTGAAGGATCATGGAGCTGCAAAAGGTGGCGACACAGTAACGTAACCGTGTAAAATACACTGTGGCCGTGGGTCTCAAATACCCACTTTTGAATGGGGACAAACTAAGACCCGAAATTGATAGGTAGGGCCTACAGAGATCGGTGAAGCCAATGGTGGTGGTGGTTTGCCGTGGGTGGCGGCGCAAATAGTGGTTTTAAGGCCAAAAAGTTAAAATCGGAGATGGGCTTGGTTGTGCTTCACCGGTGACAAATCAGAGCCGGGGTTGGGTCCATTGGGTTGCTAGGAGGTCAAGGATGAAGTGGTGAAGAGATGGTGGCCGGAAGTGGCGCGACGGCGGCGCGCGAGCTCAAGGAATGCCACGGCTTGTTGTGGTGCGTGGAGGCTGTCGGCGGCGAGAGGGAGGCTGGGATTTACAGGGAAGGGTCGCCGGCCGGTGGGGGAGTGAACGGGACGGGCGGTGTCGCGCACGGCGGCACGACGGCGGTGGGTTGGGTGGAAGGAGAAACGCACGGGGAGAGAGCGAGGGAGGACGCAGCGTGCGGGGAAGGAAAGCACAAGAAAAAGAAAAAAGAAAGGAAAAGAAAAAAAGAAAAAAGAGAGGAAAGAGAAAATAGAGGGAAAGAAATGAAGTCTAATCTTCATATCTTGGGTCACAAAAAAATGATCCAACGAAAATAATTTTAAAACAGCAAATCACTTAAATTAAATTAAACGTAATGATACAATGAAAATAAAATAATTAAATATCACAATCAATTAATTTAAAAAGAAAAACAATTTAAATGTACAACAATAAATAAATATTAAGAAAACATAACAATTTAATTTCACAATTTAAAGATCATAAAATAACCCATTTAAAATATCCGATAATTATAAATTAAGAGAATAAATTTTTGAATTATTAAAAATAATCTTTCAATAAAAATACACTAAAATATATGGTGTTATACTTCAGTTCCATTTTTATGGGGTATCATGTTATCTTTGAATTGCTGTATTTTATTATTATTATTTTTTTTTTTTTTTTGAATTTGCAAGCGCAGGGGAAGTGGAGCATTTTTTATTTTGGAGAAAGGCATTCCACGTTGGCTTCGCTTCTGAATGCTAGTGATCAATGAGTTCAACATATATTCAGTTAAGAATCTTTAGGTATGTCTTGTGATAGAAGCAACGGATAAGAACATTAGGCATGCAACCCCATGAGAACCAACCGGTTCAGTACCCGGTCCGACCCCATTGGCGAACAAACCGACCCGGCCCGACCCATATCATTCGGGTCATGCCTTTTTATTTATTTATTTAAACTCTGTCCGCCTACTACATGCCACAGTGGGAAAGATAATTGCTATTGGTCTCCTTTTCAACATAATACAGGTCAAATTTGTACAAAAACTAATAACAAAATGTACAAAAGCTATCTATTACCAAAATTATCTAAATTACAAAATACAAACATCAACTAATAGAAGACTAAGGAGTATCAAATTATAGCAGCTTCTCATCCCTTCCTCCATATCTGTCATTATGAAAAAGTCAACACTAAATCAATAATGACACATCAAATAATTCAAGTCAACACTAAAGTGGTTTAGTTTCTCTAACAAATGAGTGAAAATGAAAAGCATACCATCATGCAAACTATAAGTCTTGAGTTACTTCTCATCAATATAAGTAAAACTTGATTTTGGATCAAATTCTAAAAAAACACATGATAATTATTAAGTGATATAAAATAAACATTATAAAAATTTTAATAAATATGTAAATAAGAAATAAGTTTATTAGCCAATTCCGCCTCAAAACTTTTAATATTATCCAAGGAGGCACGAAAATCAATGGAAATTGGATCCTTCAACCAATTTTGTGTACAAACAAGTGATTCAACTAGTCTTGGAGATAGTGAACTATGAAATGGGTCAAGCACACGACCTCCTGCACTGAAAGCTGACTTAGAAGAAACAGTAGAAACAGGAATGACCATTACATCCCGTGCAACTCTTGTCAAAATAGGATACTTTACTTCATTGATCTTTCACCAATCTAAAATATCAAGATTTGGAGCTCGTGTCTCACAACCATGTTCCAAATACTGATCGATCTCATATTTGTTCATCAAATTAGAATCAATAATTTCTTACTCATACTCAACCCAAAAACTTTGTTGAGAATCAGAATCGATCATATTAGGATCAACTGAGGAAGGAGGCTCAGAATAGGAAACTCCACTTAAACTCTCATATACAACACTATACTCTCTGTAAATGTCAGTTATCAATTGTTTCACTTTTACAATCATTTCTTTGACTAAATTATCACCATATATTGTTTTGAACAAAAAATGCAAAAGACTAAATTTGCATCTTGGACCAAAAACAATAGCAATAAATATCACCAAGTTAGTCTTTTCGATTGATCTCCAATATTTTTCATACTTAATCTTTATATTTCCGCCATACATTTCAACATTGCATCATTACTTTGACTCATTTTTTATAAATGTGATTGGATACCACAAAACTCCTAAAAATATCTATTAGATGTGACATACAAAGAGCCAAAAAGTCTCACAATAGCATCATAAAAAATCTTCAAAAACTTTATCATTACTCTAACTCTCTCCCAATCAATAGAGTTTGGGGGCTCAAGTTCACACTACGACAATAACGAAAAAAAGAATCATTATCATTCTCCAACCGCAAAATAATTTTTTAAATATTTTTATAACTTCTAGTATTAGATAAGTCGAATTCCATCTTGTAGAAACTTCAAGACATACCAATTTTGTACAACCAATTTTTTCCTTCTCTATACACTTCTTGAATTTATCCATTATTGTGAGAGATGATCTAACATACATAACTGCATTGTGCACCCTTGTGATTGAATCATCACAATCTTTTAGCCCATCATTCACAATGAGGTTCATAATATAGACACAACACCTTATGTGAATATTCTTTCCTTCCAACAAATGACCTCCTACGAACTTCCTCAAATACTCGATGGCAACATCATTTGAGGAACCATTGTCAACTATAACAATAAAGATCTTGTCAATACCTCAATCTTGTAGATATGAATCTACACACTTTCCAATAGTTTCTCCTTTGTGGTTAGAGATCATACAAAAGTTTATAATTCTTTTGTGTAGTTTTCATTTACAGTTAATAAAGTGTACAGTAAGACACATATAATTTAAGTTTTAAATCGACGTCCATGTGTCAGTAGTTAAACTAACCCGCCCAATTGTCTTAAATATTTTTCTTAACTTTTTCATCTCCATTTTAAATAGTTTAATACAGTCTCTCGTTGCAGTGGTTCGAGATGGCACTTGGAAACTTGGTTCAAGTGATCTACATACCTTCCTAAATTCCTGGACTTCTACTATTCTAAAGAAGTTCATTGGAAATTATTATTTTGGCAATTACCATTCGTACATTTTCTGAATCAAACTTATGTGCATTTACCGAGTTATTCACATCACTATCTCCAATTCCCTCAAGAACCCCCTCACAACTCATAATCTGTTAATCCATAAGTCTGATTTTATGAGGATGTTGCTTACAAGTACCAAGGTGCTACAGCATACTTGATACACCATGTCTTTTGGGATGACGAGTAAATCTTGTGACAATAATTACACTTTTGGGTCATTTAAAGGGCATCTATCTATTTTAGTGAAATGGTCCCACATTGATGAGGGGTTCTTATTTGTAGGGGTGTCAAATCGTATTAACGAGTCGTATTCGTGTCGTGTCAAGGCATGTATATTATACTATATTAGTCAACCCTAACTCGACTTGTTAAACTTATCGTGTCAAAATATCAAACTCTAACACGACTCATTAATATAACAGGTAGTGTCGTGTCAACCTGTTTTGATCCGTTAGTGAATATTACGAAATAAGTTAACACGACCTGAACCATTTCGACCCATTTATATAAATGAGTTGAACTGATCCGAAATTAACCCGTTGGACATATTAAATTGAGCATAATTTTATATAAATGTTAAAATCATAATATCTATAAAAAAAATATAAAATTAACTACAAGTCTAAAATTACAATCTAAACAATAAAAATACCGAAATTAAAGTCCTAACAATTTTACTTTTAGGTATAAGGGTATAATTATAAGTTTAACTTTCTTAATGGGTCATAATGGGTTATAATGGGTCAAAACGAGTTGATACGTTATCAATCTGTTAAGCAATCCTGTACCCGTTATTGTCGTGTTATATTCATGTTGGGTTAACGGGTCATGTCACATATTGTCACCCCTACTTATTTGCCCTCCTTATACGAGAAGTGAGACTTGTGTCACTAGATAAGTTAATATTTGAAATTATTTGTGATCAGTTTTCTAAAAGAATAATAGTCTTATTATCTCTTAAATTTGTATGAATGTCACTTTTGAAGCAAGTCATATATAAAATGACATATAATATAACATACAAAAATCAAAATATTATTGATGCTAAAAGAATCTTTCTAATTAAGATATTACCATTTGGGCACGACAACACAAAACATTAGTGAATAATAACAATAATAATGATAATAATAATAGATAATTTAGATTATTGTCTCAGCTGGCTGAAGTTTGGTGGAGATAACACAGAACTCAGAATCTTTAATCAGCTGCTGTAGGCTTGGCTTTACCAAGATTTTATGTCCAGTTTTAAGTTAGAAAGAGACAAAGAAACCATTTTCTATCACCACATAAGGCGATCTCATGAAGATCCAATTGATTCGTTCTAATAAATCGGAATTACATAGACTAAACTATTAGCCACAAGGATTTATTACATATATTACTTGGTGCTTTGAAACATCATTCCATATAAAAGCAAGAGCTCAGCACAAAAGATGTATAAAATAAGGGTAAAAACACCACCTTGAAGAAAAAAAATAGATTATTTCCAGAGATCAGTATATAAATTAATCTTGTGAGATGGCAAATCAGAATTTCTGACACACAAAACGACATATTTTCAAACACCACCTCCAACCAATAAAATTTTCATACAAACAGTCAGAGTCTATATATCTTACCTAAATTATACAAATGCAAATTAGCTAAGGGCAGGGAAAATTAACACAAGAACAGAACAGAGTGCAATTATGCAAATATGTTAATGCAGGCTCTGCAACTGGGCAATGCTTAGGCTGCTTCCTCACAGTGTTAAGTTGCCTCTATCCTTATCTTGCTTGTTAAGTCTACAACAAACATGTGCCCATAATTTTCGATTCTAATGACAAATAAGCATCTTTAACTCTGTTATTAAAGAAAGGAGATATTTTCGGTGATCAGTTTTGACGGATAATGGAATGTTTAAACCCGTATGAGAGTTAGACCCGATGAACCCGACTTTATTCGGGTGGTCCATGTCGGATATCACGGACGGATTGGGTTTAGGTTCTTTTATGCATAGGCCTAAAGAGAATGATCAGCTCCATTATTGAGCTTTTTTTATCAGCAATATTTCTTTAAACTAAAAGAAAATACAAAATGAAGAAGTGGGCAACCATGACAAATACTCTCTTATAACATACACAATGCATAGAAATGTGAAGAAAAAACAGTCATGGTATCAAAAATATGATACGAGACCATATTCCTCAATTCCAACGAGTAAAGTTGTTCATCTAATCCATTCAAATGAGTAAAACTATTCATCTGGACCAGATTTTTTGTTATCTCGGTCCGAAATCCAAGCAACTGGATGTTTTAATATGAAATTTTTACTTCGCATTTATCTCAATCAGATTTTATCCATTTGATTATATGAGATGAAACATCTAATAATTTTTTCTCTAGGTATAAAACAAACCCGTGATTAATGAAATAGATAAAACATGAGTAGTGCTTGCTTATATACCAAAATACTTTCGAGGTTGATATTTAACTTTAGTACTTTCCTTACCCTAATGATGACAATAGCTGATAACCACAAGACTGAAATTGGGACTTTCATGATGGTGTATGCTAGTGATATGGAGTCATGTGCTGAGGTTGCGGGGTACACGGAAGATGCAGGAAAGATCATAACACTATGAGCTGCGCATGCGAAGGATTGATTTTAAGTTTTATTTTCCACGTTCTGCCATTATATATATATATATATATATATATATATATATATATCATCTAGAATCAAATTACAAGTGTTTGGGCATTGGATCGCATTATGTGGAAACCTAAATCAAACAACAATCGGATGAAAATACTAGAAAACTACTTCGTGCTGTAGAGGATTTTTTATTTTTTTTGGGCTGCTATGATATTGAGGTGGACTCGGAATCTGAAATGTGTTTTTAGTGTCAAGAAATGATAATTACAGTCATGAGTGTACAAGTACTGTATAATCATTTTAAAAAAATTAAATAAATACAAGACTTACATAAAAATATAATAATTTTTTAATAATAAATCTCACTTACATACTCTACAATTCCAAAAATCGTTACTTTTTTGGTTACAGGATTGCGTCTATCTTTAAGAACTAGACAAGCATCAGTGGGCGTCCAGTCATGTTGGTCTTGTGATATCCGAGAAAATATTCCTGAGCGTGAAGTTTTATGTCCTGTAATGCTTTGATTCCAGGGTACATAAAAGACGGGGTTTTATGCTGCTAAGGATTGTCTCATTTTTCTCGTACGATGTTGGCTTGCAATAAGGATTAGAAGCGCAGAATTTCTACGGATAGTCGCCTCGTGCAAACGGGATGTAAACCGCAAATATAATAATGCCACGTCAATTTTTATTTATTATTTAAAAAAAAAACAAAACATATTCTTATGTTTATACAGTAGAAATGCAAATTCTTGTGTGAATGAAATTCATATTTATGTGATGGAGGAGAAACTCCCATTACAAATTATTTGTGTTTGATTTCATCGAATGGGCTTTACTCGATGCACTTAGATTATGACTTTTGGGGCTTATATGTAAACTTTAGATCGAACTCTGATTAGATATATTGCAAACACACAATGATGGGGGCCAAAGCAGAGGTAGTAGAAGGGCAAGGATTGATTTACGCCCAAGTAAACACAGACGGATATCTGGGCATGTATCAAAATGGAAGCAAACCAGTGGACATACAACCCTTCAACAGCTTCCACAGACCCATCAATGGATTCCTTCAACTTCAGTTAGAACCAGACGGGAACCTCAAAGGATATTACTGGGACGGATCTGCGTGGGCCTTGAACTACCAGGCGATGTCGAACCTATGCGAGCTCCCGAGTCTGTACGGTTTGTGCAGAGAGAGGGAAGGTGTTGTAGCGTGATGGTCTTGGGATGGAGGAGAGGGAAGGGTCTTGCCATCTTGCAGCGTGATTTGTGATGGAGGAGAGGGAAGGGTCTGCTTGATTTGGGATATTTCAAGAAGAAGTTCTGGGTCTGCGTGATTTGGGATGTCTCGAGGAGAGGGAAGGGTCTTGCAGTGGGACAAATGACAAAAGAATAAAACAATGCGTTTTGTTTTTTACCAACTCAGCAGCTGTTTGCACGGCACTTGAGGCAAACGACTGTCTTAAGCATTTTTCTTAGAAGCGTGACACATGCAACTATTATCAATGATAATTTATCATTCCAATCACTAAGGAAGGGGAGGCACCCCCTTAGTTTCGTCTTTATGTTGTGTGGCGTTGGTGCATTGATATTTCTTTTAAAATATTTTTCATTTCTACTTTTTAGGGTACTCGTGTATTTTGTTTCTAAATTTCCTTAATGAATAATGAATTGTACAAATCATATATACAAGTCTTATTTTTTGGAAGGGGAATTTACTTTTTTAGGTTCATGTGACTAAGATTTAAGTCTCATTTTCAATATTTTTAAACTTGCAAAAATTTCCCAAAGATGGCAACAAGTTTAGTGGTTTTAGATTTTTCCTCGAGTAATGTTAGATGAAAAATTCTATTCATCATTCCTATACACCACACACTATATTTTTTTTATTTTTCTCTTAACAAATATGTGGTATATGGATGATGAGGAGGATAATTCAATAAGTTTAAGAAGAATAAAATTTTAAAAAAAAAAGTGTGGTGTGTGGGATGATGAGTTGTGTAAATGCTACGCATTCTTTTTGAAAAAGAGTATGGTCTATTATTATATAAATCTCATATTTACTCACTTTTTTTAAAAGAAGTACAGGACGCTTAAATATTCTATGATTGCAAATATAATTTTTCTTTTTCCTCGGTTGACAAAAGCCAAAGAAAAAAAAAACACATTGAAAATGTTGTTGATTTTTTTTAGAGAAAAATCATAATACTCAACATCATTTTAATTAAAAAAATATTATTTTTATACAATCAATTTTTACTCACATAACAAGACGTGTATGGTGTAGAAGCTATTTGATATGCTGAAAAGATAATGAAATTTTAAATTTAAAAAGAAAGCTGATAAAATAAGTGTACATATAATAAATTATATAAGTAAAACTATAAATACAGTACACTATTTAAATTATCTCACTATTTTAAATACAGTAAAATAAGTGTATGGATGATATAAAATGATGACAAAAAAATGACTATTGGATGATAAAATCAAATTTTAAAAATTTAAGTTTGGTTATTTTTTATGCAAGTTAATTCATTTATTTGCCACGTTTTTAATCATATAAAAAATATATTGCTGCTAGAACTTTTCTGAGAACAGTTATTTTTACAAAATATCTATTATATTTAACAAATTTACAAATGTGCAGTTAGCAAATTAGTGCAATAATTATTGAGAAATTCTTTGCATCCGCCGGTCTACAACACACACTTCCCACACGTTACGTGGCAGGCCGGGTTCAGTAAACCGGAGAGAAAATTCAATCCCCACTCAGCCCTCTCGTTCCCTCCCTCTCATTCTCTTCCACTCGACGAAGGCCCCCTGCCCTAGTGACGAAGACCCAGAAACCCCCAATGAAACTCGGGAAACTCGGGCCCCTCCCTCTCATTCCCTCCCTCTCATTCTCTTCACTCGACGAAGACAAAAAAAAAAAAAAAAAAAAAGCAAGCAGAGACCCCCCCCCCCCCCCCCCCCCCCCCGCACCAATGCCCTAGCGACTAAGACCCCCGACCCCATGCGAGACAATTCCCTCCCGAACCGCCTCAGATCTCTCCTTCTCTCCACTCGACGAAAGACCGACGCTTGCCTCCCGAATCACCCTCGGATCTCTCCTTCTCTCCCACTCGAAGAAAACCGCTCCTACCCCTAGCGATTCCCTCCCACTCGACGAAGTCCCCTCAGATGCATCCCAGAGTGCATCCCGAGTCGATTTCGTCTCAGACCCCATCTCCCGAAGACCCCTCAAATGCCTCAGTCGTTCATTCCCACTCAACGAAGCCCCCTCAAACACACCACCCCCCCCCCCCCCCCCCCCCCCCCCCCCCCCCCCCCCCCCGGCGAGTTCAATTCCCTCCCGAAGCCCCCCTTCAGACCCAGAAACTTGGAACCAAAGGTGCGTGCAGAAACTGAGGACCAAAGGTGCGTGCAGAAACTCGGGACCAAAGGTGCGAAATATTCTGCTGACCCATGAATCTTCTTCAAAATTTTCGGATACCTCATTTGTTCTCTGTGATTCAAGGGTTTACAGCGTACATTATTTTACTCTGTCATTTCGACGCTGGTAAGACCTCATTCTTGTTCTCTGTTATGCTAACATGTTGTGTATTGATATATTGTCTATGGATATGCTTGGATGCTGTGATTTGCAGTGTATTAAGACTTATGTTTCTGAAAAATTCAAATCATAGTTGCTGTGTATTAAGCTTTAGGTCTCTGTTTGGTTAAAATTTTTTAAATTGCATTGCACCCGGTGGTTGCAAGGTGGAGTGGAGTGGTGGTGGTGGGCCATTTTGCAAAACGTTTATCAACCATCTCAGAGGAGGAAGGTGGGGTTGTGATTAGTGGACCCTGAACATGTGATGGGCAGATAGGGAATGAGATTAGGCATCTTTGTTAATTTTGTTTTTGTTAATTGTTGTTCGGTAGCCCCAAAAAGGGTGAGGTCTGTTTAGTTGGATCAGAAGACTTGCACTTCCCAAGAGCTTTCCTTTGCAAGTCTTTGCTCAATACGGACGCATGAATTATGAGATCATGAAGGAAACTGCGCCTTGAAGCATGCAATCAACTTCATGAGATTGGTGCATTGAGACATAATCTTCAATTAGAAAGGGGTAAAACTTATTGTATTGTGGGTGCTTTTTTCTTCAAGCATTGACTGTTATCCATTTTATGCTTACAATGCTAATATGTAAGACAGGAAGAATTCTGTGCCCCTTGTGTTTTTTCAGCCCCGTTGTTTTCTTATATATCCTTTTGATGATTGCCGCTTATACTCTTATTTGTAACTATTAAATCTACAGGGAACGAACCTTATATTGAAATGCAACCCAGTTATTTCCCACCTGAACTGGCCGGTCATGTTCCAAAGAATTTGAATATATTGTATCATTGCTACTTAATGGAGCTGGAGCAGAAATTTGATATTCCACTTCATGATATCGTGCTTGTCCTGAGAAACAAGCTAGAATCTGAACTTGAAAGCTTGCATTTTGACTTGGATGTTGACAGGGGTAGTTTGCCAGTGACCTTTAAATATGTAGGAGTGCTTAATCTCAGCAAAGATCAGGTCACTTCTCTCTCTCTGTGTTTATTTTTCACTTTACTTTGTTAGTTTAAGTGGTATATTAAATAATCCTGCATTTTTTTGCAGGTCCATTTGTGTACAAGGTTTCAGAAAACTCTTTTAAGAGTTCTGAGATTGAAAATTTTAAACGAGCGTATGGATGGAGATATTTTGGGAGCTGAGACTGATTATCTTTTGCTCCCAGCCACTGGAAAGCATCAGAGAGAGAAACATATTGTTTGGAAGATATGGGGTGACAAATTGTTGCGCGAGCACGAAGTGAATAAAAGGGAAGATAAAGTACGAGAGAGAGAGAGACAACTCTGAAATCCAAAAACTGCAAATTATTGTGTTTTCATTGGGTTGTCATATTTGTAATAATTTTGACTTGGTTTGGATAAATTCTATGTAAATATTGTACTCCATTTTTTAATGGATCAACTGTAATGGTACTCCCCCCTATGTTTTGGTTATAATGTACAAAAGGGGTATCTAATGATAAATTTCATGTAAATAGCATATTGTATTGTACTTCATTAAATTTTCATTTGTAATGATAAGTTGGGTATTGAAAACATAGACAAGACCTGAACCAGCCATGCATGCACAATATCCCCAGCCAATAAATAATTATTAAGTAGTACTTTATAAGCAAATTTATAATTTGAGATTTAAGATTTTAGTACTATTTATAGATGCAAGATTTATAAGATTGATTAAATCTTATTGACCAAAACTTAATAATTAGACGCTGTGCATGCAGTTTTAGCATGACAATATTGGCATGACAATTATTTGCCATGCAAGCAATTTTAGCGTGCAGTTTAGCATTTACTAGCCACGGCAGTGGTAGTACTGCTGTATCACATGCATGCACTCTTCAATATATATTTTGGTCACCATAAACGGCATGAAATATATATCTGAATTGTATGTGCATGGGTACTGTGTGCACCTGGTCCCTTAGCCTCAGGCCGTGTCTAATACATGCATGCAGACAGAAAAATTAAAAGCATTGCCACAACACAATCATACAATGAGCACTGTCCAAATACCACTGGGAATTAGTAGATCATATCAATATCTCAAGGAGTACATAAAGATCTGGCTGCACTTCCCAGTCTTAAAAGAGAACAAACATTACAAAAATAAAGAAAAAAAAACAGCCTATAATACATAAACCAGTGATTTATACCATCAAGTCCTGAATGAAAGTTATTCTGCAACTGCAACAGCACCACAATAACCTTACAATCTATTGACAGATGCGGGTTTCTCATCTTCAAGATTCAAAGAGATTTGACTTAATCATCATAACGTGATCAGAAAAGGAACATAATCTGTACATAAAGATCTGGCTGCACTTCCCAGTCTTAAAAGAGAACAAACATTACAAAAAAAAAACAGCCTATAATACATAAACCAATGATTTCTACCATCAAGCCCCGAATAGAAGTTATTCTGCAACTGCAGCACCACCACCACCACCCTCATATTGACAGATGCCAATTTCAAATTTTCAAGATGCAAAGAGATTTGACTTACAATAATCATCATAACGTGATAAGAAAAGGAACACAATCTGCACACAACAAGTCTGCAAAATACTTTGAAAATGTGGTGTTAGTTGTGTTGAAAAAAATTTTCAATGCAACAGTTATATAGAATCCAATACTCTTCAAGATAAAAGTAATGATGAAACTTTATTAGTGTCATAACTCCATCAGTACACCAATCTGCGCATCATATATTGACATAAATGCAAAATAGAGAACAACAAAACCCATGATGGAATACTTCAACTTTAAAACGTTAAAAATACTAAGATTCAGTAAATTTTAGCTACAAAAAAGAAAGAAACCAAACCTTTACTTGTAGCCAGTGATCAAAGACACAGTTAACCAACGTACACAATCAAAACTCTCTGCATGTAGACCAATCGGCTCAAGCTACCAAAATACCTTCTCCAAGAGGTAAAAAAAGGGTACCTTTGCATATTCACACAAAATACACAAACTACCAAACTACCAAAACTTCCTCTCCAAGAGGTACAAAACCATCTTACCTTTGCATGTTGAGAAACTATCAAAACCAGTGTTTTAAATTTCGTACCGTACCGGCCGGTACGGCCGAAATTTTTCGTTTCGGCCATCCAGCCGGTACCGGCCTGAATTTCGGCCTGTGTTTTTTTTTTTTCAAACTACAAGCTTATTTTTTAACCTCCAATTCAGACTAGACTATTTATAATTTATATATATATATATGTATTTATATATAATTTATTTATATATAGACTATTATTTTAGAATATAATTTTTATATATATTTATATATATAATTTATTCATATATCGACTATCCCGAAACGTTATCCCGAAACGGTACCGGTACCGAAATATTTCGTTCCAGTGCCTTGACCGATACGGCGTCCGGTACGGTATTCAAAACATTGATCAAAACTTCCTCTCCAAGAGGTACAAAAATATCTTACAAAAACATCTTAACTTTGCATGTTGACAAACTACCAAAACTTCCTCTCCAAGAGGTACAAAAACATCTTACCTTTGCATATTGACAAACTACCAAAACTTCCTCTCCAAGAGGTACAAAAATTATAGACCACTTATTCACAAACTACCGAAACACCCTCTTCAAAAGGTACAAAAATTATACACACCATCTCCACAAACGGCACCATACCCTCTACACAGCATCAATATGGTCACTCATCTGTAAAAAAACAACTATGATTATACCGTTTCAATTATGCATGCATTATGTAATGGAAAAAAAATATCCATCAAAAGACACAATTAACCAAAAAAGAGAGCTGAAGACCTCATTTCTTGATGGCATCGATTGTGTGACAAAGATGTTTTGTGTAGGAACACCAACCCTCATAACAGATTGGTCAAGTTGAGATCCTGGGATGTCACCCAATTGTGTTTCATCATCAAAGATTTTCTGGCAAGTCTAAAATTTCAAAACAGAATTATGGTCAAATTGTGTTTCATCATCAAAGATTTTCAAAATAAAATATGGTCAAATTATTACTTGTTTCTTCTTTCTCTCCGTTGCCATCTTCTCCACGGGCGGAACCTTTCTTTGAGTTGGGGGTCTCCCTTTCCCTCGGACAACATTGGGACTTAATATCTTTTTACCCTTATTCACGACCACCATTTGTCCCACATTCGTTGATTCAGATTTCGACCCCCTACATAAACCTTCACATTTTGACTCCAACTCATCGACATAGCTCAAGAATGCATTGACATGCTTATCACAAGGGGAGATACGCGTTGCTAATTTCAAACATCTTTTTACCACAAGTTCATACCTCCATGCGTCTACACTGACTCGCAAGTCATTATAACTACTTTTGATTAATGTGTATCTCCTCTTCTTGAACTTTCTCCAGCGATCCAAGACATATATATCTGGTAGCACATTAATCTTTTTCAACTGACATGCATGCCTACATAGAATCCCCCTCATCTCAAAAAATGCACACATGCATTTTAACTCGTATTCCTCTTCGTTATAGTAAACTGAGTAGTGGACTGTTTTGGTGTGGTCATCCATAGAAATCTCATCCAATACATCAAAGGTTTCAATGCACCCCTGCTTGCTTACCAGTGTGCAATTACAACACATTAGGCCAATTAGCTCTATTTGGACCTCTTTAAATTTTGCATTTATATATAACTTTTGAAACTGCTTCTCAATACTGAAAGGGGAAATGCAAGGGATCGTTTGGTTGCTAGAATTGAAATCAGCCGTTGTCTCTAACTCGACCTTCTTTCGTAGAGTATTATCAAATTGGTCAACGAATTCCTTCAAAGTCGTACCAGAATGGACATGCCCGTCAAAAAAAGTATTCATGCTTTCTGATCGTTGTGTCGTGCTCATACCAGCCCAGAATACATCCTTCAAGTAAACCGAAACCCAAAAAGTCCTTTCATCGTATAAGGATTGGAGCCAATTATTGCCTCTGAGATCGTACTTGTTAAGTAATTCACCCCACCTCTCCTCAAATTCCGTGGAAGTTTGTGAATCATACAATGCAGCTTAAATAGAGGTCTTCAACCCTGTGTTGAATTAGGAGTGAGACCCTAACTTCTCTGGAAGTTTGCGCATTATATGCCATAAACAATATCTATGGCGAGTTTCTGAAAATACAATCGCGATAGCATTCTTCATTGCCCGGTCTTGGTCGGTTATGATGGCTTTGGGCGCCTGACCATTCATGCAATCCAACCACATTCGAAACAACCACACAAAGGTATGTGTATCCTCACTTGACAGCAACCCCGCCCCAAGTAGTATGGACTGCCCATGATGGTTAACACCAACAAATGGAGCAAAGGGCAACCCGTACCGGTTTGTTAGGTATGTTGTATCGAAGGTTACAACATCTCTGAAATACTCATAGGCCACTCGACTCCGTGCATCAGCCCAAAACATTTTGTAACCTTCCCTCATCATCCACGTCCATGAAAGAAATGAAGCCATCATTTTGATCTCTCATTCTTTGAAAATATTCATTAAGTGTTTTGCCGCCACCTTTACCCAATCTTAAATGTCTAGCCTTGTCGATGAAATTCCGACAATCTTTCTCTTGAAAATCTAGATGCTCAAAACCCCCCGCATCGACGACAAGAGAGTAATAATTTTGTTCATTCTAATACCGGCTCTGTCATTAAGGTCGAGGATCCTTTGGCTGTATTCATCTAGACACTTGTGAGATCACAAGAGTCTTGTCTTCTTGTGTCTCATAGTAATGTGGTTATGCTCATTATCAACAGTAGTGATAAACCATTTGCCATTCTTACTCAAGGAGGCATTTACCTTTACCTTACAATCTGTTTTAGTGGTTGGTCGTGGCCTCGAGATATTACTGTGCCTAGGTCGGTACTTTCTGCCACGGGCACAACCAACAGTCACATACACAGCCCTCCCATCATCGTCTCTCTTTGTCTGTTGCGTCCTTACACCAAAGCCTTCTTGCTTGGCATATCTCTTATAATAGGCCGTAAACTCTTTTTTACTTTCGAATTCCATACCAGATTTTGGTGCTTCAACTCATACACCATCATCTGGGACAACAGTTGTAGCCTCTACCTCTTCATTTGCGTCAGATAAAGTTTCTAAAAACACAAAAAATTATGAATAGATTAGCATCAATTCAATATAAGCAGTCTTAAAGTCAAAGAAGAGATTAATACCACCAGTAGTAGCATTTGCGCATTGATCGGATGTACTTTCAACACTTTGGTCAAATTCTGCACTACTTGGCAAAGTTAATGCGGGAGGCGTTTCTTGCCTCAAGTCCTCCGAATTACTTGACGGAAGGTAGGGCATATGAGATGGCATCTGCTCAAACAGCCACGTTATTAGAAAAAATGGAATGACTTTTGCCAAATTAACATGTTAAATTTTTAAATTTGGTTCAAAACTTCAGAGAAATATACCTGGACTGAATTTTCAACTGGCCTAAAGTCCTCCAAATTACTCAGTGGAGGGTAGGGCATATAAGGTGGCATCGGTAGATCCTTTAACCAGGGGCGTTGTAATGGAAATAATAAGAATGATTTTAAACAAATTAACATGTTAATTGTTAGACATTGGTTCAAAAATTAAGATATGTAATACCTGGAATGAATCTTCAACTCGTCTAAAGTTCTCCGGATTACTCGACGGAGGGTATGGCATATTTATGTAAAAAGAATGCTGCGATTATGCAATTTGTTAGATTCATAAGCACGTCAAATAAACTTTATTAAAAAATAAAAGACTACTCACATGGTAGACATTGGGATTTCCATATGTATTTTGAGGCCTCGGCATATAGTATGGATTTATAGGACCAACATATGACTGTGAAGTCGACATTGAAGGCCTAGGTAACATTTCATTTTCCTCTTCCCCCATCACGCTAAAACTACGAATGCCAATAAAAGGAGTGGTCATTAGACAAAGTATTTTCTTAGTATAAATTGTAATAAAGCATGTCATTTGAACCTAGTCTAAACAAAAGAAAGAAGTTATTCATTTGAACCTAGTCTAAATAAAGTAAAGTTATCAAACATCTTCACTTTATTCAGCAAACAAAAGAAAAAAGTTATTCATGAAAGCCTATAAATAAAAGTTATCAAGCATGGTAGAAAAAGTCATCAACCATCAGAGATTGAAACTAAAATCCATGGAAACACTACATAAACAAATTCAGCAAACAAAAGGAAAAAAGTCCGCCGAATTTAGTAGAATTGAAATGCTATTCTATCCATGGAATTTCAGCAAACAAAAGAAGAAAAAAATCCATGGATATAGTGAAAAAAGTAACTCAGCAAACTAAAATCCATGGATATAGTGAAAAAAAGTTATTTAGCAAACAAAAGAAAAAAGTTATTTATGAAAGCCCATAAATAAAAGTTATCAAACATGGTACAAAAAGTACATCAAGCATCAAAGATCAAAACTGAAATCTATGGAATTTCAACAAACAAATTTAACAAACAAAAGAAAAAAAACTCCATGGAATTCAATCTCGTGCACACAATAAGCATTTAGCTTCATATAAGTCAATGCTATAATGAAGTAAAACAGTTCAATAAGCCTCCTCACTGAGTTTACCAAAATTCTTGAATTCCTCCTCAATTTCAGAAGCAGATACAGTAGGTGGTAAGTTTCTCACATAAACAGACTTGATTTCGTCTGCAAGCATCCATACATAAAATCAAATAAAGGCTCCTAAATGTATTTTGACCAACAAGTTTGAAGGCAATTACAAAGATATGATATCTTATTCAATTTTTGCCGCAAGAAATTTAATTTATGCCACTGGATTCAACTACTAAGACTCTGAACTCAAGTTCACACAAGAAGAACATTAATTTCTCCATGCCCTAAGCCGCAATAAATTTAATTTATGCACACAACGGTAATACTCCTTAGCAATGCAAGTTGCCCACAACGAAAATACAATCTCAGAAAATGTAAAGAAAACGAGAAGAGACAGAAACCGAAAGGCGGATACAAAGCTAGCTCAGGATAAAATTAAAAAAACTTATGTATATACTTTCAAAATTGGTTAAGAAGTTACCTACGAAGCTGAGCAGGGGCGGCGACAAAACAGAGCTCCACCGGTCTTGTCTTTGCTGTCGGTTAAATCAACTCGCGGGGAGGGGCGGCGCTGGGCAGATGGATCGTCGTGGGGTGGCGCTGAACAGATGGACGGTGTTGCGGGGTGGTGCTAGACAGATGACGGGCGACGCGGGGTGGCGCTGGGCAAGGTTGGACGGGGGTTTCGAGCACTGGGCCACCAGATTTGCTCCGTTTATAAAAATCACGGGGAGTGGCGGTGCTGGGTAGAGGGACGCCGTCGCGGGTGGAGCTGGCCAAAGGGAGGTGATGCGACGAGCTGGCGAGGGAGATGGGGGTTTCGCGCCATGAGAAATTCGAATGGCTTAGACGGAAAGAAAAGAAAATAAGAGAGAGAGGGAAAAAAAAAATTCGACAGATTAATATTATTAAAAATTAAAAATTAAAAAAAAAAAAAAAAACCACACGTCAAGTGTGGGGTGTGGGATCAGCACAGTTGCTGATCGACTTCCAATATATTGATGCCACATAGGCTTTTCATTTAAACTACAATAGATCCGCACTCCGGGAAACCCCACCCCCCCCCCCCCCCCCCCCCCCCCCCCCCCCCCCCCCCCCCCCCCCCCCCCCCCCCCAGATCTCTTTGTCCCCCTGCAGCTCCCAACAAAGCAGTAGGGCCCAAACCGAACTTGGAGGCAAAGTTGCACAGCGTAAAGTTTGCCTTCATCTGCTATCTCTGTGAATGTAATGAAAAAATCATGACCGCTCAAACAAGAAGGCTACGAGGAAGAAGATAGTGAAGAAACACAGGAAGACCGTGACAATGTTGAGGATGGTTGGAGACATGCGGAAAACAACGAGAATGAACTAATTGCAAAGGAGAGAACTGATGAATGCATTTATTACTTTTCAATCACCTTCTATGAATTAAATAGCCATGGCAAGATTCTACCTTGATCACTAAGCTTTTTTATACATAATATTTCTTTTCTGTTTTTTATTTTTATTTTTCTGGGTTTTTTTATATTAGAAGTGGGAAATTCTGGGTTTTTCTGGGTTTATATTAGATTTCTGGGTTTTTCTGGCATTCAAATTTCACATCGCATGGTGTGATGATTATAAGCTTCGGGTAGAGTTGCTGATGTGGCAGATTTTCATTGAGGGCTGTTAAAGCCGAAGTAGCAGACCGACCGCTCCAAAGTGGTTTTGGCAAAGAATATGTGGCTGGCCATTAAAAGGGCTCAGTGGGCCTCGGATCATTCCCCCCCAATAGCGCGCTGAAACAAAATCATCCCCGTAGGGTTTTTTAGTGACTCGAGGGAGTGTGATTCGTGAGAAAGCTTTTTTGATAAAGAAATATACTTTAGTTACTAATAGCCTAGAAGGGCCGGAAAATATGCAAATTGCCAAGACGCATAAATGGACTTCTGGATTTTCATTCAGTTTGATAGGCAAGTTGCCATGGAGGAGTCCAAATAATACTACATTATCAAAGATTAGCTATCAGTTTGATAGCTAAGTTGTCAACGCTACTGTTAGAACTTCAACTATCGAAAAAAGCTTTTCATTTTTAGGGGTTCTGATCCAAGGTTGCAGCAGCAGACTTGTTGTAGTCCTCCAATTCCTTTTTGTAGGCTTCCATTGCCTCAGCAGCTTTGTCATTCCAAGTTTTTCTCTCTACTTCATTCAATTCCTGTAACCACGCAGCAAGAGATTATTGAAGAAGAATACGTTACTCTCTCATACGTTCCTAACAAAAAGTTAATCTAAAAAACAAATAAAATACCTTCCATTTCACAGAAATAAGAGCATTGAGGGTAGAGTTATTAATCCCAGGTCGCTCTTCCAATAGATTCTTCCTTGCATCTTTGCTGCATCAACAAAAAGCATGACACTTCACAAATAAATCTTTTTTCTTGATTGCCACACTGAATTTAGCGCGCATTTAAGATTGTAAACACCTTACCTGAATAGAAGGTAAGAGGATGCGGGCCTTTTAGGCTTGTTAGGGTCAGACTTCTTGTCCTCCTTCTGCTGCTGCTTCTTCTTCTGCTGAATTTCTTTCGTTTTCTGCACATTGGAGAACAATATTAGCAGCAGTAAAAAGATATGTCTTCACAAGGAAAAAGAAAAAAAAAATATATTTTATGATTGATTGTTTGTTAACGTGCCTTGATTATATTCTCAGTTTTCTCCTTCTTCTTCAGAAGCTGAAAGGCCTCATGCTTCTGAAGTTTCATATGCTCTTCCTCTTCCTTTCTGAGATTGGCAGCTTCTTCATCTTTCTTCTGCTTGTAAGCTTCCATTTCTTGCAAATACTTTTCCTTATTCTTCTTTGCCATCTGCAAGTTTCAAACAGAGAGAACAGTGAGACTCGAACTAAACAGGAATTTACGCCCGGGCAGAAAAGTTTTCTTTGAAAATGAGTTAACCTCTTCATAAGGTCCTTTCTGTTCTTCTGTCATGTTTTTCCACTCTTCACCAGTGATCCTTGCAACCTATTATTACGAAGCCCAAATTCATCAAATTAGGGGTGAGCAGATGGGCTACCAACTAAAACAATTTTGAAAATGAGAATTGTGATTATAAATCAAATACCTCTAAAACATTCTTCTTCTCCGCAAGCAGTGCAGCTCGCCTATCGTTTGTGAACAAGAAGAATGATGACATTGGATGCTTGGGTTTCAATGGATCCTTATCCTTCCTGTGAACAAAAATCAGAATTGTTAGTAACGCCGTGATGAGAGAGTAAAGACGATTTGAAGAAATAGATAATGGGATTTACTTCTTCTTGGTTTCTTTTGCTGCTGCTTGTTTGAAATGGAGATACTGTTCAAGCAATTCCATAGCAGTCTTCTGTTTGTGCTCCTCCTCCAAGAGCTTCATAGCTTCACTCTCGCGCTTCTCCTTCGCAGTCACCTGCAAATAGACTTCCTTTTCAGCCTGATACTTCTCCTCGTAAGGCTTCTTCTCTTCTGCAGTGATATTCTTCCATTTCGCTCCCAAAATGTTTGAAATTTCTTTGAATTCAGCCTCTGGATTTTCTTTCTTAGCCTAATAAAAAAATCCCACTAAAACAGTCACCTATATGTACATAGATCCAAACATCTTGTTCAATTCACAAAACCCATTTCTCTGTTTTTACCTCATTCCAGTTGTCTTTGCACCATAGGATGTACGGTGGAGAAGGCTTTTTCTTTTCAGGGCACCCCTTCTTCTTGTTCTCTTTCTTGTCTTGCTCCTTGTCTCCCAGAGATTGACCAATAATAGGGAAAGTCTGAACAAAGAATAAATGAAAGAAATGATAGAGACTTCAGATCCCATGCCAACTTAAAAAAAAAAAAAAAAAAAAAAAAGGAGAGGAGCTTTCCTATACTTTCAAAGTCTTTTCTTTAATTTTCTTTATTTCTGAGCAACCAAACTGAAAATCATATTGCCCGATTTAGAAAAGACGGTAGTTTCGAACTTGTAGATCGAGAATAATTTAAAATCAAACCAAATGATTAATTATAAAATTTCTCTTCATTTTGTGATCAAACAAACGAGGAGAAAGAGAACAAGAAGGTCAAGAAAACGTACCACCGTGGGTTTAAACTCCTTCAACTTCTGCAACTTCTTCAACTCCATCTGAAGGTTCTCGTGCTGTCGGTCTCTGTTCTCAAGCTCTTCCTCCTTATGCTTCAACATCTCATCCTTGGCCTTCAAGAGCTCCTCGGCCTTGTCCTTCTCGAGTGTCAACTGCTGCAGCTTCTCTTGCATTTCCAGCAAGTCATTCTCAAAAGATTGCGGTTGCTTCTTTGACTGTTTCTTGGAGGCCGCTTTGCCCTTCTTGGGCGAGGACCGTGGCTGCGAGAGGCTCTCGTGGTTCTCCTTTTCTGGGTTATCGGCCGGCGGAACGGGGATCGGTGAGGGCTCGGAGACCTTCCCGGACAGGATGTTGGCCTCTTTCGCTGATGAGTTTTTCTCCTTGAGTGCCTTTCTGTTGTTTCTAGTCTTTTTTGTAGGGACTGGGCCAATGGTCATCTCGGCAACGGTCTGAGCCATGGTGGAAGAGAGAAACAGGGAATACTAAAAGAGAACAAGTGGTTTGGGTTAGTGCGATTTACATTGTGAAGGAAGGGTTTCTTATAGTGAAGGAATGCAACGGTAAGATTTTTCAAATTTCAAATGGATTTTGATGATTGGAGAGCTGTTTGGGATCCGAGTTACATGTATTAAGCTAAATTTGACCGTTGGTAGCCTTAGAGCGGTAATTCTTACTGCCAAATAAAGAGGGCGATTTGAGGTTTTAAAATTTAAAAGGCTTCCATACCAAATATGTCTATGTCTATAACCTGTATTATAGAAGAAAATGCTACTCAGTCGTCAGATGTATTGCTCGGCGTGTTTTTTCGTGTATTAAATTTTTTTTTTTCTTTTCAATATTTTTTAAACTTCTTTAAACATATAAAATATACGAACGATCAAAATAAGAGAGCAAAACTATAACAGTTTTCTATTATATATGATGGACTTGGAAAGGTATAAGACCTTACAACTTCAAGCTGTAAGATCGTGATTCGTGGGGGCATTGAAAGGACTGTTCCATAAAATATGTTGGCACTTTCAATTGTTATTGATTTGTTGATGATTAAAATAGAAAATAACCAAATTACGGCTTAATTTGCCTAAAATTGAATTTCTAACAAGTTATTTTACAATCATGATTTGTAATGTAAGCTCAAAATTTGTGCGTAACACTACTTTTTATTTTATGAGATGTTGGGAAAAATATTACATAAAATAAATGATTGATCACAAATTAATAATTTATTGCCAATACCAATTTGTACCACACTACCAAATCCCATTAAAGGGGTTGGAGTTGTAGTCATCCACCCGGTGCTTGGGTTTAAGATTGATTTTAATTTTATGCATCAGTTACTATTTATTTTCATACCACATCTATAATTTTTTTCTTTTTTTTCATAAGGTGTGGGAGTATTTTTCACAAAGTATGAGATGTAGCATAATAAATAATGGTTGATGAGAAAAAGTTTTCAATTTTACATATGACGCGCGCAAATTGAGATGTATCACAGATTACTTATGAATCTGCGACATGCCGAGAACAGAAAAAATGTAAAGTCAGCTATGTTTAACAGTATAGATTACAAGCCTTGTCTTCCTTTTACCTAAAATATGCACAAGAAGAAATGAAATCAACTGTTTATTTTTGTATTCTAAATCATTTCACTCTATGCTAAATCACCGGTGGTTCTAAAAAACTTAGATAAATTTAATTATTTAATTTAATCAAAACACTGAACAGATTACCCAAAGGAAAGATGAGCTGAAGGGCATCCTGAAACCAAATGGATCTGAAAAGTGAAGTATAACATACGTGGTGTGGGAATGTACCATTTGTCTACAAGTCTGGAAAGAAGAATGCCGCATCCAATATTTTCTCATAGCCTGAAATGGTTGAATATGGATTTCATGCATCAAAACTATGTATGAATTCTTAACCATTTACAACCATCTCCATTATCACGTCATTCCAAGAGTCTATTGGCCCAGGTAAGCACCAATGCAAACAGTCGGTCTGAACTTTTGCGTTTTCGTCGCCTGCATATGGATAGAACTCTCTGTACGCACCTGGATGCCCATCAGGCCGCAATAATGAAAGCAAGGTGAGGTCAAGAAGTTTAAGGCTCACGCCATTTCTGGAAGCTTCGGGTGCTGCCTTCTCAAACTCCTCGAGTTCTATGTTGCGCAAAACCCTGTTCAAGTCCTTCAATTCAATCTCACCTTCTTTGACTGGTGCTGTTTTGGGGCAAATCCCTCCACTAGACCACTCTCCATTCTCGAAGTGATCTGGTGTGGAAGTCCTAAAGAATATCAGGCCCTTGTGATTGGATGTTACAATGAAGTTTAATACATGTTGGAGGGCTTTGCGATAAGAAAAAACAAATCCCAACTCTGTCAAATTCCTTTTAGGACAGTAATGGCAACCCACAACAGTGTTGTTCTCGTGAAAGATTGCAGATTTGAGAAACCATTTGCCGCTTGAAAATATTATGTAATCCAAGTTCTGGTATATGTCCGTCCATTTCTTGTCCAGTTTGTCAAGATAAAGCTCAACTTCAGATGTTGAAACACCATTGAAATCCTCAAAAATAGCAGATTCTACAAAGAAAGGGGACCAAATAAATGAGATGGTGAAATTGTACGAGGGAAAGTGCCATCTTCTGGACCTATATTGTTCATCATGGTAAACTTCAACAGCTTCTTCCACCTGAGAGCAGTATAGGTCAACTGAATAGGCCAGACATCAGAAAATGAATGCTAGTCTCTAAGTAAAGATGCAAATGGTAATTCAAGATCATCAACACCCGAAATAGTGACAAAACTAAATTAAAAGTCACAATAATCAAATTCCCAAGAAAGCATTTGAAATCAAAATAACACAATCCATAGCCTACAAGACATATTAAAATCATGAGAAAGTGTCAGTGAGAATGGTCCCTTGACTAAGGAAAAGCAACTGGCCCAAGTATGGGCCAAGATGAAGTCATATAGGTCAAGTACTTGACAAGGTTAATAGTAATTGGGCCTTCATAAATCCAATGTTGAACTACAGCGTATAAATACCATTCACTCATTCAGGGAAAAAATCATTTATATAATGCATACTAACAATGAGCAATACAAAGTCAGATAAAAAATGCAGTTGTGGATAAAAGCAGGGTTATGTTTTCTTTATAGGTAAAATAAATAAATAAAAAAGCAGGGGTATGTTCAAAATCTATTTTATCTAGCTACCACAACCGTACACTATAATTGTATAGGATATATACATACATACATATATATATATATAATAGCTTATAGGAATTAAATTCCATATATAACCAACACAAGCACCCTTGTAGAGAAATGCTGGGAAACAACTTTTAACACTTCGCACAGGCTACTTAATTAGAATATTAGAGTTCGTTGACAACCATCTCCATATCAGGACCCCAATTCTCTGACATTTACATCCATATGAGTACAAGAATGTCTTGTGTGAATGCCTTTGGGGTATATAAAGCTGCTAATAAAAACCGATCAAAAAAATAAATAGCATGAAGAAGAATTGCAAAAACAATCAACATATAAAACCTCTAAATGAGTAGAAGTTACAGAGATAACTGTAGTGCGGAAGCCAGATCTTTTAAGTGACTTGGCGACTGGAAGTAGTAAACACCATTTAAGGATACGCACTATAGGGATAAAGAAAGTGCTCCACAGTGGATTGATTTGTTCCTACTACTCAAAAATAATAAATTATAATCGTGTCAGGAAAAAACAGATAAACCACGCAAGTCACATAGGTAGTTTAAAAAGCAAAATAGCAAGGCCAGGACCAACAAAGCTTCTTGCTCAATAATCCAAATCCAACACTCGAATATGCTATAACAATCTAAACAAGTACCGTTGAGAGCATGCAGAGCAATGACTGCACATGGTTGCGAGATATTGAATCACCAATTAGTCCCCATGTTTTGTGCCTCATCATCTCAAGAAATCTTTCTGGATCAAAAGACGGTAACTCGCAATCTCTTGGGTTCCACCTCCAGTGTAGGTACCCTGTATCCGGCCGCCCATTATTCATACAATTTTGATGACTTTCAATTGACTGGCAGCTCCGATTAGTGTAAAGAGGACCTGATGGATTTGCTATCCAATCCCCAGTAAAAAGATCACACTTTTCTGCAAGTTTTTTTGTAACCAACGTTTACTTCAAAATACAAACTGCACATATACAAAATGATAAGGAAACCAACAATATAAGAGAATCAACTTTATGAGTAGTTTGTGTAATCCGGGTGGGTTTCAACCGAGCGCAACTTCTGATGTCCATTGTAATAGGGTCATTGATTTGTACAAGTTAGTTTCTGCAATTTCTTAAGCTGTTAATTTCAATTCCATCGTCATCTTCATTGCATTGCCAAATCCAATTAACCATTGCGTTGATAAAGTCCTCTTGATGTAGGCATTACTGACTCCCCTCGGATTCACTAGAATCGAGACTCAGAAAAACGATAAATCAACGGTACTAAAACAAACAAACTATTAACAAAACCCCTAAAAATGTCAATCTCAACTATCCACACTTGTCAAGAATTGTAACTTACCCTTCATTTGACCCTCTAGTGCATCCAATCCTAAGAAATAAGGTAAAATAACAAAACAAAAAAAAAACAACAACAACAACCAAGTGTAGCAGAATTCAATTACCTTTCCGAGGAACCTGATCTTCATGTTCTTGAACTTGCACAGATTGAGGTGGCTCTGAAAGCACGGTTTTCTCCGGGAAAGGGCTTTTTTCTTCCAAGACTGACGAAATCCCCGTGGAACGAAAGAACACTAGACGAAAAGAAAGACCCATCAACAGAATGGCAATCATCAACTTCAGGAGCATACGGTTCTGAACGTTTCGGAACCACTGCTTCCAATTTAGCTTCATTTTCTATCCCAACACCACTTGCTTTGCTCTGAGCTCTTGAACTCGGAGCAAAAGTGAGAAGCTTTGAAATATTGATTCGATGCGTGTTTCTGGAGCATTAACTTAACTATATGGGCTTTCGAGCTATACTCCAGACTCTGAAACTAGCGTGATAACAGATCAAAGTGGCCGACATTGAAGTATGTCATTAGATGCTCATCGCATGATAAGCCATGGGAGACTGCAAATTGATAATAAGATAGATAATTTGAAGACATAAATTGAAATATTTTATAATTTAAGCTGTAAAACAAAAGAATATACAATTACGAGGTTCGTTCCCCTTTCCTATTTTTTGTCGGGACATTTTGCTTATATATATACTTTACTTATAAAAAGTAAAACCATTTTAGACTTTGAATGATTCTTCAGTTTTCTTATTAATGGGCAGACTGCTTCTTCAGTTGGTGAGCAAATAATGTTCCAAGTCTGGGCCTTAGGTTTGCTCATGTTGACGTTTGGTTTTAGTTGGGTGAGGTTTCTTGATACACCAATTGAATTAATAGTCAACTATAAAATAAACCTATGTGCCATCCATTTTTTTTCCTTTTCTTTATTAAGAATTCTATTTCCAAAATTGTTCATTGACCCATCAAATAACTAATATTACAAGTACAAGTGAGGTGGTCTTACAATATCGGAACATTTTTTTTAAAAAAAGTATATATTCTCTCCATTTATTACAACACCTCATCGAATCCCATGATTCTCGCCAAATCCCACCAGTTTTGCTCTTAGATAGTTATCAAATATTTGTTTTAATTGTATAGTCGTTTATGATCTTATTTCCATGTATATCATTCTTCTTGTACAGTTATATATTTACAAATTATATCAATGAGAAGATAGTAAGTATCATTCAGTAAAATTGTTTCTAACATGGTATCAGGCCTATCTCAATCATGAGCCCCCTTCCCTGTTGACCCCCATGTCTTCTTCCTCTGAAATTTTCTCCTCATGCCTTCTTCACTCCTCTAATTCTCCCAGCCTTGTCCTCATCTCAGGTCATCTCACCGGCGATAATTTCTTCAAATGGCAACGCGCCCTTCGTCGAACCCTCAATACCAAGAACAAACTATGCTTTATTGATGGCACACTCCAAGCCCCCCCCCTCCCCCCAAAGAAAAAACTTCCCCTGATTATGCCCAATGGAGACGCACCAAGGACATGGTCCTCACTTGGATCATCAACACCATTACCCCTTCTCTTGCCAATTCCCTTAACTACCACAATGACCCCCATGTTGTTTGGCTCGACCTTGAGTCCCTTCTTGCCACGGCAACAACGCCCGCCTATTTCATCTCAAAAGAGAAATATCCAACCTTCACCAAAATCACCTCTCCATACCCAATTATTACAATAGCAACTATGGGATGAATTAGGCAACCTCCAACCCCCCCCCCCCCCCCCCCACCGATGCCACTACTTTAGAGAAAAGAGTAGAGGACGAACGGGTGTTCCAATTTCTCTTGGGACTCAAAGATTCGTTCACTGCCCTTTAGTCCCAAATTCTTGCCATCGATCCTCTCCCATCTCTAAACAGAATCTTCTCCATCTTCTTTCAAGAGGAACAACAACAGCTCCTCCAAGCTTCCCGCATTCCATCGAAAATCATAGCTCTTGTTGCTCGGCATTCCACCCATTAACGGCCACCTCTCAAATGCACCGAATGCGACAAAGATGGACACCTGCGCAATCGTTGCTAGCTCATCATCGGCTACCCACTTGGGGAGTGAACCTCACAACCACCGTAAGCCTTCTTTGCTTGGGAAACCACCTTCTGCCATAGTGCATCTTTTTTACTCCTCTTCGAGTCCCATCCCATGGCTCTCTCTGGCAGACTATCAACAACTCAGAATCCTCTTGCAAACCCCTTCTCCGATGGCAAACTTTGTTGGTAACTCCTTCTCAACCCCCTCTATTTGTTTTCCCCACACTAATTGGATAATCAACAGTGGCGTTAGTGATCATATGAGCCACTGCCGATCATCTTTCTTGAGTCTTCAACAGCCTCCTTTGAGCCGTGAGATTCGGCTACCCACGAGAGAAATGATTCCCATTAAAGGTGTTGGCACCATTCGGTTATCAGAAACCCTTACTCTCTCCAATGTCCTTTTTGTCCCTCTTTTTCATTATAATCTCCTCTCTTTCCCTCAACTCACTAGTAATTTACCTTGTGTTGCCCTCTTCTCATCTTCTACATATTTTTTTCAAGACTTCAGTCGAAGAGGCTAAATGGAGCGTGTGAAGCTTGCAATGGACTCTACATCTTTCGGCCGCACAAACTCACTGCCTTCTCCACTCACCATCTTGTCAATAAGACCCTATGGCATCAACATCTAGGTCATTCTTCCAGTTTTGTTATTCCTCATATTTTTTATAGTTTATGTACTCTTTCTCATTGTGATGTTTGTGCTCGTTCTAAACATATTCGCTTACCTTTTTCAACTCATGCTAATAAAAGTACGATTCCTTTTAATCGACTTTATTGTGATATTTGGGGTGGATATTCTACTGCTTCTATTTGTGGCTCACATTATTTCTTGACTATTGTTGATGATTTTTCTCGCACTACTTGGATTTATTTAATGCATTTCTTTGCCCTTGTTAAAAACCAATTTAATTTCACCGTTAAAATTATCCGCACGACAATGGCCAAGAATTTCTCTCTTAAAACCTCCAAACCTATTTTCATGATCATAACATCATTCATGAACGTACTTGTGTTGAAACTCATCAACAAAATGGTGTTGCGGAACATAAACACAGGCAGCTACTGAACGTTGCTCGTAGTCTTTGTTTTCAGGCACATTTACCCCTAAAATTTTGGGGCGAATGTGTCCTTACTGTTACTCACCTCATTAATAGAACCCCTAGTCGCTCCCTTCAAAATCAAACTCATTTTCAACACTTCACCCACCTACACTCATATTCAAGTGTTTGGTTGTCTTTGTTATGCCCAAACTCTTACTGCTCATCGTGATAAATTTTCACCCTGTGCATCTCGTTGTGTATTCCTCGGTTACCCGAGCAACTGTAAAACTTATAAGTTATATGATCTTGACACACACGACATTTTCTACTCCCGTGATGTTACATTTTATGAAATCAATTTCCTTTCCAAACTTTTGTGCCTCCACATACACCTACTTCCCTCATTCTCCCTTTACCCATTCCAGAAAAGCCTACTTATTCACCCACTTCATCCTCGACCACACCTCCCAATCCTAGACCCCCCACTTCTCGCCCCCACCGCACTATCACTCGACCAGCCTATCTTCTTGATTATGCTTGTCCCACCATACCCACGGAGTCCACTGCTACTTCAACCGCTGCACAGTCATCAGGTACTTCTCACCCCTTATCTACATTTCTCTCATACTCTCATTTTTCTCCTGCTCATTATTCATTCTTAACTGCCTTTACTACCACTGTTGATCCTACCTGTTACTCAGAAATTAATCGCCACTATCACTGGCGTGAAGCTATGGCCACTAAACTTCGTGCTTTTGAAGAAAACTCTACTTCGACACTTGAAACTCTCCCACCTAGTAAGAAACCCATTAGTTGCAAATGGGTTTTTAAGACCAAACTACGAGCAGATGGTACAGTTGAGTACCACAAGGCTCAGCTCGTGGTGAAATGCTACACTCAAGTCGAAGGCATTGACTATCATGAAACTTTTGCTCCAATTGCCAAAATGACCACAGTCCGTTGTGTTCTCGCAGTTATCGCCGCCAAAAATCAGATTATTCACCAAATGGATGTCCACAATGCATTCTTACACAGCGACCTTGATGAGAAAGTTTACATGACACTATCTCCCAGTTATTGTTTTAAGGGGAAGACACGGGTTTGCCGTCTTCAAAAATCTCTCTACGGCCTCAAGCAGACCTCCTGGAGCTGGTTTTTTAAACTAACATTTGGTCTTCTTACTGCAGGTTTTATTCAGTCTCAGGCCACCATTCTCTCTTTACATTGATCATTGCTACCAGCCTCACCATTATACTTGTTTATGTTGATGACATATTGGTTGTTGGCAATGATCTTTCTCAGGTCACCTACTTCAAATCTGTTATTTTCACGCACTTCAAAACCAAGGATCTTGGCCTCTCAAATATTTCCTTGGCATTGAAGTTGCTCGATCCCCTTCAGGCATCTTTCTCAACCAACAAAAATATGCCCTGGACATCCTTGCCGATAATGGTCTCCTTGGTTCACACCCTGCTTCCTTTCCTATGGAACAAAATATGAAACTCAGCGACACTGATGGTGATCTTCTTTCTAATCCAAGCTCTTACCAATGGTTAGTTGGACTACTCATTTATCTCACATCACGAGACCCGATATTGTTTTTGCAGTGAATATTCTCAACCAATTCATGCATGCCCCCGGCTTCTGCACATGATAGCTGCCACTCGCGCTCTTCACTACATTAAAGGCACTCAAGGTCAAGGCATCTTCTTCTCTTCCTCCAATGATTTGCATGTTCGTGTTTATACTGATTCTGATTGAGCTAGTTGCCCTACCACTCGCCGCTCCACTACTGATTTCTTCACCACTCTTGATTATAGTCTCATTTCCTGGCGTACTAAGAAACAAACTACGGTTGCTCGCTCCTCTACGAAAGCTTAATATTGCGCCATGGTCGTCACCACATGTGAACTAATCTAGCTCCAACAGCTTCTTCGTGACCTAGGCATCTCTCACACCGATCCCATGATTCTCTATTGTGACAATCAGTCTACTCTTCACATTGCCCAAAATCTAATTTTTCTTGAGCGCACCAAACATATTGAAATTGACTGCCACATTATTCATGACAAACTTCGTTCTGGCCTCTTCACCACCATTCATCTTCCCTCTTCTGAGCAAGTTGTCGATATCTTCACCAAAGCCTTGGGTTTTGATCTATTTCATTACTTATCTTGCAAGTTGGGCATTATAGATCTTCATGCACCAACTTAAGGGAGAGTATTACAGCACCTCATAATCGGATCCCATGATTATTGCCAAATCCCACCACTTTTGCTCTTAGATAGTTACCAAATATTTGTTTTAATTGTATAGCCGTTTATTATCTTATTTCCATGTATATCATCACTATTGTACAACTATATATTTACAAATTATATCAATGAGAAGATAGTAAATATCATTTAGTAAATTGTTTCTTAACACCATTATTGCTTAGCTATAGATGGAAGATTTTGACGTAGTTTTCGCAAAAGTTGAACTATTTCTATCTAAGTCCTATTAATTTATTTTTAGATTGACCCTTCTCATGCGTTATATATAATTGGTCTTTAAAAAGGGTAAAGGAAGAGTATCTAATGATATATTAGAAACCCAGCTAGTTCCATTATTATCAATATACTATATTTGGTGGGCTAGAAGCCTGACCTTTTATGGTCGCTGGTGTCATATTTTTCACCCTATAGATCATGAGTGAGTAATAAAAAATTAGTTTTTCTTTTCCATGTCTATTTCGTATATTTACTTTTTTCTCAAAAATATTATACGATACTTGTATATTTCACAATTACAAATATTATTTCTCATAAAGATATCTGGCGTGAGAGCCTATCTGCATGTTAGTTTTTGAATTAATGTTGAGTAATTTAATAAAAATAGAAAGTCATTGTTGATCTTAGATTTTATTATTTCAGTCACATTTGATAATATAGTACATTTATGTCGTTGCCATTTAAAATGTACAACATCAACAAATGTGATAGACATAATAGAATTTAGAACGAACGAACATATTTAGTTATTAAATCACAGTTGGAAGGTTTTTTTATTTTTTTAAACCAAATTCAGATGTGGGGAACCAAGTATGCGCATGAATTCATCAGACTCAAATGAAAGTCTGGATCGGCAAGTGATTCATCAATAGGCTTATAGCTAAAGGATATGTATGGTTTTGAAGGACTAAGATAATGTATCAACATCATGCTGATTGAAACATTCTAGTGGAGGGCCACTTGCTGGTTGCCTATTGCCTGACATGAAATATACAAAAAACTTTTGGCGAATGATTAACAAGGTTTTTGCCACATCAGCTCTATGTACTAGACAATTTGCATGGTATAATCAGCTTTATCCACAAAGAGATCCATGGGTATGAACAAGAACATATATAAGTTGGTGAAAATTGTTTTTAGTTTTGTGTTTTTTTTACAGATACATGTTTCAGTTCCAAAAGATTTTGATCTTGCGTCAACTATTAAAACACAACCAAGAAAACAGACCTTTAAGAGGGAATTGCACCCATTAATTTCGTTATAAGAAAACTGAAGCGCTTGCATCTCAACAAAATCATTAAAAAAACCAAACAAATATCAGAAGTCACATGATACTTCTCGGAACTTTCATACCAAATCCATGTTTTGCTTTCTCGACCCTGTATAAAAGAAGAAAAAGAACAGAGTGAATGAGACATCACAAAGAAAGCAATTTATCGTGGGAAAAAAATAAATAAAGACTTGCTTTAGAAACTACATGTTTTTTTTTTCACACTAGGGAATTGATTCCAAGATAGGGGCAATTTAAAGGTACTGAGAAGGAAGGTCATGCTATTTTAAATTACTAACTAACGTCAGGGTACAAGTTCAACCTAGTGGTCAATGGACAGACTTGGGATGTGTTGTAAACTCAGACATCCTGGGATCATGTATCTAGAGTTTACTCTCCAAAGGTGGGTCCGAAGGACTCCATCTCGACCAGGTTTCACTTCATCAAAAATATTCCAAGAACTGACCAACTGGAAAATTAAATTTAAGATTCCTTAAAAAAACTCAGTGTGATATCTGCTATGGAGCCATCTACATGGTGGATATCAAAACATTTTAGCTTTTATTTTTCAGTCCATCAGATAGCATTAAAATGTTAGAAAGAAGTGAAGATGATACAAAATAAAGTGAGATTTTGAAAATTGCTGAAAAGCAATTAAGACAAAATGATTATAATCTCAACTGCCGTCAATGACTCAATGGACAACCATTTTCTAGGAGAATGAAATATAATGCTTGTCATGCTTTCTTTACTCTGATAACTGGTTTAAACATTTTCTCAGGATTTCAAGCATGCTTCTAAGTTCTAAGCAATCATAGATGAGCAGTACGGCTTACGTTGGAGCAAGTTTGCCCAGGCCATCGAGTTCTTCACCAGTTTCCTCATCTACAACTTTTCCAGAAATATCAACACTATAAAATCTATCTTCTGTAGTTGGTAGTCCTCTGCTGGCAAGTAGGTCTAGATCCCTTTTATTAAGTTCTCTCCCATTCACATGGACACCTGTGTTTCCACCTGCACAATTTGTTGGTATGGCATAGTTGAACTCTTCAATAAAAGGCTGCAAAACAAAAACCAATATATTTCCTTATGAATTCATAACATTAGATTATGTCACCAAACAAATGAATTTATAAACCACACCATGAAACAATAAATCTTACAGGTATTATGCCAAAGCAAGGATGGCCCATCACACCCCAGAATCCAGCTTGAAAATCATACCTGGTGACCACAGAATAAATAAGTGCAATTAATCAAAATTTTGCTTGCCACAATACTGCATGTTGGCACCAAGACCTTCATTATAAATTACAAACTATTAGAAAAAAACCATAGTTTTGAACCAATACTCAAGGTATAGGTTAACCACTGTATTGAAGATAGTCATGAAATCCCATAAAGTGCTAGGGGTCTTGGGCCAAGTTATCCCTGGCCTACAACTGAACTAATGCTAAAAATCTAGCACAAACGAGAAAATACAACTATCTTCACACCAAATTTAAGAACCCAATACTCCAAAAGGACCTGTCAAATTTATAATTGTAGTCCCTTGGAACAAATTACAATCTCTCCCTTAAATTCATGACATCCTCGTTAGCCCATTCTAGGCGGCAACTCGAGTCCCATACTTCTTGCCAGTATTGGCTCCAATACCATTTATAATGACTTAAGGAAAACTAAAGTCAGATTTAGGCCTATAATTAAAACAAACTAGTCAAGGCTATGATTAGAGCCCAATGGAATCAATTAGAAAAGAGTAAGAATTCCCTCACAGGCAATGTAGAATCCCATTCCCACCCTCATATACTCAATACAAGGTATTATACATAGAAACCACCCTTAATTTCTTTCTGTGAAAGCCCTATTATATAGCCTTCATTTGTAAAATTATTCAACTATGGCTGAAATTTGACAAGTATCTAATAACTTCATAACATTTGGAATTACTTGATTTATCAGGTTAGAGATCAATAAAGAAAATTATATAATATAAACTCCTAAACTCGAATTACCCAACAATCTTGCACTTCTGCTGTCATCTACATAGCACCATTCAAAATATTTATTTCTCTGGCAAAGATAGATATGCATGTTCTGGAAGAGATATGAAGTACCAAACACTTGATTGTGATTGGTATATAAACATACCAATAATCTCCAGGCCGAATTGGCCCAGCTTGCTTTTCAGCCTTCTTAACCAGACGATCTGGTATAGGTTGCCCATTAACTGAAACATTAGGTCTTTCATTTTGCAGACTTTGAGTTGACCTTGAGAATTCTCTAAAGCTCTTCTTGATCAAGCCCACAAAGAATGACTCCACACCATTGTTGATTTTTGGTCGATCTTTCTCTTTGCATACCTCCACAGTGTCTTGAGATAAACTTGTATGAAGATAATCATTGAATGAAACTTCCAGCTCCGTTGCCACTGACGTGTCTTCAACAGAATTTTGCCGAGAAGTGATCCTACCTAAGACCATCTTGTCTTGGTCCACACGTTCACTGTTGTTTCCCTGCCCATTTTTACCAATTGCTTGATTAGAGGGATAATAAGAATAATCCCGCAACAGTGAACTGGAAAGTTTTGGAGACAAGTCATCTCTTAAGGGCTGCTCAAAGGAGAGAGAAACATCTCCCTGGACACTCACAGTATCTGGGATCTCCTCAGATGAAGAGATGGAAGATGTAGTGGGGCCCTGTCTGTTTTCAGACTCGCTTAAGTTCAACCTCTGGCCTTCTGACTGCAAATAGTGTCTATTATCTATCAAATCCAAGTCATAACCAGAATTATCAAAATCATCCGAGCAGGAGTTGATGATGCCAGCATCCAAACAAACAAGAGAACTTGAATGGCTTTCATTTAGTACCTCTTTAGAGCCATCCCCACCCTTAGCGGATGTTTGCTTCGTTTCCTGTGGAACAGATATAATTAGCTTCTTGTTCACAATTTCAAACAAGATAACAGTTGAACAGCCACCACATTGCAGTTTCTGCATCTTGTTCTCCGTCATTTCAAGTCTTCTAGGCAGTTTCAGCAACTCAAAGCAAATATAGCAAGTTATGAATGGGGCGCCATCGCCTACAGGATAGCAATGCCGTCTATTCTCGTAGGCTGCCACCACCCTTCTCGGAAAAATATGACCAAGATCATCAATGTCCAAGTCAAAATCACTTGTCCATCTTGTGTGCCTTTGTGGATCCTGTGAGGTCAACTGAGGAGTAATGGAAGCTTGTGGATTATAGCCATGTGGCCCAAGATTGTCGCAATGGTAGAAGTTAGAATCAATAGGATCCTTCTGAATCCTTCTATTGCTAAACGAGATGGGAGGAACTCGAGGAAGAACTTGCCAATTATGGTTGAGGCAGCGTAAACAAGAGCATGCAGGCTGGTGATAAAAGGTTTCAGGCTGATATGAAGCAAAGGTATTGGATTCCATGTACTGCCCATGAAAGTATTCGTTAGGTGCTCGTTGTGGATATTGACTGGGTGGTTGATTGAGAGGCCTCCTTCTCATTCGTGGCTGATAAGGTTCCTCATATAAAGGAAACTCATCTGTGACATGCCTTGGAGGAGGATAGAAGTTCTGCATACCCATGTTATGGTGATTTGTCAAAGGAACATTTCCATGTGTATGATCCAAATAAGGGGGCCTTGGAACATGTTTATCCATGGCAAAAGGCTGCATTGAAACATTATATACATCTTGGCCACTAGGATCAAAACGAGTCCCACCAACAGGGGCCCTCGGTTTATTTTCTATAGCACAAGATCTGCTAAGTTGATCTTTCAACTCATCCAACTTCCTAAGCAGTTCAGCTCGATCCTGTTCTAATTGCTCAACTTTGTTACGCCCATCTAGGTCATCATCATGCTTCATCTGCTCGCCATAGTCATAAAATGATTCTGGCTTATAGCTTGAGGGTCCCTCATCAGGATAAGCAAAAGTTTCGTATCCCCTCTGATCAGCAACCACTCTAGAGTTTCTGTAGAATTCCCCAAATCCATCTCTTTCCACACCCCGCCCGATTGTTGTAGTCCTTAGCCAGGCCAAGTTTTCTCCAGTACTCAAACTAGAATACTCGGACTTATTCATGTTCATATCATGATCATCCCCATGAACCCGATAGTCATCCGGGCATTCGGACAGTCCCATATATCTACCAGGAAACCTAATTTCCTTCTCGGTGCCACTTTGTTCAAGCCTCAAGCCCTTAACCTCTTCCCTAACTTTTATACCATTATTATTCGGATCCTCTTTATTCTCTGGTTCTGATACTGAATTACCAATCGAATTGACAGCTTTTTCCCTAAAGATTCTCTCTTTGCTCCTATTCACTTCAATCCCATCACTCTCCCTATCAGTCTCAGAAGCACAGCCTACACTAGCACCCGCTTTCTCTGACAAACTCTCCAATTTCTCAGAACCCCCTCTTCCCCACTTTTCATCGGATTGCTCGACGACCCCAGCACTCCCAGGCGCTTTCTTCTTCGCTGTATAATCAAAATTACAATTCAACCTCCCGAAATCACTAAATCAGTCTTCAAAATTGCTTTTGAAATCGCAAAAAATAAAAAGAAACGCCGTAAAGAATAAAACTTTGACAAGCCTGTTTTAACTTTCCGACTCTTTTTTTCCGTTAAGTTCATTTTGATTTCTCCTAACCAAACGAAGGGGAGACAAAAGGAACAGAAGAAAACTCGGACGGAGAAACGAGAAAGAATGGAAAAGCTAGCGTACCTCGAAGAACAGCACCACAACCACCACACTTGTAGACAGTGTAGTCAGGAAGCTCTGGTAGGACGTTGTCACACTTTGGGCAGCGAACTAACCGAACTTTGGAACCCTCAGACATTAATAAGCATCAAAATCCAAGATTCAAAACCAGAACACCAAACAAAATCGTCAAAACGCTCAAAACAATCCCAACCCACCTCGAAACCCGTAAGCCCTTTTGCATTAAAAATCTTAAACCCGTACAAAGCAACAACAATTTCTATGAAAACATCATTGTGCTTTCAAAAGAGAAGGAAATAAAGAGAGACAGAAACCCAAAAAAATAAAAAATTACATAAACGAGTAGACGACATTCTACACGGTCCTAGTGCAACTGAGATTCGCGGTAGGCTTTTAAAAACTCTGGCATTTTTTCCTTCCTGTAAAAACTAACAAATTCTAACGAAACTTCTCTTTCTGACTCTTCTCAATTCTCTAGAGAGAGAGTTGGTTAGAGAGAGAGTTGTGAAATGAGAATATACGAAAACCGAGAAAAGGGAAAGTTTGGAGGGAAGGACCATAGTTGACATGGCTCCCGACATCTTCCTGGAAAATATAAGCAAGACGTGACAATGATAGGAAGATGTGCTTGTGTGGCTGGAGAGTAGGTTTGGGACGGTACCAACAACGTACACATTACACAATAATGTTATAGAAAATAATTTTATAAAATAATCTTATTTTTATAAGATATTTTATATAAATATTTTATATTTAAAATATTATTATATAAAATATTATAACAAATATTATAAAATAAGATGGTAATAATAATAAGTGAAATAAAATAGCAATAAGAATACTATCACCAATAACTCTGATACCAAAAGCGTATATCGCAGGTAAAATAATATAATATAAGTAGAATAATATGATATTAATAAAAATAACAGGTGGTAAGATCGGTCATATACATGATAGTAAAAAAGGCAGGCGGTATAACCGGCCATATGCATGAGGAAATAAAATTTGAAGAAAAGAGATATGAAATAAACTTCTTCATTAAGAACATAATACTTATAAGGAGATTAATTCTCAGAGGAGTTGGAAGCTGAAGACATGAGGGAAGGACGATTGAAAGATTTATAAAGAGAGGAGGACAGAACTAGACTGGAGAGGTTTGGGCGAGAAAGAAAGGGATTTCAGATTAGAAATTCTGATAATTTTTGTTTCATAATTCCTCCGTATCTAATATCAGATGCATCTGTTTCAACAATTTTAAAAGTATGAGGAGATGGAAGCCCTTAAGCATGGTAATTTCTTAATATGGGCTATAATTTGTTTTATGATATTAGTATGTTTTTCTGTCCAATGAGGTGGATTCTTTTTTAATCTTTTAAATAATGGTTCACATAATGGTCTGAGAGATTGGTAAAAATCTGCAACATAGTTGAGACTTTCTAGAAATTTCTGTAATTGATTTTTGTCTTTAATTTCATCTGAAAATTTATCAGTAAATTCTACTATTGTTCTACTAATTGGTGTAATAGTTCTTTGATAAATTACATGTCCAAGGAATCTAATTTTTTTTCTTGAAATAGTTTTATTTTTGATGATAAGACAACAAATCCATTTTGTTTGATAACTTGAACAAAAATATTTAAATGTTTCCAATGTTGTTCAATAGATGAAGAAAATATTAATACATCATCTATATAAACTATTGAAAAATAAGTGAAATGAGTAAATATTTCGTTCATAATATTTTGAAATTCACTAGGGGCATTTTTTAATCCAAAGGGCATAACATTCTATTCAAAATGTCCAAAGAGGACTGTGAAGGCTGTTTTATATCGATCATTTTCAGTAATTTGGATTTGCCAAAAGTCACTTTTCATGTCGAATTTTGATAATACTGTAGCATTATATAATCGGGATAGTAAATCTTTTTTATTAGGAATTGGGTATCTAATCCATTGTAATACCTTATTTAAGGGTTTATAATTTATTACTAAACGAGGAACTCCTCTTTCTAATTCTGCTTATTTTTTGACATAAAAAGCAGCACAACTCCATGGTGATTTGTTTTTCCTTATTAATCCTTTTGTTTTAGATCATTAATTTCTTTTTTACAATATTCTAATAATTCATTATTCATTTGGATAAGTTTAGCCTTGGTTGGAATGTTTTTCTCAGAAAACTCTTTTACATAAGGTAATTCAACTATGTGTTGTTTTCTGTTCCAGAAGGCATTGGGCAGGTTAGAGCATATTTGATTTTCAATTGTAATTTTGAAATTATCAATTTTTTGGATTAATAATGGGTCTTCTAACTGTTCTCGAATTCTTTTATATTTCAATTCTTATTTTAAGAAGTTTATTTGGTTTTCCTTTCTTCTAATTCTATTTTTTGTTAAAAAATTAATCTCTCTGGTTAATGAAATTTTATTTAAAGAGTTAATTTCTTTTGGTACCGGGGGAAATAAGAATTTAAATTGCATCTCTTGTCTAAGTATTTTAGTAGAAATTCCTTCTTCTGTTACAGAAAAATGGTAAAGTAGTGCAAGAAAATGATTTCCTAATATTACTTTGGTATTAATATTTTTTACTAAAATGAATGTTGTTTTAAAGCAAAGTCCATTATTACAGATATGTGCATTGGATAATTTATAATTTATATTCAATTTTGTTCCATTAGCTTGGAATAATGTTTCTTTTGTAATAGTTGTTCGTTTGAAACTTCTAATTTAAGATTGGATGTTTTTAAATTTCTAATTTCTTGTTTTATCTCATTGATTTCTTGTTGTATATCTTGAATCGTAATTTTCTGTTTGTCAGTTTTAAATCTTCTCATTATTTCTGAAAAATTGTAAGGTTTTGATTATTAAATGTATCTTTTAATTTTTCTAAATAATCTTTTCTTTCTTGAGGGTTGTTGATTTTGTCTATTAATTCTAGTATAATGTCTTCTTATTTTGAAAGTACATTAATGGTTTTGTTACAAATGTAATTATCATTATTTAGACAATTACAGATATGTACTTCATCTTCTTCTAATTCACTATCGGAAGATTGTTCTGAAAAACTTGATTCTTTTAATTGATAAATTTCCTTTATTTCTTCATCTTCACTTGAATGTATTATAAAAATATCTATCAATTTATCTTTTAATGTTTCGGATATATCTAATTCATTAATTTGTTATTTGACTTTACAGTTTGATTTATAATATTCTACTTTTCCGTATTTATAACAAACAATCTGCTTTTTCTTTTTATTAGTCTTTTTAAGACTTTTTAGTGGTTTATTATATGTTGGTTTATCTTTTATCTTTTTATAAGGTTTTCTGTATTGTCGTTTTTTATTGGAATAATTCTTATAAACTATTTTTCCTTTTTTGTGTCTTCTTGAGGGGACTAATAAAGGAGTATAACCAAATTGTTCACAAAAAGTACCTAATTCCTTTCTATCAAACTTCTTTTCTTTCTCCATTTGCTTTTTTAATCTTAAATTATTGCACATAGTTAATCAAGTTCTGTTAATCTTACTTATTATATCATCATATGTGAGATTATGAAAATCAATAGTACCGTCTGATCTTAATAATGATTCTCGTACCTTTTGGGCGAAGTAATATGGAAGTCCGGCTATAAACTTTTCCTTTCAGTATGGCTGTTAACAATCATTTATGATCATAATTTTAGTTAGAAATACATCTTTATACCAACGTAAATCAAATAATTGAGGTTATTTAAGATTAATCAATAAATCACTAGTTCTTTCTTTAAATTGAACGGGATCACCAACAAAGTGTTTAGTTAATACGTATATTAATGTGTTGACAGCATCTTCTAGGGGTAAATCATTTTCTGTTTTAATTATTTGTATATTTTCATCATATTTATAAGCTGTTAATATTCGTGACCTTTCATCATATGAAAGGTAATGATCCCAACAACACTTTAGTTGGCCAGTAAATCCTGTAACAATAATGTATGCTACCTGATGATCAGTTTTTCTGTTACTTTTATAGACGTTGGCTACCATAATCATTTCTTGAAAATGATTTAGTATTTCATATTCAGATAATCCGTTTATATTTCATTCGTATAATACATCTGGTGCGAATGCTGATCTTACTATATGTTCTATTTCTTCGAATTGCATATCCAGTGGAGTAGGTCTGGGATACCAATTACGAGTAATAGAGACATGATGTTTTGAATCTCTAGCCGAAAAATTATTAACATGTTCTCCTCTAATCTTGTTTATTTGTAGATCTATATTTTTAAATTGATTTTCAATATTACTAATTTCAGAGTCAGATATTACGGGTGAGTCTATTTTGCTTAATACATTAATATGTGGTTGTTTTGAGGTGGTAGCAGTGTTACTAATAATTAGTTTTTTTAATTTACTAGAGATCTGTTCCAATAAATCATTTTTATTTTTGGAAAAAATCGATTTTAAATGGGATGAAATTTCGTGGTGAACAAATAAGGGAGTTTCTTTTATTTCTTTAATAGTGAGTTTTATAGGAGATATTTGGGTTTCAATCCTTTCTAATTGCTTACCCATGATTTTTAGATATAAATTAGTATAATTGTTTTGTTGTATTATATTATCAAAGTTTTTTTCAATATTTGTAATATTATATTTTTTTTACTGGTGTAGTCAAAATTTGAGTATTCCTCTGATTGTACTTGATGACTTCAAAAGGGGGATATTCTTCATAAATAATTTGATTATTTTCTCCTTTAATCCATTGATTAGTAGTCCTATTTATGATAGATAATTGATTTGATTTATATATCTCAAACCATGTAAATAAAGGTATATTGATATGTATTTTTTCTAAATCTTCGTAATATTTTTCTTGAATATAATCTCTTTCTATTTTTGTAAAGGTTGAGAAAATGTTATTCTTTTGTGACTATTTTCTTTTTTCATATAATCTTGTTTGAGATATTCTTTATTAATTTTAAATTGTTCTTTATTCAGGGTATATATTTAGGTACCATCTCCAACTACTTGAGAATATGTCGGAGAAGATGGTTCTTTTTCAGAATTATGAGAGGTAGATACTTTATCAGGATGGCTAATAGCATATACTGACGTATCAATAATATTTCCAGGAATGATTCCTCAAATTTGGGTGTCAAGATTTTGGGATCTAGTATCAAAAGATCTGATGTCAAAATTTTGGAATTTATTTTTAGAGATTAATGTAAGAATAGATCTGGGTGTATGATAACTGGAGGGTGCTGGAGAGGAATAATGTGAAAAAGATCTTCTAAAAGGTTGAAAAGCTATTTGAACCGTCCCATCCGTTTTTTGATCTATATATTCGAGATTATCTTTAGAATTATTTTCTATCCTAGGTGTTGGGGTAATATTCTCTAATTGCCATTCATTAGGAAGTGTGACTTGATTCCAATTAATTTGTTTAGGAATTTGTATACTAGAATTTTGTGTACTGGATTGTAATAATAATGTATATCCTTTAGGGCTAATAATTAGAGCTTGTGGTTCTAATGTTGTTTTCATTAATTTATAATGAATCCTATAAACTACTGTTAAAGCATGTGACCCTTTCATCATTTGATACCCATTTGTCTTAATATTTAATGTTAAGGCGTGTAAAATATTACCATCAAATAATGATAAAGAATAATTGGGATAACAATTAAAATAGACCGATCCTTGGAACAGGCTGGATTCTACCATTCCAAGTAATGAATCATGAAAGTTATAATGTCTTCCGTCTCTTAAACAAAGTAATACTGAGGTGTTTAAGCCATTTCGAGTGAGTGGCTTTATAGCTACTTGTACTAGTCCAATATGAATAAAAGAATAATTTTATTTTTTATGACGATTAATAGCTTCTTTTGTTAAGAGTTGTAATGATTCATAGTCATTATTTAAACTAATAGTTTTCTCTACTGTTTTAATTGTATAATTTGTAAGGAATGATAATTTAGAGGAAAAAAGTGGAGATTTTGTATATTTGATTTTTTGGAACATCAAGAATTGTCCAGTCTTGTAGATTTCTTTCTATATCCAATATACTGTAGTCTTCTTGATTAATATTATCAGATTCTATAAGGATGCTAATGGTATATTCATTAGGTTTGAATAAAGAATTCATTGAGACAGATTTAAACAAAAATTTCCTATTTCCAAAGAGAAATGAGTAGATTAAGAACTTGAGGGAACACCACCGGGACCACCCTTATAACCTTTTGGCTTGAATGGGCTGACCATCGGTTTTTCTTGACTTACCAACACAAGCTTTCTAATATACATTATTCTCTTTAGTTATGGGTTATCTTTGTAAAATTTGTATCAATGATTCCTTACTTTTTTTTTTTTTTATAAAGCAAGTATCTTCAAATGGTTTCTTATACTATTAATTTCGTTCCTTAAGAAAGTGCAGTCAGCTTCATAGTATTCTCTTGCCGCTTGTCTACTTTGATATACATGATATTTAGATATCATTAATGTATAATTTTACCTCATTAATTATTATTGTCTTTTAAGATCTTTTATATTATCCATCAAGATTTGTAATTCCATTCTTAAATTATATTCTGTACATTTTAACTCATACAGATCGCAAAAGTCAGTACTATGAACATAATAGAAATCCATCAAAAATAGTAGGAAAAATAAGATGGTAATAACAATAAGTGGAATAAAATAGCAATAAGAATAGCAATCTTAATACTATCACCAATGGCTCTGATATCGAAGGCGTATATCCCATATATAATAATGTTATAGAGAATAGTTTTGTAAAATGATCTTATTTTTATAAGATATTTTATATAAATATTTTATATTTAAAATATTATTATATAAAATATTATAACAAATATTATGTATAAATTATTTCCCTTATTAGAGTCTTGTGCCTTATGATTTATGATTTTATTATAAACAGTTATAACAGTTGTTAGAGCAACACAATAGATTAATTAAAAGTTAAATTTATTGAGTATTTAACTATTAGAAAGTATAATATACTTACAATGGATTAGCTAAATTTTTTAAATTTAGTTACAGTGACTTTTAAAAAAAAATTCAAATTTAAAAGTTACTGTACATACATCAAATACATATTTTATCAATTATTTATCTCTCTATTTCTTTCTATCACATATTTTATCTCAATTGATATATTAATTTGAGTTAGTGATATATTAATTTAATTAGAATATGATTATTAATTAATATATAATAGGTAGAATAGTAAACTATGATAAAATTAAATAAATTAATAATTAAGAAAATTAAATATTTTTGAAATTATTAATTATTCATTACTATATAACGAATAAATAAATAATCCAATGTGGAGATTTAATGCGAATAATCAAAACCAAATTTATCTTATATTATTTTATTGTTATATAATAAAAAAATAGTTATTCCAATGTAGAGATTTATGTAAATTAAATAGTCAATAGTTAAATTTATCTTATATTTATAAAAAAAATCTATTATTTTTGGTTAATCCATTGAAGATATTGAAGATGCTCTTAAAACAGTTGACACATTCATCACAAGCATAGAGCTTCTAGCCATTTATATAGTTGGTTTGGATACAAAATTGAGATGTGATAAGTTGGTGAATAATAATGAAATATTTTGAATTAAAATGAGATAAGTTAGAAATAATTTGTGTTAAAATATTTTATTGAATTTTGGGAAAGAAGAGTAAAAAGTTGAATAAAAATATTATAAAATTAAAATATTTTTATAATATAATTTTTATTTTAAAATTTTAAAAAAATTAAATTATTTTTTATATTTTATTTATAAGTTTAATAACGTTATAATAATTAAGAAATGATGAGATAAAAAAATTAAAAATTAAAAATTAAAAAATATTTATATTTATGATATTAGAATCTCAAGAAAAGATAAAAACACATATCTATCCAAATCAGTACCAAAGCTGTTTATCTTCATTTCTTTTGACTTACTCAAAACTTCTCTATTTCACACTGGACGGTGACATTTGTCTGTTTCACTGGCGTTTCTCTGTTTCACACTAGACAGTGGCATTTCAGCGTACGGTTGGGTCCGAACAGGAAATTCTATCATTTTTGTCCTATAATATGTGTGGCCTAAATATCTCTTACAATTTGAAAAACTGGATATAATATGTGTCTAATTCTAGATTTCACTGTTGACTTTATCTTATATAATATGTACCATTGATTATTGTATATATAATCAATACTAATCCCTTAAATAAAAATTATATAATTAATTTATAAAATTTTTATATAAAATAATATAATATATATAATAAATATTTAAATATATATAAAGTCTATTGATCTCGACCTGGTCCAATTAAATGACATATGCATCCTACAATCTAGACGTAGTATATTTATCCATCTTTCAATTTTTAACTGTGTTTAAGATAAATAATTTAGTCACAAAGGATTACATAAAAATAAATTAATAAATTGACATAATTTGATGTAATATGTTAGATTGTAAAATTAATTATAATATAGATCTAAACATCATATAAAGTTACGTCAGTTTATGAGTTTATTTTTATTAAATCTATTTATGTATGTAGTAGCACTTCTATGTAATTAAATAATAATAATCAAATATTCCCCCCCCCCATTTGATAATTAAAAAAATAAAATATTTTTCTGCTCCACATGTATAGCGTTTATATATATATATATATATATATATATGCTCAGCTAAATCAAAACAAGAAATGTCAGTTGATATTATTATAACTGCATTTCCTACGAGTTGTTAGGCTCTAATTTATTTGGAATAAACTTTATATGATATTCGGATAATGTCAACATGAATCTTTTATTACAAGAAATCCGATGCAATTAATTAAAGTGGAGTGGAGTTTACATCTCATTAAACAATAACTCGTTGGGATTTGAAAAGGAAATGCTTAATAATTAAAGTGTAATCAGCAAATATAACAGAAAGTACTGAGACAACCTCAGCAACAGAAGAAAGAAACAGCATATATGAAGATTGATACCTTGACAAGGAAAAAATGACATCTAACCCAAACAAAGGTATAACCCAATCAGGGCAGCTTAATCAGCTTGGTAATTTTATTCAGGCATAAAACTATTTTATATAATTATATTTTAAATGAGTAATATTTATATAAAATAATTTATGAAAATAACATTAAATACCTTTATTTTAAAATAAAATTATAAAAACAGCTATGCATCTATCATCGTTATTGTTGTTGTTATTATGAATAGAGCTACATATACTTATAATTTTACTTACAAGATTCATTTTGTTAATTTTCTTTTAAAACTCAAATTTTAAATTTTAAATTTTATAATTTTCAGTATATCAATAATTGACGTATGAAGAAGTAAATTTTTTTTAAATATATTTAACATTTTTCTTTTATTATTGTTACGTTATTACATCAAATACGTGTTGTTGTTGCAAGACAAGTTGCCATGTGGCAGAGTTGTCTGCAAAGATATTAATTCAAGTTTTTTTTTTTTTTTTTTTTTGGGGATTCTTTGACCATGTCATGGAACGAGTACTTGGTCAAACGTGGCATATTATAATGTCAATATTCGAACCAATTGATTGGGCAGATTCATTCCTGAGTCCTGACTTTACATCTTTCGGTTGTTGTTTTATGAATTCTGACTTTTTAATGCCCCCCAATAAGGAAAAAGAAAAATTCATATCATCGTCTTAACGAAATTTGATACGATACGAACTCAAAAGCACAAACACACGAATAACCAATCACATTAATTCCTTCAATTTCTTATCCATTCTACTTTTCTCCAAAAGAAAAAACATCATTTTCCTCTTGACTGGATCATTCAGGCCCCCTTCCCTAAAATACCTATGGAATCTCTGATTACAACTTTTTTTTTTTTTTTCTTTCAATTTGGCACACACCTTTTACACATGAAAAGCATCCTTCGCAAATTCCAACTTATCTACTTTTCCATCATCGTGAAATACGCTTTTATCTGGTCATAGTTTTAGAAAAGTATATATAGGTTACGAGTAATCCGTGCATCATTTATTATTTATTCTCACATTCTATATTTATAATTTTTTTATAAAATATAGAAATATTTTTTATAAAATGTAAAGTATAAGATGATTAATTATGACTGGTGAGAAGAATTTTTTATAACTTATTATGTATTGAAACAGTTTTAAAATGTTTACATATTTTTTTTAAGAATAAATATAGATAGAAGTCATTATTAAGAATATCCATTTTACACACATGATATGGCATCATCTAAATCATATATCTTCTCAAGTGAGTGTTGAGAACAATCAACTAAAAGCAGCTATACAATAAGTATAAAGTCTGTACTGCTACAATAACTTTTATCTAACATTACTTTAAAATAGATAAAAATTACACATACTACGTAGTATCATCTTTATTTATTTTTGCTCAGCGGTTGCGCCACGGATTGATTGATGTCCGGGTATTTTTTTCCGTGTTCTTTTGGGTTTTGGATGTTCAGTGACTATTCAGGGTTGGGCCTGTCGTGTGAACCCAAGGGACCTAAAACGGACTTCTGTACACGTTCATCACTTTTGGGCTGGGTTCAATCATTCTCTAGCCTAGTACTCAAGTCTCAAACCTCGCTTAAAACTTCTAACGCATGAATACAGAGTTCAAAGTTGGGATAAAAATAATTCTAGGAGTCATGTTATTTAAAAGTTTGTTATATAATACACAATTTTTTGTAAGAAGGATTATATTCATAGGAAAAAAAAAACTAAATATTAATATTTTCTTTTATAAAGAATTGTAAACAGAATTTATTGTAATTGTAGATACTTGTACGAATCTGACAAGCGATAATTAGAATTGATTACTTTTTTCCTAACTTGTAAACTTGAATACAAACTTAAATGAATTAGGGTGGAGCTATTCAACCCATTAAATTAAATGAATTGGGGTAGAGTTATGACAAATTATATTCGTAGTTATAAAGTATGCAAGCAGCGCATCTTTGTTTTTTTTTAAATGTGAGTAAATATGAAATTTAATTTTTTAATAGTAAATTTTACTTTTTTCTAAAGGAATATACAATACTTGTACAATCTATGACTACATCTAACACTATTATTGTTAGAAATATTAAATCAGAATATACAGCAGAATCTATATTACCTCACAAGAAATATCTCGAATCTGATGCGGTTATTTCACGGATTCTCCAGCGTCATTGCTCATCCACGATCTTCACATCGATGGTGGAGTGTGCTATGTGGTAATACCAGAACAACACTCACAAGTTTCACAACCTAGATGCCGTGACTAGAGATAACCATTTGAGAGAGAGAGCTTGTTTATCCAAGTGTCATATCTAAAGAGAGGAAGAGACTATGTAAATAGCCTCTCTAGTGTAACCCCTTGGCTGCCCATTAAGGGCCAGCCATCAAGTTTCATGAAGTGGCTGCCACTTCATAACCCTCAAGAGGAGGTGAAGGGGTGCCCACTATGAGTGCCTTTTTCTTACACATAGTAGGCAAGACCCCAGGTCTGTATCCTTCAATATGTTCTCAATCTTATTCATACTAGCAAATAAATCGTGCGACCATTGAGCACAACTGTAAAAGAAAAATGGGAGCACTATACCAAATCTCTCCGAGATAAGATCAGCATAGCAACATCTCTAAAAGTGTCTCGTTATGCCCTGACTCATTTGGTCACATCAGACTAAGCATCCATAATCCCTCTCGAGTCCAAATGACTCAGAGCAATACTCAATCTCTATAAAACATGATGTACTCATAGCTATATTGTAACTCCCAAAAAGCAACATAACTTACCGGCAATGAGTACACACCATTATCGATGTGTTACCAAATAGCATTCCCTTCGTACTCATGTCATTTAGTTTCAATTAAGTCGTTTTCCCAATATTGCCTCTTTAGACCACATCATTCATGGTCATAGATAGCATGTCAAAGTAGCATACACTAAAACATTAACCTCGTGATATAGTCAAAGGTCTTCTAAGGGCATAAATAAATTCAAGTCATCAACTATAACCTACAGGACTCACACGGTGAGGAATCATGCAACCATTCACTTACATCTACTATTAGTTGCAAAAGCACATGTAGTATGAAATATATATTACGATAGAGTTCTCTTTCTAAAAAAAGAGCGTATATCTAATCTCAATTCACCGTACAAATCTTAATCTAGTCACTAACTCAGCGCCTGACCCGAGTCTCTCCATTTGCTTGTTATCCAAAATGCCAAAGAGGGTTTCGCATCTGGCTAAACCACAAGCTACATGGATTGTGGGTAACCATGCACGGTCCTTAGACCTCATTTTAGCTCCTACTAAACCGACATATCTTTTGTGTCTTCCTACTTATCCCTCTCCGGACAAGTACCGAGTAATACATTGTCTCATCTTTGCTCGCTACCTCTTTGTACGCTACCTCTTTGTAGCGCCAAAGACGATCGCTCGTGTGAGTGAGCCAATATAAGCATGTCAATATACATTTTTCACCATAACTCATAAATTTATGGTGAATGTGTGTGTACTTACCAAAAAATGCTTCGCCACATGATCATAGAACACATCAGTATTATGTGCATGACAAGCAATAGCATGAGGTACAGAGAAATCACATGGTCAGCAGCAAATTATTAAACCACAACTCCTAAGTGGTGTTAATGATCATTTATCTTTATTTGCATTCTAATGTGTATCCAAATAATGCTCCTACTAAGAAACTCTGCATTTACATATAAAAGTCATTTGCATAACCATGAAGTCAACAACAATTCATCGCGAATCTCATTTAGGTCAAACTCACAATATAAACCTTAGATTTTAGTCAGCAAGTCCAACTGCGATTTTTAAGAATCTACAAGGTGACCACAAATGTCATTCAGCAAACTTAATTTGCGACTTTAAGGTTTCATATAAATCTCTTGTACTCAACAAAAACATGTGAGATAACCATAATTTATTTTTCATTAAGGATAAAGCGATTAGAGCTTTTGCCGCCAAAGACAATCATAATAATCTAGTAATTACTTTTAACAACAATCGCATCACAAACTCACTTAATCAAATAAGCCATATTTACCCTCTAACAAAATCTTAACATCTAACTCCAATAAGCAAACCATAATGAAAGCACCAAATAGTATAGGCAAAATTAGATTCTTTAGTATTTTGCTTCTCATTAATTGTCTATGATTTTTTAACAAGAGCTTCTAGAAACTGTTTTTCTCATAAACAGTCTCACAAGACGTGATGCCTAAGCTACTTCTCACAAACCCATATTCATCACCTCGTAAAATGGAAAACTTCTTATTTGGCGATAATTAATTATCTAAGACAACTAGTTCACAATATCTTTTGTGATGACATTTTTCTAATATTGTTAACAATGTTCAAAGAATCCCATTTTATTTAATATGTCGTTTTAAAAAAAAGACTAGGTATATTGGGTATCTTTGAATAGATAGTTTATTTAGGCCGCATGTAAACAACACCAACAGCATTCATTCACTTTCTGTACCAAAATAGTACTAGCAACAATAATGCACTCAAAGTACTTCACTAAACATCACACAAGCTAACCATCTAATTCTCCTATGTGAATTAGCTATTTAACACATTCGAGAAAAGTTTCAATAAATATGCGAACAATAGCTATCTAACTGCAACTCAATTAATGCCAAGAGATGGATCTATACCTCTATCAATTCCACTTTTCCTTTGTCAATTAGATCAACAACTCCGGATTAGATCATAAGTGAAACGAATCTGAAATTCTATGTTAGGATTCATACTATGTGAATTCAATACCTTTAGCGGAGCCATATTACAAATATTCTCTTCTAGTCTCTAAATGACGAGAGAATATTGATATAAAACTCCCACACTATTTAAGAGAATCCTTATATTCTATAATTTTTGGGAGTCATTATCACTAATAGTACATCTTAACTCAAATGTATACTCTCACTAGTTGTTGAATTACTCCCACTATTTTCGACGATCTTATATAAAAAGAATTTTGAAAATATTAAGGTTAAGGTAACGTGGAATGACGTGATGAAAACGTTCTTTCCAAAAATAAGTATTTACAAAAATCCACAATTCCCCACCCTCCCAAAAAATACGAGTAATTTTCTTGACTTAACCAAAAAATGATTAAGCTTAGATCCTCTCGATTTTTAATAGAATTCACACTTGCACAAAATAGTCACTCAGCCTTTCTCAAAAGCAAATGAACTTGATCTAAGGACAATAAATCAGAATTAAGGCTGCAACCCTATATTACATTAACTCAAGTGTAATGTAACAACTACTTGGCGCCATAATTCATTTATAACACCATTTTCAGCAAATCAATAAACTATGAGATAATTGTTCTCATCATATAACTCATACGATTACAATTTTGAAAAAATTTTAACGGAAAAATATATTTTCAGAAAAAAAAAAATTGAATCGCATTTATATGATAAAACAATATATTTATTATCAAAGTCCTTAGTGTGCATGTATAGGAACTTTCACATAGAAATGCTCATATTGTTTTTTCTCTTTGACTCTTCTAAACCAAGGAAAGTGTTCTCATTAGCGAGAAAAATTTAATTTCTCAAGCTTCACACTCATCATCCTATGCCTCTATGGCTTATTTTAGTATATCATTTCCCCACTTGAAAAATAATACCACTGAGTCAATGAGTGACCATTCAACTTATAAACCTCTAGGAATTTTCACAAACACTACTATTTTCAATAAGTCTTAAATCAAATTAGGTCTAGACTTCTTTAATATCGCATTAAAAGTACTAGTAAAAAACATTGCTTTGTGTAACAAATGTAGTATGTGACATTTTAGCCCCTAATTAACAATATATTCTTATTTCTTGCATATTCAATATTTTTCAAATTCTCCAATCCATTATAGGAGAGAAAAGAAAAACTTTGCAATAAATTATTTTAGCCTAAAACCTATCTTGTATCAATGCAACCACTAGCAAGATTTTTAGGCTTAATTTAAGTCGTACCTAATTATTCAGACTTTTGCCATAGTTACTATGCAAACCTCCATGGTGCTTGGTATTATTACTCTCAAGGGATGCTCCAAAGTTTATATATCTACAATAACCTATTTGTTCTTGCCATATAGAAATAAAATTTTAACAAGATTACCAGTGCTAATACCACATAAAAGTGCATTGATAAAAACTTTAAAAAATGAATGTGCCAATAAAGAATGTCCTTAACACTTTTGCACACTCAAATTTTAATGTCCTTACTTGCAAAACATACTAGCTAGTAGAGAGGGTATGTACTTATCTGTGAGTTAATCTAAGTTGCTTCAAGATTATAATGCTCAACCTCAAATATAAAAGCAATTAATCTTTGCGTTACAAAAACAACATGCAACTTCTGCTATTGCCCACAAGATTCAAAAGCAAAATAGTGGTTTAGTTTTATCTGACAGTTAATCCCATCAACTTCTATAAAAATTATAGTGCATGCGTCCCACGCGCACTTCAAATTTTACTCTAGACCTTTTAGAGGTTTCACAATAATGATGGTTTAAGTCTATCTGAGACTCACAATAATTTATTTGTTTCCAACTACTGCTCATGGAGGAGATTAATGCGACGATTAAGTCGTATAAATAATTTATAGGTTTTCTTCATAGTATCTCAAAGTTACTAAACTAAGTGCATCTAATTGCACATACATCTAATAAATTTACTGCGTTAATTTAAGTCAGAACCAAAAATAATTAATACACGTCGTAAGATCAAAAATTCGCTAAGCTTCCTAATCATCTATTGCGCCTCAATGCTTAATTATTAATTTTTAACTTGATTTTCGTCAAATTTATATGATATAGGAGATTAATTCCAAATTAATTTCAACCATACTCCCATTAGGATAAGTAATCTACTGAGTCAGTCATATGTAAAAATAATTTCTTTCTTGATTGAAGAAATCAATATGAGCCAATCATAAGCATGGACTAATCAGACTCGAGCTACTTAATCCTCTAGTTTATCACATTCTAAAAAAATTGAAGAAAATTCTAAAAAATAGTCTAACAATACAAGTGATAAAATAAGCTCATACAATTACATGTAATAGAATACATGTAAAAAAATGATCACATCACATTTTATCCAAATAATCATTATTCACCAAAAAATAATAATCTAGGCAATTTATAACTTAAAATAAAATGCCTATAAATGCGATAAAACATGACATCATAATATCATGGCATGCATGTATTCAATAAGCACATGCAAAAATATATTTCAGAAAAAATAAATATTTTATGCCACAATACATGCTGAATTACTAAATAAAATTAACATACACACTAACAATAAGCTTTAGCCTAATGGTTGAGCTTGTAGCCCTTTTGTGAGAGGTCTTGGGTTCAAAACACTATTATTTTTTTTTTTGTCAAAAAAAGAAATTTTGTAGTACGGATCTTGGATAACCAGTGGGTTGCACCCTCCTGGGCGCCCAACTGCTGCGTGGGCCTACAGCGCTTACGGCCCAGTTCGCTCAGTGGCCTTTTCTCTTTAAAAAAAAATGAGTTGGGCTTTCTTTTATAACGAAAAACAGAACAAGCGAATTTTGAAAAAACAAATCGCCCAAAATTGTTTTAGCCCAAAAGAAATAGTTCACAACCTTTAAAAAAAATTGGTTTTTAGCCCATATTTCAAAACTTTATTTGAGTTTTTCTGAAGCCCACAAATGATTTTAAAACATAAGCCCATTTCATTTTGTAGCCTCCAGCCCAAAACTTCATCACAAACCAAATGAACACCACTGTTCATATTCATCCTTTCACCCGTATAGGTTACTTCTTCATGTAACAGAAAAGAAAAAAAATAAAGTAGCACTTGTAATCGTCGTCGGTTGCTGCGTGGCCATTCACCAAGACTCCAAGGGCCCTGACAGAGGCGCCGAGCCGTGGCTGTGCCGCCCCCATTCATAGGCGATGTCCGAAGCTGCAGTGCTCATCGCCACCCATTCAGCTAGCGCACGAGGCTCTGCCCTCCATGGCAGACACTTCCCGGGGTTCTTGCCTTTTGCTGCTCACTGGTGCGTGCAACACCTTGACGATACATCTCTGTTGGCGTGTGTTGCTCCTCTGCAAGCAGTAGAGGCTGCAAAACCACCCTAGTGGCATCAAGGTACGGTGCCGCGCAGAGCACTAGCTTTGTGTGTAGCCCTACACGTGGATTTGCCCGCTGCAGATCAGCCTTCGGCACCACCATGGTACATGGCTCCGCGTGAGGCAAATCTTTACATGCCTTGGTGAGCAGTGATTGCTATCACCCAGCACCATTTGTGGTGTTGCGCATCATGCAACACCCAGTGCAGCGTTGCTTACGACTAGTGGTGGAAGTGACATGGGCGCAAACCTTTTCTAGTGAACGCTGCTACCACATATGGTTGTGTCCTTGTTGATTCGATTGGGTGGTTGCAGCCATTCCACAGCGGCGCTACCACTGTAACAGTAGCCATCTCATTGGCAAAAAATCCTCATCGTGCAAAAATATTTCAGTAAAATGAAATTATAATGCACAAGCCTCATGAAGTGGCTCTTAAGTCTCTTCATAACCCCAAGAAGAGGTGAAGGGGTGCCCACTATGGGTGCCCATTTCTTACAATTCTAGAGTTAATGATCAACTCCTTAAATTCCAATTGACACTGATAACATGAATTGTAGTACTAATATCATTTATAAGTGGCAAAAAGCCATGTTGTTATTCTAAGTGCTATAATCTAATTAGATATAGGGAAATGGAGATAAAAGGGGCATTGAATCTGTAATATTCCACGGGACATATTTCCTTTCATGTGGTCCACGAATAATCCCTCTCCCAAAGCAACAAGGAAAAATCACAGGCTCATCAAGTTGGGTACAATAATAAAAGCAAAGATCTCAGGTTCCATATTCCTTGCTTGTAGATTTGCATTCCGGAAAAGACCATCCATGAATGGTAAATATGCGAGACATCAAACATAATCTAAAACTAGCACGTAATATGTTTTCCGGTGGGAGTGTGCGGCCATAATTTATTGTTACTGGGCAAGACATTAACAACAGTTTCAACAACCCCCATCAATTTGCATTTGAAGTTGTGGATATTGACATCAGAACCCTCCGTGTGTGGACCTAAAAAAGAAGGCATCAGATTAGCCACAATTTTGGGGCCCTTTAAGCCTTTCCAGTTCAATTGGATAAACCTTGAAGTCGTAAACACCACAACACCATCCTGTTATCGAAGACAAATCAATGCTCAGTGCACAAATGGCTCATTTTCACCGGATTAGTCGAATCCTGTCGTGTTCATGAAAAGAAAGGGGGAAAGAAAAATAAATCATTATCTTTTATTTTTAAAAAATAAATTTATTTATCATCTTATAATGTAGTATTAGATGATATGTTAACAAATGAAATATAATAAATAGTCTCTAATTATTTAATGTCACATCATAAAATGATAAAATAATTATGAGAATTGAGATGATGAGTAGTATTACTCTTATTTTTAAATCTCATTTCCATGCAATTTTTCTTTCTTTTTTTTTTACTTAGTTTTATGATTACTTTGCAATTTTCCCAAGTTGTCATGAGAAATTTAAAGGAAAATATCGACATAAAATTCAAGAAAATTATATGGCCTTAAGTTGGGATTAATTTTTTTGAAAATTTCTGAAATTGAAAATTTAATTTCAATTGATTTTCTGTAAATATAAATATATAAATTTAATTATTCTAATCGCATTAATTGATATCTTGCATTTGAAGCATTTTTTATTTATTAAAAAAAAGAATATTATTTTTTTTAATCTTTGGTTTTATGCAAAATCTAATATAAATCATAACATTTTTTTTTTGACTCGTTTGATTGATAAGGAAAATTCATACATGATATTATTATTTTATTTTCATTCCATTAAATATGATAAAGCATATTTATTAAATATGATTAAAATAAAATAAAAATGTGATGTATATTATTCGATTGATAAAGGATAAGGCAAGGAGAGTAACATCTGATTTTGCCTTCGCTTCTCTTTAACTAAATAAAACAGAAACGCTCCCGTCCCTCGGAGCGCGTACCCTCCGAATATGCGTACTCGCTCTCAAGGCTAAACGACGTCGTCGATCGCTAGAACGGGTCAACGGAGACATTTTGAACGCGAACCCTAGGGTTTTTCTCAGCGATGGCGTCGGAAGACGTGGTGGGGAAGACGACTAGTGACTCGGCGGTGTCGACGATCGTGAACCTCGCGGAGGAGGCGAAGCTCGCGAGTGAAGGGGTCAAGGCGCCGAGCCACGCCTTGCTCAGCATCTGCAAGTCACTTGTCGCCGGAGGAGTCGCCGGTGGAGTGTGAGTTTTCTCCTTTTCTCTGTTTGGTTTCTGTGATTGTACTGGACCCTTCTCTTTTTTTTTTTCTTTTCCTTTTCCTTTTTGTGTGCGAATCATTTCTCCTTGATTTTTGCTTTTGCTTTTGTTTTTCGTTTATTTTATTATCGTTGTTTTTCGTACATCTGACTCTATAAATAGGAACGTACAAATTTTCGTTTGGAAACGTTTTTGGTTTCGTTTTAGGTTATTTGTGTGTGTATTTGCAATGAACTGTAAGGTTACGTTTTATATATTTGTCTTTCTTTAGTACGTGTTTGTGCTCGAGGTGATATTCAAATACAGTGACGATTTTTTCTTTTTAAGTATAGTTTTTCCTCTTGAAAATTTGATGTCTATCTCGCATTTCCGTTTTGTTCAATTTAGCAAATTGGGGTGTTTTTAGAAATTGTCACTTTTAGAGATGCATGGGTTGTTCTTTCTCTTTTTTATTTAAAAAAACCGTTTATATGCGCCCGATAAGTTTGGCACTCATGAATTTGACCCTGTTCATACAGGGGCCAAGGATGGCTTTTGTGCTAACAAGTTCCTCATATTGTTTTTTAAGTCTTCGAATATATAGTGATGGGACTGGTAGTTAAGTCAAATCTACTGGGCTTAAGGAATCAAGATACTGTCTGTTCTCCACGATAAAATTTTGAAGCATTGATGAAATTGGCTCTGTTTTGGGAGCAAACATATAGGTTATGGAAAGTGGACAGAAGATGTGAGGGATTAACACGTGACATTCCCATGTTTGGTATGCGAGAAAGCTTTTAGCCATTGTAATTGGAAAAAATTATCTAGGACTTTATGCCTTGTTTTAGTAAGGTTTTCTGTTGAAAGCATGGTTTTTGTATGTATCAGAATGTGATTCTCATTTGAGGTGCTTGGAATGGAATAGAAAATGTTTTACCTGAACCCATGAATACTATCACTAAAACTATTGTTATCAGTAGGGCTAGAGACAAAAAATTTTCTTGCAATTTGCATTCTTGGGAAGCTTTTTTACTCTATATTTTTATACGTGTAACATTTCTCATATACTTTCTACTGCAGCTCACGAACTGCTGTTGCTCCACTAGAAAGATTAAAAATTTTGCTCCAGGTAGTGTCTTCTTCATCACCTAGACTTTTGCTTGGGTTTCCTAACTCCTTTTACTGAGCAGTTATGATATCATGATTAATTATATATTTTTGAGAGAGAGAGAGAGAGAGAGAGAGAGAGAGAGAGAGAGAGAGAGAGAGAGAGAGAGCGTGTGTGTGTGCGCACTATTGTTCATGATTCTCAGATTGAATCAGGGAGATGCTTTACTTTTGGACATTTGATATTTGATTGTCTCTTTATCTGGAATGGATAATTTTTGGAATATGCAGGTTCAAAATCCTCATAGTATCAAATACAACGGAACAGTTCAAGGGTTGAAATATATATGGAAAACAGAGGGAATAAGAGGATTGTTCAAAGGGAATGGAACTAATTGTGCTCGTATTGTCCCAAACTCGGCAGTCAAGTTTTTCAGCTATGAGCAAGCATCTCGGTACATTTCTGCCCTTACACCCGCTTACTAGCTCATTGATTCTCAGTGATATTCATTTATGTATCCTAATAATTATTCTCTGTCATTTGTTCACCTGTAAACAGGGGTATTTTATGGCTTTATCGACAACAACCTGGAAATGGTATGACCATCCTTTTTTCTTAGTGTTACTTTTAAAAAATGATACTTCTCTTTTCTTCTATTTCTTCTTCTGGTTAATTTTGCCTAATCTATCCTTATGATCAATAAAATTTTATTTACTGATCAAAATTATTTTTTGCGCAATCTATCCTATAATGGTTAATGCTCTGTTATCTCTCTCTCTCTCTCTCTCTCTTCCTCGCCTTTCTCTTTCTCCCTATTTTTGAGGTTAGAATGGGGGTTGTATAGAGATAGATGATAATGATGAACTTGAATGGTTAAAGTTACATTTCTTCATCACTTAATGCAGAAGAGGCTCAGCTTACTCCTGTGTTACGACTTGGAGCTGGTGCATGTGCCGGAATTATTGCCATGTCGGCAACTTACCCAATGGACATGGTACGAGGTCGACTAACTGTACAGGTATTGTCTGGAGTTTTAGTTTGGGATTTCTATGCAATTGGATTTTCTAGGTAATTGGCTTTTCTAAGTACTCTTTGTAGACTGATTATTGGGCCAGCTTTTCAGTCTATTCACTCTAATGGCTTAACTGTATGTGTTTTACTTATAAAAAAACTGTGTGCGCTTTACTTTTACAGACAGAAAATTCGCCTCGCCAGTATAAGGGAATCTTCCATGCTCTTTCTACGGTCCTTCGGGAAGAAGGCCCTCGGGCTCTTTATAGAGGCTGGTTACCTTCTGTCATAGGAGTTGTGAGTAAACACTTCTTTTTTACTTATAAAAAAAGAAGTAAATACTTCTTTTGCCTTTTGAAGCTCCTATGCTGCTAACTATTGAATATTATCCTTTATTAGCTCATTAATCATTCACTGCATGCTTTTTTAGTGAGGTCTGCACCCAGATTCTGGCCAACAAAAGCTCTGGCCAGATTTGATCTTATACTTAATAAAAAGGACTAGCCCATGTAACATTGGTTACTTATCAGAAGTCCCACTTGGTAAGAAATGAATGTAGGACTTGGCACTTAATGCATCTGAATCATGCCTTATTCACTTCTATCACTCATTCTTCATCCACTCAACATTGGACATAGCGAGGCGTTGTAATTATTGTACAGCCCACTAAGTCCCATATTGGGTGGAAGAAGTATGATAGGTGAATGAGCATGATAAAGGTGCATTGAGTGTCAAGTCTCACATTGGTTTCTTAACAGGTGGAATAGGCGCTATAATGATCCCAATGAGCTCCAACTGTTACCATGACTTGTTATTTTGGAGTATAAGATTGGATGTGACTTGGGATTTCATTTGGTCGTTACATATGAAAGCTGACCTACTAACACCATATGAAGTTAGGCGCTTAATGCGATATGGGGCCTGAGGACTTTGTTGGAGATTTGATTGAAGCAGATCATAATGCTCCATTAAGTACCACGTTGAGCAGGAAAAATATGATAGTGGTGAATGAGTATGATTAGGGTGCATTAGTACTTAGAAAAAAAGGATGCATTAAATGCTACGTCCAACATTGATCCCTTTCCAAGTGTAAGCGGACTTCTAAATGATTCCAAGGAGTTCCAATTATAACTTGACCAATCCTTTCAGAGTGTAATACTAGACATGAGTTGAGCTTTTCTTGAGGCATTACATAAATGCATGTAACTTTTTTGGATGAGACATGAACATGGTGTACTTATAATACTGTATGTTTACATTCTTTTATATTTGAAGAAGATTTTGACTCCTTTGTATGAGAAACAGCACATTTTTCTAATTAATAAAAGAAATAGGGAAAATAATTACCATGTGGTCTTTATGCAGATTCCATATGTGGGTCTTAACTTTGCTGTGTATGAATCTTTGAAAGACTGGTTGATTACAAGTAGACCTTTTGGACTGGTTAAGGACTCTGAGCTGAGTGTGACAACAAGACTTGCATGTGGTGCTGCTGCTGGAACTGTTGGCCAGACAGTTGCTTACCCACTTGATGTAATTCGACGAAGAATGCAGATGGTGGGATGGAAAGATGCTGCATCAGTCGTGACTGGTGATGGGAGGAACAAGGGAGCCCATGAATATACTGGTATGGTTGATGCATTCAGGAAAACAGTTCGGCACGAAGGAATTGGAGCGTTGTACAAGGGTTTGGTCCCCAATTCAGTGAAGGTAGTGTAATTTATCATTCCATGTTCTGCTTCATTTCACCTATTAACCCATCTGTTACTAGCTACTGCCTTTGTTTTCTGTCTTCTGTTTTTTTTTTTTTTTTTTTTTGGTCTTTGAAGGAGGTTTATATTATCTATTTTCTGGATGAAATCCTTTCTGTTTTAAAATTAAATAGATATTGACCTGTTTTAGCTCTCTTTTTTTTTTCCCATTTTCAAGTAGATGCAGAGTTAGTTTTGTATAGGAGATTATTGTATCAATTTATGTTTAGAATATGAATGGAATTATTCGATATTGTTAACCTTTTGTGTCACTATTATTTTCTTTAGGTGGTCCCATCCATCGCAATTGCATTCGTTACATATGAGGTGGTTAAGGACATTCTTGGAGTTGAGATGAGGATATCCGACTGAGGCAAGAGGAACTTCTAGCTGTTTGTTCAACTATTGTGCTAATTTTGCAAGCAAGCGGAGATGATTATTAGGAGAAGGTATATTGCCTGGACTTACGTATTTTCCAGTTAGGAGGAATCTTAGAACTAGAAACCCACCTTTAGCATCATATCGATATTCCTTACCATCTAGACCCATTTCTTTCTATCCAACCCAACCTTAGTTGTTAGCATTCATATTTTTATGCCATGGCAATAAGTTTGGTGCACTAGATGCATTCCTATGTCTTCCCAGAGAAGTCAAGTGATTTGCTACACTGTTGTATCTGTGGTAACTGTTTTACAAAATAGAATTGCCGCCATAGGTCGTTTGGTTTTTACTTCCTTCCCTTTTATATAATATATATATATATATATATATATATATGGTGTTGTACTCACAATTACTTATCTTGTATGTTCTCTCACTTGGTTATGTGAATTATTGATTGTGTAATATAATGGATTTGCTTGTAACTTATGTTCCTTTTGTTTTTTTTTTGGGGGTGGGAATTTTCACTTCTTTGTTGCCTGTCAATGTGTTTCCTTCGCTCTTATCTACAGTGTTCGATATGCTTGCAATCCGATTCTAGTGGGTTTCTGCCTTCATGCTTCTGTGGTTAACATGAAGCCGGATTCCCCGACCAATTTGGAAGTCTGAACTGCAATTTGGGGCATCAGATAAGGAAAGAGGGCTACATATACATTAATGCAATTTGAAGCTCAGATTTCTGAACAAATTATGTAGGAACTAGTTGTGAGGAAGCCTCGCCCCTAGAAAATTATATACATAAAACTTTGATAATGCGGGTGTCTTAGCTATTGTTTTGAAAGATAGTCGTGTAACAGCTGGAAGTTAGTTAGTGTGGTTAGTTAATAATGTGGAATCAGTCGAGAGAGATGAGGGGTTAAAACGGGGAGTCTTATGAGTTAATGAAACGGTGCGTTTTTGTTAAGTGAAGATAAATAACAGTTTTAACTGAAAATGGGGCTTAAGGTGGTGAGTTGTTTCATTTGTAATACGGGACGTTTTATCACTCGAGTATTATAATTACTGAGTGCATTGTAAGTAGTTGGGTGTGCAGAAGATTAATAAGAATTTCGTCGGGAGGTTCCTCGAAAGCCTATTCCAGGAATCAAGAAAGTGATTCTTGGTTTTTCTCTCAATCTGTGTAGTCATTCATTGTTTGGGAATTTCTTCCTCTTTGTTCTTACGTTCTGGGTAAATCACTACTTTACCCATAACAATTGGTATCAGCTAGCAGTTGATCCTGTGATGGCAGAAGGCACACGTGGAGCTCTGAAAAGTCGGCAAGATGGGTCGCAGAAGCAACAAGAAATGGTTCATAAACAGTTGGAGAATCATCAACAAGTTATTACTGCAATGTCAGAAGGGTTAGAACAAGTTTCTGATATGTTACGATCTTTGGTTGAGTCTTCTACTGTTAATACAAATGAAGTTAGAGACTTAGAGGTAATGAAGATAGGGCTATTCAGAGAAGTTTTCGTTTGGATTTTCCACGTTTGGTGGATGTGATCTTGCTGGATGGGTCTTTAAAGCTAATCAATATTTTGATTTTTATCAAACACCATTTCATCAAAAATTAATGGTGGCCTCATATCATATGGAGGGTGAGGCATTAGTTTGATATGAAACTGCTTTTAACTCAGGTCAGTTCAATTCTTGGGAGTCCTTGGTTACGGCAATGCAAGTGAGATTTTGGCCATCAGCATATGATGACCCAATGGAGGCATTAACCAAGTTAAAACAGACCACATCTGTTGCTGTGTATAAGTCACAATTTGAAGCCTTGGCAAATAGGTTGATAGGCTTGTCTGAGAAGCATTTGCTTAGTTGTTTTGTGAGTGGCCTGAAAGATGAAATCAGGTTACCTGTGAAGATGTTTAATCCAGTGAATCTTGGGGCTGCATTTGGATTGGCGAAAATCCAAGAAGAGTACCTATCGGCTGTTAAAAAACCATGGAGAGGGGTTTCAGCATTGAGTCTATGGTGGAAGGCAACAGATTCCAGAAACCTCCCTTAGCAGTTAAGAAGGTTTTTTCTTCACAAATGGATGAAAAAAGAAAGAAAGGTTTATGTTACCATTGTGATGAAAAATGGAATCTCACGCATACATGGCCCCTAAAGTGTTATCTGTTACAAGTTGAAGATTCTGTTAATAAAGTTGTAGAAGTAGAGGAGAAAGTGGATGAGCCTCTAGTGACCAAGGAACAGTTGGTGACAGATGTGGGAGAAGGGTTGGAGGTGTCCATAAATGCAATATCTGGCTGCTCTAACAATAATGCCATAAAGTTATTGGGAAGAGTTGGTAGTTGTGTGGTTGAAATCTTAGTGGACTCTGGGAGTACACATAATTTTTTGGACCCATTGGTGGTGCAAGCAGCAAAACTGAAGGTACATGATTTGAAGCTACAAGTGAGAGTAGCTAATGGTGACAAGTTGGTAAGTAGTGGTAGTTGCGAAGAAATCATTAAGGTTCAAGACTCAAAGTTTAGAATTCCATTTCATGTTCCAACTTTGGGTGGGTGTGACATAGTATTGGGAGTTTAGTGGCTAAAGACTTTGGGGCCAATCAATTGGGATTTTAATTCCATGTCTATGAGCTTTACAGTTGGGTAGTCCAAGATCACCTTACATGGGTTGAAGTTTAATGGCATTAGGCTTCAAAATGGGGAGGGTAGCTTGAAGTCTTCCTTGGTGAGATAGCAGGGTTGGTTTTTGCAGTTGAGAACTGAAGATCAAACAGAAAAACCTGGAAGTCAGGTGCAAGAAGTAGAAGAATTGTTACAAGATTTTAAGAATGTGTTTTGATGAACCTGTGGGCTTACCTCCCACCAGGTCTTTCGATCATCATATTCCTCTTAAGGAGGGAACTGTTCCTATTTCAGTCAGGCCTTATAGATATCCTCATTATCAGAAAACTGAGATTGAGAATATTGTTCAGGATTTGTTGAAATCTGGGGTGGTGAGGCCAAGTCAGAGCCCTTTTTCATCACCAGTGCTTCTTGTAAAAAAATCTGATGGTTCATGGAGGATGTGTGTGGACTATCGAGCATTAAATCAAGTAACCATTAAGGATAAGTTCCCCATTCCTGTTATTGATGAGTTACTTGATGAATTATATGGAGCAACAATATTTTCCAAGCTGGACTTAAGATTTGGGTATCACCAGATTCGAGTTAAAGATGTGGATATTGTGAAAAAAGCCTTTAGGACTCATGAGGGCCACTATGAGTTCTTAGTAATGCTTTTTGGGCTTACTAATGCTCCTGCTACATTTCAAAACTTGATGAATGATGTGTTTAAACCTTTTTTAAGAAGATTTGTATTGGTCTTTTTCGATAACATATTGGTTTATAGCAGGAATTTGGTGGACCATGTTGTACATTTGAGATCAGTGTTGGAAGTTTTAAAGCAGCATACCTTATATGCAAAAATGTCAAAATGTAAGTTTGCATTGCATGAAGTTGATTACGTGGGACATATCATTTCTGGTTGTGGTGTCAAAGCTGATCCTTCCAAGATTATGTCCATGATTGACTGTCCTATTCCAAAATCTTTGAAAGCCTTGAGGGGGTTTCTTGGCCTCACTGGTTATTATAGGAAGTTCATCAAGGATTATGGATCCATTGCTACCCCATTAACAGTGCTGTTGAAGAAAAATTCTTTCCATTGGTCTGAGGAGGCATTTCAGGCTTTCCAAAGTTTGAAGAGGGCTGTTACTAATCCACCAGTACTCAGATTGCCTGATTTCTCGAAAAGTTTCACTATTGAGTGTAATGCTTCAGGCTTTGGGTTGGGAGCTATTCTCATGTAAGAAGATCAGCCTATTGCTTTTTATAGCAAGGCATTGAAAGGTAAAACATTACTTTTATCTACCTATGAGAAAGAGTTATTAGCTCTTGTTTCTGTTGTAGCTAAATGGAGACCTTATCTTTTGGGTGCTCTGTTTAAAATAAAAACTGATCAGCAATCTCTTAAGTACTTATTGGAGCAAAGGATTGGCACAGAAACTCAACAAAAATGGCTTCTAAAGTTGATAGGCTATGATTTCACTATTGATTACAAAAGAGGAAAGGAAAACAAGGTAGCTGATACTCTTTCCAGGAAGTCTGAAGAGCAGTCAGCAACCTTAGCACTTATCACTTTTCCTATCTCTCTTTGGGTGGAAGAATTAAAACAAAGATATCAACTTTGTCCCATAATTCGAGGCATCTATAAGAAGTTGCAACAAGGATCAGAGGGTCCTAAGCACTTTACACTACAACAAGGCTTGTTATTAAGGAAAGGGAAATTTGTGGTGGTTTCAGATTCACCATTCAAGGCTAAAGTATTGCATCACATTCACCATAGTCCACAAGCTGGTCATGTGGGCTATCATAAGACATTACATCGGGCCAAGTTGGACTTCTACTGGAAGGGAATGCACAAAGATATTAAGGCATTGGTTCGAGAATGTGAAGTATGTCAGACATGCAAACATGAAAATGTGCATCCAGCTGGCCTCTTGCAACCTTTACCTGTTCCTTCCTCATCATGGGCAGATATTTCCATGGATTTCATTGAGGGTTTGCCTCTCTTGGGTGGCTACAATGTGATTTTTACTGTGGTGGACAGATTCACCAAGTTTGGACATTTTTTTCCTTTGGCACATCACTATTCAGCAAGTAAGGTAGCCCAGGTTTTCTTCTCTGGTGTCTTTAAGCTGCATGGGTTGCCTAAATCAATTGTATCAGATCGTGATGCCATTTTCACGAGTAATTTTTGGAAGGAGCTTTTCAAATTGCAGGGAACTTCCCTCAATTTCAGTTCTGCTTATCATCCTCAATCGGATGGGCAGATTGAGGCCTTGAATAAAACTGTTAAAGGGTATTTGAGATGTTACACCAGTGACAAACCTAAGGAGTGGAGCTTGTGGATTCCTTTGGCTGAATGGTATTATAACATCACTTGTCACTCTTCCATTAGAGTCCGTCCTTTTGAAGCACTTTATGGTTACTTACCTCCCAAATTAGCTTCTTATGTAGTTGGGACTTCTGCCAATCCTGCAGTAGACCAGCAACTTAAATCCAGGGAGCAGCTTTGGTTGATGTTGAGGGAGAATTTGTTGAAGTCTCAGAACAGAATGAAGGAATTTGCAGATAGAATGAGAACTGAGAGAGAATTTCAAGTGGGAGATTGGGTGTTTCTTAGATTGCAACCATACAGACAGAAAATTGTCTCCCTACGCCACAATATGAAATTATCTCCAAGGTTTTTTGGACCTTTTCAGGTTTTGGAAAGAATTGGGACAGTTGCCTACAAACTCAACTTGCCTCCTTCTGCAAAGATACATCCTGTGGTACATGTGTCATGTTTGAAGAAAAAGTTGGGTCAAAATGTTATTCCACTTCTTACACTACCTCCTTTGGATTCTCAAGGACAAGTGCAACCTGAACCTGAGTTGATCTTGCAAAGGAGAGTGAAGAAAGTCCGCAACCATGCTGTCACTGAAGTGTTGGTGAAATGGCTAGGAGCTTCTGTTGAAGATAATACCTGGGAGCTGCTGTGGACATTGCGTGATCGTTATCCCCACCTTGTGGGCAAGGTCCTTTAGTGGGGAGGATTAAGTCCTTGTGGTCAAGGACTTTGTTATGGGGAAGGGAATGTAACGGCTGGAAGTTAGTTAGTGTGGTTAGTTAATAATGTGGAATCAGTCGAGAGAGATGAGGGGTTAAAACGGGAAGTCTTATGAGTTAATGAAACGGTGCGTTTTTGTTAAGTGAAGATAAATAACAGTTTTAACTGAAAATGGGGCTTAAGTCGGTAAGTTGTTTCATTTGTAATACGGGGCGTTTTATCACTCTAGTATTATAAATACTGAGTGGATTGTAAGTAGTTGGGTGTGCAGAAAATTAATAAGAATTTCGTCTGGAGGTTGGAGGTTCCTCGAAAGCCTCTTCCAAGAATCAAGAAAGTGATTCTTGGTTTTTCTCTCAATCTGTGTTAGTCATTCATTGTTTGGGAATTTCTTCCTCTTTGTTCTTACGTTCTAGATAAATCACTACTTTACCCATAACAAGTCGTTCTTGGGGAAGTCGTCTAGCGTCACCTAAGCTCTTTGCCGGCGGTCATCTCCAAGCAAAAGACTCGAGTTTAAACGGCCTTTAAGAGCTGTTGTATGACTCAATTAAATCCCACGTCTCATCTCCTCGATATAACATGTTGAACAGGGGGGAATTGGTATGTACGTACAATGTGAATTGATGAATAAGGAAAGCCAAGTTTGGCAACCAAATTTCGTATAAAATGCTGATATTTTAGAATTAAGCGTCGCGTAAAATGTTTTAACAACCCAATTGCCAGCCTCCCAGGAATAAATAAAAAGGAAAGAAAAAGAATCAATAGAAACAATAATGGGTGCAAAAACTGAAATGGACATACACATACATGTAGAATAATCGGACAATTAGCGTGCCCTCTGCCCTCTGGCAGTCACCTTTGAGAGCATTTCCTTGAGATAATCATACCGACTGCGGTGATAATCGATCCACACGCACAGCTGCCTTATGGCCTCCCTCTTCTCCTCCCCAAGACCCAACATTCCAACGTCCTTTTCTTTTATCAAGTGTTCTAACTCTGCGACCGTCTTCTCAAGCTGTTTTAATGCTTTGCTCATATTCTCTCTCTCTATTTCTTCCCTGCTTGCCTTGACCTCTAACTTCTCAACCCTCTCTCTCAATGACGATTCCTTGTCTTTCTCATCTTGTAGCTGCTCTACTAGATGGTGTATCTCCTTCTTTAGTTGCTCTTTCTCTTTTTTAGTCTCCATGACCCAGTTCTTCGCAATTTGAAGCTCATTTGATATTTCCAACATACAATTCTCATATTTTTTGTAGTCTTCTTCAAACTTTAGGATCACCCTTTCCAGTTCTGTCAAGGTACTGTTCACACTCTCAGAGATGTCCGTAATCATCCTTCGATGAGCTTCATTGTTGCTAGTAATTATTCCAGTCAATGTATCTATTCTTTCTTCAAGTGCTCTCTGTTCTTGCTGGAACTTCAATTCTGTAATTCTAAAAGCTTCTTCCTTTTCAGTTAGTAACTGTTCGGTGACCCGGAGCTTCTGGTTTGACAGGCGGAGCTTAACTTCAATTGTACGGACATTCTCAACTAAAGAACTATGTTCATCTTCTTTTAATTCTAGATCTCTTCTTAGTTCTTCAGCCACTTCTTCCAATTCAGCTACCATCTGATCTTTGGATTCAATGATCTTACGGAATTTCTCTGCTGTTTCCTCAATCTTCTTCTCTGCAACTCCAAGATTTAACTTGCATACCTGAAGCTGACCTTTGAGCTGTTCATATTCCTCATTTAGTTTGTGGTATGCATCCTCCTGTTCTCCCAGCATTCTCTGATGAATGGTGATCTTGCTTGTTAACTCAATTTTTTGATTCTCCATTTGGGCCAGACTTTCTGAAAGTTCCTGTTTCTCTCTTTCAAACTGCAACTCTATCTCATTTTTCTGGCTTTTGAAGGATTCCAACTCCTGTTGTAGATTGCTAATCTTTGCCTCAAAGGTCATTATTTGAGCAGTAGTTTCATTCTCTCCACTTTTAAGCTTTTCGTGCAGAGCAGAGAACTCGAACCCTCTATCTGCCACTGTTTTCTCCAGTTCAAAAATCTTGTCACGTAGCCCCCGCTTCTCCTCTGTCCATTGAATGTTCTCGAGTTCTTTAGCGCCAAGCTGCTCTTCAAGTTCACTTTTCTGTCTGCGGATAGTGTCCACCACAGATTCAAGATTCTTTACTTGCACTTCTAAACTTTCTTTCTCTTGTAAAACTCCATGTTGGACCAGAGTCTTGCTTGCTATCTCCTCTTTCAGATTTTCTACATGAATCAGATATTCTGAATTTTCTTTAGTTTTTTTCTCAAGTTGTACTTCCAACTCGCTTTTCTCACTATGTAGGGTCTCCAGTTTCTGCTGCAATTCATTGATCTCATCCCTTAAGCCCTTTACTTGAGATGATGCTTCAGCACTTGTACATACAATCTGTTCTTCCAATTTACCTTTCTGAGAACGTAAAGAATCTAAGTCCACCAGCAGATTATTGATCTCTGCCGTCAATTCAGTTATTCTAGACAGAGATTCACTCTTGTTCTCCTCAATTTCCCTCATGAGAGCAGATATCTCATCTTCTCTGTCCTTTGACATGATTTCAAATTCTGAAACTTGGGCTTGCAGTTCTATATTTTGTTCTCCCAGTTCTCTTACTTCAGCTGCTTTACTCTCTAACTGCACTTCCATCTCTCTTTTCTGGTTTTGCAACAATTCCAGTTCTAGTTCCAGGCCTTTAACATGACCCTCCAATCCCTTTATTCGATCTGATGATTCGTTCTCATGCACCCCTTGCCTCTCGGTGAGAATTGAAAATTCTCTTTCCCTCTCGCCTAAATTCTCCTTTAACTGACTTGATTCGGTCGTGAGTCCCTGTATTAGGTTCTGTGCCTGCTTAACCTCATTTGAAATATCTGAGACTTTCATAGTCAGAGATTTATTATCTTCCTCAGTGGCTTTCAGAGCCTGGCTTAAATCTGAAATTGTCTGTTCGGCAGATACCAGCTGCTGCTTTATATTGCCAAAATCAGTTTCTTTAATTTCAATCTGCACTTCCATATTGCTTTTCTGGGATCGCAATGACTCCAGCTCTTGTTCCAGGTCTTTTAATTGGGCCTCTAGCCCATTTACTCGAGTAGATGAGTCCTTCTCATGTGCCTCCTGCATATACCTGAGATTTGAAAGTTCCTTTTCCCTCTCACCCAATTTCTCCTTAAACTGACTTGATTCAGCTGCTTTACTCTCTAACTGCACTTCCATCTCTCTTTTCTGGTTTTGCAACAATTCCAGTTCTAGTTCCAGGCCTTTAACATGACCCTCCAATCTCTTTATTCGATCTGATGATTCGTTCTCATGCACCCCTTGCCTCTCGGTGAGAATTGAAAATTCTCTTTCCCTCTTGCCTAAATTCTCCTTTAACTGACTTGATTCGGTCGTGAGTCCCTGTATTAGGTTCTGTGCCTGCTGAACCTCATTTGAAATATCTGAGACTTTCATAGTCAGAGATTTATTATCTTCCTCAGTGGCTTTCAGAGCCTGGCTTAAATCTGAAATTGTCTGTTCGGCAGATACCAGCTGCTGCATTATATTGCCATAATCAGTTTCTTTAATTTCAATCTGCACTTCCATATTGCTTTTCTGGGATCGCAATGACTCCAGCTCTTGTTCCAGGTCTTTTACTTGCGCCTCTAGCCCATTTACTCGAGTAGATGAGTCCTTCTCATGTGCCTCCTGCATATACTTGAGATTTGAAAGTTCCTTTTCCCTCTCACCCAATTTCTCCTTAAACTGACTTGATTCAGCTGCTTTACTCTCTAACTGCACTTCCATCTCTCTTTTCTGGTTTTGCAATAATTCCAGTTCTAGTTCCAGGCCTTTAACATGACCCTCCAATCTCTTTATTCGATCTGACGATTCGTTCTCATGCACCCCTTGCCTCTCGGTGAGAATTGAAAATTCTCTTTCCCTCTCGCCTATATTCTCCTTTAACTGACTTGATTCGGTCGTGAGTCCCTGTATTAGGTTCTGTGCCTGCTGAACCTCATTTGAAATATCTGAGACTTTCATAGTCAGAGATTTATTATCTTCCTCAGTGGCTTTCAGAGCCTGGCTTAAATCTGAAATTGTCTGTTCGGCAGATACCAGCTGCTGCATTATATTGCCATAATCAGTTTCTTTAATTTCAATCTGCACTTCCATATTGCTTTTCTGGGATCGCAATGACTCCAGCTCTTGTTCCAGGTCTTTTACTTGCGCCTCTAGCCCATTTACTCGAGTAGATGAGTCCTTCTCATGTGCCTCCTGCATATACTTGAGATTTGAAAGTTCCTTTTCCCTCTCACCCAATTTCTCCTTAAACTGACTTGATTCAGCTGCTTTACTCTCTAACTGCACTTCCATCTCTCTTTTCTGGTTTTGCAATAATTCCAGTTCTAGTTCCAGGCCTTTAACATGACCCTCCAATCTCTTTATTCGATCTGACGATTCGTTCTCATGCACCCCTTGCCTCTCGGTGAGAATTGAAAATTCTCTTTCCCTCTTGCCTAAATTCTCCTTTAACTGACTTGATTCGGTCGTGAGTCCCTGTATTAGGTTCTGTGCCTGCTGAACCTCATTTGAAATATCTGAGACTTTCATAGTCAGAGATTTATTATCTTCCTCAGTGGCTTTCAGAGCCTGGCTTAAATCTGAAATTGTCTGTTCGGCAGATACCAGCTGCTGCATTATATTGCCATAATCAGTTTCTTTAATTTCAATCTGCACTTCCATATTGCTTTTCTGGGATCGCAATGACTCCAGCTCTTGTTCCAGGTCTTTTACTTGCGCCTCTAGCCCATTTACTCGAGTAGATGAGTCCTTCTCATGTGCCTCCTGCATATACTTGAGATTTGAAAGCTCCTTTTCCCTCTCACCCAATTTCTTCTTAAACTGACTTGATTCAGCTGTGAGTTCTTGTATCGTGTTCTGTACCTGCTGAATCTCATTCGAGATTTCTGATATTTTCAAGCTGAGAGATTTGTTCTCTTCCTTGGAAGTTTCCAGGTTATGGCTTAAATCAGACACATGCTGCTCTGCAGATTCCAGCTGCTCTTTCATATTGGAAACTTCCAATCTGACAGCTTCTACCTCTTGCTCCAGGTTTACTTTTTCATCTTTCAGCTGATCAACCATTGTTCTTAAGCCTTCTGTAATTTGCTCTCCCTCTTCAATCCTTTTTATGGCAGTCTCTTTCTCCATGATCAAACTATGTCTCTCTCTATTCAATTCTGCTTGTACCTTACCAGCAGCCTCCAGTTCTTTTTTCAATTCACTATTCTCAATCATAAGTTTTGACTTTTCAAAGTCCAAACTTTCACTGTTAGTCTTCATATCTGCAATTGTTTTGTCTGCTTCTTGTATCTTACTCAAAGCAGTGAGATATTCCAAATTTAGAGCTTCCTTTTCTTCATTCTTAGCTGTCAACTTCCTCTCCATATCAGCAACTTCTCGATGTGCTGTTTCAAGTTCTTGCTTAATGCTATCACTAGCTTTCTGAATTTCACTTCCCACTTGTCCATTCTTACCGCCCTTGTCCTTTGAAGAATAACCCGAGTCCGAGTCTGAGCTAGATGAAGAACCATTATCTTTTCCTTGTTTTCCATTAATTTTGTTCCTTAGCTCTCCTGTTAGATGATCGTATTGTGCATAGAGTGACTGGTACTGTTTGTGGAAATCATCAACTAGTTGAGCAACTACTTCATTTTTGGAGCTTTCTGGGGTACCATCTCCTTCTTCAGGATCTGGGTCTTTTATAAGCTTCAGGATCTTTTTCACATTGTCCTCAATTTCTGCAAAAATCAGGAAACTTCTCAATGTTCTATTTGATCATCAATCAAAGGTTATATATAAGGGACAGGCCACAGCTTAAGATACAAAAGCAGAACATGTAAATCCTGACAGTTGCTGCCATAAATTTGATAGTGTACTCCATAATACCATTTCACAAGCTTGAATCTATGAATTAACGTTTTCTTGATATAGACAATCACCTATTTTAGCCCCTTTCAGTTTTTCATCATTCTCTGAATCAATGTGACTCCCAAATAAGGACTTTATAGAATCTCTGAAGCGATGCTTTGTCATCTCTTCTTCAGAATTTCAAATCTACTTGTCAAGTAGTCCTCAAGATGAGGTGGACTCTGTCTTGATTTACGCAGCTCAAAATCTGAGAAAACAGAAGAAATCTGGCATGTAAAGCATAATGATTTCAACATGCTAAGATATTCTAGATGGTGAGCTTGCATAGATTGTCATAAGATGAAGTTCAGCTTCCGAGCAAGATGGACCACAATAGACACGCATAAAAAAATCAAACAATAAATTTCCAATGTTGTTATCATACTCTGGCATTGCAGTCAATAGGCATGATTGGTACTATCATTCGGACAACAATGTATCCCCATCCACAGTTCGCACAATACTCATTCAGTGCAAAACCGCTGAAAAAATATTCTCTCAAGTTCTTGCTCGAACTTAAGGGTTTTTTTATATGTCTATCTCTCTTCTATTTGAGGTTTTAAAAGCCTTAAGTTTGGACAAGAACTTGAGGGTACCTTAATACTAAATTGTTAGAATTTTAAATTTGAGAAACAAAGTATGATGGGTCATTCCTTCACTTATGAGTTGTAAAAAAAGGGTCGCTCTTTATTGTAAGCGCAAATCCTTAATTGAAATCTCCATGCAATTAGAACATAATTCCTAATTGAAAAATTTATACCATAAATGTCCTGGAATCTACTCAGCGTGTCTATTGATCTACATTTTAAGCCCATAAATATTAAGAAATTGATGATGATGCCCTTACATCTCATTTACTACTGATTTCTCATCTTTCTTTTTTTTTTTTTTTTGTTCGTTTTGCTATTTGAATCTCAGAATGACCTTCTTGCATAATTTAGAAAAAAATAAATTCAATCAACCAATATAATCATGTAATTTAATTAAAAATAAATTCATTTTTATAAAAATTGACTTAAATGGCAAAAGAAGATCAATTTTATGCCATTTAAGTCAATTTTTATAAATTTAATTTATTTTTAATTAAATTACATGATTATGTTGGTTGATTGAATTTATTTTCTATTAGGTTATGCAAAAAAGTTATGTTTTGAGATTTTTAGTCCAAATTCAAAGAGCAAAAAGGAAAAAAAAATAGTTGAATAGTAAAATAATAGTAAATAAGGTATAAGTGTATCATTACCCTTAAGAAATTCCAATCCAGTGAAACTGGTATCAATTTCAGCTTGCTGAAATTAAATGATCATTAGTACATTGGGTCCTCGAAACTATAGGTGGTACCGGGGGAACCATAGCCGTTAAACTATATATAGTGGGCCTAACTTAATTCTTCTTCAATTAATGATAATTGCGCTGAAGGCTTATGCTTTTTTAGATCAACACACCCATCTATATAGAACGAAAGAGAGTGAAAATAAAAAAGGACCAATTAATTTATTAAGGCTCAGTTTGGATTGAGAGCTACTCTCAATCCATCTCATCTTATCTTATCATTATAATTTTTACATAAAATATAATAAATAATTCAAAACTTTCAAATTTTAAAATAATAATAATATTATTAAAAAATAATATTATAATAATAATTTATTCAATTTTTAACTTTCATACCAACTCATCTCATTTAAACTCACTATCCAAACCTAACCTAAACATGAAGTAGCATTGTGATTTCCGAATCAAAACTATGTAAAACCCCCACATTCAAAATCTTGTTTGTTCTAAAAAAAATATAGATTAACTAATTAACGAACCATTTTCCAAATTTGTTATCGGCAGTAACCGTGTTTAAACATCGCATGTCATTAAAAGGGAGACGATATTAATGATCTGGCGCCAGCTCAGCAAATTCCAGAGGAATCCCCAGGAAAGCCAAATTTGGATTCGGATGAAAAGACAGCCACTCTTCGCTTCTATGTCCCTCAATTTGCTCATTTGGTGAGAAAATGAGCTGTACTTTTTGTTAGCATTCTTCCCGTTCACATTTTGCATAATAATTAATTATTGCTGATCTAAAACCACTAAACATCTAAAACCCAAAAAGATTGGTTAGGGCAAAAATATCTGACTTTATAGGAAAAATAGTAACGTTAGTTATAAGTACTAAATCGTGCAATCTTCTATAAAAAAGTAGATTTCATTAAAAAAAAAAAAGAAAAAAATCATCCCAAATGAGCAAAACAAGAAATAATTTTAAATTTATAACAGTAGGTTCCTAAATTCCTAAATTTGTTCACTATAGTAGCTCCCCAAAACCTATTTATATTAATATTTTATTCATCCTCAAAAAACCATTTTATTAATCCTCAATAAATTTTTATTAATACAAATAAACTAAATTGTGATTAAAAGAGCAAGTCCACTTATTTATACGCTAATATATGACCATTTGGAAAAGTTCAAGAATTTCAAAAATCTGGCCATTAAAAAAAAAAAAAAAAATTGTTTAAGAGTTGAAAACATGACAGTTAGGAAAAAAATAAAAATAAAAATGTCAGATTTTTTTGCAATTAAAATTTGAAAAAAAAAATATTATGTACGAGATTATGTGATTTTTTCTAAAACTTTGGAAAAATAGGTTTTTTTAATAATATTATTATTACAAAATTACAATTTCAAAAATATTACCGTTTGCAAAAGATAAATGTTTAAAGTTTTTCTATAATTTTTGTTAGAGATGAATGGTCAAAAAGAAATAAATGAGTAGTTAAAAATGTGAAAATAAATAAACTAAAAAATAAAAAAATATATATTTTAATAGAAAAAATAAATAAATACTAGAATGTACGAAGTTTTGGAAACGAGGGTGGTTAAAATTAAAAAGAAAAATGATTCTTGAATAAAATTTAACCGAAAACTTTAGGGTGCGTTTGGTTACCAAACTCACCTCAACTCATTTTAATTTATTATTACAATTTTTTCAAATCTCAATATAAAATATAATAAACAATTCAACTTTTTTAAATTTTAAAATAATAATAATATTAAAAAATAATATTCTAATAATATTTTATCATCACAACTCAACTTATTTCAACATCTACACACGAGAGACCAATCTGAGTGCTCTTGACGGAAAACGGTAGCAGTTTCCTATATCGTAATAAGTTAATAACAGTAACCGATTCATCATCCTCTACAAGTTACCACGCAAAGTCAGATATGACTCACCCAACTAAAGTTCTTCCACTTTCCCTTTCGCTCTTCCTCTTCCAGCTTCGTATTCCGGCAACTCAAATCTTCATCGAGCTGAAAAGATCAAGAAACGGATAACCAAATAAATCAATGAATCAAGAGCAAACTATGTAAGTTAAGTAGGAAATAATAATTAATATCTCTCAAAATTTTGAGTTAACTGAGTAAATTGTTTTGAATTTCAGAATTACAAACAATATCTTAAAAGATTTAAATTCAAATGAACCGAAAGATGAAAGGGATTCGGGACTTCGAATAGAAGTTAGAAAAAATACGATCTCAAGACAGTTCGTTAATATCGATCAGGATTAAACTCGTATCAGATGCGAGACTATATCACAATAAGGACTTGAAAAAATGCGAGCTCAAAGACGAACCAAACGCTCAAGAAAAAACGCCAAGTCATGCAAATTCAAGCATGGAATACCGTACACGAACTTGATCCGAGCAAATTTAAAAGCCAGAGAAGAAAGAAAGCGAACGGAAAACCAGGGAGGGGATTTAAAACCGAGAATCCGAAAATTTCACCGGAATTCAAGTAGTACAAAGGCCAATTTCCTATTGCTAAGTTCAGCTCGAAGATCGAAACTTAGTTGACAAACTTTGAATTAAGAACAGGAAAAAAAGGAAGGAGAGAGAGAGAGAGAGACGCAGATTAAATCAAAGAACGAAAGATTACCTGACAGTCTGAGAGGAAATCCTCAAACCGACGATCGAACTCAGGGGAAACGAGAAAAAAGAAGGAAGCTCTCCTATGAGACAGAGAGGAAGATACATATAATATTTTTTTCTAATTTTTTAATAATTGTTTTTGAGTTGTCTGGTTTGTATTTGAGCGCACAAAGAGGCTGCTACAGCATTTGCAGCTTCAAATTTCAGAAGCTGGAATCTTTGGAGCTTCGTTTTATATATTTGCCCTTTGGCTTTACTTGTATAACATCAGTGCCATCAGTGCTGCAACTAATAACCGACGCATGGTTTAGGGAGGGTTGGCAAGTGTGTTTTCGGATTGTGTTTGCGTTTGTGTCATGTCAAACTATAAATATTAGATTATATAGGTCAATTTGAATCTAATTTATTAAGTTAAACATATCAAATTTTTAAAATATGTCAAATTTTTAAATTCTAATTCAATCTATTTAGATAATAGGTTATGTTGTATCACCTATTTTGTTCCGTTTAATGATTAATTAAAAATATGTTAATATACGACTCATTTAAATCTATTTGTTTAATGTAAATGGGTTAAACTAAAATATATAACTCATTTGACCTGATTAACATAATTTTACATAAAATTTAAAATCTATATTTATTAATAACCACAATATCTTAAAAAATATATATCAATATTTTTCAAATTTTAACATAAAAATCAATATTACAAATCATACAATAACAAATATGAGCATAGATCTAAAATTTCAATTCCAATAATAAAAATAATAAAAACATAAACATATTGAGAAATACTAATATTACAACTTAACAATAATAAAACTTTAATTTTAAAATAAATTCTAAATTGTTCAAAACGGATTGATTTCGTATTAAACAGGTTAACCTGTTATAGACCCGTCTATAAATTGTGTCTTAACGGATCAATCCGTTTTAACCCGGACTCGTTAACATCAAACTCAAACTTGCTAATTTCATGTCGTGTTTGTGTTGAGTTCACGGGTCGGGTCACATATTGTCACCTCTAAGTTTAGGCTTCATTTGGTTACAAAGATTATATGAAATGATATCAAAGTTGAAAGTTGAATAAAATATTGTTAGAATATAAGTTTTTAATATTATTTTTGTTTTATAATTTAAAAAAATTAAATTATTTATTATATTTTATATAAAAATTTGAAAAAATTATAATGATTAGATAAAAAGAGATAAAGTAAAATAAGATATTTGTAACAAACGAGGCCTAAGTTTTTTTCTACGTTTCTTAAGATTTAACCGTTATTGTTAATTACATTTTTACCTTCTCATAAATTCTGGAATTTTAATTGTTTTTACTAGAAAAATGTTTTTCTTTGTTTTGAAATAAACAACGTAACAATTACTATGATTTAATAGTCTATGAAAAAATCTTACGCAATTAAATTTATAGATTAACATGACTTTATGAATCACGTCAAACTATCAAAGAAATTTGATGTCTGGTGATGAACATCAATTTACACCATTTATTTTTATTTTAATAACTTAATAAATCGTGGGAGAAAAACATGGGATATGTTATTTTTGCTTTAAAAATCTCACGACCCATTTTATGTGGTGGCATGAAACCCGGTTCCCGCCTTCCGTTGTTGGTCGTGTCCAAAATAGGAGCTTCGAATTGGCTGCAACTACCGCAGGGAATGTGAATGTACCAAGTCTCCATGCTTCCAAGGTTTTTCGTCTGCTCTAAGGTAGCTAATTAGAGCACTGTCTACGCATCATATATTTCAAATATTTATCTATAACATCATATATTTTAATATTTACAATATTTATTTATATATAATATAATATTTCAAATTATTATTAAAAAAAGAATAAAACAATAAATAAATACATACTTTTATTATTAACAATATCAAAACTTTTGTTTATATAAAAGTTGAAGGGATTATAAACAAAATGGTAGAGAGTAGATAAGAGATAACTATTATTTACAAAAGTGATAAAAGAGTTAAAATAAAAATAAGATAATAAGGAAAAATGATGAAATACGAAAAAAATAATAATAAATTATTTAAAGAAATGAACAGTTATCTCTAAATATATAATGTTTACTATAGTTAAATATAAAATAGAAATATAATAGATGATCTAATGAAATGAACTTTTGGTCACCCTTTTTTATATTTTAAAAAAGAAAAATTCTGGGGAGAAGCCACTGTAGTGGGTGCAGCCACTGCACACCTTGCGTGGCATAAGTCAAATGACGAAAGTATAATATTTGTCTCTCAAATTCGAAATTATTGTAGACTGAGAGAGTTGATGAGAGAGAGATACCGACGATGAGAGAGAGAGCAAAAATGAGAGAGAGAGCATGATGGATGAGAGAGAGTCGAGGAGAGAGAGAGAGTCGTTCTGATGAGAGAGAGTCGAGGAGAGAGAGAGAGAGTCGTTTTGATGAGAGAGAGTCGAGGAGAGAGAGAGGATGAGAGAGATCTGATGAGAGAGAGAGTGTTGAGATGAGAGAGAGACAATGGGAGAGATGAGAGAGACGAGAGAAGCCATCTAGTGAAAAAAAAAATACATGGATCAAAAGTATCTATATAGTAAGTACATTTTATATACCCACTACAGTAGATACTATCTAGCAACTCTCTTTAAAAAATATGTATCTTACAAGAGCAGTGCTCTGGCACGTAAAAGGTTTAATAAAGAAAAAAGTGTCCAATAAATAAATAATAAGTATCCTCGTATCTCGAGCTTATGCAAATTGAAGAGTAATTAATAATTAGGTTAAGTCGAAAATTTATTTTCGTATCACAATTTCATAAAACTAATATTTTGTTTCGGATAGGTTTGATAAGTGGGATGAGACATAAAATTTTTATCTCATTTTATCAATATAATTTTTTTAAATTTTCACACAAAACATAATAAACAATTCAATTTTTTCAAATTTCAATTCAACTTTTTTTAAATCTTAAAATAATAATAATATTAAAAATAATATTTTAAACTTTCATCTAAAACTAAAATAGGAAAACTCGAATGATGTGAACATTGTGTTTTTGAGAAACAATGTATGGTTCAGTTTACTACAAGGGTTCACAGAACTAAAAGTACTGTGGACTATATTCATTCTGATCTTTGGGGTCTATCTTCTATTCTATCAAAAGGTGGAGCTCAATATTTACTCACTTTTATTGATGATTACTCACAGAAGGTTTGAGTCTATTTTTTGAAACAAAATAGCGATGTATTTGTTAACTTTCAATAGTGGAAGGTTTTGATTGAAAATTAGACAGGCAAGAAGGTGAAGTGACTTTAAACTAACAATGGTATGGAATTTGTAAAGGTGAATTTGATTAATTTTGTAAATATGAAGGTATTGTTAGGCACCACATAGTTAGACACACTCACAAGCAAAACAGAGTGGTTGAATGGATGAATAGGATTCTCTTGGAAAGAGCTCACAATATGCTTTCAAATATTGGTTTGTCTAAATAATTCTTGGCTAAAGTAGTCAACACAGCTTGTTATTTGGTTAACCGCTCTCTAGCCACAGCTACTGAATTGAAAACTCCAAATGAAGTATGGTATGGTACTCCTACTGACTATTCAAATTTGAAAATCTTTTGTCGTCCTACATATTTTCATGTTAATGAATGAAAACTTGAACCAATGACAAACAATAGCATATTCATTAGATATGTTAGTGGGGTGAAAGGATTCAGGTTATAGTATACTAATCCTAAATCACCCAAATTTGTAATTAGTAGGGATGTTATATTTGATGAACAATTCATGTTTAATCCGAGAAAAGGGTTTGATGTGTCTACAGGTGAAGAGCATGGTAATGGCAAGAAGGTGGAATTGGAGGTTGAAACTTCACAAGGGGTGCCAGACGGCACTCGAGATTATGTTATTATTGATGAGCATGATTCTGATTCTGATAGCAAGACACATAATGAGAAAGACTATAGTATAACTACTGATAGACAAAGGAGGCAAGTCAGGCCACCTCAGAGATATGCTCATGCAGACATGGTGATGTATGCACTTATTACGGTAGAGAATATTGATGGTCATGAGCTTTCCAGTTATTTAAAAGATGTCAAGAGTAAGGAGTCTGCACAGTGGTGTGCAGCAATGACCGAAGAGATTGAGTTTCTTCACAAGAACCAAACCTGAGATTTGGTTAAGTTGCCAAAGAAGATGAATATTGTTGGTTGCAAATGAGTCTTCAAGAAAAAAGGAAGGAATTTAGGATGTTGTAGATGCAAGGTACAAGGCACGTTTAGTTGCAAAAGGTTACAGTCAGAAAGAAGGTGTCGACTTCAATGAAGTATTCTCTCTAGTTTTGAAACAAAATTCAATCCAAGTGTTACTTGCTATAGTAGCATTGTATGATCCAGAGCTACAACAACTTGATATTAAAACAGTGTTCCTGCATGGTAAGCTTGAAGAGACCATTGATATGCATTAGCTAGAGAGGTTCATTATTGAAGGTAAAGAAGATTATGTCTGCAGATTGAAAAAATCATTGTATAGTTTGAAGCAGTCTCTAAGACAATGGTATAAGCGTTTTGATTCTTTTATAATTGATCATGATTATTTGAGGAGTAGTTATGATAGTTGTGTTTATCACAAACAATTGTCTGATAGATCTTTCATTTATTTGTTACTTTATGTTATGATATGCTTATTGTTGTCAAAGGCATGTCTGATGTTAGCTTGTTGAAAATTTAACTCAGTAATGAGTTTGAAATTAAAGAATTAGGTGTTGCAAAGAAGATCTTAGGAGATAGAGATCCATAGAGATAAGAAAGCTAGAAAGTTGTATTTATCCCAAGGAAAGTACATTGAGAAAGTTCTTGAGAGATTTGAAATTAATGTCTAATTCCAAACTAATATGTACACCACTTGTTACACATTTTAAACATTTAGCATCTCTATCTCCTCAAATAGACGAGGAGGAATAGTTCATAATTGGTGTTCCATATTCTAGCGTAGTGAGCAGTATTATGTATGCAACGGTTTGTACTCATCTAAACATTTCACAAGCAATGAGCGTTGTTAGCAGATACATAGCAAATCAGGATAAGGTTCATTGGCAGGTTGTGAAATGGATACTCAGGTATTTAAAAATGGCTTTGAATCTTGGCTTAGTCTTTGATAGAGAAACATATTTCAGTTCCAGTGTTGTTGGTTATATTGATTCTGATTATGTTGGAGATTTAGATAAGAGAAGATCATTTATAGGGTATGTTTTCAATTTGTATGGTTCTGCTATTAGTTGTAAAGTAACAACACAATCCACTTTTTCTTTATCAACTACAGAAATAGAATATATGGCTAGGGGTGTAAATTCAAACCGGAAAACCGGTCCGGACCGGACCGGACCGGACTGATTTTACCTGTTTTGAACTGGTCCGGTCCGGAACCGGTTTTTAAAATCTAAAAACCGGCCGGTTCCGGTCCGGTTCCGGTTCCAGGATTTTTTAGACCGTGCCGAATCGGACCGGACCGGTTGATTAAAAAAAATAAAAAATAATATTTTTATATATAAGTTTTATACAAAATATTTTATATATATTAAATATTAATATATATAAGTTTTATATATAATGTATAATTATAAATTTTTATGTGAAATTTTTATATATAATATATATAATTATATATATTCATATATGAAGTAATTTCTTGTTATAATTTATAAATTATTACATAAAATGTTAATATTAAATCACTAAAAGTTTATAACTAATACTAATATATAACTTATAACTATACCAATAGTCTAATATTAATACTATTATATAGTCTAATATATTAATAAAAGTATAAAACAATTGTTTTTAAATCATTTTTTTTTTTATAAACAAATTTTTAATAACAAATTGTGAAACTTACATTTTAAAAAAATCGAAAAACCGAACCGGACCGGACAGGAAATCGGTAAAACCGAAAGTACCGGTTTAGGAGGATAACTGGTACGTAATCGGTTTTGAAAAATATAAAACCGGTACATACCGGTTCGGTCCTAAATTTTATCCAAAACCGGACCGGTTACACCCCTATACATGGCAGCATCAGAAGCTGTGAAGGAAGTCATTTAGTTGAATGGTCTGATCAATGATTTAGGACTACAACAAGATGGAATTTCAGTGTTTTGTGAAAATCAGAGCATAATACACGTGACAAATAATCAAATGTATCATGAGAGAACCAAAAATATTGATGTTAGGTATCAATTTCTTCGGGAGATTGTTATAGAGGGTGTGATAGAAATTCAGAAGATTGCTACTACTGAGAATCCAGCAGATATGATGACAAAACTAGTTCCAATGTACAAGTTCAAACTCTATTTCAACTTGATTGGTGCTTGGGGTTTGTGATTCTGTTAGGGGATTTGGTGGAGGGGGTCAGCTCTTTGTTTAATAGATTTTGTTTAGACTTGATGGAATTCAAGTCATGGTGAAGATTTGTTGATAGGTGGCTTGATTCCTATTGAAAAAACGTCTCTATAGATTGTTTGCTTGAGCGGTAGCTCTGTCGCTAGAGCAAAGCTTCAGAAAGAGAGTTCGTTCATCAGTTGCTTGACAGTCAGCTCAAGCAGGACACAACCCTAGAGTTCACTCGTCAATCACTCGACACTTAACTCGAGAGTTCGCTCATCAGTCACTCAACACTCAGCTTGAGCGAGAGTCAACTCAAGAGTTCGCTCATCAGTCAGTTGACACTCAACTTGAGTAAAACAGTAATGTTCGCTCGAGTCTCCCTAGACACGCCGCTTAAGCGAATGTTTAGTTTTAGGGTTTCTTGCGCCGTACAATATAAATACATGCTATTTTCATTGTATTCGTGATTTTGACACTTTGAGCAGCCGAATCACAGAGAGAGAGGAGAGAGATCCTTTTGTGAGAATCCTAAAAGCTCATTGAGTGTATTGGGGTTCTGGAATAGAGAATTTTGTGATTGATCTCTTATATTCTATCTTTACTGATAGTGAATTCATTGAGACCGACCTTGCTAGCGGACGAACTTAAATCTTTGTGTTCTTTATGTGATTGTCGTATTTTTTTATTTTATTTTACTTCCACTAATTCACTTTAACTTAGTCGCTGATAACCAATTAATCTTAACAAATACATATTGCGTTTGCACGATTTCTAAATTCTCTCACGGTCAAAAAAGTATATCTCAACGTAAATAAAAAGGAAGAGCTATATGAGTTGGTTGGTACCATTTTATTTACTTTGATGACTAAATGATATTGAACTAATTCACTTGCTTCGTTGGGGAAAATGATACCCATTATATAAGCATCGTGTCCTTTTATATATCCAGATGTGCACGGAGTGCAACTAAACACGGAGGCCATGGACGGTGGCCGCCCCCAAAAGTTTTGGAAAGTGGAAACTTCCTCTTCTTCATCAGAAACTTCCTCTTCTTCATCCATGGCCCCCATCCCCAAAATTCTAAATATATACCTCCTTTGTTAACATGACACTTATAGCCCAAAAAATATTAGTATTATCCCCCTCCAAACCCTTAAAATGCTCACCTCCAAAAAATATTAAAATTACACATAAAAAATATTAAGAAACTCGTGTTTTTTCCTCAAACTTGAGGGAAAAAAAAAAGGTATTTGGGGTTTTGTTAATCTTTTTAAAAATCCACTTTTTGTCCCAATTTTTTTTTTTTAAAACCAAAAAATATATATATTTTGTGAAAATATTTCCTATATCTTTCTTTTAGTGTCTTTCAATATTTCCCTCTCACTTTTTTATAACCATCAATTTGAAAGGGAATTGAAGGATATAGTCATATTGAAGTTGGTAAATCATTATTCAGAATGAAATTTGTTATATATTAGTCATTATTTATTATCACACTTCATAATTTTTTTATGAGATGTGAGGTATAAAAATAAATAATTACTGATGAAAAAAATTATTCATTTCGAATTTATGATGTTCTCATGTAATTGGCGTAGGCTACCATACTCGAGTAAATGGAAATATTAATGATATTTTTTGTAATTTAAATGCGTATATATTGAAATTTTTATATTAGCACTATAAATAGCAAAAAAAAAAAAAAACTGTAAAATTTCCGTGCTAGTAGTATAGATAGCCTTTTGTGATAGGAAATGATAGGTTCAAGTACGTTGAGAAGAGATGGATATCATGACCCACATTCAGGACTTCTGGTTTTTCAGGAATCAGGATGGACATGACCCACTAAGGATTTTCCTAATTACTCCCTCCCACTCGATGCCAAATCATTTTCTAGTTCAGTTTTTAAAAGCAGACTTTTTTATAGAAGCATTGCATACGTCACGACAAAAGGCACTTTTACATCCAGAGCTTACAAAAGATTAGAAATCTCGAAATTAAGACAGAATATGAAAATTGTTAAATAATATATTTATTTAAATTATATTACAATATCTTTCCTCACGTATTGACGAGACTTTTTCTTATAAGTTGATTTAATATACATGTAATATTTAGTTAAATTCGATGAATTGTGGAGTTAAGAGTTCAGATTTAAAACTGTTATGAAATCATATTAAATTATCACTTATCTTGAATTCTTATGTTTAGTTTGGATGATAAGATGCTCTCATTTTATCTCATATCAATATACAAATATTACAAATATAAATATTTTTTTAATTTTAAATATTCAACTTTTTTATCTAATTATTATCTAATCATTAAAATTTTTGAAAACTTCCAAACAAAATATAAAAAACAATTCAATTTTTTAAAATCTCAAAATAAAAATTATATTCTAACAATATTTTAACTTTATAATATTTGTATTCAACTTTTTCTTAATCCTTTTCTAAAATATCATAAAATATCTTAACTCAAATTATTTCATTACTATTCACAGATCATCTCCACTTATTTGACTATTCAAACGAGACCTTAAACTGATTAGAAGATATATATTTATTTATTTAAACTATATTCTCTAAAAAAAAAAAACTATAAATAGCGTTGATGCCTCTTCTTTTTCTAAAAAAATTTAATTTGAAGAGAAATAATGATTTTACGCAATTCATATGATAATCGAGATGGACCTAAATATTCACACATGTGATGAGTAATTAGGGTTACTGGTAGCCATGCCAAAGTTCTTTAGACCAGATGGTACAAAGCCTAGTCTCCAAAGGAGATAATCAAGTTCGAACCGTCCACCCCACCCCTATATTAAAAAAATAAAAAAAAAATAAAAAATAAAAAAAAAATAAAAAAAAAATAAAAAAAAAATAAAAAATAAAAAATAAAAAAGGTTAATGGTGTGCACTATAACTCCATATTGGCCATTCAATTACCGAAGCTAAGAATATCCCAAGTTTTGTTTTAGGAAAAAACATATATGTCTCGCTTACAAAATTATCTAATTAAGCATCTGATATTAATGTCATGAAATCGAAGTTCATGTGGCTGGATATTTATAATTTACAAATAAATAAATAAATAATTTGATTTTGACAGCACGGACCACGATATATAAGGGTCCATCAATACATTTAATTATTTCTTTTGTGTTATGTGTGACGTGCACGGGGTTTGAAATGATTCATGATATTTACAATATTTGTTTTATTTATCTAAATATAAGATTGATAAATGATAAAGAGTAATATTGATCTTCATCATTTTAATTTTTATCATCTTAATTCTTATTATTTTTTTATTATCTCATGATATAATATTAGATGATCAAATACTATTTATTATATTTTACTTATAAATCTATCATTTAATACTATATCATAAAATGATGAGAGGATAATATAAAAATAGACAATAAATATATTTTCTATTGTTTCATTAATGTTGCAAGCTTTGCTGCTTTATGATGGAATATTAATTTGTCATTGGTTTTTCAATCATTGATTTTGTGAACTAATTTACAGATTCGTTCTACCATTTTCCCATATAAGTACTGCTACATCCATGTACAAAGGTATTATATTAAAAAATTTCATAAATTGATTTAGTTTTATCTGATCTGTTAGATCTATTTTATAATAAAAATAATTTTATAATTTGATGAATCGCATCAAATCACATTTGTGAGATTATTTTTATATAATCTCTTTGTAGCTAAAATACTTCTCTAAAATCATTAGTTTTGTAGCAATATTAGAGCAACTTTATTTTTTCATGTACCTTAATTGATATTCAATTCATGGAGTAGTAGTAATATTATAGTCAAAATTTTTTTTTTTTAAGGGACATATCATCATTCATTTATTTATTAAGAAAAACTTATATCCATGACCGGATATATAAGGAGATATCTTCATATCAATCATTTGGAACGCTATCAATAAGTACACTATTGGATTAGTTTGGACTGGTCTAGACTTTACTGCTGCTGACACTCTCTACAGACAAATGTTTAAGAGATAACACTCTATATAAACAGGGACTTAACCTCACATTTCATAAAAATGAAGGACTCAACCTCTACAGGCAAACCACTCAATAGATGAACTCATTTTTATTTTTACTATACAATAAGGAAAATAAGAACGAAAAATTATGGATTACAGTTTGGACCAATTCTGATAGACTTTGACGGTGCGTGAAAGTAACAAATTTGTCTATTTTCAACCACAAAAGTCAGATTTGAAAAAATCTAGTTGTGATGATTCCGGTGATCCGGCGTGTGAGAACCACGCACGATGATTTTAGCAAAACCGTTACTTTCTTCTGAACGATTTTGCTGCCTATGAGTCTTCTTATGTTGTGCATGTCTCTTGAGAATTGTTAAAAAACTGTAGATCTGACTTTTTCGACCTTAAAAGAAGAAAAATAAATTAAGAAATGAGAAAATGAGATGGAGAATAAGAAGTAAGGAGGGAATGAGAGGGAGAAAGAGGAGGAAGCTGATGCATCTTTTTATGTGTAATATTTATGATATAAGCTTTTTTAGAATTTTAATTTAATTTGCATAATTTGAATACCATGAAATTTTTATTTTTTATTTTTCGGAATTTATCGATTATCTAAGGGTAGAATGAAGCACGCGCACGCCAAACTAGAATACATAACAAGTTTCTATAGAAATATATAGACCAACCAAATAGAGGAAGTATCAATTACATTTTTTGTACGCATGTTTCGTGCTAATAAATGTGACATGGACAGTCGGAGGAAATTGTATCACCAAAAGGTACAGGATAAGAGGAACTACACCCGCACCACTCCAAAAAGTGAAAAAATCCAAACGCCGAATAAAGTAACATTTTAGACAAAAGTAGCCGTTGACTCGGGGATTATTACGCCAAAGGCCATTAAGGGTATGTTTTGACACTTAAATATAATTTTATAAATAATAATAAAATAGTTTGAATAAATATATTTTATTAGATTTTGAAATAGAAATATTATTTATCATCTCTACACCATATATTAATATGTGATTTTTTTATTTTTATTATTTTATTTAAATACACATATTTAAGTATCAATATATATTTAAATAAAATGATAAAAACAATAAATTACATGTTAGTAGGTGGTATAAGAGATAATAAGTAAAATTTTAAATATGTGTGCTTAAATAAAAGAATAAAAATGATAAATCATATGTTATAGTGTGATGTAAGAGATGATAAGTTAATTTTTCTTTTAAAAATTCAGATAAAATATTTGAATAAAAATATTATATAAAGTTAAAAATGCTTGAATATAAAATTTTAATATGATTTTTATTTTAAAATTTGTAAAAATTGTATTAATTTTTTTATTTTGCATTTTAAATTTTATAAATATTATATTGATTTTTATGTTCAGATAATCAAAAATTAAAAATTTAAAACTAAATAATTTTTTTATATTTAAAAATAACTTATAAAATATTTTAAATTTTCATATCTCATCTTATATTCAAGCATCCGAATCAGGATGTCAATTTTTTGTCGAGTTGGGGGAGCAAAAGAGCGTGAGACGTTTGTAAGTAAAAATTATAATGGCAGTGTGAAGACGGAGGCAACTCCCGCATTTGTCGTATCTCTTGTCTGAAATTAGATCGTTGTCAGATCATGCGACAACGAGCTCTTTTGTCGTACCAGTCTTTCACTGTTCGAATTTTTTAAGATAAACAATGAAGTGCAATCCTCTCATAATATAATTGAAAAAACAATTAAAGATAAAATATTCTATATCATATTATCATTTTTAATATTCTATGTCATTAATGTGATATCATTTATGAGAAAATGCTAGTATAATTTTTTAAACTTCCTGTCTAATCTTATTATTCATATATTTTAATTTTTTTATTTTTTATTTAATGATTAAGAAAGTAATTATTAATTAAATTATATATATTTTCTTTTTACTTTTTTAATGATTAAAAATATTAAAAAAATACTTTAAAAAATTTAAAAAAAATAACAATAAATTTATATCTGGGTGGCCCGCTAGTACCATCCATGCTCATTTATTTACTTTGAACTAAAATGTTATATATTTATCATTTTTATTATTCTGTAAATCGTATTGATGCATTTTCCTTTTTTAAAGAAATTCAATTTCAGAGAAAATAAATAATTTCTCGTAATTCATATGATAATGAAGGGAAACCTAAATACGTCCCACACGTCATGAATAATTAGGGTTACTAGTAGCCACAAGAACTCCATATATCTTCCTAACATTCAAACGAATACGATATGGGGACCAAAACGTGCACCTTTCATAGCGCTCCAATATTGGACATATATATATATATATATATATATATATATATATCAATTATAGAAGCTAAAATATCACAAGTTTTAATTGTTTTAGGGAAAAGCATATATGTCTGGCTTTTAAAATGATCTCAGCTTGTGATCATATATTGTCATGAAATATAAGTTCAAGTAGCTGGATATTTATAATTTAAATAAATAAATAATTTGATTGTGATAGCACGGACCGGCCACGACATATATACACACACGCACACACACACACACATATATATATATATATATATATATATATATAAAAGGGTCCATCGATATATTCAATTATTTCCTTTATCTTATGTGAGACGTGCATGAGGTTTGAGATGCCAGATTAATCATGATATATAGTTACGATATTTATTTTATTTGTCTCCATATAAGATTAATAATAATAAAATAATGATGATTAATAGATTTATGAATATTTTTCTTCCGTATGCGTACTAATCTTATTCTAGTACTCTACTTAAAGGTTGATTCATCTATTTTTATAAATGGTGATGTTAAGTATCTGTTTAAGCATATTATTATCTCTTGGATGTTTTTCTATAGAGAGTATCAATAATAGTGAAAACCAGACAAGTCACAAAAAGAAATAGTATATTAGTGGAGTTCCAAATATATTGATTGGTTTATGAGGTAATAGTTGATATGCGGATATCCTTACATATATACAGGTTATGAACGTAAGTTTTTCTGATAAATGAATGATGACAGTTTCTCTTAAAAAATAGGTATGCATACTCTACTTAGAAAAAGTGAGTTTATTAGCATTTTGATAGACTAAAATATAAAAATACCCCTTATTTCATTAATGTTGTAAACTTTGCTTTATGGTGAAATATTAATTTGTCATTGATTTTTCAGTGGATTTTGTAAACTAATTTACCGATTTGTTCCGCCATTTTCTCATACTCTATTTCATTCTGCAACATATATTTGATATTTCATCTGGAAGCATGTTCTCTATCCCTAACAAAATTACATTACTTTCAGCTTATAAATCACTTTTATTTTGATAATAATAAAATAATACTCTGCTACCTAAAAAATAAAGCTGTAAAAGTTAACATATTACATATATATATATATATATATATATATAGTTAAAATCATTGGCTTTGTTGTGATATTAGAGCAATTTTATTATTTCATCTACCTTAATTGATATTGAGCGATGCTAAAAATGTGCTTTAAATTCATGGAGTAGTAATAACATTGGAGTAATATTTTAAGACTTCTATACCGCACGTCAACTACATCATATAATTTGATTTGTAAAATTTAAAATTTAAAATTTATTTTTTAAATTAAATTATGCCATGTTAATTGTGTATAATGTAAATGTCTTAGAATAAGTTTAGTCTTACTATTATATGTAATATATATATGACATACGTTTTTTTAACTTTAATCTTGATTTCCATAATTTAAGTACCATGCAATATTTTTTTTAGTTTCTTGATTCTTGATTGTTCAAAACTAGAAAATCGGACCGGATCGAAAACTAATAAAACCGGAAGTATCGATTTAGGAAGATAATCGGTGTGTAATCAGTTTTAAAAAATACAAAACCGATACATATTGATTCGGTCTCAGATTTTATCTAAAATCAGATCGAACCGGAACGGTTACACCCTTACATGCAATATTTTTTTAGTTTCTTGATTGTTGAATAATAGAATAAGCATGTGCACACCAAACTATAGTATAAATAAGAAATGTCTTATACTTTTCTTAAAAAAATCTAGAGCGGTTAAATAGAAAAGATGTGTAATTTAACTTATAATTTAAATTTTTTTATGTATTAATAAGTCAGAATTGTAAGTTTACAATTCATTCAATAAAACGTAGTCTGTCTACGACAAAAAAAAAAAAGTATCAATTAAATTTTTGTAGGGGATAATAAATGTGACATGGACAGTCGGAGGAAATTGTAACACCAAAGGGTGTAGGATAAGAGGAACTACACCCACACCACTACAAAAAGTGAAAAAATCCAAACGAAGAACGCATACAATCCATAACGAGGGAATAAAAAGGAGGAAAGTAACATATTAGACAAAAGTACCCTTGGACTCGAGGGTTATTACGCCGAAAGCCTTTTAATCCGTATGTCAATTCTCGTTGAGTCGTGGGGCAAAAGAGATTGAGATGTTTGCAAGTAAAAATGATAGAAAATATTCATCCAAAAATAAAAAAAAAAAAAATTATAGAAAATGTTAGTGTGAAGACACGTTAGGCACCTCCCGCGTTTGTCCGATCTTTTGTCTTGATTGGTTGGAAAATCAGACTCTGCAGTAAGTGTCGAGGGTATATCCTTAGGTACTAATAGTCTAATACTAATACAAGGTTTGAATAGATAAATTTTGTATAGATTTAAAATAATTTCATTAAAAGCTTTTTTTTAATGCTTTTATGGCGGTATTCAATTTTTTACAAAGAAATTGCGATGACAAATCCTCTATTGTTCGGATTTTTTAAGATATAAAGTAATGCAGTATAATCCCCCATGACAGAATTCTGAAAATTAATTACATTAACATAAAATGCTATATATTACATATTTTTCTATTTATTATTCTATTTCATTAATACGATCTTTAATTTATTATTTAAAAAAAAAAGTAATCTAATGATTACTAAGTGTGCTACCAGCCCCCATTCTCGCATGGCCAGGGTGGGGGTCGAACTCTCAATCCGTCCGACTTTCCGCTCACTTCAATAATAGATTATAGTTTATTAGGTTCAAAAATTATTTTTAAATTTAAAAATGATTAAAATTAAATTTTTGAATTCAAATTATAAATATGACTATAATTTAAAAATTATGTATTTCTTAAATTTATTAGTACATATTTTGTAGAGATTGTAGTGTAATATAAAAATTTTATATTGTTTAAACGTGAGACTTGTATTGTCAAGACAGTCTATAAAAGAGTCATCTTATTATACTATAACTTACATAAAATATTAAGTAAAAGTTATATTTAATACATATTAATATATTTATATATAATAAAAATAATAAATATTTATATACAAACGTATATTTGTATAAAAAAAATTAGGTGCGGGGTGTGGCCTCGCTGGGGCCATACCGCCCCCCGCCCCCTCCAATGTCTTGCCGGATGGGGCGGACTGGAGTGAGCGCTGTGGAGCCCCGCTGCTAATTAATGATTACCGAACAAGAACAATAATATTGCTACGTCAAGACAATATGGTGTAAGACTAAAACTATGATACATAGTATGACTCTTTAAAAATAGGCATAGTTTACAAGTACAATGGAAAATTATTAAAAAAATGAAAATTTTAATTTTAAAGTCCTGCAATTTGAATTGACGGTGTCGTACCATGCGTACATCTTTAAATTTGCAGCTGATTCATCAGTTTATTAAGACCGTGCAGTAAAATCTATACTATCTCGACATTAATTACTCATTGTCCCCCCCTGCGGGCCGGCTTTGCATTTGACTACAATTAAAGTCACTTTCTGAGTCAAAAGAACAAAAGAACATACGATTTAGAAGTAATCTAGGCACCTACCTCTTCAATGATCATGTGGTCCACAGATGAAAATTTGACTACTCTCAAATCCTGCGTTTGGTAATCAACTTCAACTGAGTTAAATTAAATTCAGTATAATTTTAAATTAAATTTAATATTTAAATATCTAATTTTTAAATTATTAAGCTTATTCTAACTCAAAACTTTCTTATATGTAGCATTCATAACTTTTTTCAATTTAAAACATCTTTATACGTGAGATTCATAATTTTTTTCAATTTCTCATAAAAAGTACTAAACTTATCTTAACATCTAAACACATTTTAAACTTAATTTAGATGACCCTACATAATTCTTTTTACTACTTAACTCACTATTATTCATAAAGAACTTAACTCAACTTAACTTAACTGAACTCAGCTTAACATCTAAAAGCAATCTTCATCCGAAGAGAGCTTCAGCTTCTTCCACTGCGGTACCACAAGCAAACAAAGAAAAGCTTCTTACAATTGAATAAAGTAATAACAATTTCAAAACTACAACCACTATCGGCATATTGAAAATTTATATGGACCAAGTACTATAAAAAGGACCTTAAAATGCTATACTTGTTGAATAAATAATTTTTAAATAATAAAACTTCAAATATCTATTCCTGAGGATAATTGTGGGCTTGTCACACCCTACTAAAAATCTTGATCCTCCACTTCCATAAATATTAAAATACAACGGTAATCCAAGTTCAAGCATAATGCTTTAGCCCATTAGTCCAAAATTTAGTAATTAAACCATGACCTCAAATGTTGCCAAGCAGGAAAAAATATATGATTTTAGATGAGATGGTTTTAAATGAGTTTAATAAAATAATAAAATAATTTTATTTTTTAATATTATTTTGAAATTTTTAAAAGTTGAATTTTTTATTATATATTATGTGAAAATTTAAAAAAATTATAATGATGAGATTATATTATTTTTATATCCAAACAAGTACTTAAGAGTTATTAGTTTTCACGGTGCCAATCAATTCAATTTTATGACACCATAACATCAGAATCTAACGAAAGAAAGGCTAGTAAATTAGTTATACATACTCAGCAGGACCGGCCTCAGTTGCAATTGGCCTGCTCTTTTTGAGCTTCTTTGGAAGCTTAGCCTGCACTAAACCATCTATATAGAACGAAAGTGCTCGGTTTGGATTTACGGCCTCGTTTGAATCTATAATTACTCTTAACTCATCTCAACTTATTATTATAATTTTTTTAAATTTCAACATAAAATATAAAAAGCAATTCAACTTTTTTAAATCTCAAAACAATAATAATAATAATAAATAATATTCTAATAATATTTTATCAACTCAACTCAACTCAATTTAACTCACTTCAACATCTAAATACACTCTAATCTCAACTCATATTGTTATTATAATTTTTATAAATTTTTACACAAAATATAATAAACAATTCAAATTTTTTTTAAATTTTAAAATAAAAATAATATTAACAAATTATATTCTAATAATATTTTATTTAACTTTCAATAAAATATCTCATCTTATCTAAACTGCATAACTAAACGAGACCAATCGAGAAACAATGTACTTTTGTTTTTCCTTTTTAATTGTTAATAGAACTTTTTTGATAAGTAACATGTAATAGGAATTTGACGGAAGACATTGGAAGAAATAAAAAAAACACATAACAACAGACATCACGTAACTCTTAATGCTCATAAAGATAAGTAATGGTTTGCAGATATGTTTGAATCATCAATTTATTTCAATTCATTTTAACTTATTATTATAATTTTTTTAAATTTTAACACAAAATATAATAAATAGTTTAATTTTTATAAATTTTAAAATAATAATAATATTAAAAAATAATATTTTAACAATATTTTACCATTGCAATTGAATTCAATTCAATTTAACATAAATGCAGATTAAAAAGACAAGGAGTAACGAGAACAGTAAATAAGAATAAACACTTCAACTGTATTTTAGCTTGACTAAAATAAGGAATGCCTAAGCATGTACTTTCCACAACATTTAATTCTGGCATATCCAGAGCTGGTTGGGTAATCATGAGCTCAAAAATAGCCCTAGATTGCTCAGTCTCATACAAGATCTCTAAAAAATAGTAGCTGCATATTTACTTGATCAAAAAGTTACCATAAAGAATTTTTTACAATAACCTAAGAGAATGGAAAGAGCAAATAATGGTTTGAAATAATTCATAAGAGATGATGGAAATGAAAAGAGAGAATAATTCCTGAATTTTCCTCAAAATTTCAAATTTGTATTCCCTCTAATTAGAATAAATTAGTAGAGATGAAAGTAGATTGACGGAAAATTTCAAATTTTCCCGGCCAATAGACTCTTTTTATTTTATTTTTTTATCTTAAATTTCATTATCGTAAAGTAGTATATAATTATCATTCCATACCTTTTATCGTACTTCTAAGCAAAATTATTAGATTAAATTTCAGTGTTGGAAGATTATTAATTTTTAAAAAAATTTTACTCATCATCTTCATACTATATATCACACATAATTTTTTAATTTTTAATTTTTCTCTCTTACCAAATGTGTGTTGTATGGATGATGAGTAGAAAAATTCAATTAATTTAGGAACAATAAAACTAAAAATAAAAATAAAAATAAATATAGTGTGTGAAGATGATTAGTTGTAAAATTCTAATTTTTGAATTCTTCTACTCAGTAACTCTACACTACATACTTGTTGAATAAAAAAATATAACTAAAAGTAAATATGTGGTATAAGGCTGTTGAATTAAATTTTTCTTAATTTTTATATTGTGTTTGAAAATTCTTATACTGAAACTTGTTTTCAAATTGTAAAATTAGTGTCGAGTTAAGTGTTTTAAGTTTTTTTTATGAAGTTAGCACAAAGAAAAGTTCTACATAGAAATTTTACACTAAATACCTTCACTTAACTAATATTTAATTTGTCATTTTTATCCTTTTAACTTAGGGTGTGTTTGGCAAGTGAGAGTACTTGAGGTACTCTTACTACTATTTTTTATTTTATTATTATTTTTTACCTATTTTCTACTATTCATTACTTTTCACTTACTTTTTAATATTTTATTATTACTTTTTCATTACTTTTTTACTATTATTTACAAATATTCTCAACACTTCTAAGGTATTTTCACTATCCAAACCAAGCCTTAGGCTACGTTTGGGTACCAAAAGTACCTCAAGTACTCTCATTACCATTCTTTATTTTATTATTACTTTTCACATACTTCTTTTACTATTCATTACTTTTTAACTACTATTCATTATTTTATTATTACTTTTTCATTAATTTTTTACTACTATTCACAAACATTCTCAACACTTCTCAGATATTCTCACTACCCAAATGTAGCCTTAATGTTTAAATATGTGTGTATTTACATAAAATGAAAGAAATTACAAATTATATGTTGATTAAGTGAATATGTGTGGTATAAGGTTTTTTTGTAAAATTTCCGTTAAAACAAAACAAGAAAAAAATTAAAATTATGATTGAAGTTTGAGAACAACCTTTTTTCAAGTAAAATGATAATATTGTTTTTTTATATATATAGATTGGATAGAGACAAGGTGAAGTTGGAAAATTAATTCGAAATTCAACAAAATTTTATTTCATTTAAATTTTAAAATCTCTATAATCCGTTTCAACAATGTTTTTATCTTCAACGCAATCTTATCTTGCGCACAAAAGATCCTCTTATTGAAATTATTTAATTTCATACATTTTTTTAATCAATTATGATACTGCTTTTGTAAAACTGACCACTGAATAGGGCGCCGTTCTAGTATATGAATCGATGGTGGCGTCCCATCAACTCAATAAAGCTTTCAGCTCCATCATCAGCCTCTAAAACTGACCCAAGGAAACCAAAAGGCCCCATTTTTCTCAGACGAAAAGGATAAGCTGAAAATCTCTGGATTGTTTCTGTGATTTTGGTTCTGGTTCACGTGTCTGGGTGAAAGAAATGGCAGTTGTGTGTGTTTTAGACAGCGACAACGAAGATAGCGCCAACGATCGAAACATTTCGGAATTGATTTCTAGATTAAGAACCGCTTACCGGACGAAGGATTTCGACCGAGTCGAAGAGATTCTGGTATCCAGAGAAGTAAACTTGAAGAGGGAGCTCAATAAGCAAAAGTGCGAGGTTGAGCTTTGGAAGAGGAGGTTTGAAGAGTTAGGGATTAGAGTTTCTAAATTGGAGGAAGATACTGCAATGCTGATGGATATGGGGCCTCAGGTTTCAAAGAAATGTGGCGATAACGCGTCGGTAAAGGAGGAGAAGTGTTGTGAAAAGGGGAGAGTTGAAAATGGGACTAATACTGTCGACGTGAGCATTCAGGATAATGGGTTTGATTTCGACGAAAATACGAGTGTAGCAGCCAGTGCAGGCCTTAATTTGCGTTCGCCCACTAAAACAGATGGGGATTTGCAGTGTGCAGGTATTTCCGTATTAGAGAGTTAATATATCTTCACAGGTGCACATATCCCTTGCTCCTTAAGTGACCCTCTCCGAATTTTCATGTATAGGTTTGCTTTTATGTTTGTTTGGGATTAAACTTATAATTGCGCAAAACAATTGGTGCTATGCTCAAATGTTTCATAGACTGTACCAACACGGAGATAAGGCGGTTTCTGACGTGCTTATAACATGTCATATATTCCATAAGAAAGCATAAATTTTTTTTTTTGACAAGTAATAAGATATTTTACTGATATAAAGGAAGGCATAGCCCAGGCCATAAGAAAGCATAAATGAAAAAAGAAATTTAAAAATGTAAACAGTCGTGTTAAATAATTTCTAATTATCATCATACAGTGAATTTTCTTGGTTGAGAATCTCTTGATGGCTGTTTACACCTCTACCTGTACAAGTATTGGTCCTACCCTTTTAGCCTAAACAAATGTAGTAACGAAAAGAATGACCATATGATTAGCATCATATGCAGAATTCCCGAAATGCCTTGTATTATAGATTGATAATTGAAATGTTCTCCAGAAAAAAGGATAATACATGGATAATGTGGTAAGATTTACTTTGAAGCTGTGCTTTTTGCAGCTTAGTGAGGAAAAGAGTAGCAATGGGATTTAGAAAGCTGATTAATAGAAATGAGCCGTGGGAATTGACTGAGCCAAAGTAGTAGAAATTAGCTTTTCTGTGGGTGAAGGTTTTTGGTAAATTGATGTAGGACTTTATGGCAGTATGAATTTTTGTATGGCAGTATGCATTAGGGTGATGTGGGATCTCTAGCTCCATCTCACGTTTGTTTTCATGTGCAGAAGCACTATAGATGATTTCAGTTGTCACTGGCTGGTGTTGTTAGTAGGTAATGGGTCGTCAATTTGTAATAGATTTTAATACCTTTCTCCATTGGTCTTTTGTAATTGATTTCAATGGATTGAACATCCATGATTTTCGTGCATCACTGGACACCCATGCTTAGGTGTCACTCTTGTATATGTCCCGTGTACTTGGGCTATGTATGCACTATCATCAATAAAACTCTTGTTTACCAATAAAAAAAAAGTCATTGATGTCAATTGATTTGCTTCCCTTTCCCAGTTGCTCCCCTAGCATTGTCCATATGGTCTGATGGTGTGAAAAATGCCCTTTTATTATGAGGGTTCTCTACCTTAGTAAGGATGGGTGTTGCTGTGGTGGAGTTATCATTTTTTTTTCTTTGTGTTTTTCCTAATAAGTGGAGTTGTCAATTACTTATAAAAAAAAAAAAAAAAAAATCAGTGGAGTTTGTTTTTTTGATAAGTAATAATATTATATATATATATATATATATCAATAGGAGTAACCAAGTACACTGTACGTATACAAGAAAAACACCTAGCCCATACAAGAAAGCCCCTAATGACCCGAAAGCCCATGAAAACCTACCCAAAATACACCAAGCCCAAATTGGAAAACTATCGATACACCTCCCCCACCCCATCCCCTACATCCCACTACGAGAACGTCTTCACAAAGCCCTCCCTTTAGCCTTCCCTCGACTTGAGCTAGCTCTCGTAGTATCGTAGTTGATTGCCCAAGAAAGATTATTTAACTCTCTGCTTTTCTTAAACTTAGATTTGGTTTCAAGTGTGTGGCTTGCTTTTATTTCAGTGAGTAGAGCTTTAAATTGGTCTTCATATTCTCCCTGCTCTCCATATGAAAGTCCCAGGGTTTGTAGAAACCCATTAACTTTATTCAGAATCCAATCCGCTGTTGAACCCGCTATATCGTTAATCGGAGGAAAAAATCAGTGGAGTTATCAATTTGTAAAGGGTAGAGTACTTTTTTTCAAAATGATTCATTGAGATCAAACTTGTGATAAATCAATTGCTGTAGTTTTCAAGCTTATCAAATTGTTTCCCATCCATAGTTGACCTTAGTTGTTACATTCACTATTGTTTAACCTTGTATTTTCTGTGCCATAGCATGTCACGCCAGTTACCATGATTGCCCTAAATTAAGACCTTATTTGTATGCTGAGATGAGATGAAAAATCTGTAAATAGTAATGAAAGGTTTGTGAATTAGTAGTGAAATGATTCGAGCTAAGATGTTTTATGGGATTATGGGAAATGAGAGAGAAAAAATTAAATAAAAATATTATAAAGTTAAAATATTGTTAGAATATAATTTTTTAATATAATTTTTATTTTGGGATTTGAAAAAGTTGAATTATTTTTTATGTTTTGTTTGGAAGTTTTGGAAAGTTGTAATAATTAGGTAATGATTAGATGAAAAAGTTGAAAATTTGAAATTGAAAAGTATTTGTATTTGAGTGATGTTTGGACGTTGAGATAAGATGAGATTTCTCATCTCATTTCAACATCTAAACCAGCCCTAAGATTTTCTAGCTTTAGGTTGTGCGTTAGAAATACTAACACAACCTAAAATTAATAAATCTACGGTACGTGTTTGTTGTCCATGTAGAAGTTGTTCTGGTGCTTGCTAACCAGAACTTCTAGGTACATCAAGTTAATGGAAAAATAAACTTATCTTATAAGTTTCCTAATCTTTAATATTTCCACAAGTAGGAGATGCAGTGTCTATGTCATTTCCATTTTGTTTTAACAAAACTCATGAGATTGAGTAGTTTTATTTTTCTCTAAGATCAATTAACCCCAAGGGGTGGCATAATGGTCTTGGGGCGAGCCATATAAAGTGGAGGTCATAGTTTGGAGCTCCACATTCACACTCTTGGGGTAATTAGACTAGGGGAATTTTCCCTTGAATTACCTGAGGTGCATTTGCAGAAAATTCCTTGTCAAGGGCCTGTGCACCCTCAGAATTTATTAAAACTTTTTCTGGACACTTGGTGCTTATAAAAAAAGATCCATGGTTTTATAATACACCTTAATACGCTTCAGAAACCATTGATTTATAAAAAATTTGTTGTTTTAATTTTAAGCCATGGCTTGTGAGTACTGAATTAGGTTTTCCCGATGCATGTACTGTTCTCATGTATTTTAAAAACCTAGATTTAAGAAAATTGGTAGCTTCCAAACTTGTGCTGTACAATTTAATTGACATTGACTCATATCTCGGTAATACTGTACTCATTTCTCACATGCCAGCTCGTCCAACATCTGCATCAAGAGCCATTGTTGACATCTTTGATAGTGATGATGATCACGCTCCAGGAGGAATTTTGTGCAGAGAAGAAAACAAAGACCTCATAGACAAGGTGATCTCCAGAATGCTTAAAAGAAAACAAACTTCATGTGTAAGTGAGAACTTAAATGGTGGTGATCATGAAGGAGATGATGATATATGTCCAACTAGTAAACGAAAGATGAAGCGGCAACAAGAATTGATTCGTGATACTGATGGTTCTCGTGCCAATCATTGCTCGGATTCAACAGCTTTTTCTGGTAGTCAAAATGTTAATAAACTTATTAGCTCATCAAGGCAGGATGTAATTGAGAACATGAATGGTGGTATTCACAAAGTGGGAGGTAATATATTTCGAACTAGTACACGAGATATGAAGGAAGAAGAAGAATCGATTCGTGATATTGATGATTGTCCTGTGAATTGTTGCTCAGCTACTGCAGTCTCTTCTGGTTGTAAAAATGTTGATAAACTTACTAGTTCATCAAGACAATGTGAGGAGAAAATGAAGACTGTTCATGCTTCAAGAAATCTTATGCATGAACTTGTTTTGGAGGGGGATAGTGACAGCAGTTCCAGTTCATCTGATAGTGACGATGAGTTTATTAGTTCGAGAATTGCAAAATTAAAAAGAAAATGGAGGGTTTAACAAATTTGATGCACTCAGGTATGACTAGAAATTTTGCTGTTTGGATTACATGGTTTTTTTTTTTTTTTTGAATTTTTTTATTGGTGGATTACACGGTTATAAACAGCTTTTGCAAGATGCATCTTTGAACAAGACTAGATTAAGAAGATTTGAGTCAGTCAAAATCATGCATGGAAAAAAGAAGATTTTTGAACGTTAAGTTGAGCAATCTACTGCTGTAATTTAGTTTATGATCATGAAGTCTGCCATGCATTTGGCTGCAGGGGAACTACTTTTGTGGAGTTTTTTTGTGGATGGCGATCCTCAAGGGAACCCAAAGAAATCGGTTAGAGTTGGAGAACAGGACCAGAAAAATAATTCTGACTGTAAAGGACTAGCTATTGATCACTGTAAGCAATTATTTGAGACTTACCAGAAGAGGAACATTTCTTCCTATCATCATATGAATGTGCAGAAGTAGATGATACGAGATGGTGATATTTTGTATTTTGTGGTTCTGAATCCATTTGTTGCTGGATTATCAAATGTAAAGACATTTGCAACATATCCTGATAACAGCAGATTCAGCGAGAACAAAAGACACCCTTCTTGTTTCTTGATGCATAATTAATTAATGTTGATGTGGATCTTGTTTTTAGGCTTGTAGGATACCATCAAAATTTAGTGATTTTTCAACCACACACTCACACACACATGTATATAAAGGTTATAGATTTCTGGCTTGGCATTCATTTCATCAGCCAATATCTTTTATTATCCAACTCTTACAGTTCCAGCTGGATATGGCCATCATGAAGATGAAATATTTATGCTGGTTTTTGTGTTCTTTGTACTCGCCAACTCACGGTCGGTGAATTGCATAATTGTGCATTTTTTTTTTCTTTTTTTTTTTTAAATATAGTTTTCAGATAAGGTTATAAGCTCCAAATTGTTCCGTGGATACTGTTATTGGGGCAAGTGCTGAATTCATTTGCCAGCGGCGGGATGCTAAGCACCTGTCATGCACGCGTTGTACATATATTTTCTATTCTACATTTTGTAGCTGCGGTACGGTCTCCTCCAAGATAAGCTGTTTTGTGGACCTAAATCTGCGTCTGGACGTGGGGCGAGGAAAACCAATGGCTCGGTCTCATTAAGCTCTGGCTCCGCCCACATGATCTCTCAGTTTCGTCTCCTGCCATTTTGCATGCGTCTCACTTTATCTTCCATCTACGTGGACCGTTCATCACCATTTTTTTCGTTGTTGTTATCTAGTAAGGAAAGTTATATTCATCATCTTCATATTACACATATTTTTTTAATTTTTAATTTTTTATCTCTTACCTAATGAGTGGTGTATGGATGATGAATAAAAAAATTCAATTAATTTAAAAAAATAATAAAAATAATTGTGGTGTATAATGTGTATAATGATGAGTAACTATTTAGCAACGCTCGCATTCGAAAGAAAAGCGAAACTTTGGTCACATTTTTTTTTTTTTTTTTTTTACAGCAAAGCTAGTGCCAAAAAGAAAAAATAATATTTGGAAGGAGATTCATAAGTAGTAGTCGTCTTTAATAATTTTTTTTAAACATAATTTATACAATCGTAATGTGCAAGATATTGAATAATTTATAATTATTTTTTTATCCACTTATAATTATTACAGCTGTGAATATACTAGATAAATAAATCAATCTGAGTTAGGTAAACAAGATATTGTATTAAATATACTAGATAAATAGCTTGACAAAACCATCCATGTTTTCAACATCTTCCATTATAACTAAAACGGTGTGATTGTCATATTCATATATATATATATATATATATATATATATATATTAGTTTTACGCAAAATGCATGAAATAAAGGGCTGTAATGGTATTTCTGTTATTCAAAACTGCGTGTTTGCGGTATTGGACTCGTGTTGTTGAGTTATTAATCGATAAATGATCTTTGTAATTTTATAATATATAAGTTTGGGATATTTTTTTTAAAACGATTAAATCTGAAATGTATAAGAAAAAATTATTCTTTTAATACTGAATATTATTTTTTCTCTAAAAGAATAAAAAATTATGCGAGATTTATACATTTTATAACTATACATAATATTATTTTTATTTAACCGGTTCGGATTGAATTTATCTCACTATTATTTATTATTATTTAAAAAATTTTATTTAAAAATTTTATTATTATTTATAAATTATTTCAACTATCTAATCCCATATTTCAATCGAGACGATGCATATAAGGGGATGAGATCAGACATGTACAGGGGTAGATCTGGTGCGGCTCACCTCGTCACGCCAAAACCGCAGGAAAAAGGTATTTTAGTGTGGCCCCCATACAGTTTACACAGCCAAAACCGCCCCTAAAAAAATAAAAAAATTTGTTTTCCAGAAATTAACAGACTTATACGGTCGAAAGAAAAATTACACAAATTAGTTTGAGAGGAAAATTATTTCTGATTTTGAATTGAGATACTTCTGTTAGTTTCATCTCGAGGATCATTTAGGGCTTTTGTTCTGTCGAATTTTCCACTTTTACTCCCCTACTTGGAAGGATTTGGAACAACGCTCGGCCTCGGCCTGCCGTGGTGGAGCCCTTCCTTTCCCTTCAGGAATTCGGTGAGTACTGCGTTAATGGAGCCTTTTCTTTTTTACTGATTTTTGCTCCGTACCTCTTTTGGCTGCTGAGGAAAAAAGAACGAAGGAAACTAAATGGAGCTAAATTGGTATGGTAATAGTTTTTGAGGTCTTGAACGAGGTTGATTATGAAACGTGGAATGCTCATTTACCTTATTTTCATACAGTTTGGTTGCATCCAATTTCAACCCGTAATTCTTCGGTTGTTTTATCTCTTTCTGTTATAGATAATTATTTAAATTTTGATTGCTATATTCTATTTCCTAAACATGTGTATTTGTATGTGTTATACTATATATCATGTATATGTCATACACTTGGGATATTTGGAGACTGATGAGCTAATTGATTTGGGACTTTCATCCTGAAGGTTCCATTATACTATATATTACATCTTAGTTACATGCACCATAGTACTGCCTGCCATCTTTAAATTGTTCTTACAGGATGGTGTCAAAATATGGCAGCGTTTTATCTCTTAATTTTCCTTTCTATGGCATTGCCTTCATTGCTTAACTTTCCTAACCTGATGATACTAGCAGTTGCCATCAGAAGGAATCGGAACGAAAGGCCATATTTAATTTGTAGTTTCTCTGGTTTGGGCTGAAGTCCCATTTACAGTGGCAAGCCTGTGAATGAATGAGGTCAGTGTGCTTAGCATGGACGAAGTAGTGGGCGGGGCGACCCAGTTAGGTGCTGTAGAGGGTGCACACCTCCAGAGCAAGGAGAGTGAGTATTCTCTGAAATCTGAAAGGTGCAACATTTTGGAATCTGGGGAAATGTTTATACCTGGAGAAGGAGACTATTCCCAAATTCCACCCCAAGAATTTGCAGTCCAAGAGGGTAAGAATTTGAATAGGAGTATCAACCATGGGAATGGATTGGAACATCCCCATGCTACTCCTTGCTCTATTGATGACACTGGTGTCATGGTTGAAGAGTTGAGAGTGACTAATTACAAGGGCTCGAACTTGGCAATCGTTGGTACGTCAAACAATCGAGAAAGAATGCAGGCTAGGAAAAATCAATGGCAGCATCTTTATAGTGGATCAGGAGGTGGGAATTCACATGCTGCTACCATACACAGGGACAATGGTCCGTCGATGCCAGGTTTCTGGGAGGATATGGAATGTGCGTCTTTTCCGGAATTATTGGCTCAAAAAGCATCTGGTGATGATCGAAATGATAAATTGGAACAGTTTCCAAATGCTGAAAATGAAGGGGCATTGGGCAACAATCATGGAGGTATCCGAACAAAGATTTTATCTAAATCAGGGTTTTCTGAGTTTTTTGTTAAACAGACATTGAAGGGAAAGGGGATCATCCATAAAGGTCCTCCTCGTCAGGGCTTTCACGTTGAGCCAAGAGATCAGAATAGTTTGAAGATAGCAGGTAGTACTATGGTGGCTTCCGATGTATCACAGTCTGTGGCTTTGAAAACTGAAATGCCTTCTCCCGAAGGTGTTGCTAGGCTTGGGCCTGGTGGTTCTGATCATGATGGAGTCAGTTTGAGACAATGGCTAAAAGTTGGACGGCATAAAGCAAGTAAAATTAAGTGTTTGAATATATTTAGACAGATTGTGGATGGGGTCAGCCATTCTCACTCTCAAGGAGTTGCCTTGAAGGACTTACGAGCCTCTTCTTTCAGGTTGTTGCCATCAAATCAGGTTAAGTACATTGGGTCTCCTGTTCTCAGAGAAATGTTAGATAGTGACGTGGATCATAATACTTTGCACTCGAATAATGGTCTTCTGAGAAAAAGGCCCCTAGAGCAGGTAATGTTTCCCTCTGCTGCTTTATGTGCAAAGAAGCAAAAGTTCAAGGAGAATGTGAACTTCACTAGGCGGTGGAATCATTTCCCTTCTAGACATGGCTACAAACTTGAAACTTCACATGACAGCAGCATTAGAATCACTTGCCCACAGGATTCTTGTAATGAGTATAACGAAGATAACCCAGGTAGAGAATGTGAGACTCAGAGCAAGTCCAGCAGTCATTGTAAACCTACTATAGCTCAACAGCACTTGACGTCTTTAAGTGACCAGTTGGAAGAGAAGTGGTATAGAAGTCCCGAGGAGCTCATTGAGGATGGCTGCACTACTTCTTCGAATATATACTCTCTGGGTGTTCTTCTTTTTGAGGTGAGATGCTGCTTCTCCTTATACTGCTTGAAATTTCCATTTCAGCTTTTATATTATTCCTTATCCTAGACTGCAGCCAGATACATTTGCTCTATTGGTGTTGAACTCCGGGACTAAAACAGATAGGTTTATAAGTGCAAACATATGTCCATCTAGCACGAGTTGTATGATATTGCTCACCTGTTGTCATTTCTGGAAACCATGAATGGGGAAATGCATGACTATCTCAACTTGTTACTATATGAGCAAGAGATTACTCCTATGTGTGTCTGTCTGTTTGTTTTGTCCATCTAGAGACAATTTTGTTTGTTGGTCATTTTGTGTTTGAAACTATAAATGGGTTTTTGAATAATGTAATATTCTTATTTTTGATAAGTAAGAAGTAATAATGTAATGTTCCTTAACTTGTACAGGGGTTTATGTTTTGCAAATGATTATGAATCTGTGATGGATATATGTTAAATATCTCTAATATACTGACTCATGATTTGAGGTACTGGTGAGTTTGAAAAGACTCTATTTTTTATTTCTTGAGTATTCAGTTGAAGAATGTGGATATCTTTATGATATGGAGTTTCGATTCGATCCGTATTTGTTTTGCAAAGAACTTGATCTGTGAAATATGAAAGCCATGTACCTTAGGAAAAATAGCTCTAGGAATTTAAAGTTCAACTGCACCTCTTGGTCTGATAGCAAAAAAGTTTGGATAAAGCCCACGTATGGTTGTCTAAATCAATCATATTCCTGATCCACACTGTATTGAGCTTTCCTCTACTAATATGGTACCCTCCACCTTGAATTGATCCCTATTGGTGTACTCAGTCATCCTTGTTTTGAATGACTCATACATTTTCTCCTCCTTTTGTGCTACCAAACTATAGATCTTTTATTGTATTGCACTCATCCATCTCCATAATAGACCTGCGTGCAAATCTTTGGCCAGCTGACTAAATGGATTTCACCTTATCACCAATTCCCGTAAGAAATCCCTTTGAAGCTTGTCAGTTCAATGTGCCACATCAGCTGGTATAGGGAACAAAGACAGATAGTCAGTGAGCAAGTTAGACAAAGTGCTTTTGATCAAAGTTAATCTGCCTCCTTTTGATATGTAGAGTCACTTCCACCTTACCAACTGTTGTTTTGTCTTCTCGATGATGCCATCCCATATTAATTTTGCCTTCATGGGTAAAGCTACTACTCTCCACCCCAATAACTCGGTAAGTCTCCAATATATTCAACAGCCCCGCAAAAATTAATTATGATTTTGACTAAGTTAATCTTCAGTCCTGAGTAGCTTCAAAGCATGAGAACAAGTAACTTAAGAGACTAAAAAAGATGAAAATCTTGGACATTAACGGCCCTTGCCTTCTTAGGATAAACATTGCATTGAGACTCTTTCAAACTTCCCCCATGTATAAAACTCCTCTTTTTTTTTTAATAAGTAAGAGTAATATTATTAATATGAATGAAATAGGCATAGCCCGTGTACACAGGAAGTATACAAAAGAACACCTAAATACATTCTAAGATCATCCATGTATAAAACTCCTAAAAGTCATTCAGCAAGTCTATTTAACAACCTCCCAGCAAGTTGAAAAGAAAGGAAGCAAATACCCATCGTTATCCTTCAACACTTCTAGTACCTCATCCTCCCCAAACTCCGTTTCCATCCATTCAGCTTCCTCAATGCATATGATGCGAGCCACTTGGGGTCTGTATAAACTAAATCTTATGCATAGAATCAATGGTATTATTTATTTTGTTCTAGTTGGCCACTCTACAGAAAAAGCTAGTGTTCTTATCCACGTTGCTCTGCTCCAAGGCCCTTAATTTCTTTTTCCAGCTTGTCTCTTTTACAAGGTATGTCTTTCTAAATCATGGGTGATCTCCTTCTTTCTTAACTCCTTCACTTCATACAGGTGTCTTTTCTTCTACTAAAACTTCAATGCTATGTCGTTCCTCCATAAGAATAATTTTCCTTTTCTCGACAAGTCAATTCCTCTTCATTCCCTTTTTTTGACGAGATAAAACTTGGAGATCCATGAAATCTGTATGACAACCACCATGGTTTCACCTAGTCCCAAAGCCTTCATCTTTTAGCCACTTGTTCTCAAACTTGAAGTACCTTCTGCACTGAACTACAACTCCACGATATAGTAGTAGCAAAGGAAAGTGGTAAAAAAGTATTTGGGTAGCTGGTAGCTTTGTTCTTTGAATCTGAGTTCAGGATATGGAATTGTTACTTTAGTCTATTTCTGGTCAGATGGACATATGAGTTATGTTGATGATTATCATTTACTGCTAGCAGTTGTTTACTCTTACCTCTTACTAAAGGTATTGAATAACCAATTTATATCTTAATGAATTAGCTTGGGTCTTTTTTTTCCAGCTACTTGGTCGTTTTAACACCGAAAGAGCTCATGCTGCAGCAATGTCAGATTTGCGTCATAGAATCCTTCCCCCTAATTTTTTATCCGAAAATCCCAAGGAAGCTGGATTCTGTCTCTGGCTAATTCATCCTGAGCCATCATTGCGCCCAACAACCAGGTAATACTTAGCTATTTGTTGTTAAAGTCTGATAAATTTTGTCAGTGTCTGATATGGAGAGTTTGAAGCCAGGACTTACCAAATGTCTTTCCCCATGCTTTAACTGGACCAAGATACTGGACTTTTGTTTGATAGAAAAATTCTGTTAGGTAATGGGTGAGAGTCGGAAGTTACAGCCTTATAGGATTATCCAATATAATAAAGCTGATGTGAATCCTATGAATTTTGGACTCTGGCTTTGATTTGTACGCTGACACAATTTGCTGAGTTGATAATTGTTTGTCTCTAACAGGGAGATTCTACAATCTGAAGTGATTAATGGAGTGGAGGAGGTGTGTGCAGCAGACTTATCATCATCCATTGAACAAGATGATGCTGAATCAGAACTGCTATCGCATTTCCTTGTTTCATTGAAAGAGCGCAAGCAGGAACATGCTTCCAAGTTAGCAGAAGACATTAGCTGTTTAGAAGCGGATATTGAAGAGGTTGACAGGAGATGCAGTTTAAAGAACTCATTTGTTAATTCTTACTTTCATGATGACTCCCTCTATAGGAGGGAGAACAGGCTCTATCAAAAAGAACGACCAAGTTTGGATGTGCTTTCTCAATCATCCCCTATCTCTACTACAAATGAGTTGAGTTTCTCAAGGAATGTTGATCAGCTTGAAAGTGCTTACTTCTCCATGAGGTCCAAAATTCAGCTCCCTGAAGGTGATGCTGGAATACGCCCAGATAAGGATTTGCTGAGAAATCGTGAGGACTGGCATTTGGCCCAAAAGGATGAAGATAAACAGATTCCTACAGATCGCATCGGAGCTTTCTTTGATGGTTTATGCAAGTATGCTCGTTATAGTAAGTTTGAAGTGCGTGGGATACTAAGAAATGGGGATTTCAATAATTCTGCAAATGTCATTTGCTCTCTTAGCTTTGACCGGGATGAGGACTATTTTGCTGCTGCTGGGATATCAAAGAAAATAAAGATATATGAATTTAATGCACTCTACAATGATTCTGTTGATTTTCATTATCCAGTAACTGAGATGTCAAATAAATCAAAGCTCAGTTGTGTTTGTTGGAACAACTATGTCAAGAACTATCTGGCTTCAACTGATTATGATGGTGTAGTGAAGGTATGTCAATACATGTCTCTTTAATTATAGTTCTCACTGTTAATTTTGAATAGAAATTTTCACCCTTTTGGCTTCAATTTCTGCTACTCCACCCATTTAAACCTGGTTTTAATGATAGCTACCCAATATTTAGGGGATCCGTTCCCTTACCCATATGCCATGTAAAGTTATAGGCTAAGATTATGTTCAAGATAGGTAAGGGAGGATTTGTAGTTTTCTTTTAGACATATCTCATATATGTAAAACAATAGAGGCTGAAATTATGGGCAAACTTTTCGTTTAAAAAATGATGATTAATGACCCAGTATTCTGTATTGATAATACAATATGGACTTTTTGAATAATTGATCCATAGTATCACGAGTTAATTTTGAACACTGGAAGTTCTTATTTGCTTCCCTGATGCATGAAGTTTTAACCTGTGGGCTTACCATGCTTTGACAAATCCTCATTGCTCATGACATGATTTGCTTGGACTCATTTCCAGTTATGGGATGCAAGTACTGGTCAAGTGGTTTCTCAATTTGCAGAGCACGAAAAGAGGGCTTGGTCTGTTGACTTCTCTCGAGTATGTCCGACAAATTTGGCTAGTGGCAGTGATGATTGCTCAGTGAAACTGTGGAGCATTAACGAGGCATGATTACTCTCTCTCTCTCTCTCTCTCTCTCTCTCTCTCTCACATAAATGCAGTCGTACAGTCGTAGAAGAAAATTGGCTCTCAATAGAACCGGTGCTTCACTTGAAATTGATTGTCTTTTGTTCTTTGGAACCCTATTATCTCAATGATTTTAGTGAAAGCACAAGGAAAAAAGTGATTTTGTTTAATTTATATCTTCTTTTGGTTACAGACGCTGCAAAGTTTCTTCATCATAAATGTAAAATTATTGATCTTTCAGCAACATTTTTTTTTCTAGAGAGATTTACTTATTCCCTAGAAGTTTATCTTTATACCGCTCATTGAACATGGTGAATGGCAAATGCAATCTTGTGATTTGAACTTATATTTAGAAAACAATTTAAGTAGGATGGGAAGAAATTTCCTTTGCTGGGTCGGCAAGATGCACATGCGGGTCGATGGATGGTGACAATTTTACTTTAAGCCATGTGAAGATGATGTCACATTTTATAACTATTACTTTCTAGCTCTGGCTTCTGGTTAAAAGTTTTGCGCCTTATGCAATAAAACTTCTTTTGCAGAGGAACTGTTTAGATACAATCAAGAACATTGCAAATGTCTGCTGTGTTCAGTTCTCCGCTCACTCCTCACATTTGCTGGCGTTTGGGTCTGCTGATTATCGGACTTATTGCTTCGACCTTCGGTTTGCTAAAATCCCTTGGTGTGTATTGGCTGGCCATGAGAAAGCTGTAAGCTATGTGAAATTTTTGGACTCTGAAACACTTGTTTCTGCATCCACTGACAACACATTAAAGCTTTGGAATCTCAACAAAACCAGTCCTAGTGGTCTGTCCACTAATGCCTGCAGCTTAACCCTTAGTGGACATACTAACGAGAAGGTAGGTTTTCTATATATATATATATATATATATATATATATATATATATATGTATGTATGTATGTATGTATATTTTTTTGATAAGGTATATATGTATGTATATATATTTGCTAAGTAATGCTACAACCTATTTATCTCTCGTTATTGAGTCTAACATCTGTTACAGATCTTTCTTTGACTTAAGAATCTAACATTTGCTTCCTTTTCTTGGTCGGTTCAACTTTGCTCATTTGCTTTCTCAGAATTTTGTGGGGTTATCCACTGTTGATGGTTACATAGCATGTGGTTCAGAAACGAATGAGGTATGCCTTCATTGATAGTGTCACACTGAGTTCATTGACTAACAAAGGAAGAAGAGCTTTTTTTTTTTTTTTTTTTTTTTTTTTTTTTTTTTTTTTTTTTTTTTTTTTCCCTGTCTTGTAATTGAAGTTAGTTAGGCACCTGGACAAAATTGGCGAAGTTCCAAAAAAGCTTCCTAGTGCTGTTCAAGGTTCACTAGTATCTGCATTTTCTTTTCATAAGATAATGGACTTCATTACTTAAATCGGACTCATTGTTTTCAGGTATATGCTTATCATGGATCTCTGCCTATGCCAATTACTTCCCACAAGTTTGGCTCCATTGATCCTATCTCCGGAAAAGAGACCGATGAAGACAATGGGCAGTTTGTTTCGAGTGTGTGTTGGAGAGGGAAATCAGAAATGGTTGTTGCTGCCAATTCCAGTGGGTGTATAAAAGTGTTGCAGTTGGTTTGAGGAAAAGTCAGCTGCCCGAGGACAAGGATTTGTAGTCTTCAGTGGCTTCTTTATAAGCTCGCGAGTCCCCCCCAAGGCTTTCCTGGAGGACTATTTTGAAGCTGAAACCATAATTTATACATGGGGGAAGTTCCGAGAATCTAAAGATTTCTTCAGATGCAGCTGTTCATCTGAAGGGCTTAACTCACTTAAAATCATTGATTCTGCTGCATCTTAGCCCAAGAAAATCTTGGAAGAGAGGCCAGCAAGAAATTGCGACCAGATCTCCACATCAGAAGATTGAAATACTAAAACCACAGATCTTGTCATTGATAGAAGAGGCCAGACATATTGCTTTAAGGTGCAAAATGATTGATCCTGATCAACATGAATTCAGAACAAATTCAAGATAAATATAGGATTTGGGGTGCAGCTGTTTCGGGCATTTAATTGCTTCCCAACAAGTGATCTTTCCTTTTCCTTTTTTCTTTTTGCAGTTGCTCCCCTGAACAAAAGATTTGCTTTGAAGTAGTCATTGGATAGGTTTTCGTAAAGGACGGACTAGCATTTGTTAATCCGAGTGGTTTTTCAGATACGGCTCAGAACACGGACACGAACTGTATTTAAGAAATGAATGTTCATAGTAAGAAATTAATATTGTAAATCTGTTTAAATTTGATGTATATGTTTCTTTTTTAAGATCTGACAACACATTCCCATTCAGTCTTTACACTATATCTATTACAATTTTATACTTAAAAAACGTGATTCCATGTTTTTATTTTTAAGTTTGAGCGATGAATGTCTCAAAACGTTTCTTTGTGTTTTCCTTTGTATTATGGCCATCATCTTGATGAATAGCAAAACCTTAAAACGGTAATAGGGAAATAAAACGTATTATAATCTTCAGTTTTGAAAATTATTGACAGAACTCTTAAAAAAAGAGGGAAAAAAAAAATAATAGGCAGAAAATATAAGTCACAAAATTTAGCTACTCAATAAAACTATGAAGGCCTATAACAAGAGAAACTTCTATAGGTATTACATGATGCAGCCAAGCATGAAAGTTTCGCTGTCTCTAACCTTTCAAACCGAACCATATTCTTTCTCATGTAGAACAAAGAGTGACATAAATGTGTGAAATTATAATGAGAATCCCAGGCTTCGGGCAAAATTTCTATGGAACACCGACATCCCTATTGCAGTATGGCGAGGTCACTACATTATCCCAGATTCTGAGCCAGAACTCCTTCCTATAGTTGGGTGCAAGGGGCTCATAACCAATGGTGACTTACTCCCTCTGTTCATCTTCACACTGTGAGCACATTTTCTCAATGGCAATTGTGCTGGTGAACGTCTTGGTGTCTGAGATTTTGGTGTTCCTGCGTAAACAACTCAAACTAGTTTAGAAGATTGAAGATTGAACGTCTTGGTGATATTGCACCAGAAGATTGAATGGATGGTTCTTCCCATATGATATAAGGAAAATGAGCTGAGTTTAGAAGCAACATACCTGGGACTTTTCTCGTCTTCGATTCTGGATATTTCTTTCTTGCTATTACTTTCTTAACTGGTGTCTCAGAACAAAATGACAACACATCAAAACAAACTGAGCCTGCATCACTGGCCGGTACCAATTGATCATCCAACGCGGATACTTCATCTTCTCTGTGAGTTGAGGCTACATCATTTGCCGGATCACTGCTCTTATCCTTGATGCTCATACAAGTCTTATCCTTCTCCGTAAGTTTATATGCGAACAATTGAAATGGAATTTGAGATACTGGGGCTAACTCACCACCACCTTCTGCAGAAAACTTTCTTTTGAACAAGGCCTCTATGTCACAGTAGTCTACAGAAGGTAACTGCAGTTCAGGTTGACCATTGTCAGGGCTCATGGCCAGGAATTTCTTAATGGAGCGTAAAATCCTACAGATGGATGAGAAACTTGGGCGCTGTGTTGGGTCAGTTTGCCAGCATTTTTTGGTCAAGTTCACTAGGTATTTAGGTGAAGGCAATGTAAAGAGAGGCCTCTCCCCTGACCTTATATTTCGGCTCATCTTCTCTCCTTGAAGATGGCTGTCTTCAAAAGGAACCTTCCCTGTCAAGAGCTCAAAGCAAAGCATCCCAAAGCTGTAGACATCAGCTTTCTCAGTGTATTTGGAAGTGCAAGCACTTCCAGGCTGTTCTTGCTCAGCCAGAACTTCAGGTGCATACCAAATAAAAGGGTTTGCCGTATTCTGTTCGGTGTTTTGTTTTGTTGCATTTCGAGAAGTAGAATTCGTGATTGATGATAGACCAAAACCTGCGACTTTTGCTTGAAAATAACCTTCTGTGTGATTCCTCGCTTTGAGAAGGATGTTAGAAGGGTTCATATCTCCATGATAGATCCTCTGAGAGTGGAGATACTCCATGCCTCTTGCAATCTGAAGCATGATGTCAACGACTACCGGGATAGAGAATAGAATCTGTCTCCTTAAGCCACGGTTCTCCTTCATGTAGCAGCGAAGGTCCTTGTTCATAAACTCCTTAACAAGTAAGCACTCCTTCTTCTCCTCATCATAAAAGCCACAAAGGTATTGCAATATGTTGGGGTGGGAAAGAGATAGGAGAGAGGAAATTTCAGAATTCAGAGGCTCAATCTCTCCATAGAAGTGCCTCAAAACAAAACTTTCCCCCAACCATTGAATTTCCTTGTACTGACTTCCCCCTCCTAACCGGCGCCTCACTTGGTAATCCTTTGCTCCTAATAAAATGGAACTTGGAAAGAGTTTCCCCTTAAATTGCTCTGACCCATTTAGTTTCTCGAGCAGTAAGTTGCAAAGCTGAAGCTCATTTTTTGTCAATGAAGCAGACACCGAACTTCTCTTCTCCTCTAGTGCTTCAATTAGCCTCCATCTATCTTCCCTCCAAGCACTATCCAACCGGTTGCAAATTTCTCGAGGGATCAAGTACTGCTTCCCAAATTTCCATTGGAAGAGTTTAGGATCATTCCAAACCTTATCATATTTCCCCATGAGCACAACTCTCCTCTTTTGCATCTCATCCTCATCAAGTCCTGCTATCTCTCCAGCATTCTCAATGGCCTCAATTACGGCCGGGAAGTAGCAGAACAAGTTGTGGATGTGATATTCAACAATGTCCTTGTTCTGATGGACACTGATTGCTTTTCCCCACCAATCCTTGGAATCCAAGCAATGCTTGATATAGAGCTCTCCTTCTTTGAAAACTCTGTTGAGCTCTCTCAAAGGCTGCTCAAGAGCTTTCCATTTCCTATTCTTCTCTTCCAACTTCAGGTTCTGCCTTATCTCCCCTGCGATCGTGTCAAATGCCAAACAGAAAATATCAAGCAGCAAACGGCACTGAGATTGATTGAATTCAATATCGTCATGCAACACCATGAGAGCCTTCAAACTTCCAAGTACCTCTCCAATGTGCCGGAATTGTTCCATTCCGGGCTATGGGAGGCAAATCCCTATTCGGGTATCCAAGAAATCAAGCAACTGCAATCAAATCCTCAAGATGCAACACAATATTCAGCTATGCAGCCGCCTACAGATAATGGTTTTAAGAAACGGGAAAAAATTGAAGAAATCAGAGATGAAACACACGGAATTTTGGAAAAGTAAAAAAGAAACAAAAAGGACAAAGGTGTTCATAAATCATAACAAATCAAAACAACTTCATGAATCATCAACAACGGGCAACATAGATTTCGTTTGAGAAATTAATAACCAAACAAGTGAAATATACATATATTCAGATATACACATATATAATAGTTGAAAACTAAAAGGGCTTCAGCGTATATACCTGCAGTAAAGGTTCTTCCTTCATAGCATCCAAAAATCTCCGATTGCAATCGATTTCTTAAGAATTCTATGTGATCTGACCATCCCATATGGGTACCCAAAAAAACAAAAACACAGAAAATCAAAATAAGATAGTTGCCAACAAAAGCAGATGTTGAAACCGACCAATTCCATTACCACCAGAGCACGCCAAAAGAAAAAAACACCTGAAAAAATACGTTTCTGTTTGGTTATTGGGTCTGAAACTCCGAGGATACAGTTTCGTCGGGTTCTTTAATTTTAACGAAATTTCGGTTGGGAAAATGCTGAAAAGAAGAAATATGATAGAACCAGCAAAGACAACATCAAGAAGAAGCAGTTTTTGTCAGCTTGCTTAGAAATTCTAAAGAAATTGGCAGTTGAAAAGGTCAGGTTTCTTCGGGACCTTTATTTATAATTTTATATTGTGTTCCCGCGAGTTTCGTTTTCGTTTATCGAATAATAATAATTACTATTTAATTTTTATTTGAAGCTTCACGGTGACGTCCAAGCCTTTTGGAGGGTATAAACGGTGACGTTTTATGAGGTGGGAGTCTGGTAATGGTGGTAAACGCCAAACGGACGGCGTTTGAAAGTCCAAAACACGTAACTTTGACGGGTTTAATAATTAAATATAATATAATTAAATGAATTAAAACGGGTGAAAAGTCCACTTTGAACCACCAAGTAAAATGAGTTGTGATGGCTTATCTGTTGACAGTTATCCATGGATTTGTTTGAGTTCTCTAATTATAGATGATTTTTATATCTTATTTATTTTTATAGAACGAATACGCAAAATTTTACATAAAAAAATTAATATTTTAATATTACTATAAAGAAAATGGTTCTAGAATCTAGACTTTTAAAAAGAAAAGAAAAAGAAAAAGAAAAAGAAAAAGACACAATTCAATGAATGAATCCATGAGCCGACATTAGACATGTTTCTCATTTCATTTTGATTTTGTTATCTGAATACAGTAATGGGGGAAGAGGTAGGAGCAGAGTGGGCGACATGACAGTGTCTGGAATTTCATTGGTGCGTTGCACGTTTCCACACCAGAGCGTTGAACAGCGGACGGGGGGGCTCTCCAACTTCCAAGTCGTGACGTCCATCACGGCCCGTCCTATTTAATTTGCCCCTAACATAACCCACAAGGGTCTTTCTTATTCGTCCGCCTTCTTTCTAACAGTTTAGATTATCTAATTAATAACAATATTAATGGCAAAGTGTCACATTCAACCAAACATCTTATGAAATCAGATTTACGTCAAATCTACATTAAAATATAAAGGACCTTACAATTTAATATATTATATCAATTTTTATTAATTTGTATAATTTTTTTGTAGTAAGTATTTATCCATTAATTAAAAAAAAAATGACAATACTTTGAGGACTAGATGCCAAAAATAGTATTGTCCTTGCATTTAATAGTGTTTGCTACTAATAAATTTAAATTATAAGTCGCTATTAATAAATATATCATCTACTGTGTACCTTATTTTTTTAAAAAGTTTTCATGCTTAGGAGTTCGCTCTGTTATTTATTTTATTTTATACGAGCATTAATTGATCTCAACATTAATTAATTTGTTTATGTTGCAAGCGATTGATTAACAAATTGGAAGCAAAACGTTTGGCCGGCATTGGAAATTATTTAAAGTTGTTTTCAAATACCTTGAATTTGACCCAATGTTTTGTTTTTCATCCACGATCTAAGCCTTTTTTTTTTTTTTTAATTTATAAAGAAATGACCCATACGTAGAGTTAGAACACGACCTAATCCTCCTTTTTATTACTGCCAAAAAAAAAAAAAAAAAAGAGAGGAAAATACCAGTTAACAACAGGTCAACATAATTATTTATTTTAATGTTTGGGAGTAGTTTATGCATTCCCAAAAAGTTAATTGCAAATTAACAAAAAAAAAAAAAAAAACCGACGCGAAAGTACACATGACTTGGTAAGAATGAATCGGCCTTGATCTTGTACGTGTGATGTGGTATTCATTTTTTTTTTTTTTTATAACAAAGTAAATAACTTCATTCATCATAAAAGAACTACAGTAGGGCATCATGCTGATCAATGATATGTGAAACAATCTCAGGAAAAGAGTTCTACCAAACTATTAAGTCATATAGATGCCAAGAATACTTTGCCAAACAATCAGTTGTAGCATTGGCCATACGACTTCTATGCTGTACTACAACTTCAGGAAATCTTTTTAACAGATTTTTGATCTCAAATACTAAACTTTCTCAAATAGACATCGACTCCTCCTCTTTTGTAAGCTCTTGAACAATTAACAAAGCATCACTTTCCACTTGAAGCTCATGAATTCTCAATGGAAAACATAACTGAAGACCCCTTAGCAAAGCCGAATAGGATCAATGATCTCATGCTCAGGTTTGCTACCTGTAAAGAGCACCTTACCGGTTTCATCTCGAAGTATCATTCCTACACCAGATCTACTTTGATCATGAAATATGGCTCCATCAACATTCAACTTTAGAATACCAACAGGTGGAGAGATCCAACCATAGTGAGATTTAACTCATTTTTTATGTTCTTCTGCTACAAACTTGTACTCACTTGCAACTGAGAGAGCATGGTCTACTTCCTGTTCTGGAGCTATACTCTTATTCTCATAGATGAGTTGGTTTCTGCTGTACCAAATTCTCCAAGCACATAAAAACAGTTTTTCCAGTTCCGTAGCTTTATTCCTTTGATTACTTGATCCACAACATGAATAAAATCTATTTGTGCTGCATTTTCCTATAAGAAATTTAGTTGAGATAGCAAAATAGCTTTGAGTCTAGAACAATAAAGAAGTGCATGATTGATATCCTCCTCCTCCATGTTGCACCATCTACATCTTGCATCTGTCAGTACCTTCTTTGCTTGCAAGTTCTTAAAAGTTGGCAAACCATTTTGACATACCCTCCAAGCAAAAATTCTTACTCTGTTTGGGACTTTTAGTTTCCAGGTTTTCCTCCATATCCCATACCACCTTGACCTTTGGACTTGCATAGTTTCCTCCAACTCACCCACCTAATCTTATTCTCTTCTTTCCTTTGACCCCACTAGAACTTAGCAATTAAATTCTCCAACTCATTGCACAGAGAAATTGGAAGCTTGAAGCAGCTCATAGAATACGTGGGGATAGAGAGTTCTACAGCTCATAGAAATTGGAAGTTGTAGCACTCTTTATCCCCCTTGTGATAAGAGCTTTTCTTTCCACCCCTGTAGCCACTGCCAAACCTTAGTCCTTCACTTAGAAAAAGCATGATGTTCGCCTCTACCTACCATAGATGGAAGCCCTAAATATTTATCATAATGTTTGTACTGTTGAACTCTCTAGAATTGCATGATTCCAATTTGCAAGCTTGTGGGTACTGTCTTGCTAAAAACCATAGAATTCTTCTCTCTATTCACTTTTTGGCCAGATGCTCGTTCATATATCTCCAATAAGTGAAGAATATTCATGTTTGTTAGTAGATTAGCCTTGCAAAACAACACATTGTTATTTGCAAACATAAGATGGTTAACCTTGCACATAAGCTTTTTGTAAAAGTGATATAAGGCCCTTAGTACAAAGGAGGAATAGGTAAGGGGAAATGGGATCCCCTTGCCTTATACCTCTACTAGGAAATATTGGCCACTTAGGCTCCCCATTCACAAAGATGGAAAATGAAACTGATTTCACACAGTGCATAATTAAACCAACCCACTTTGGTATTTCTTTGGTATTAAGGTTACAAAAGTATGATTTAATTGAGTAGGAAAAGTCCCACCGCTAAGAGCATTCAAAACAACATTTGTAACATCCATACCCACAATAGACCAGTACTTTTGATAAAACAAAGGGGTCATACCATCTGGTCCAGCGGCTTTAGTGGGATACAATTCCTCGAGGGCTAGTTCTACCTTTTCTGCAACAAACATCATGTCAAGCTTTGCCTTTTCTCAGCAGTCACCCTTCCCAACAACCTGTTTAGGAATTGCAGACTGCCTCTTTTAATTGAAGCAGTAAAAAGAGTTTGAAAATAATTGAGGATCACTGCATCTCTAGCTTCATCCACTTGCCAATTCCTTGAGGAGTTGCGTGTACCCTTGATCAAATTCCTGGCCCTTCTCTATGAAGCCTTATGGTGAAAGAAAGAAGTGTTTTTATCCCCTTCAGTCAACCATAAAACCCTTGATCTTTGTCTCCACATTATCTCTCCCTTTTCTAACCACTTATGCACTTGAGCCTTTTTAATCTCCTATTGGATCTGAGTCTTGAAGTAACTGTAACTACAACATAGCCTTCTTTAGATTCTTTTGAACATTGCCAAAGCTTTGTCTGTTCCAAGTGTCTAACTGCAACTGAGCCATCTTCAGATTCTTTTAATCACTCCCTCCATGCTTTGACTATGCAACTATTCCATTTCTTGCATAAGTTTTTAAGGTACTTTTTAAATCAAAATTATTGGATCAGTGGAGCTCATATGTTATACCACAACTAGTGGTTTCTAGTATACTTCTTTGGTGAGAATGCCCTTTTACAAGGATGACAATGGAGTTCTGCTCAACCTAAAAGACAAGTGGAAAAAGGTACGGACGAGTACTGGATAGGGAAATGCTTATCCCACACCTAGGATAGCCATCTAGAAAGGCTATTAATGGTAGTTTTATTTAAAAAAAAAACTTAATGATTAAAAAATTACTTTTAAATGAGTTTGTGAAATTTTTTTATTAAAAAATATTTAAAGTGATTTAAAAATACTTGAAAAAAAACACACAAAATAAAAAAGTGTATTTGCACTTATCGATAGAACTTATCGGGACCATCTCTCGGTGGCCCTAGCAATTCCCTACTAGAAATAGTTGTTGTATGAACAATACTCATGCTAGGGCTAAAGCAAAACGGGCAAATTTAGGGCTGGTTTAGATAGTGAGTTGAGATGATTTGTGAATAATAGTGAAATATTTAAGTTGAGATGAGATGAGTTAGAATTGATTTGAGTTGAGATAATTTATGGAGTTTTGGGAAATAAGAAAGAAAAAAAAATTGAATAAAAATATTATAAAATTAAAATATTGTTAGAATATAATTTTTTAATATAATTTTTATTTTGAGATTTGAAAAAGTTGAATTGTTTTTTTTTAAGTTTAGAAAAATTGTAATGATTAGGTAATAATTAAATGAAAAAATTAAAGATTTGAAATTGAAAAGTATTTGTATTTATAGTGTTTAGATATTAAAATAAAATGAGATGAAATGATGGAATTTGATTATCTACACCAGGCCATAGTGAGCAAGAGCAACAATGTACAACAAGTGCTACCAATTCGTGCCTCTGTCTAAGGGTGGCAAATCGTATTTTCGGATCATGTTCATTGTCGAGTGATGAACATTCGACTATATAAGTCAACTCGAACCCAGCCCGTTAAGTTAAACGTGCCAAGCTTTTAAATCCTAACCCAGATAACGGGTTGTGTCGTGTCACACGTTTTGACCCATTTAATAATTCATTAGAAATATGTTAACACAACACGACTCATTTAAATCCGTTTGTTTCATGTAAATGGATTAAACTAAAACACATAACTTATTTGACCTGATTAACATAATTTCACATAAAAGTTAAAATCTATATTTATTAATAACCACAATATTTAAAAAAATATATATCAATATTTTTCAAATTTTAACATATAATAAAACCAATTTTACAAACCATACAATAACAAATACACATAGGTCTAAAATTACAATTTCAATGATAAAAACAATAAAAGTATAATATTAAGTTAAAACGAGATAATGGTGGGGATGAAGCTTTCATTAGCTGTGGAATGGCAGAGGCTACTTACCAGCCCTGCCAAGAGCAATAAAAATATTAAGTTGGAACTGTCGGAGGCTTGGGAACCCTCAAACAGTTCAAGTCCTTTGCTCCTTAGTGAAGGAAAAGCAGCCTAAAATAGTTTTCTTAATGGAAACTAGAATGAAAGCAAATAGAGTGGGTTTTTGCAGAGAAAATTGAGGTTTGATGGATGTTTTGTGGTGGAGCCAAGGGGTATGAGTGGAGGGTTAATAATGCTATGGAGGAATGAGGATGTGGTGGAGTTAGTGAACTATTCCCAACGACACATCAATGTGTGGATTAAGGGTGAGGTGGGGAATGCAAGATGGCTCTTTACATGGTTTTATGGGAACCCAGATCAAAGGATGAGAAACTTATCATGGAATTTATTGAAATCTTTCAAGCCACCAACTGAGACATGTTGGTGTGTAGTGGGAGATTTTAATGAAATTCTGTCACAAGAAGAAAAGATGGGGGCAGAGAGAGAAAAGAAGAGCAAATAGAAATGTTTAGGAAGACACTTGAATGTGGAATGTTACATGACCTGGGATGGAAGAGGTGTAAATTTACATGGAGTAATGGCCATGGTGATGGTACTTTCATTAAGGAAAGGCTGGATCGTGCTATTGCAATTAGAACTGGAGAATGCAGTTTTCAGAGGTGGGGGTGGAAGGAAGCATTGGTGGCATGGTGTTCTGACCATAGACCTCTTATATTGTCTTTCAACAAGGAAATAACTAAAAAAGGATATAAGGGAGGACTTTCAAATATGAGAAGTGTTGGGAGCTGGAGGAGGAGTGTGGCATAATAGTTGAAAATGAGTGGAGAAAACATGTAATGCGTGGTGATCCTATGAACAAGGTTCAACAGCCACTTGTTGAGTGCATAAGAGCATTGTGTAAATGAAGCAGAAATTCAGTTGCTGAAAGAGAGAGGGCCATGAAAAGGAAAGCTGAACAATTGAAAATTCTCCAAGATAGTGAAGGACAGGAAAATCTAGAAGATATTAAGAAGTTGAAAGGGGAGTTGGGCATTCTGTTAGGCCAAGATAACCTATGGCGGACACAAAGGGCAAAGAGGCATTGGCTGCAACAAGGGGATATAAATACAAAATTCTTCCATGCATGTGCAAATCAGAGAAGGAAGAAAAATGTGATAACTAAGATTGTTGACTCGTAGGGAAGGAGGTAAAAGAAGAGGGAGAGGTAGAGGAGGCCTTCAGCAGCTGAGTTAAATGAGTGTGCAATGGCGACTGAAAAAATGATAACAGAAGAAATGATGGTGGGGTTGGAAGAGGGAATTTAAAGCTGAGGAGGTAGAGGTGACTTTAAAACAGATGTCATTTTTTAGATCCCCTGGCCTAGATGGTTTTGGGGCAGGATTTTATCAAAGCCACTAGAAAATTGTAGGGAAGGAGACATGTAGTGGTGTTCTGGATTTTTTGAAAGAAGGTGAAATGGGGTATGGAGTTAACCAAACACATATAACTTTGATACCAAAGGTGAAGGCCCCCAAATATGTGATGGATTTTAGACCAATTTGTTTATGCTATGTGTTGTATAAATTAATCTCCAAGGTTGAAAAAGTGCTGCCTGAGATTATCTCCTCAAACCAGAGTGCATTCATCGTGGCAGGCTAATCACAGACAATATAATGATTGCATATGAAATGTTACATACCATGAAGACAAAGCAGAAAGGGAGGGAAGGAAGTATGACCATTAAACTGAATATGTCCAAGGCATATGATAGGGTAAAGTGGCCTTTCCTTGAGGCAATGACGAGGAGATTAGGGTTTTGTGAAAAAATGGTGCGCGTGTTCATGAAATATGTCTTGACTGTGAGCTATAATGTGTTGGTGAATGGAGTACCTGGAAAGGTTATTGTTCCCTTAAGAGGACTAAGGCAAGGGGATTCTCTACCCCCTTACATGTTTATAATTTGTGCTGAAGGCCTTAGCCAACTCATGATTAAATCAGAGAGCATGAGAGTTATAAGCGGGACTGCAGCAGTTAGAGGAAGGACTAGGTTGAACCACCTTTTATTTGCTAAAGATTGTGTGATCTTTTGAAGAGCAATGGTGGAAGAATGGAAAAATGTCTACTCAATTTTGGGTTTATATGAATGATTTTCTGGCCAAGTGCTAAACAAGCAGAAAACATCGATACTTTTTAGCTCTAATACAAAATGTGAGACTAGAAAGATTATATTTCAAGAAGCTGGTACGTAGTGAGTGATCATTATGAGAAGTATTTGGGCTTCCCAGCTGTAGTGGCAAGTCAAAGTATAATGCTTCTCGAAGAATTAAGGAGAGGGTGTGGCTTAAAATTCAAAACTAGAAAAATAGTTTCCTATCCAAAGCTGGGAAGGAAGTGCTTATAAAAGCAGTCCTTCAGGCAATTCTCACATACACAATGAGTGTATTTAAATTGCCTAAGAATTTGTGTAGTGACATTGAAGCCTTAATAGCTAGGTTTGGGTGGAATCAAAATCAGAAGAATAGAGGTATCCCTTGGAAAAAGTGGAGCTGGTTGGAAGCAAGAAAGACAACTAGTGGATTGGGGTTTAGGGAGATGGAATATTTTAATAGTGTCATGCTGGCCAAGCAGGGGTGGAAGATACAAAAAGAGCCACAATCACTTGTTGCTAGCATATACAAGAAGAAATACTTCAAGAATTCCCAGTTGTGGGAAGCAATGTTGGGCAAGTCACCATCATTTGTTTGGAGAAGTATCTGGCCAACATTGGAGGTGGTGAGGAAGGGGTCTGGGTGGAGAGTGGGGAATGGTGAAGACATAAAAATTTGGAGACATAAGTGGCTGCCAAATCCTACCACTTGTTGTGTCCAGTCTCCTGTGAAACTCCTCAATGCTGACTCAAAGGTTAATGAGTTGTTCGATGAAGATGGAAGAACATTGAATGAAGAGTTAGTGAAATGAATTTTTATGGAGAAAGAGGCTAACATGATATGTGTTATTCCTACTAGCAGAACTGGTGCTACAGATAAACTGATTTGGGGCTTCTAAAAAAATGGAAAATTTTCTGTAAAAAGTGCGTATTATGTAGCTCAACAAAGAAAGAAAGGGGATTTGGGGGGGGAGGGATCTGAGGAAGGGGAGAGGGCTAAGGTGTGGAGGCATGTGTGGCAGTTGGAGATACCTGGAGTTGCAAAACACTTTCTGTGGAGAGCCATAAATGATATTCTACCTACAAGATTCAATCTGTGGAGAAGGAAAGTGATTGAGGATTCGAGGTGCCTCATCTGTAAAATGTAAGAGGAATCTGTCATTCGTGTTCTATGGGGTTGTCTTGTTGCCTCTAATGTGTGGGCAGAAAATGCTAATCTTGTGAATAAATAGAAGAATAGCTGCTGGGATTTTTTTACAGCTATGGACAGAAGTGTATAGAAAACTACCAAAAGATAAAGTAGAGAACGTGGTGGTAATATTGAAGAATGTGTGGTCAAGAAAGAATAAATTTTGCTTTGAAGATAAATTTCCTTACCCCAAAGTAGTGGTACAAAATGCTACTACATGGTTGGATGAATTTCAGCAGACAAATAAAGGAAATAAGAGGATTGTGGTCTGAAGAAGGGGGTTGTGGAAAGGGTGGAATGGAGGAAACCAGATGGTGATAGATTCAAATCAAACTCGTTTAAAATGGTGAAAATATTCACAAAGAGAAAATAAAAATGATGGTATGTGCAATGAATGGAAGAGTGCAACGAGAATGAAAAGGGCAGTAATCATGGACTAGATTCATATTTTTGAATTTTTGAGTGTCAAAATGAAATGTAAAAGACTAACAAATTGAAATTAACAATCAAAGAATCAACTAAACTAAACAATCTTAATTAATCTAAAAATTAAACAATAAAACTGAAATTATTTAAGTCCTAATTAAAATTTAATCAATTTAATATGCAATGGAACTAAGAGATTAATAAAACTAATCTAAGAATTAAACTAGATTATGAAGTAATTGACAAAATATGAATTGAGAATTGAAAAGCCCCAAAATCAAGATTCTAGAGTTCATCCTTGTATTCAAATTACAAATTCTCAAAATCAATTCATAGCAATTGTAATCACTGTTAAATGAAAGTTTAAAGAAGCGAAAAAAATAAATAACACGAAGTAAATAAACAGCAAATAAAATGCTCAAAAGTCTAAGCTAAATATCTCAAAAATATTCCATAAACTTTAAACTGAAATTAAATAAAAAGTAGGGAATGAAAAGAGCAAGCCAAATGAATGGAGATGGAGGTGGTAGGCAATGGAGGAGGCGGCTGGAGCGGCAATTGGACCCTGGAAGAGTTCTTCAATTGTGCTGCACTACTCTGCAAAAAGTCCCCAATTTCGTGCTAATGATATTCTTAAATAGGGTAGGAAAGAAACCCTAATGTTCTCATATTCCCGCACAAAAAATCGCTTAAATTTTAAGATTCAGCTTGGTAGCCACGTACGTGCTTCAGGAGTTCGAATTTGGAAATCCTTATTAAAGACAACTTTGTAGCCCTTTAAGATAGCTTTCCAACGCATCAAAAATCATCGTATCATCCGATATTTGAGCGGAAAGTTATGATTAAAATACTAAAGTGTGTCCATTCTGTCTCCTAACACATTTTGGACTCTGATCCGAATTACTCTCAAACCCCATCATTATCCTTATTTGAAGAGTCCTATACTCGTTGAAAGTTCTTAGGTTGTTCCAACGTCTTGCCCACTTGAAAGTCCTTTAAATTTGAAATTAGAAATAAAATAATAGAAGTTAGAAATAAAATAAAATAAGAATAATAGAATATCAAAAATATGTTATGCATGTGAATGAACATTGTCCAATTCAATCAAAAGTTATAAAATTAAGCATAAATCATGCTATTAACCAATTTAAATCACAACTCAGATTTATTCATCTTAACCATTTTTTCATCTAAAATCAATAATAATATAATGAAATAAATAAAATATATTGGTTCTAAATGTATAAAATATGCAATAATTCAGCTCAATCAAGGATGGGTATAGGTATTGTGATATGGGACTGTAATGAAGATGTTTTAGCTTCAATGTGTGCTAGTAGAGATTATGTCAGGTCTTGTTTTATCGCTGAATGTAATGCCTTATGGAGGGCTATGTGCTTATGTAATGAGTTGGGCTTCCATGAGGATGATTTTGAAGGAGATGCAAAAGAGGTCATTGATCTTGTGAGGGCTAATATGAGAAAGCCTCTAATTCCTTAGGGAGTGAGAGGGGCAAAGGGAAAGGGTGGGTGGCCCTTTGCGTGCTTTAGGAGGAGCCCTGTTCCAAAAGGAAAAAAAAATGGAATGGGCAGCTCATTGAAGATACAAAGAATATACTATAGCAAAGGAATAAGTGGATTGTTAATTTTATAAGAAGAGAAGGGAATGAAGTGGCTCACCAATTGGCAAAGTTAGGCTTAAAGTCTGATGAAGAACAATGCTGGATAGAGGAAGTTTCGGCAACTATGTACAATTTTTTTTTTTTCGCAAGTTACTAGAAATATATTAGAAACATAAAATATAGTTCAGTACATCAAAGATGGGAACACTAAGTTTACAGTTACAAAGGTGGATCTTTGCCACTATGGAATTGTAATAAGGATGCTGGAATTTGGATCAGAGTGATGTTTTCAAAGGCTTGCGTTGACGCTGCCCAGTGCGCTAGGTTGTGCGCGCATCGATTTTTGGATCGATGAATTTTTCTCACTGTCCATACCTTAAATGAATTGTAATAAGATGAATTTACAATTTGATTGTAAACGAAAAAGATGTAACACGTGAATAGTTGTTGAAATGAATACATACATAGGTGAATAATAATAATAAAAAAAAAAAAAACCAATGTGTTTGACCCTTTTTGTTTGTGGCCGGACGGGATTAGACATAATATAAAGAGTCGAGGGTATGCAAGTCTTGTTTACTTGAAAAAAGTGTGACCTATTATTAAAAAATATATATATTTTTTCATATATGCTTTATATTTAACTATTTTTTTAAAGAATAGTTCATGCATAATATAAATAGTATAGAGTATGTAAGTCTCGTATGTTCCCTTTGAAAAAAGTTGAATCTAACATTAAAAATTAATTTTTTTCATTTAAGTTTCAAATTTAACCATTTTTTTTTTCAGATAGAGTCCGTAAAACTTTTGTGTTTTAAAATTATAAATATCATTTCTCTAATATAAATAATTGCGCTTGCCTATAGAGCTTACGGTCTAATTATTGCAAAAACCATTATTCTATTAAAAAGGGATTTTTCCTACAATATTCCTTGGGTAAAACGAGATCCAGTCTCTCTAATTACGCTCACGGATGATTGAGCAGTCATTACTGCCTTCGCCCTTGTGCAATAAACAGCAAAACTGGATGGAGAATTCTATCCTTCGTAGAAAATTATTCTCATTTTTAGCAACATTGTCAATAAACCCATTACGGCATACACCCATCAATTACTATGCGTCATTAATATATTATTTCTGTATTTAGCACGTGTACATCAAGAGACTTATGTTTTCAATATGGTTTTTTTTTTTTTTAAAGGTTAAAAGTAATCATGCAACTTTCTTTACAATTATACAATCATATTTTAAATTGAATATATTTTTTATAAAATAATAATATTTTTATAAATTATTTAATAAAAATGCTCATTTATTTAAAATAAAGTTATATAAAAAAGACTGAAAATGTGATTAGGAAACCTCTTAATTCTGCGTTTGATAATTCTTTTACTTATTAAACATAAATAACTAGTAAATAAAGACAAATTTTTTTATTATTCATTATTTTCCTATTTTGATTTATTTTTTTCTCGCTATTTCTCTTTCTCCATCTTATTTTTTTTTTCTCATATCAACATGTGAAAATACACATATGTTTTATTAGACTTCGATTAAATTTTTTTTTTTTTTTTCTGAGTATACCTAAAACTCATTCTCTTTGTTAAAATTATTATCAAAATGTGTCTTTTACCTATTTAAAGTATGCATGATAATTTGATAAATTCGTTTAAACAAATCACTTAATTTAATTTGATAAACTCGTTTAAATAAATCACTTAATTGGATAATATTACTTTTTATTGGTTAATAATGAATAAATCATTTTTATTATCTTACATTCTAACTGATTTTTATATTTGGAAAAAAAAAATTAATAATTGTCTGAAAGAATATTTTTAGCCCAAAGTGGTGGCTGAACTCACAAGCTGGGTAGCCGCACACTGCAGGAACTGCTAAAACGACTGCGTTGCATTCGAGCACCACCAACGTAGAAGACGATGCAGTGGTACTTCGTTGCGGCGCTCCTTACTATTCTCACCAGCTCCCAGGTCAGTAAATTGAGCTTCGGAAACTATACAATAAATAAATAATCGGTGCTCGATTTGCTACAATTTTCGCCCGCGTCGTGTGCGTGCTTTGCCATTGTGTAAGACCTACTCGGAATGTTGGGGTTTTCATGTTAAGTTTTACATTTAGTAATTTTCAGACCAATTCGACGAATTTCATTTGAATCTGATGATAATAGGAAACAAAGTGACATTTTGGTTGAGAATTACCTGCTTACATTATTGCTTGAATTCCAAACTAGAGTTTGAAGAGTTATTTCTAATTTAAACGTGATTGGGGACTGATTGATGATTTGTACGCGACAGGGGATTTTGACAACCCTCTCTCAAACCAATGGACGATACATGTATGACTATGCAACTATTCCATTTCTTGCAGAAGTTTTTAAGGTAATTTTTAAACCAAAATTACTGGATCGATCGAGCTCATATGTTATCAGAATCTTTAATCTTTGGTATTTCTTTTCTCTTTCCCCCTAACCACAGCTAGTGGTTTCTAGTGTACTTCTTTGGCGAGAATGCCGGGTATCGCCTTCTACAAGGATGACAACGGAGTGGAAAAGCGTGCGCTTATATCCTATTCCTTCGGTCATATATCTAATTCATAACAATGTTCAGTTTGCTACACTAACTTATGTGGATACATCAACATATCAGATAATGGGTAATCTGAAGATTGTGACAACTGGGATATTGTTCAGGTGCCTTCATTGTACTTTTTGAGGTCACGTATTAACTGAGTTTATTTGAATTTTTGGTTGTATCGCTTGTTGTTACTTATTCAGGTACCTACATTTTGTTTAATGTAGGAGCTTGTTGACAGTTTACTGATTAGTTACTTTATATCATGCTTAGGCTCTTTCTGAGGAGGAAGCTATCTAATCTACAATGGATGGCTATTATTCTATTAGCTATTGGAACAACCACAAGCCAGGTGATTAGTTGGAATTATTGATTAATGTAATTGAAGCTGGTTTCGTGTTGTACTTGAAACCATGTCTTCTTGCATGTTCATGAGTTATTGGTCTAGTAATATTATACAATGATCTTCAGGCTAATTTCAAAAAATACTTAGAGCTAATCAGGGTGGCTTCATGCTTGGTTTTCTATGGCATCCATTATAAGGGACTGGAACCTACATCTGCTGAATCTACTTGATAGAATGTATTATTTACAGCTTCAATAATACTAATCCATAAGCATTATCTTTAGTTTTAAGTTTTGCTACTTGTTGGGTGGAGTTGATCTCGATTAGCCACTTAAAAAGGAGAAACCTGGAAAATCAGTACTAGGGCCAATCATAGATAACATGAACTCAAGTGGTAAAGACCTTGGTCTTGGTGGTATGCTCTCTCCAAGGTCCAAGGTTCGAATCCCACTAGGTACAAACAATCTCTAGGGGCCATCGGACTGGGGGATTTTTTCCTTGAATTACTAGAGGTGCACTTGCAGGAAACTCCTTGCCGAGGGCTTGTGCGCCCCCGGATTAGTCGGGACTCTATTCCCAGACACCCAGTGCCAATTAAAAAAAAAAAAAAAAGATAACATGAAAAGATGGTCACCTTTACTATGGTTGCTCTAATACGGATGCAGGCTCGGTAGGGCCGTAGGATTATGGTGGTTTGCCCGAAATCTTGGAAACAATTACGCAAAACATTTTTTTTTTTCTGATCAATTTCACAAATCATTTGAAGTGCTCAGGGCATAAATCTTTTCCATTTTTTTACCTATTCAAAAAAAGATATTTTTTCCATTTTTTGGTTTTAAAGTTTGCAACAGCATGCTGAGTCTGTTGCACATCGTATTCTGGATCAATCTAAATTGTTGGTGTAAAAACATTATATATGAGGAATTTCGTTGTTACAGTATTTTTGTTGCTTGTTATATATGTAGTCGTTCCTATATGCATTTGATGAGATCACACTTGATGGTCATTGCCATATTCTTTTGTAGTTGATAAAGGCATTCTATTTTTGCCTTGCTTGATGGTGCATGGTTAAAAAAATTGTCTATATGAAAGACCAATCCTTATAAAAAAAATTTTGTTCCATTATTTTCTCAAAGGTGATGAAAATATCTAATAAGATAACTTATCAAGTAATAACCTTATCTGAGCTAATTATTGATGTTTAAACTGTTGTAGATTAAAGGTTGTGGAGAAGCTTCATGTGACTCTCTATTCTCAGCACCAATCCAGGGGTATATGCTAGGAATTCTATCTGCTTGTCTCTCAGCATCGGCAGGCGTTTACACAGAATTTCTGATGAAGAAGAACAATGATAGCTTGTATTGGCAGAATGTACAATTATATACGTACGTATCTTTTCTCCATACAATGACTTGATTGCTCATTGGAAAAGTCATCTATTTAATATTCTGAATTTCGAGTAGTTGCAATTGCATATCTCTTAATATCCTGAATTTTTTAGTAGTTGCAATTGCATATCTCAACCATGTATATATAAAAAAAATCTCATGTATCAAAAAAATACTAAAAAATCTCAACCAGAAATCTTTCTTTATTGGAAGTATTCAAGGATGTTTGACGTTAATTGTGCAATCAAAATATAATTGAAGCATATACATAGTAAGAAAGGAAATTCTATTTTACAGCAAACATTTTCATATAACGTTTCTTTCTCAGGTTTGGTGCAATTTTCAATATGGCACGGCTTGTTGTGGATGATTTCAGAGGGGGATTTGAGAATGGTCCTTGGTGGCACCGAATTTTTAATGGATATAGTATTACAACTTGGATGGTGGTATTAAACCTTGGCTCCACAGGCTTGCTGGTTTCATGGCTGATGAAGTATGCTGACAATATTGTGAAGGTGATTACCCTTTTTACCTTTAGACTAATTTCCACGGTTTTCTTATCGCGCGCGCACGTGTGTGACCTCATTAGCTCCGTAAGTAGACAAATTAATTGTACTTATATAAACTGAATTGTATAACACTTCACATAATATGCACATGCTGACCATTCAGAATAATGCTTTCTATAATTCAATAGAGGGTCACATTTTCCCATTGACTTAATGTGACAACTGTTGCTATGAAAATTGCTTGAAGAAGGGTTCTAAGACATCTTTACTCTTAACTGTTGAAGACAGCTGTTTTTGAATTTGATCCTAAGTGCTTATGGTAATGCATATTCAAACTGTTTGTTCAAGAAAATCCTTCTGTTACAATCTGTGCATGTAGTATTTACTCCTGATCAAGAGATAGATGTCAATCTCACCTTTACTGTGCTCTTTGGTCCCAAACTTGCTACATTACTACAATACTTTAAACTTAGGTTAGTTTATATCAAAACTTCGGAACAGGACCTATTCCATTGCAAATGTAGAGTTATTTCCTTTTAACTGGGATATGGGATTCTTGAGGGGAAAGCCACAATGATTTGGGGGCCTTGCTGACCAGGAACAGGAGATCTAGTATTGGTTGTCTGCTAGCATGTCCTTCGACACTGTAAACCTATTATCAGGGTCCTCTCTTATTCAGTAGCTTTTTGGTTTTGGCTGGTTAGTTCTTCCAAACAAGCCTAGTGCTAGGGGACCATTTCATGTTTTCTTATCTATTCCTTTGTTGTGCTTATGTCTAATGCATGCGAATCCAACAACTGTACATTTTTCCAATATAATTTGTTGCACATGCCCGATAAACTGTGAACACTTCTCAGAATACATATTTTATCGGGTGGGAAAACGGCCACTCTGCCTTATGTATGTGGACCTAATAATAATTGCACTTTCTTCTGTTATCCTTCTTTTGGATCAAGAAAGAATTTTTCCTTACTGCTTATGGTGTGTTGCTAGCTGGAGTTCTCAAGTTTAAATTGTGCTCAATGTGGGTAATTCAATTAATGCGTTTTCTAATTTTTGCTATGCGACTTATCAGGTGTATTCCACATCAATGGCCATGCTGCTTACCATGGTTTTATCTATATACCTATTCAATTTCAAGCCTACGCTGCAGGTGAGTCACCACCATAAACTTTAAAGTCGTAATCTTCTCTCTCTCTCTCTCTCTCTCTCTCTCTCATGCCGGGAAGCATTTTTACCCAATTAGTGATTGTTTCTTTCTTGTTTCACTTTTCTTATCTTGCTGCAGCTTTTCTTGGGTATTATCATCTGCATGATGTCTCTACACATGTATTTTGCCCCTCCAAACATGCTAGTGGATTTGCCATCAACCACTAAAGCAGCTCCTGAGAGTCTAAAAGAAGTTTGTGTTGGACGAAGAACAGATTCCTGATGTTCCTCTCAATCAAGGAATCTATTGCTTTTGTCAGGTTCCCAGTGAAAGTTGTTCCTAACTTTATGAAATGACGTATCTGGAATATAATGAACTGAGGATATACCACACTCTGTCAACGGAGAAGCATCTGGGGTTTTTCAGGGCCAGCTACTGCTAGTGTCGAAGAGATTAATTTCTCACTGACATCCCAAAGTTGTGACAGAATAGACTGGCATATTATATTGATCTCAACCGTTCTTAGCTGTTTTTTTGTAATCATACATGGTCATTAAAGAAGAGCCACAAGAAATATGCTGGTAGATTTTTCATCTCCTGCTAAAGCTGATCCTAGAGTTGAAGAGTCCTTGATATTTAAAATATCTCAGTATATTTTGAATGATAATAAAATGACTTGAGTTAAAAGATATTTTATTAGATTTTAAAAAATAGTGAAAAAATTGAATAAAAATATTATAAAATTTGAAAATTTTTCATATTATTTTTTCATATTATTTTTGTTTTGAAATTTAAAAAACTAGTATTATTTTTTGTTTTATTTGAAAGTTTGGAAAATTTGTAATAATTTGATAATCATCAGATGAAAAAGTTAAAGATTTAAAATTAAAAAATATTTTGTGTCTGAGTGATATTTGGAAAACAAATATTTGAGAATACTTTATAACAATTATGTTGCTAAACGGACCTAAAAGAAGTTTATGTTGATTCCCTAGACATCAGATTCTTCTTTCAAAGCCAGCAATAGCTGTCAAAGAGAACTATCAGACCTAACTGCTATACTCTCCCAAGGTTGCGTGTGACAAAATAATTGTCGTGTTTACAAATAACAGGAACAGAATGATCGTCATATATTTTGACAACAAAATATATTCATAAAATTAAATTCTGCTTGTGAATTTATTCAAACATTATCGGTTAAAGAAGCTGCAAGGGAATCAGATTCTGACTCCATGATTCTTTGGTTCAGCTTTGTTAATGTTTGTATCCTAAAAGTTTGTCTTCCGTTGTTAAGAATAAGAGGACAGCACCAAAAGTAATTAATGTGTCTGAGCCTCCTTGTTTGTGGCCGAACGGTACCGAAATTAGAAGAATATTTCAGGCATAAAGTAAAGAGTAATGCTATACAATCTAGGGGTTTAAGGGTGGGCAAGACCCACATACTCTGTTTAAAAAGAATAAGGTTCGTCGTTAAAAAAGTTAATTTTTCATATGAATCGCAGATTTAATCACTTTTTTTAAAAAAAAATGTGTTAGACTTGCGCATTTTAAAATGCAAATATTATTTTTTTAATATAAATGAGTGCGCTTGCCTGTAGAGCTTACAGTTCAATTATTGCAAAAACCATTATACTAATAAAAATGGGTTTTTTTCCTACAATATTCCTTTAGCTAAAACGAGATGATCCAGGTCTCTCTAGCCCCTTCTCATATTCTAGACTTCGCTCACGGTTGATTGAACAATCATCACTGCCTTCGCCCTTGTGCAATAAACAGGAAAACTGGATGTAGATATGTATATATGTAACATCAAAGCTGCCTCAGGGCACATTAATTCGTAACTTGCAAGGATAGCTCTAGAATGAATGTGGACTCTGATATATAGCTTTCAGTGTTGTTCAGAGGCATTAAATTGAGAAACTCTCAACCTTAGCTCGCCTACCATAATGTTAACAGGAAAAAAAAATCCACAATGTTCGAAAGGCTTCGCTTTCAAAAAATAAATGCACCCACATTCTTGTTTGTTCTCTATGATCTTCTACAGCAGTCACCGATGTTCTCTTTCCAGGATGTCTATAAAAGAGCAACCTATGACTGAGTTCTGCTCAACTCAAAAGACATAGTGGAAAAAGATAAAGGATGAGTACTGGAAATAGCTGTACGAACGGTACTGCTTATGCTATGCCAGGGCCAAAGCAAAATGGGCAACACATAGTGAGCAAGAGCAGCAACAGCAAGTGCTACCAATTCCAGATGCCTCTGCACTACCCAAGGTACAAAAGAAGCGATTACGAGACCATGCCCGAGTGGAAACTGGACGGCCTCCTCAATGAGTACGGCCTGCCTGTCACTGGAGATGTCACCCAAAAGAGGAAGTTCGCCATGGGAGCGTTCCTCTGGCCTTCCCAAGATTGAACATATATAAGTCCATCATCCCATATATTTATTTATATACATGTTGCACTTTGTTCCTGAAACTTAGTAGTTATAACTGAGAAATAGCATAGGTGATGGATAATCTTGGATTAATGTCTTTGAGGTTTGTTTAGATTGTGTGATATATTTTCAATATTGTAAGACTGATCTTGATGAGTCTGTGTAATATTATTAATGCGAAAATATGACGAAGATAAGATATTAATGTACGTACATGATTGGGGTGGGCATGGTCCCGAAAACATTTTTTTAAGATTTATAGTTTTATCTTATGATATTATTGAGTTCAATTTTGGAAGAAGAACGTGGTGGCGCCCCAACCCTATATATGTTTTGACTGTTTTTCATCATCCTAATTACGACGTTAGTCCCCCCCCCCCCCCCCCCCCCATAATCTTAAAATTCTGTCCCGGCCTATGTGGCTACATATGCCTATTCATTTCCCTGCATTTGTGACCAGACTAACTTAGTTCAATTGTCAGCCGTTCATATAATCCTCACTCCCGAATGGTCATATCTGTGTATGTATGTCTGAATGTCTGTCTGTCTTGGCAAGCATTTTGTAAAAGTCTTACCTGCCATTTTTCAGATTATTGGCATAATTTGAACAGAAATATGGCTTTTTCTTTCACCATTGACAAGGCGTTCTGGTATATCATGTATAAAAGATATTAAATAATCTTAAAAAAAAAAAAAATAAAGGCAGTTCAATACCTAGGCCCTCTTTTTCCGGCAATTAACGTTTGTTTGAGGCTCCGTTCGGACCATTCCATGGAAATGGATGAGTTTTGACCAAAGTTAATCATATATTGGTGTGCTATATATATATATATATATATATGCTATAAAAATATATATAATAGGGTTGCCATCGCAATTACCATGAGTTGTATGTGTAGTACTTTGCTTCGAGTTAATAGTTCGTATTAAATATGACACCTAATGACGACTACACACGACCTCTCATCCACGGCATCAACGTTATAGAATGTCAAGTTGTTGTCTACCATATCTACCGGTGGGTGTATTCGGTCCGTTCCGTAAGAGGTTACGGATTAAAAATTTGAGCAATGATAGCCTTACGATTCAACTACATTTTATTTACAACTTATCAATAAAATAATATATTTTTAAATTTCAAACCCATCAAATCAAAATCAAAACTAAAATAAATATTTTATAAAATATTATTTTATTGAAAGATTGTAGAAGAATTGTAAAGGAGTTGTCATTTTATCATTTCTTTAAAAATTTTGATCTATCATTTTTGCTTGACTGGATCGTTAGCTACTTGTCTAATTGGTCTATTAACATTTTTTCCTCCTTTTTCTCTTTTTGACAGGAAAATTAATACAAAAAATTAATTAAATTAAAATTAATAATAAGTGATCTTTTTAATATTTTATATATGGTTAATAAATGTTAAATAATTTCATTGTATATATGGTTAATGGTAATCTCTTGGATGAAAATTACATAATTAATTTATACAACTACTACATAAAATAATATATTATATAATATATATGTATATATATATACATCGGTCGATCTTGGCCTGGACCGGTCCAAATAAATACATCCCAAGACCGACCATTAAGACTATCGGTCCGGTCGATTTTTTCAATTTAGACCAACAATCTTACACCCCTAATCATATCCAAATTATACACACAGTGGTCGTGAATTTACGCACGATGCTATGAAAAACCAACTTGAAATGCTACTAAGTGGAAACAGAAAACAATCTCCCAAATCTTATTTATTCTAGTTGTGATATTGTTTTTTGAAAATACTAATTGCTTAAAAAAACTCACACAACTTAAGGGCAAAAATCATATATTTTTCACCTATTTTATTTTGTGGTTTAGGCCATTCCTAACAGGACAGTAGTCCACAGTCCACTCTACAAAGTTGGCTATATATTGTATCTGTAAACCGTCGGAACAATCAAGTAGCTGGTGATAAGTACGATTATTTATATTAATACACTCATAAGCCTGCATGTGCAGTTTGCTTATCCTGATTAGGAATCTCATTAAATATGATAATTGCTAGCTACCTAGTGACTTGTCATCCACGGTGTGAGCTGTACTACGGAATGCAGACATTTGTATATTATTGACTCTTTTCTGGCACATACAGCCACCCTTTTGGAACCTACCCAATTTAATCAAGAAAAATGATGTACATGCAACTTTTTTTTTTACAATCTTTTATACAACTCTATTTTAAATAAGTGACATTTTTATAAAATAATTTGTAAATTAAGTAATATCGTTTTACAATAATGTTTGCATAAAGGATTGTGTGCGTATCATTAATCTTTAATCAATATTTAATACAGTTTACTTGCCATCTAAAATTGGCATCTTTGATTAATTGTTTCTTCAAAGGTTCTTTTTTTCTTTTTATAATCGTGGGTGTCCGGACTAATTTGAGCGCACCTCGACTAATCTCATCTTCTTAGACAATGTTGTGCTATATTACGAAGAAACAAAGAATCTAATGAAGTATGCCCCCTCATCTACTCGAGTTGCTAGGATTAAAAAAATGAATTTATCAAAAAATATATGAACAGTAATTGAAAGCATGGAAACCATTGACCTAAGAGGGTTTTAGAAAATCTAAACAAATTATAATCGATGTAATTTAAAAGATGGTAATAATGTAATTGCTGGCCATATGATTGGTTTGCAAACTATATTCAACTGTGTATTTGTTGGCATTTGTTGTTACAAGTTAAATGTAACAATATTAATACAAAGTTTGTTGGCTGGCCTTCTAAATCATAAAGTCCTGGTTGCTAATTATGGGGCGCCAATCTTATTAATTAAATTCCTTATTTTTTTAACATTGAGAGAAACATACACAAAAAACTACCGATTCCACCTATATATATGCAAGACTAAAAGGCTACACCTCATACCACGTTGTCCTACCCTCCTTTGAATCCCAAAACAGCAATCATTGGAATCCAGATGAGGAGAAACCGAGTTAATATTAAACTTTGATACCCTATTTTAATAAGTGATAAGGGTAGGTGGTATGAGATTTTACGTTGTTTGAGATGGGAAAGCTTTTGATTTTTATAATATTTTAATGGGCCTCCAATTATATTATTGATTAGTTTTTTTAGAGTATAAGTTATATATGTGACTTGGGTCTTCCATAGAAACGTTACAAATTGTATTCAAAGTCCATCCTAACTAGAAATATTAGATTTGAGCCACGTCACCGACAACCGAGTGCAAAGACAAAAAACATTATGAAAACATTATGCAGTTACAAAATAAATTATGTGAAAAAAAAGTGTTTCGTTATAATACCAGTTGGTAGGAATGCTTCAAATTAGGGCTGAAAACACAAGTATTCGGTGCGGTTTCGATCCAAAATCCATGTCGCACCGATGGTGGCTGGAGAGTTTCAAAACCGGCTGAACCAGCCAATTAGGGGGGAGAAAACTGGCATTTTCGGTGTCGGCATGAGCCTATGCTGTTTGTCGGTCTGTCGTTGGTGTCACTGTGAAGGAGAAGGTGAGTGACGAGTTATGAAGTTGTAGTTGTAGAAGGAAGAAGCAGAGGAAAGAAGAAGACCGGGGATGAAGAAGAATAAGGGGGTTTATTAAAAGAGTTTTGCTACTCATTATCCTCATACACCAAACACCATACTTCTTTTTAGGGTTAATTACAATTTGCCCCCTTGAAGTTTCACTCAATTTACAATGTGCATCCGAAACTAATAATTGCATCAAAGTGGACCATCAAACTTTCAAAACTTCCAAATCCCCTCATTCCATCTACTAGTAATGTCAAATCTAACAAAAATTCACTACAAATATGTAATTTTTATCTAATTTATTATTATTAATCATACAAAATATAAAATAATATATGCTATTAATTAATAATAAATCATTAATCATACCTTCCACTTAAAATTACTCTTAGTTGGAGTAATTTTTGTCCAGCCTTCCATAAGAAATGTTTAACCATACCTTCCACTTTTAAGTCCCAAATCCACTTCCAGCCATTTTCTGTTTCAGCTAGTTCCAAAGTTTCCCCTTTCATCATTCTATTTCCAGTGTGCTCTAAATGGTAAGTACTTTTAATAGTAAACATCCCATTATTAGAATGTATCCACATAATTTTATCATCAATACCCAACCTACTCAAGTGGATGCTGTTAATAATCTCAGCTTCATCCTTGTTGAAAGTCACATTAATCAGATTTTCCTTTCATCTACCAATCCCTTGCTCAATAAGTTCACTTACAGTTGTTTCTCTATCTAAATTTTTATAAAGGATTGAACCTGGTATGATATTGATATAGGCAGTTACTTGTCCTTCCAAATATTGATCTGGTCACCCTTTCCCACCGTCCACATCAAACCTGCCTTAATCAACTCTATAAAGGAAAGTAGGCTCCTCCAAATTAGTGAAGGTCCATTGCCCAATTTTACATTTAACAGACCACCTTGCTTGAAATATTTGTCCTTTATAACTGTGGCAACCAGGGAATGAGGTTGTCTTAGCATTCTCCAACATTGCTTTGCAAGCACAACCTTGTTGAAACATTCAATATCCCTAAAACCTAAGACTCCTCTTTTTTTTTTTTTTTTTTTTTTTTTTTTTTTTTTAATTCCCCCGCTTTAACCCAACTCCTCCAATGTACTCTATTCTCATTCTGCTTGTGACCCCACCAGAATTTCAATATGAGTATAGTAAGTTCCTTGCACGGCTTCTTGGGTAGCTTAAAAATATACATTGGAAATGTCGATATAGCTTGTATCATAGCTTTGATCAACACTTCCTTCCCTGCTTAAGACAAAAACTTATTCTTCCAACTGTTAATTTTTTCCCATATTCTTTCCTTTAAGTGCCTAAAGGTAGCCCCAAATATCTTCCACAACATCCACATTATTTTAACCCAGTTGCCTGTGTGATTTGGTTTCTAACCTCCATTGTAGTATTTGAGCTGAAGAAAATGAGAGTCTTTTGCTTATTCAAGAACTACCCTGAAGCTTTCTCATATTTACTCAATATCCCTTGTATCTTAGTCCATTCTACTAGATTTTCCATTCCAAAGATAATATAATCGTCAACAAAAAACAAATGATTAACTCGAGTACCACCTATTGAGACAGCTACTCCTATTGTTTCACCACTATTTTCATATGAGTTTATTAAGGAGCTCAAGCCTTCTACACATAATATAAAAAGGTAAGGAGAGATAGGATCACCTTACCTTAACTCTCTAGAAGGCTTACGTCTATCCATTTACAACCACATAATATGTAACTAATGTGACACTTTCCATGATTAAAGAAATCTACCTTTCTCCAAATCCCAATTTGCTCATTACATCTTCCAAGTATCTCCATTCGATTCTGTCATACGCTTTTGACATATCCAACTTAAGTGTCATACTTGCAGAACATCATTTTTGTCTTGTCTTCATGGTGCACAAAGCTTTATAAGTTATTATTATGTTGTTTGTGATGAGTCTCCCAGAAATGAAGGCACTTGTATCCAAAGCGATAAAGTTTTACTAGGATATATTGTTTATTTGGTTTGAATGTTGTCTCGCTTATCTTTCTTATGCTTAACTTCTTAAGAATTTTACATCTATATAGTTGCAGAGAATCAAATAATTGGCCTATCTAGACATTCAAAAAGATCCAAACTGCATTGGACTTATATTTTATATGATTGGAACACTTATATTGGAGCATTCTCTCTAGGCAAACTTTTATCTTTTTGTTCCTTGAATTTATTAAGATATATGGAGAATTTTTTTTTTTTTTTTTTTTGTTCCTTCAAAGATTAGTTCATGTAATTTGCTTTTAGAAAAGTCTTAACCACTTCAAAAATTGAATCTATTAAATATTCAAATTTCAAACCTATTAGAATGAAATCTACAAAATCGTGTTTTATAAAAAGATTGAATAAGATTATAAGAGAAGATTAATATTTGAAATATGAATTTAAGAAAGAAAATAATATTCTAGAAAATGGAGAAATATATAAATAATTTATTGACAAGTGTATTAAAAGAAGTGAATAGTTATAAGATTCTTATTTTTTATCATTTATCTATAAAATATTTAATGATTAAAAGAATTATTTATTATTTGTATTTATCATTAGATACTAAATTTGTATCAAGCATTATTAATTAAAAAATAAATAAGAAAAAAAAGGAAATTGACAAGGATATAAAAGGATCACACACACTAATGTGATATTCTTCCACACCAATTTTTTTTTTTCTTTTCCTTCAAAAGGGATCACTACCCCCGCTCTCCCTTCTCCCCCCTCTTCCCTCACTTTTCTCCGTGTCAACCACACAACCTCGTTATCGTCGCCCACAACCACACAACAAGAACTCTCTCTTCCCCCACTGCCCATCCCTCTGTCTCTCACTCTCACTCTCTCTCCTCCTTTTTTCTTCCTTCCCCCATTTTCCGTCCCACCCGCACGAAGACTAGTCTGTCACCTACAGTAGTCATCGATAGCCATCACCATCACCGACTGCATCCATCACCTTCACCGACATCCCCCGACGCTACGTATCTCTCTCTCTCTCTCTCTCTCTCTCTCTCTCTCTCTCTCTCAGTTCCATTTGAGTTGCCCTAACATAGAACATAGACAAAGGGGCTTCGAACTCCACATTGAAATTAGGCTTACTTAGTTGGTTGATTTGTGTATATATGAAATTAGGCTTGCTCAGTTTCGAATTTCAACATTTGTGAATGGATTTGACTGGTTGCATGAAAATCTCCATGTAGATCTAATTGGGTTCCAAATTTTCTACATTGCAACTGCACGTTTTGGACTGTTTCAAATTTGGAATTTGATTATTGCAACTATTTGGATTACTAATGCTAGACAGACTGTTGTATAATCCCATCTATTCCATAAAGAAAGATTGAGAAGAAACTCGGCAACCAAATATGACAATTTCAAGCTATATAGAGATTTATAATCAACCACTTTGACCAAAGTGTCAGTAGTGATTTGATTACTACAAATGGTTGGAATTGGATTATTAATTATATGTTGGTCAACTCATGCATTAGGTAATAAAGAAAAACCATGAGAAACAAAAAAAAAATGCAATTAATATTTGAAGTAGTACACCCACTGGTCACTTTATAGCCAGTATTAGCATTAAAGAAAATATTATTTTGACCTGAATCTCTCTAGCAGGCAGGTCAAGGCATTGGGTGGTCTTGGTCCAATACAAAAGCCATTTGTACTCCGCCACAACTGGTGCTCAAACAAGGAAGTACCCTTCCTGGTTTGGTTGTGTAAGAAGAAAGAGGAGAGAGGCTGGAGAGAATAAATGGATGTTGGGGCAGTAGTCTCTATAGTCATAAGGAAACTCACAGACATGCTCATTCAAGAATCAATTATCTTCAAAGAGGTGTTAGATGAGGTAGAGTTGGTCAGAGTAAGTCTTAGACATACCCATAACTTTTCCTTTAATTGATGCACAAGATAGGAACTCTTAGACAGACTCAGAAGTTGAGGCATGATGTAGACCTTTGCAGTATTACTTTTAATCATTTGTGTTTTTGTTTTGCAGTTACTTGCTATGGAATCCATTTATGGAGACAATGTTTTCATCCTTGACAGGCATGATGGCTTAAGATTTTTTCAGGTTTTGCAATAAACCAATAACTAAAAATCAAATTTGATCATTAATAAAGAATTGAATGAAAAAATTTCTCTTGGTTTGATCCCAAGTTGTGTTATTTCATATTATGTTCTCTCTTTTATCTCAGGTCCTTTAGATATCTCAAAAAGCAGAGTGGCTTAACCTGGTTGTTGCAAATCTAGGATGTAAATCCATCACCTCTACAGGTCTCTCCAAAGACAGCCTTGATGACTCTTGAGCAGAAGTTGATGAATCACAAAACTGAAATGGAAATCAAGGCCATAAACATAAGTTACAGATTACAAAGTATAGTATAAGCATTTTGTTGTCGTGGGTATTTGTTGTCAAGTACTTTGAGTTGTAATGTTAGCAGTTGTTGATAAAGTACTTTGTTGTCAAGTATGTAAGATACAATTGTAACTGCGCAAGTTATACAAGAATTTATAATGCTTAAATAGAAATAGGAGTTTCTATTATGGAAGTTGTACTATACTTACTGAATTTATTTCATTGTTTTCATGAATAACAAAAATTAGTATTTAAATACCAAAATAAGTTGTCTCCACTGCAGTTGAATATATTTCCGTGGTTTTCTGTTCAATATAAAATTTTGGAAAATCTACATTTAAACCACGAAGTTACATTCAAATCTCAAAATTACAGTCAAACCATCTAATTACATTAAAATCTCAAGATTACAGAGTACTCATGGTTGGGTAAGTACACTATCTTGACTTCCTACTCTAGCATGCATGTCCTGCACCTGCAGATCACAAAAAATACTGTTAGTGGAGTATTAAAGGAAAGGCTTGGACATGACAATGTATAAAACATTTCTAGTTGCACAATTTTATGATATATCATCTATCTTGTTTCTTTTTTTTACCTTTTTTTTTTCTTTTTCAGTATTGTCTCCAATGTAGAGACTCGCCGTTTGGATGGAGGCCTACCCTTACTTTTAATACTAGCAGGACTATGAACCCTATGATTTTGTTGTTTTGTTTCATTTGGACCATCCTGACACACAACATACTCACTCGTTGTACTGTTCTGACTCAACTCTACCTCCTTAAACTTGCGCATATGATTCTTCCACTTTATGTAGGTTTCATGATCATTTGAAGCAACTAAAACTATTTCACAATGATCGTTACCCAAATCATTAAATCTTTGTGCAAATTGATTATTGTTGAGGTCATCATAACTACTCTATATCATCGTATACTTCTTTTCAAATCCTTTCTCCAACAATCAAAAATATACTTGGACGGCAACTCCACGACTTTCTTCCACATGGTGAGGACAATGAGTGCATGTCCACATAAAAATCCTCTGAACTCGAATAGTTTACAAGTGCACATCACTTCACATTCATCGTCATTGAAATATAACAAGTATTTCACATCTTTTACAAAATCATCATAAATGCTTAAGTGGTCAACATACATCAATATTATGCCTTCATTTTTTTAGGGAAGAAAAACAATTCATAGTCCCTGAAGCTCTATTTGTACCTCTTTGAACTTGGCATTGGTGTATAATTTTTTAAATTACTTCTCAATTGCATGAACTATAATGCAAGGGATTTTTTGTTGGAATGAGCCAAAATCAGCTATCTTTTCATTATCGACCATCTTGGCCAAAGCATTATCATAGTCCCCAACAAACTTCTTCAATGGTGTGGTTGCATTTACATAGCCATAAAAAAATGCGTCCATACTCTTGTTGCGCTGGGTTGTGGACATTCCGGCCCAAAACGTACCTCTCACATATGCAAGTACTCATTGATGCCGCTCCTCATACAACTTATTCAACCAAGCATTGTCTGTTAAACCATTGTTTTGAATGATGTTGTGTCACCTTTCTTCAAATTCTTGACAACTAAAAGAGTCATATATACAATTTAATAAATAGAAATTTTATTTGCAATCCCCAAGTGAGGACTGCATGTGTAGACCCATTGATAAATTTCATTAAATGGAAATTATTATAATTTGAAAGGGTGATTATTGTAATTTTAAAAAGTTTTTAAAGACAAACTTATCCAGGCTTGCATGAGCAATCCCCATTTGGAGACTGTACGTAGCATTGCTCTTTAATAAAGGGCCTTTAAAGTTGTCATATTGTCAATAAGATCCTAGCTTGTGAGGTAATTTGAATAAAATGTGTCATAAACATAATCTATGTTTGGCACTCGGAAAAACTATTGTTATTGCTGCTTTCATTGTCTTATCTTGATCGGTTATAATCGCATTAGGAGCTTGTCCTGACATACACCTTAACCACGAGTCAAACAACCACACAAATGTATTTGTGGCCTCATTTGATATAAGGCCACATCCAAAAAGTATCGATTGGCCATGGTGGTTGACTCCCACGAAATGGGCAAATGACATTTTATATTTATTTGTCAAATACGTGGTACAAAATGTTATGACATATCCAAATAACTCATATGTTACCCTACTTCGCATAGAAAAAATCATTATTTTTCTCTTGTTGCCGCACAAAATAATTGTTAAATGGCTCTACATCTCCTTCTCCAAGCAACTCATTACGAACTTTGTTGATATGATTCTTGTACTTTTTCTCTTTAAAAGTGAGATTCTCATATCCACCCCTTTCAACAAGCATAGTTTTGTAATTTTTAGCTGGACAGATTACAGCTTTATCCATCATCTTAATTCTTTTTTTCGACCAACTTGATAATTTTTTATGGCAAGCAATATGTCTTGACTTACTCGGGCTCACTGCATGATTGTGTTCGAGGAAGACATTGGATAACTGAGACCTTCCATCAGCTATTTGTTTTACATTAATCTTAACCTTGAAATCTGTCCCTTTTATCGGCTTTGCCTGATCAAGTTTTGATGACTTGCTTATTGGCTTGTGATGACGACTGCATACCACGGTGAAGTATTTTACCTTCCCATAATCCCCAGTAATCGATGTTCTTTTTGACATTCCAAATCCCTCATGTTTGGCATACTTTGTGTAGTATTCAATAACATCTGCTTGAGTCCCAAATATTATATCAACATTCAGTTTTTCAACCTTTTGATTCGTAGTATACTAAGATCCAACTTGCTCTTGTTGGTCTACATTAAGCAAAACATGATTTATTTAAAATCCCTTAAGCATGCCATAAAATAATCAATATTTAACAGAGTTCATAAAACAATGCCATTAAAAATTCAATAATTAACATCCTACCTCGTGGAGTGTCAAGACACTCATTGTCGTGTTCTTTCTCGAAAAATATTAATCGATAAGGTTCCATCTTGATTATACTATAAAATAAAATAATAAAAAATATATAAAATAGTTCTATACAAAACTAAAATTATATAACCGGAATTTTAAAAATTGTATTATACAGATGGTTTCATACTAGAACACACTTAAGACTTCAGACACAAAACGCACTTTAGACTAGAACACACTTCAGGTTAGAACACAAATACATACTTCAGATTAGAAAAAAAATATAGGGCCATAACCAAAAAAATTGCAAGGTCATAACACGATTGGAAGGATACTAAATGTGTTAAAATCTGAGAATTTGTAAAAATGCCATTTTTTTTTAATATTTCCCAATTTTGTGTAAAAGGAATGTGTAAAATTTTTTGTTCTCATTCCATCTTGTGTATACCTGCCGACGAAGGCTCCAACGTGACTGTAACTTCCAGCAACGTTAAGGATGACACTGACGATACCAATCAGAAAAAGAAAAAAAAGAATGAAGAAACGTGAAAGTAGAGAATGATTGAGAGAGAGACAGAGAGAGAGAGAGAGAGTTACCTGCAAACCTGGTTTGTTGAAGAAGATGTGGTTGGGCAAGAATGAAAACTTGTGAAATGGACGCAGGTAGGCCTGTGCATAATGGGCTTTGGGCCCGACCCACCTGACTAACCGATACGCCCAACCTGAATAAAAAAGGGTTCATCGGGTCAACATGTATATATATATATATATGTGGTTTTGTTTAGTCAAAAATGGACGAAGCCGATTCTTCTCCCCCACTGCTTGCAAAATCCCTAGCCGTTCTTAGTTGCTGTCTCCATCGCTGTTCGCCATCACTGTTCACCGTAGACATTCCAAGCAAACCAGAGCCAACACCCCGAGAACTTTCACACACAGAAGGTGGCGTGGGTCTCTCTCTCACACTCTCACCAGTCGATTTGCTGAGGTATGTTCCGTTTCTCATACTACAAATTTCTCTGTCTTCACCTTCTCTGCCTTTCCAATATCTCGTCGTTGTTGGTATCACATGGAGCTTCCATTGTGTTAGTTTTATTTGGAGTTTGATTCGTTGGACCGTTAGTTTTATTTGGGGTTTGATTAGTTAATCTAGGTCAAGGATATTCTCATGTGAGGGCTGATTCTTTCTTTGTTGAACTAGGATGATTTTTAGCCTTGTTTTTATTCATTTTGTTATGTTTCTCTGGTAGATCGTTTGAACAGCAGAGGTTTGCATTCTGAACTAATTTAAGGACTTGGTCTTGATTTCTCATTTGTCTAAAACACTTTATGTGCATAATGTAGAAATAAACCACAATGACCATCTAGTGATTATGGTCATTTGAATGAAGCTCTAAGGGTTAGTACAAAGAATTACCAAGCATTTGCATCTGTTTTTGCTTCTTTGCTCGAACAAATGGCAATAAACCTAAGAGATATGGTTTCTTGAATTTGGGTGATATTTTATATCCAAACTAGAGTATAAAATATACAGTCTAAATCAGGACCAGTTGGACATAGCTCAGGCTATTCACATGCTAATTGAGCTCCATTTTACATGCCACATTTTATTTCTTTCCATTATAATTATCTTTAATATGTTTCTTAAAGTTTCTTTTGACAAAAAAAAAAAAAAAAAAAGTATGAGAGGCAATTTGTTTAATATGCTAAATAAAATTCCACATTTGAGCCTGTCTTTATGGATATGAACTTCAGATTTTAGTAGTTTGGAAGCACCAAAATATATTGACAAACTATTCCATGGTTCTAATATTTTTTTTTTTCTTTTCTCTCAGTTTTGAGTTGTAGTGCAAGTTATTGTAATTATTTCCACATTGTTGTTGGATATCTTGCATTGTTGGACTCTTTGTTGGCCTTTAGACCAATTGCTTAGAGATACAAATTGTGGGATATCACTAGAATATTTCCATCTTTCTATATCCACATTCTATGAAAAGAACACTAGACTTTTGAGTCACAAAACACCCTCACTGCCATACATACAGAAACCTTCACTACTGTGCTGCCCCATATCCCTGCTCTATCCCCTATTTTTCATCATCAAGAATTACAGGAATGTCTCTTATATATAGGTGTCATAAAGATTAGTTCAAATGTCTGTATGGTTGTTATCATACTCAGTAAACTATCATGGATGAAGAATTACATGAACTATTAGCCTTTTAAGAGTTAATATCACAGAAAATCCAATGCACATAAGGAACATATGCCTGAAATGCACCCTTGAGCCATTCCTTGTAACATATAGTGAATGAAAAGAAAAGAAAAAAAGACTAGTCAGATGTAAAACCCAGAACCTGTGTCAAAAAGAAACCATTTGCACTTGTATTTGAAAATAAAGTTGCAAAGAAGTACCCAGAAAATAAAGTTTCAGCTTTGCTTGTGCATTCTTGTTTGTTTTATGTCTTTTCATTTGTTTCTCTTTAGCATTCAAAAAAAATTGAATTTCCATTGTTCAAAGCAATATGGTATTTTTATTTTCTCATGATTTTATTATATGTTAGTTCACATCATGGATTACTTCAGAAGTAACACTTCTACAAATTTAAGAGATGATGAGATTATTACTCCTTTAGTTTCAAATATTAACTTGTCTAGTAGTAGTAATACCATCTTATCTTCCAAAAGGAAGGCAAGTATGAACCCCTCAGCGGTGTAAGAATACTTAAAAAAAAATAGATGGATGTTCATTAAGTGACTCAAAAGCGGGGTGTAATTACTACCACAAAACTTACGCTTGTCACCCCAAAAAAATGGTACATTAAGTATGCTACATCAAGTTGGTGTTTATAGGAAAAATTCTAATAGGATTAGACCCATGGATCAACAAACTACATATAAGTTTGATCCAGAGATGATAATTTGTGATGAGGTTTCGTTTAGGGTGGTGGAAGCATAAGAATTTAGGAAGGTATGTAAATCACTAGAACCAAGATTTCAAATGCCATCTCGAACCATTACAGCGAGAGATTGTATTAAACTATTTAAAAAAGAGAATGAGAAGTTGAAGAAAGCATCTAAGGCAATTGGGCGAGTTAGTTTAACTACTGACACTTGGACGTCCAATCAAAACTTCAATTATATGTATCTTACTGCACACTTTATTGACTGTGAATGGAAATTACACAAAAAAATTATAAATTTTTGTTTGATTCCTAATCACAAATGGGACACTATTGGAAAGCATGTAGAGTCATGTCTAGGGGTGAATTCGGTCCAGTCCAGTTGGTCCCGATGAGCTTTTGTGGACCAGACCGGACCAACTCGGTCCAAGGTTTTCTCACCCTGGACCAAACCGAATAGGCATAAGGACCGGTCCGGTCCGGTCCAATTCGGTCTGGTCCTGTCCAGTCGGTCCTATTCAATCCAACCCTATACCTGATGGGCCAAAAGCCCAATCTTATTCCTATATTTTTCGGCCCAATAGTGAAAGCCCACTAACATTTTATCCAATTTGAAGTTAAAAAATACAAAAAAAAGAACTTGAAAGGAAAATAAAAATAATCATAAAAATATTTTCAATAATCAATATACAATAAATTTGAATAAAATGTTTTACTACAAAAAATAAATTTTGTCTATATCCATCAGAAACTTCAAAAAAGGAATAGCTACTTGATTTTCTTACTACTTGATTTTCTTACTACTAATCCTTCCAAACAATTTAAACAAGGTTAAAACTAAAAATTATACTAGATAATGAAAGAAAACTAAAATAATATGAGCTTATACATAGAAATTCATACTCTAGAAGCCCAAGGCCAAGTCAAATATGGGCTATATTCTTCAAACTTCTAGAATACTATGAGTCAATAACTCCCAAAAGGATTCTGCCAACAACTTCACCACCTGTTAGGGTATAACCCACAAGATCTCAAACATGCTAAATATTGAAGCACCAAAAGTGAAATAATAACAGAACTCCAATAAGGCCCATGGCCTTATCCCAAGCGAATTTGGCTTCTAAAAGAAAGGAAAAAAAAAAAACCATTCCCAAGCATAGATAATGAAAACTAAAAATTATACAAGTTCCAAAAAACTGAAAAATTAAAAGCTCTAAATAGAAATTACAATTTACATCAATACAAATTATACAATTATTCTCCTAGCAGCTCCTAAGTCCTAATCTCCTACATCTTTTGGCTTGGCATACTTTTCAATTTTCACAGTACGCTGTAAAGTGTAAACAAAGGAATTATTAGCAAATAGCAAAAGTGAAAATTGAAAACTAACAAGCTAAAAGAATTCATCTCATTAACTTCCATTGGTTGTAGACATTGTATTTGAAGCCTCCATAGAATTGTCACCGTCTTGAACAAGTTCTATACAATAAAGAAACAAAACAAATTATATAAATTTACATAACATATAGTATTATAAATCATAAAAGTTATAAAATGAAGTACTTATAAAAAAAAAGTTAAAAAATGAAGTAAGAAACATACCCAACTGCCTCTCAAAATCCTGCATCTTATCCATTAAAGTCTTAAGGTTGATTGGAGTAGAAGAAGAACAAAGCCAATTTTGTGTAAAAATGAGAGCCTCAACCATTATCGGAGATAAACTACTTCGAAAAGGATCAAGGACACAACCCGCTGTGCTAAATGTAGATTCAGAGACCACTGTAGATACCGGTAATGTAATACATCTCGTGCAACTTTTGAAAGTACACGATATCTAACTGAATTAACCCTCCACCAAATAAGAATGTCAAAACTTGGGAATGCCTCCTCACAACTTTCAGCTAGGTATCTATCAACCTTATTCTTGCTCTCCAAAGTGTTTTCTGACTGTAATCGTTGCTTGAATATGGCCATTCTTTCTGCCGTCCTATCAACTCTACCACTACCATTACCATCTGTAGAATTTACTTCTTCACGTGGGGGACTTGTGCGCTGCTGTTGTAGACCAGAATTGTTGCCTTCCTAATTATCAGTGTATGCCTTATACATGCGGGTTAAAGCATTTTTCATCTTCCAACTCAAATCAAGCGCTTTTGTGGGATCATTAGCATACATGCATTTCAATGCAAAGTCAAAATATCGCATCTTATACTGAGGATCAAGAATAATCCCAACAAACAACAACATATTCATATTATTTAACTCGCCCCAATATTTATCAAATTTTTTCTTCATATTTGTGGCCATTAATCCCACCACGGGGCTTCCTATTTCACACTCCACTTCAATTGCATCGGATATTTTAACTAACTCTAGAAAAAATGAGTTGCAAGTTACATATTGATTCCCCAAAAAAGATAAAGTTGCATCATGAAATAGTTCAAGAAACCTTACAAACAACTTTACCTTCTCCCAATCGTTATTATTGGGAGGCCCTAACTTCTTTGATGTTCTCTTATTCACCACATCATCAATTTGATCATCATCGTCTCTAACACTACTAAGGAACCCCGAATCTTCTTCTTCCAACCGTTCAAAAGCTTTTTGAAATTTTAAAGCCCCCTCCAACATATGATAGGTGGAGTTCTACCTAGTCGGTACATCTAAACAAATGTCACTTTTGCTTGCAATTTCTTCCAACCCAATATACTTCTTAAATGTAGTCCACATTTGAGGTGAGGACTAAACATATTTTACAACACATCTCACCCTCACAATAGACTCGTCAAATTCCCTCAACCCCTCACGGACAATTAAGTTTAGGATGTGGGCACAACATTGAACATGAAAGAATTCATGTTCCAAAACAGTGTCCTTCCTATACTTGGTTTTTTTCTTCAAATAAAAAGTTGTTCCGTTATTAGAACTTGTATTATCAAGTGTGATTGCAAGTACTTTCGGTCTCCCCCAATTATGCAAGCACATCTCTATGGCCCTACCAAGTGTATCCCTCTTGTGATTCTCAACCAAACAAAAAGAAAGAATTCTTTTGTCCAGTTTTCAATTATCATCAATAAAGTGTACAGTGAGACACATATAGTTGAAGTTTTGCACGGATGTCCATGTATCCGTAGTGAGGAAAACTCGTCGTCCTTGAAGATCACTTCTCAACTTACTTTTTTCCTTTATATACACACTAAAGCAATCATTCACAACCGTAACACAGGATGAAATCCCTACCCACTTAGGGCAAACAACGAGCATAAATTTCTTGAAACCCTCCCCTTCAACGAACCTAAAGGGTAACTCATAAAAAATAATCATTTCTACTAAGGCTTGTAGACAAGCCTTAACACTAAATGATATGGGCAAGCCTTAACACTAAATGATATGGGCACAAATTCCCTACTATCACTTCCTACACCTACCTTCCAACCGAGAGTTGTTTGGGACTTATCCGTCTGTCTCAATGGAAATTTCTTACATTATTTTTCAATGTGATACTTCATGGACTTTTTACCGTTGGTTTTCGTATCACATGTATACGAAGCACCACAGTAATTACATGCAGCCCTAGGTTTACTTGGATCACCTTTTGGTATTATTGTAAAGTGATCCCAAACCATTGACCTATGTCTACCACTACTACTCGGATTAATATTAGCACTTACATTGGGTGGGAGTGGAGGAATGCCTTGCCCATTTGTAGCCTGTGTTGACTCTACATAATTTGTAATGGAATCTTGTGGAATCAATTCTGGAATAGAGTTCATTTAAAAAAGAAAGAAAGGATCACCCTCGATTAATAGGTGTTAAAAAAAATGTAAAAAAATGTACAAGGACCACCATTGTAGCCTCGTCCCTCGTCCCTTGATTATATTACACAATGTAAATAGTTACATGAACTGCAAATAGGTGTTAAAAAAAATGTACAAATAGCACCACCCTTGATAAATAGGCTGCACACCTTACTGGTAATCCACCATCAAAACAAGTTTATTGCTCAAGATACTAGCATATTTTGAAGAACATCAACTTAACTGGTTCCAGTAATAATACTTAGTTTTTTTCACAACACAATCTTTTGAAGTGGGGAAAAAAAAAATAGAGAACACACACATGTTAACCTTTCCAGGTAACACATATCCTGGTCCCAACATGCATGGTAGCACCCTACTAAATATTTTCTCTGAACTCAACCTCATTTACAATTGATCTCTAAAACATATATCCTTGGTTACAGACTCCCACATCAACCATCATTTTCTTAAAGTTATAAACCTCATAAACCCTAATTAGTAATAACACAAACCCAATGGCAATCACAATTCACAATTCACAAAACCCTAATAACACAAACCCAATCACAAAATCCTAATAAGTTATAACACAAACACAATCACAAAAATCCTAAATTTCGGATTAAAAAATCCCAATAAAACCATCTACCATATTTGAAATTTCAAAGTAATTTAAAAAATACATAATTCCATTACCGTGGTCCTTGAGGTGAGGCCAACTCGTCGAGGGTCTGTGCGTGGTGAGGCCTTGGGTCAGTCCATCTATGTGTGGGTCTATGAGGTTGATTAAGAGACGAGAGATGAGAGAGATAGAGATGAGGGACGAGAGGTGAGACAGAGAGGAGAGAGAGGCAGATTGTAGAGACGAGAGACGAGAGAGATAGAGACAAGGGAGAATTTACGGTTTGTGGCACAGTGATGCAGCAGAAACGAGAGAGAGGCAGAGACGTTTGTGAGGGAGAGTTTGCGGTTTGTGCGTTGGAGTCTTGGAGAAATTTTAGGCTTTATTCTAGAGTAAACTGCACCGTTTCCCTAAAGTAATTAAAAAAATGTGGTTCTGTTTTTTTTTTTAAATGATAATTAAATTTTTTTTTTGATGGTTTGAAAAATTAATAATTATAATTTATATATATTTGTAATACGTTTATATTTTTAATAGACTATAGTGATTTAGTTATAGTGATTAGTATTAGTATTAGTTATAAACTTATAGTCATTAATCATTAGTCATAGTGATATTAATAATTTAATATTATATATAGTTATAGTCTTATAGACATAGTGATTTAGTTTAGTTATCAATTTATAATTATATAATTATATAATTATATTGATGATGTTATTTGTTATTTGTTACTTTGTTACTAACTTAGAGTATATTAATGTATTATAATTTATGATAGTTCTAAGTTAATGCATAATGAGCTATTTATAATTTTTTACATTTTGTATATGAAGCAATAACTAATAAGCATAAATAATTTAATTATCCATGATTCCATACATCCATACATGCTTTATATTTACTTGCAAGTTGCAACTTTAGGTCATAGTCTCATAGATGTTACACATTAGTTAATTGTAAATTGATAGGATAATTGATAATATATGATTAATATAATATTAATTTGTAATTACATATTTAAAATTTTACAATGTAAATGGGGATAGGTTAGATGAAATTTACATAATTTATAATAACTAGGTTAGATGTCACACATTAGTTATTATACAATTATTATATAAAATAATATTTAAAAAAAAAAAGAATTCATTCAGTCCGGTCAGAGAAATCTCCACCCCGGGATCGGACCGAAGACTGAAATTCTCCTACTTATTGGACCGGAACCGACCATGTATTTTTTCAGTCCGATCCTGTCCGGATTGAATTGGTCAGTTTCTCCAGTTCGAACCGACTGTTTTACTCCCCTAGTCATGTCTACAGAATTGAGGAGTTGACAAGATTTTTACTGTTACAGTTGACAATGCTTCATCAAATGATGTTGCCATCGATTACTTAAAAAGGTTTGTGGGAGGTCATCTGTTGGAGGGAAAGTATATTCACATAAGGTGTTACGTCCATATTATAAACCTTATTGTGAATGATGGGTAAAAGATTGTGATGATTTAATCACAAGGGTGCGCAATGCAGTAAGTATGTTAGATCATCTCCTGCAAGAATGGAAAATCTTAAAAAGTGTATAGAGAATGAGAAAATCAGCTATTCAAAATTGGTGTGCCTTCATGTTCTCACTAGATAGAACTTCACTTATCTTATGCTAGAAGTTGCAGAAACATTTCAAAAGCCATTTTTGCGATTGGAGAATGATGGTGGTTATTTTTCTCGTTATTGTCGTAGTGTGAGCTTAAGTCTCCCAAGTTCTAGTGATTGGGTGAGAGTTAAAATAATGGTTAAATTTTTGAAGATTTTTTATGATGCTACTGTGTGACTTTCTGGCTCGTTGTATGTCACATCTAGTGCATATTTCTAAGAGTTTTGTAGCATCCAATCACATTTATAAAAAATGAGTCAAAGTAATAATCATGTATTGAGAGGTATGGTTACGAGCATAAAGAGTAAGTATGATAAATATTGAGGATCAATTAAAAAAACTAACTTGATGATGTTCATTGTTGTTGTTCTTGATCCAATATGCAAATTTAGTCTTTTACATTTTTAGTTCAAAAAAATATATGATAGTAATTTAGTTGAAGAAATGATTGCAAAAGTGAAACAATTAATGATTGACATCTACGGGGAGTATAGTATTATGTATGAGAGTTCAAGTGGAGTTTCATACTCTGAGCCTCCTTCCTCAGTTGATTTTAGTATGATTGATTCTGATTCTCAACAAAGTTTTTGGGTTAAGTATGAGCAAGAAATTATTAAATGTAATTTGAGGAACAAATTAGAGATTAATCAATACTTGGAATATGGTTGTGAGGCACGAGTTCTAAATTTTGATATTTTGGGTTGATGGGAAGATCAATGAAATAAAATATCCTATTTTGGCGAGAATTGTACGGGATGTGAGGGTTATTCCTGTTTCTACTATTTCTTCTGAGTCAGCCTTCAATGTAGAGGGTCGTATGCTTGACCCATTTCGTTCTTCATTATCTCCAATAACAGTTGAGGTATTCGTTTGTACTCAGAATTGGTTAAAAAATCCAATACCTATTGATTTTTGTGCCTCCTTGGACAATGTTAAAAGTTTTGAGGCACAATTGGATTATAAACATATTTCTTACTTACATATTTAATATTTATTAAACTTTTTCATAATATTTATTTTTATATCATTTAATAATCCTTTTTTTTTTTTAGAGTTTGATCTCAAATCAAGTTTTATTTATGTTGATAAGGAGTGACTCAAGACTTATGTCTGCACATTCTATATTTGTTGTAATGGAGATTTATTGTTTAGTTATTTGAGACCCAATCTATGCTCTGGCTCCACGTTTTCCATTTCTTACCTTTGCTTATCAATAAATTAACTATCACTGACAAGAGGAATATTATTTTATATATATATATATATATGTGCGCATTTTTCAGAAAAAGGATGAGAAAAAAAAAATCATAAGAACCAAAGTGATGACATTACTTTTTTTTATAAGGGAATCATATAATAATGTGGATGGGATAACGACGGGTGCAGAATTTGCAAAGCAGGGGAAGCATCTCTCTTAAAAAAAAAAAAAAATAAAATAAAATAATAATAATAATAATTTTCTACCCGACGCAAATGATTCGGGTTAGATTGGGTTATATTTCTCAGGATATGGCAGCGGGTCAACTCGGGTCGGGCAAAAAACCTATCGGGCGGGCCGATGTAGGAACTCTATAGACGGGATGGCATGGACATAGGGAACTCTACAGCGCGTGTAGAGCGCCTTCACTTTTCTTTGCCCGATACTCAACGTTTTGGAAAAAAGAAAAAAAAGTGACGTGTTGTAATGACACATCAGTGTGGATCGGATCCCTGTATCCGTAGTTAGGGGTGTCAATATGTAACACGACTAGTTAATTCAATACGAACAAGATACGATAAAAGCGGATTCGGATCAAAATGAGTTGACCCGTTAAGACACGATAGCTTAACGGGTTGATAACGGGTCAACCTGTTATAATCCGTTATGACCCGTTAAGAAAGTTAAAGTTACAATTATACCCTCATACCTAAAAAATAAAATTGTTGATATTTTAATTTCGATATTTTTATTGTTTGGATTGTAATTTTGGACTTGTAGTTAGTTTTATATTTTTTATAGATAATGTGATTTTAACATTTATATAAAATTATGCTAAACTTAACTAGATCAAATAGGTTAATTTTAGGTCTGTTTCAATCCATTTACATAAACGGGTCAAAACGGATTAACATGACACCATCCGTTATGTTAATGGGTCATGTTAAGGTTTGAGATTTTGACACGATAAACTTAACGGATCAGATTATGGTTTACTTATATAATATAATATATATATATTGACATGACACAAACACGATCTGTTAATATGATTTGATATCTTATTTGTAGCAGTTCAAAGTAAAAAAATAACAAAAAATAAAAAAAAAAAAAGAGGAAAAGGAGGTGGACGAATGAGAAAAGCAGCATATGGGGGAAGACTAGCAGTGGGGTCAGTCACAGACTGTCATAAACCTGAACCGACGGTCACATGGCTCAGCAACGCGCAAACAGCCACCACACACACACGAGACACACCCCTCGCTCCGAAACATGCGCCTCTTCTCTCCCTCTGGGCCCCACATTCCACCCCAACCATTCTTTCCTTTTTCCCGTTTACCGGTTTTACCGGTACTCTCTCTTCTCACCACCACCACCACCCACGATTTATTCCCTATAAAAGCACCCCTCCGTCCCCTACGTGCACCCAACACGAACGCCACCGGTCGCTCGCTCGGCTTCGAAACAGAGAAACTCATCCCGAGGAACCTCAGCATTTTCGTTTTCTCTCTCTCTGCTCGGCTCGCTACGGCGGGCTAAGTTTGTCATTTTGAGAGGCTCTGCAGAGAGAGAGAGAGAGAGACCGAGCTTTTTGCTTTGTTTCTTTCAGTTTACTTCGAGTTTTCAGGAAGCTCAAGATTGAAATAAGAGAAAAAAGAGAAATGGCCGTTTCTAGAATTTCTTCCGGAGTTGTGGCTGTTGTCGCCGTCTTTTTTGCCGTTCTAGTCTTACCTGCCGTTCAGGCTCAGTCCCTCGCTCCCGCTCCTGCCCCTACCAGTGACGGTTAGATCTCTCTCTCTCTCTCTCTCTCTCTCTCTCTGTATAAATCGGTGTATGTTTAGTATCTGTTTAAGTGTTGTTTCAGATCTGAAATGCAGTGTTTGGGCATGTATGGTATTCACCCTTTATTGGGCAGAGAATCTTAGATGCTTTCAAAATGTTTTCTTGTTTAGCTTATTGCATTGTAGATCTGATTTCTCAAGGTGGAAGGGCAGTAGTTGCTTGTTTGGTAATTTATGAAGATAAGCAATTGGAACGAGGTTTAATCCGAAAGTATAATCACCTAACCTTTGTTTAATTATTCAATCCGGATTACGTGAGAAATTCCAACTGTTTATGATCAAAATGAAATCTACAGAACCACTACAGAACCTTGGAAAACATTCTACATTGTTTAACATTCTGCGAGAAAAGGCAAGAAAATATTGTGTTATATTTTCTGCGCCAGAAAATATTACATATTGGAAGAAGCTTTTTGGATACTACCCAGCACTCACCTTTGTGGGCGTGTTATGTGTGATTGTTTTACCCATGTTGTATGATTTTGTGATTTAGAATTATAACGATAATTTGGTGCTGATAGGGTTGTCATTTGTCTGTAATGGTGTGTATTTTTTAGGGACATCCATTGACCAAGGCATTGCCTATGTGCTGATGTTGGTGGCGTTGGCGCTCACGTACCTGATCCACGCTGCGGACCTGATCTACAGCTTCTAAACTCGACACCAATGGCAATGGTATTATGGGGAATTTAGATATGGAAGGAGTTTTCAGAGTAGGGCTTTCAATGTGTGTGCGTGTGGATGTGTTCTACCCTTTTCACTTGATGGGTCTGGGTGTGTATGTAGCGTTCTGACTTTTGACAATTGGTGTTGGGATCTTTGGCTCTTTCCGAATTCAAAAATTTAGTGGAACGAGCAAGAATCACGTAAAAGTGATTGAATGTAGTAGAACTCTACGTGACGCCTGTCTCATTCGTTCTCTTCCATTTCTAATATGTGGATTTTCATCTTGTCACTTGCGTCTTTTTCGCCTTCCTTTTGCTTTCTCATCATTTAATGGATTTCTCTAACTGTTAAAACTTTTTTTTTTTGAAGTAATAACTGTTAAAACTTGAAATGGGAAATACAGACTTGATTGAGAAATGCTATTAGTGTCCTTCCATGCTTACTTAAGGTCTATATATGTGTGCGCGCGCGCGCGCGCATTGCCAAAAAAGGCGTAATGATGCTCAATCAGGGTTAAACAATTTGATTAGTTAAACAAGCCCACGAAATATGCTTATGGGTGGCAGTAAATGAATGCAACGAAGTGGAAAGCAACGGATAACGAGGAATGCTACTTCATGACATGCCCATATAATATGCTTCTACTGCTCTGCGAGACCTGTTAAATGCAAAAGTTGTCATAGTTTCACATGAAAAACCATCCATTTGCTACATGCCATTATCATGTTTCCTGCCCTATTTACCACCATTCTGGGCCCTGGCGCCACTGTCACTACCATTGTGCGAGTAGGTCTAATGGGTGTGGTAAGACAAAAGAAAGTGCCTACGAGAATTACATCAAGCATTCGAATGTCAAAAACTCGTACGCCTTCCAACCAATCAAACGAGAAGAATAAAACAAATTTCATCGCCGCTGCTCCTGAACAGCTAACGACAACTTTTCACTTTCTGTATAGGAATAAAAACAAGACAAAGATTTCAAACAAACAAACGAAAAGCAAGCAAAAGAGAGCAGTAGCAACGTGAGTGTGGATGATGTTCGTCTATTTGGACTCCAATCAAGAAGAAACAGAGATATAGAAGACCCTAGCAGTGTCTGCACTATCCTGCCTCCCAATCTGTTCATCTTACACGCAGGCATGTCAAGGGTGAGCTGAGCTAAATTAAGTTTGATTCAAACTTTAAAAGCCAATGCACTTTGCATTCCTTGTGGGTAAATACCAAAAAACGAAAAGGAATGAATTGAAAATTAATTTCTGATTTGCTTCCTGCATAAATAAGGCAGAGCCAGAGAATAGGGCAGGCCAAGAAAAGTGATTCCTCTCTCTAGAACAATGAAGGATTATTCTCATCTTCTGTTACCTTTGAAAGAAAATACTAAAAAGGTAACTTTAGAGCTTGACAATATGTCGGTACATGAGAACAGATTATCGTGGTTGAAACGACAGAGCTAAGCAAGACAAGGTGCAAAATTTGTTGATTTGGAACATGAGAACAGTGTGAGCAGCACCTCTAATTCTCATTTGGAAACCAAGCCTTCTTTCTTCTTTGTTCAGAACCAAGGCCGTACATTAATCATGGCCTATAGACCTTTTATTTTAATAGGCTTCGGCCTCAAGACCTTACAAGGGCCGAACAAAGTGGGCAAGGACATAGGCATGGGCCTCATGCTTGTCCTGTTCTTCTTCTCAGGATTCAGGAACAGAGCATGGCTTCCAAGTGAAGAGAAATCCCAGTTCCCACAAGAAGTACGCGGTTCGGTGTGGGCATATTTATTAATGTCTGTAGCCTCAATTCATGAGATATCTATGTCTCTATATTAATGAACATACCTACCCATATCGACGCAAGCTTTAAGAGAGCACCAGAATATCTCTGCCAATTAACACTTCAATGTCGGTTGAATGTTGAAATTGAACTTCCTTGGCCCTACTTGCCTGCTTCTCCACCCACACTGCATGACAACATAGCACACATTTGCTTCTCTTCATTATATCTTCTGCTATTGGTACCAATAATACTGTAAGGGTTCAGTTGGTAAATGAATATTGATTCTGTATAAATGCAACGACATATATTCATAAAAAATATATATATTTTTGGAGGATATGCTAGCTCTTTGATCATAATCCAATCAATCTAACCGTTATAGTCGCTAAACACACTAAATACATTATTGATGTAGTAATCTGTCACATTAACTGGTTATATGTGTTTAATTACTGACTTATAAGTAGCAAAAGTACTTGATATATACCGAGCATGAAAAGGAAGCGAAGAATTCTTTATGCAAATGTCATGAACATATCGGTGACAACCTTAAATCTCAATCAACCAACAAAAAAAGGTATCATAAAATTAAGAGAAATAATATTTATAAGCGTCACATATTTATTTGTAAAAAGTAAATAAATATAAGATCTATATAAAAAAATTAAATTTTTAATAATAAATTTGACTCATTTTTAAAAAAAGTATGCGATATTATATAACCTATAAATATACGTAACATTATTCTTAGTCTAAGATTAAAACTAATGCTTTGGTCCTTAACCAGGAAAATTGTCATGTCTGTGTAACCTTAGGCAGAAAGGGAAAGGCCCAACAAATGTTGGGCGCAGTTGCTTCGACGTGGATGTTCAATAAATGGAAGGAAAAATGTCATCTTACCCAGGAAAAGAAATGGAGCGCCACGTCAGCAAAGGGGCCAATATTAATTAGGTGGGACCCACTATCAAAATCACCGAGTCACACCCCCTTAGATACAGTGCTGGTTGAGCTGGATTGGCGCGAGGGGACCATGGGGCCCAAAAGGCCCACTTGTAACACGTGCACTGCTCGAGGTGAAGGGAAAACCGTTAGCCTGACATTACGTGTACGGCCTAGATTGACAGTTTGTGGCGGGAGAATAACAAAGAAGATCTTCTGGGATTGATTTCTTTTTCTTTTCCTCCTCTGAATGGGATCTGTAAAGTTCTGGCATCTTCTGCCACTGCCAAGCCCTATAGTTGCGTCTAGAAATTTTGGTTGTGGGTTTCTCTTGCGGTGACCCTCTACTAGCAGGCTTATGCATGGGGCAACTCCAATGATGATAACCATATAAACATGGGACATGCTCAATTTGCATGCAATCTGGCCTCGCACTGGTCTTCCTCTTGTTTTTTGCATGGAAACTGTATATGTCTAATTTTTTTGTTTTCTTTTTTTCTAGCTGGGGTTTGGGGTGAGGGATGGTTTATTGCATATTCAAAACTAGGATGCAATTTCATACGATTGTGGGGGACCCAAAAGTAACTTTCAACTTTAAACACGCGAGTGAAAGACTCGGGTCATGTCGTTTTGCATCAAATGGGCTAAGGAAGTTACCGAAAAATCCCAAATATTGTAGGCCGTTCAGAATCGGCCTGCTCTGAGTTATCACTCTCTCGTCATGAGCCTAAAACAGTAGCAAGCCGCAGTCACACTACTAGAGTTCTGCAAATTAAAGAGAGGTTTTAGAAAAGAAAAACCCTGAAAATGTTAAAGACTAGTTTCATGAATACAGACATATATATACCAAAAACAAAGAAAAAGACATGATGGCAGGCAGCTATTTCCAAGAGCTGCATGTTTGTCACGTCGGTCAGGGTGAGCAGAGACTGGAAAAAAGAGAACATATGTACGTTGGCTAGCTGAAATGCTCTCGTATAATATAGGCCAAAGGTATTAAATAAATTCCTGGCGCTAGAATGAGCTTTAAAGGTAATGAACTTTTTTGGCTTTTTCGTAGGATGCATGTAATTTAAACCACGGATATTTTTTCTGGTGCTGCAATGTTGCAGTTAGCCACTAGCTAAGGCCATGATATGCCAAAAATCTAATGGCATCCATGCAAAACCCAGCTAGCAAAGGGGACCATTTCATGGCTTCACTACGCACGGCTTCAAGCCTCCAAGTTTGAAATTGTACGTCCACAAATTCTCGTAATTGAATTAAGGTCTAATTTCCGACATAATTATTCTGTATATATATGTGTCGATTAGGTCGATCAAGAATGAAATTCTAGTTACGCACTCTAAATTGAGTATTTGTTTCCATTTTTTCCTATTTTATAGAAGAGTAGTATTACATATACATGCAGTTTTATACAAAATATTATAAGTATTGAGTGGCAACCTTATTTTATCAATATTTTCTTTTTTTAATTTAAATTTTAAAATTTTTACCGTTCTCGATATAAGCCGACGCATGATCTATATGTATGATTACGTAAGTAAAATTATAGATATAAATAACATTTTCTTTCTAAACAAAGGTTTACTCACTGAGTACTACTCATGCCCACTTTAGTCTTAATTATGGAGTTTGATTTTTAGTAAATTTTACCAACAGACAAGCACACAGAAGGCCGGTCCCATGAATTGCCTCATCACCTGAGGAAAGCCCCAACCCTCCATGCCCTATCGTGATTCCATGGATGCAAGAGAAAAATGTGTTCTTCTCAAGACATAATAATTGCCATCTTTTGCAGCGTGAGAGGTCTCTTATTAAACAATATTCTAGTGGGTTTCAATGTTTTCTTCTCGTATTGATCGAGATTATAAGCTATCAAAAAGCAATGATCACCACTGGGCCGGAAAAGGCTTGAATAAATTCTTGATCAATTCAGGATTGATCTGTCCCCATCTCTACCTACTTAATTTGCTTGTATATATATATCATGTACATACTATATATATATATATATATATATATATTACTATTTAGAGTATTTTCAATTACGTACGAGCTTTCAATTATTTTTTAATAACCCACCTTTGATATATATTGGGTTTTGTGCATCTTAGTTGCATCATTCAATTTGAAAATGATAGACATACAATCATTTTTATAATAATTTATGTCACTATATTTTAAATAAGAGAGATTTTTAGAAAATAACTTATAAAAATAATACTATTTTACATAAAAAATAATTTTACATACAACTGAAAAGTGCGTAAACGTCGCTTAATCGCTTTGAAAAAGAGTGTGATCCACTATTAAAAAATTAATTTTTTTCATATGGGTCTCATGTTTTATTCACTTTTTTCAAAGCGATTACGCGACGGTTATACAATTTACGGTTGTAAATATATTTTCTCTTACATAAATATCCTTATTTTAATACATGGTCATAAAAAATGCTAATTGTACATAAGAAGACTTATAAAAAAAAACTTATTTATTCACGTATCAGTTATTGATATGCTGGAAGTTATGAAATGGAAAATTCAAAATTTAAATTTCAAAAGAAAGCGATAAAGTGAGTCTTGTATGTTGTTTATAAGTAAAATTATAAATACATGTAACACTACTAAAAAATAATTGTGCATGTATCATTACTCAGCTTATTCAATATGGAATCCGTATGTAGAGTAGCCATAATAAACTTGAGTATAAGTTTTTTATGAGAGGGCTTCACAGGTACTATCCTTTTATACGAAGTTAAGTCTCCTTTGCTCAGCCAATTTCAAGATTTTTTTTTTTTTTTCATAAATATCGCATAGAGAACTATTCTAGGCCTACCTCAACTTTCTTGCAGCATTCATGTCCAACTGAGTTGATAATTACTTTCACACCATCTATAATTGAGCTGATACAAATTGATATGGCAACGATACTTTTATATATATATATATATATATATATATATAATATATAGGGATGGGAGGTTCTAACCTGATTCTCCATATTGGAGACCAGGACTTATGTCATCTGGTCCAAAAGAACTTGGCATGGCGATAAGGCTGTATTTGGATGTTAAACTAAGTTGAGTTGAGTTAAGTTGAGATGATAAAATATTGTTAGAATATTATTATTATTTTGAGATTTAAAAAAGTTGAATTGTTTATTATATTTTATGTTGAAATTTGAAAAAGTTATAATGATGAGTTGAGATGAGTTGAGATATGTTTAACTTCCGAACAAAGCCCTAGATTGTTAGTTATAATTAGCTTTGACCCAATACTCCTCTCATGTAAATTAAGTTATATAGTGTAGCGATTAGCATGATTTATTATACACATAAAATTTACATCATTCGAAATAGAAAGGATTCTTTTTGACTTTTTTGCCAAAAAAAAAAAAAAAAAGTCACTAGGAATACCTTGGAGGCGGGTGTGTATTAATTGTGGCCGTTGAACACAAAAAAGTTGTCTGAATTTTGATTTCTTTTATTAATGTTAGTTTAGCATCAACACTACTCCAGCACCTAAGCCTTGTAATAATAATGAAAACTTTGACTACCACACCTGTATATATATAGACTGATCTACCCTATTACAAAAGGAGGGAGGCTGAATATACATAAATAAATATATAAATATATATATATATATATCTTCTCCAAAATTTAAAAAAGCATGAGATGGAGATCGTGATCATAGGATAAACTGATAATTATTGAATTAGCTAGGTTTCTCATCATTGGGTCGTGTTTGTTAGGTAAAAAGTTAATGAGCCATATAAAAGACAATTAACGCGGAAAAAAAAAGGGGGGGATCGAGAGGAAGAAATATTTCACGCGTGGATAATGCATGTGGCTTAACCGAAAAGCTTAATTAGACATAAAAAGAGATGAGAACAAAATGTCAAAGAAGGCGAAGGAGATCAGCTTACTAAAGGCCTTTACTCTGCATGGTGGCCTGATTGCCACGCCATGCACGCCGGTTTTGCCTCTTCCCTTTTTCATTTTGGTGTTGAGAAAAGGCACCAATATCGAAGTTGCAAAAACTTGTGCATGCTTCTTTTAAGCAAGTAGTCGATCTACTACAACGTCCACGAAACTAAAATATAGACAGTTGAAGAAGGTATAATATTAGAGGATGATATGTGATGTCATGACACAATCTTTATAATTAAATCCTAAAGAATAGAAACAATCATTAAAACAAAAAAGTTGGAACATTTGATGATCTTATTATCGCCAAACAAGAAATGATGAACCGTCTGCATTTAGATATCAGATAAAATTAAATTAAATTTTGTCTGAGTAAAAATGCTGCACAAGAACAAACCCATGTCTCGTTTTTGTTTTTGTTCTTGTTTTTTGGTTTTGTTTATTTGGTGTTTAGTGAGCATCAAGTAGTTGTCGTGTTGTTTAACTTTCCATTTAGCTGGAGACACCACTCACTCCTTCCTTCCCCCCATGAATCAATGCTACAGCTTTATAGCCCAATGGACGCTCCTCCCACGCCCAAAGCCTGTTTTTTTCCAGAAAAGCCCAGTCAAAGTTTGCTTTTTTTTTTATGCGCTTTTCTTTTCTTTTTTCTTTTTAAATATTATTTTAAGCACTGTCCTCTGTCCGCTTTTTGTTTTGTGTATACGTGGAGCAACGCCCATCGATTCCCCCAAACACCCCCACCCCAACTCAAATGCATATCCATTCAACACAATGTCGTTTTGCAACAGAAAATAAAAAAGAAAACAAAGAAAAAGGAAATATCTCTGATTCTGAACCCCCCCAATGCCATCACCACTTGGCTCCTGCTCTGCAAAAATATCAGGTCTGAGTGAGAGTGATATTTTCTACGTAACGGCCTTAACTGTATATAGCCCCTCCTCCCTCTTTGTCAATCCAAATCCGTAATCATGTCAGATGATTTCCCTTCCACCCTCTTCTTTCGATTTGGGATTGCAAGCCCTCTCTTTCCGTTCTCTCTTTCTCTCTCTCTCTCCTTTGTTTTCTTGTTTTAATAGACATTTTCCTTGGTTCTATCCTTTTCATTTTATGAATAATATTCCATCCAAAAAAATATAACTTTTAAAAAGAAAAAAAATGACATAAAATAAATTTATAAATTGATATGATTAGATCATATTATAAAATTATTTTTATTATAAAATAAACATAGCATATCATATAAAACTATATATATCCATTTGTGTCTTTATTTTTATAGTATTTTTTTTTTTTTATTATTGTAGTCCTTCTCAATTTTAAAATCAAGTTCTCATTTTTTACAAGGAAGCATGACTGCCTTATTAAGTTTTAAATATTTTGAATAAGGAAGCGTGACTACCTTATCAATCTGTTTTCGATTATTTAGTAAATCATTTAATGAAAAGAAGATTATCTTTCCATTTATTTAAAAACTTCCACAAACCTTTTCCAAATCAAACATGAATCTTTTGATTTATTTGTTTTTTTTTTTAGAAGATGTACATTCACAAAATTTGAACTTTCGAAATATATTAAGAACCTTACGACACAGGCTATAGCTTTGTTGGAACTGATTAATATTAAAACAAGTGGAGAATTAAGGTTTTATTATTTGGTACAATTAAAGGTATTTAAACGTTTACTCGTATTATGACCTTGTACTTTTTTTTTTTTTTTTTTATGCCACTTGTGCTAATTAAAATGGTAGGTGCGATAAATATTAACCATCAATTGTGCAATTTTAAGAACATAGCTCGCAAGCAATTAACCTCTTTGTACGAAGTGTGACAATTATTTTGTGCACATCCTTTTTTATTTTATTTTTATTTTTTTGAACTATCTTTTTAGCTGGACTGACTCCATGCAAGTTGATTATACTGCCTCTGCTCGGGGACAGTGCACTGTAAAATTGTCAAGCCCATTTAAAGAGCCCTCTCTCCCAGCACGATGCACATGGACACTGCAAGACTGCAAGTGTGTCTACAATTTCATTTGGATTTTCTTTTCATTTCCCAAGATGTGCCATGTCACGTGCATTGGACACGTGCCATTGTAAACATACCCGCAAAAAAGCAAGCAAGCTGCAAGACAACCTCAGAACACGTAGCCAAACTCGGACCGTCACCGTTGTTGTAGCGGAAATATTTATATATAAATAAATAAATAATATTAAACCACATGTCATCAACAAAAATACAACGATAGGCAACACCACCAAAACTAGGAAAAACAAAAAGGCCGATATTTCGCTTCCACCGATACAAAATTTGCCGATTGTTTTTGGGCAATGCGGGGGGACTCGTCGTTCTGGGAACAAAAGTTAAGCATGAGTCAGAGAGCTACAACAGGATCTGACCCAAATATATCGCCGATATCTTGAAAATAATCATCTACAGGCCATTTTGAGAAGCTCAAGCCAAGATTCTCACAAGAACTAAGCAGCATATCGCCGAAATCTTCTTCAAAAACGCTCTCCTTCAGGCTTGTCCCTTCAAAAAGATCCGATACTGAGTTTCCAAAATTAAATATATCTGCCGGTATTAACGAATCGAAAGTTGAATATTCTGAAAAATCTGAAAAGTTTTCCGATACACAAGATTCATCTCGTGCTTCTTGAACTTCAACGATTTCTTTAGTCGTATCCAAACTCTGTGATTCGATTTCTTCATTGGAAGGTGAAGGACACCGTAACACAGAGGTAGGAGAGCAGAGGTGGTGGTTGTGGGACTCTTCGCCGGAGTTGTAGCCTGAGCTGTTTATCGGATTTTTTTCCGGCGGACATTTCGCCGGTGGAGTGACAAAGTTGGTGAGCGCGTCAGGCCCACGCAGCTGAATAGCCGCGTTGTCATACACCATAGCCGCTTCCTCGGCCGTGTCATAGGTACCTAACCACAACCGCACACGTCGCAGAGGGTCTCTAATCTCCGCAGCCCATTTCCCCCAGGGCCTTTGGCGCACGCCCCGAAATTTCCTCGCTGCCGGTACCTTCAACGCTCGGTGACTAGCAGAAACCCGGGCAACCTTCTTTCGTGCAGCAGTTCTCACCGACCTCAAAACGCTGTCGTTTTTGGTCGAGCAGGACTCGACAGTGATCTCGTTGATGAACTTCCGGACCCTTTTGCGCCTAAAGCACACCTCTTCTCCACCTTCTTCGTCGCTGGACGAGTCAGTTGCATCACCATCGGTGACAGATATCCGTATAACTCTGCGTTTCATCTCCTCCGGCAATGGTCCGAGGAGCCTCGTGATGTTACGGTGTTCTGTGTACTTGACAGGAGAAATAACTTTAGCACCGTGCCGGTTCATGATTGAGAGGAATTGCTGATCAGATTCTTCGAAAGAAGAGCATTGAAAGCGAAGTGAGTGAGTGAGCGAGCTTGCCAAGCGAAGCGTGAAATAGGGAAGGGCAAAAAAGTGGGTTTTTTAGATTCCTTTGAGAGTAGTAGTAGACACGAGAGAAGAATAAAGAGAAGGATATAAAGGAAAGTTGGGGGCAGAGAGAGAACACGTCAAAGAGAAGCCTGAAACGGTGAAAAATCTACCATTAATGGATTTTAATACTCCTTCAAAAAGCTTATTAGGGGACGAGAAATTTCAAGGAAAGTTGCACAAATAAAGGAGCGAAGAAAAAGAGTGTGAGCGTGACTCAGTTGGAGTGAGAGAGAGAAAGAAATGTGGGAATAGTGAGAACGTAAAGCCGAGAGTACGGCATGGAAGGGGAGGTAGAGACTGAGAGACGAACAATCAGTAATACTAGTTGAAAGGAAAAGGTAGAAATTTCTGGAAAAGTTTCAAAGCTAGAAAAGAAAAGAGGAGGCTGCAACAAAAGGCTTTACCGGAAAGGGATGGCGAATAAACGTTCCGAATCTGGGACAGATATTAATCTTTTCTCTCAATCGGATTTACTCGACACAAAGAACATGCAACTTTGCTATCTCCTGGTGTTTTCCAGTTTCTCTAATGAGAGCTGAGACTATAACCTTCTTCTCGATCGGAATCTGAAAGTTCTTAGGAAAGAGTGTAGCACCAGCTCTTGGAGGGATTTAGAAGTCCGAGAGAAAGATAGAGATAGAGAAGAGAGATAGGACACGGAGAGAATTAAGCACAGTTGCGTTGCGGTGGGAACCGAGAGGACCTATTTTATAGGATCCCAACAGCCGTTATCCGCAAACCCGGTTCAAGTGCCACTTATTTTCTTTTCCTTTTTGAATTCTCTGTTTGTTTTTTTTTTCCCCTTTTTTTTTTCATTAGGAAAAAACCAAATAGGATAGTTAACGGTAAGATTGATCTGGAGTTGCATGGTAAGTTGTGAACTTGAAGGATGAATATTAGGAGTAGGCAGCGGGTCCCACACCTCACTATCCCGCTATGTCTCGCATCTAGTGTCCCTAGCGGGGGGTTGAGAGGGTCGAATCCCGCTCTGCATTTCTCCTGTCCCGCTCCCGTTTATATGTTTATACTTATAAATATAAATATATATTTATATTTTATAAATTATAAATTATGTTTATATAAATATATATTATAATTTGTTAGACTTGTTCATAAAGTATACACCAGTAAATTTAAAAACTACATAATTTTAAAATTATAGTCATATTTATAAAATTTAAATTTATACTTTGCTACCCTCATCCTCTGCCCCTGAGATGCGGGAGCGGGAGGCGGGAGTAGCACCCCTACGAACATTGCATTTACAAAATAAGAGAAGAAGGTGATTTATAATAAATTATTGTTTTTTTCTTTTTATATTTTGAAAAGAGATTATTATATTTTTAGAGCAAGACATTCATATCACTGTAAAATTTAATTAGGATGATTCAAATTATAAAATTTATTGATTAGGTGGCGTGGTTTATTTAACCTAAGTAATTGGTTAAAGGTAAGCAGGCTGAAAGTATTGGGCTTGTTTTGAGTCTTTTTTCTTTCTTAGTTGCTATCAACCGTATCTCTTGAAACAGGGCTTGAGTATTGGCGGATGAACCCTGTATGTCAGGTGGGAAGTTAGGAATGTAATTCTTTGAATAAACGACGAGTTTAAGATTAGGTAAAAAAAAAACAACAAACTAAACGAGGGATTATGGGCGGGGGGGGGTGGGGGGGGGGGGAAGAGTCGTCGAGATATTTTTCTAGGCGCCGCATAAGGCGGGCACGTGTGATGCCAAGCGTGCATTGCGGACACTGGGTGCTGACTCGGCAAATGATTTATTATCGAAAATGGGGATTCATGTCACGTGAGACCAGAAGAGAGAGCGGGAGAGGGGACTTTGGTTCGGTCTCTCCTTTGACTCTGTTAATTTGCTATTAATGCCCCCTAATTCCTCCTTATACTCGCTGATATTCATATTATCTCCGAGGGTGTTCTCGTCAATCTATGGTAAACAGTTACACTGGGTTCATATTCTTTTTTTATTTACCATACAACCTCATTATTTTGTCAATTTACAGCTCAGTGTAACGTGGGAGGCAGCCTAGAATTAGGCGCCAATGATACAAGTTGTTGCCTTTTTTTATTTTTTTTTGTGTATCGTTAGGGGTAAATTGGTAAAGTAAAGATTAAGTAGAAGTGTGTACTCACTCTTTGTATATAAGTAGGCTGTAGGCCCATCAAATGAAAAATAATATTTTTTACGGTCAGGTCTGTTCGGTCGTTATTTATTATCATGTTTCACATCTTATAAAAATAATTGTTAAGTATAAATAATAACTTATGTATAGTAAAATTTAAATTTATATACTTAAGATCGATAGATATCATTACTCAAATTGATGTAGGATTTTCATATTTTATAATGCAAGTAAATTAGATTGATTTGGAATAATTTATAGAAACGAGACAACATTTTTCTTTGCTTAGAAAAGAAAAAAAAGAGAACAATTTTCTTTTAATTGGGTTGGGGAATTTCTTAAAAGAAATTAAAAACTATTACGATGTATCGTTTGGATTCGAAAATGAGTTGCGATGAGTTAAGATTAGTTGTAAATAGTAGTGAGATGAGTTGTGAATATAGTAAAATTTATAAATTAAAATTGATAAATAATAATAAATAATAATGAGATGAATTGAGATAAATTGTAAATATAAACCACTCATTTAACTTATTTTTCTGATTAATAGTAAAGTTGGCAGGCTTGTTTTATTGCCTATCATCCACAATTTTCCTCGGTTTTTTTGTGGACTCGAGGCTCAATGAACTTGACAGATGGCTTCCACCAATTGGCACTGTTAAGGAAAAATCCAATTTTTATTTATTTTTTATTTTTTTATTTTGAGGGTAGAGCAAACATCCACGTGATGTTTGGGAGAGCTAGCATTAAACTCGTCGACGCCGAGAATCAATAGGATGGTGATTGAATGGGGCCCCGTGTTGAATAATTCACGTGATTCAGATTTTTTGCTTTGAGGATGTGTCCTTGTGAATAAAGGCCACACCATTTACCCTCATTTACTTTGGTGCTGGCTAAGCTAACTAACGCACAAGAAAATAATCTTTAAAAGTATGTATATATATATATATATAATATGATATTTACTGCCCTCATTTAATTTACTCTTCTATTATTAGTTGTTTATAATTAATGACAACGTCATATTCCTTTAAATGCTAATAATTTACCATTTCACAGTCCCTTAAATGAGGATATAATTATAAATTCTGTCACACTCTTGCCAATTCAAAGGAATCCTCTTTAACTTGATATAATTGGAAAATTATAATTGGAGGGTATTTTTGTAATATTAAAATGTATTTTTAATAGTGACATGATTTTATTAATTGTTTGAAAATAAGTTGAAAAATAGTTGTAGGTATATTATTACTCCAAATAATTAGTATTATTGTTTCGTCTGTTATTTAAGAGACATTGTGAAAAAAATAAATAACATGGTAGATGTTTCATGTACTATTGTAGAATCATTTGCGATAAGAAAGAGATAAACACACGTGTAAAATGGGTAAGTTTAAAGTTTGGTGCTATGAAGGGATCATAAACTATAGAATAGAGGTTGCATTAATGTACGTGGTTTAAAACTTTCAAATATTGTATATTCAACCATTTAAGGCTTTAAATCAAGTCTGTCTCGTTTGGTTACGCAGTTTAGATAAGATGAGGTATTTTGTTAAAAGTTGAATAAAATATTATTATAATATTATTCTTTAATATTATTTTTATTTTAAAATTTGAAAAAAGTTTAATTATTTATTATATTTTGTTTGAGAATTTGAAAAAATTGTAATGATCATATAAGATGAGATAAGATGAGATAGTTTGATTTTGTGTAATCAAACTGGACGTGAATGCCTCATAATTCTCATGATTCTTCGATTTTGAAATAATTAGAACTTAATTCTTCGTATTTAACTTCAGCTATATTTAGATCTATAATTGAGGGTAAAAAAATGTACAACTTAACCTTATAAAAACAAAAAAGAAAAAAAGAAAGAAGAAAGGAAAACAAAAATCTACAGCAAAGGACATTATTGTACTTTCACTAGAATATATTTTATAAAGTGGGCCGAGGTCTGAACCCGTAGCATGGGCTGACCCCTATTTGGCAATTTGTTAAATATTGAATTGAATGGGCTGCAAATCTAATCCGGACAGTTCTCGGACAACGTGTCAAGCATCCCAGCCGTCCAGTTTGTTTCTTTCGCTCACTGCCTTCGTCCACTTGACCCCTATTAGCTAATATTTTAATCAATATTATTTATTGTTTTTAATATTCTGAAAATACCCAATTTTGTCTTTGATCAAATAGCTCAGGCTTAAGTCTGTGTCGTTACTTGTTAGGTATGTTTAGGTATATCGGCAACAGTAGAAGCCTTTTGAAGCTCATTTGACTTAGCTTTTGGTGTCACTCAGTGATTGGTTGTTGGTCTCTCACTATCTTCTGCAGCTCTCATTCTGATTATAATTAATTTACAATTATTAGTGGCAAACCAAGACGACATGAGTTGTCTATAATCATTTTGCCGTTTTGTTCTTTAACCAATTTTGGATTATCTCTCAGCACTTTGTGGTGAGACACATATTCATGTTATGTACTCTTTGTTCATTAATGAAGTAGATTGCTATACTTCCAATATAGATGAATCTGATTGATATTTTTACATATTATGTTACATTCTTTCACTATAAGAAAAATGAATATTTATGACCAATTATCTGGAATGAGAATGATTATTTGTGATGAAAATAGACTTATATATATCGATAGATTTTTATTGTTTGGAATAAAAAATTTGAACAAGTATTTTGCTAATACTCCATTTAATATAGTTTGAGGTTCACATGAATTTTAGTGATGATTTTAATCGGCAAAATAGGTTCTTGGAGTAGACTTTTTGGGACGAATAATTTTGTTAGATTTTATGGTGGTCCACCACCGGCGCTCGAACTAGCGCTCCCTTAGCGCTAGGGCCATTGGGAGTGGTCCATTTTACCGGTGGTCGGATCACCCTGGTGCCATACCAATTGTGGCAAACCCAACCCCATTGGCAGTCAAGAACAGAATGACCACTCCAACATTTTGTGAGACGTTCGTTGAATGCCTCCAAATGTTAATCAATAGTTTTACTTGAAGGTCAACAAGTTAAAAAAATGACTTTTTGAAAAAAAAAAAAATTGTGGGTTTTAAATATTTTAAGACTTTTGTTGCAATCTTAATAAAATTTTATGTGCCTCACCAAATAAAAGAATATATATATATAGGAATATTGTCCATTCCTACAAGCACTCTACTCATTCAACAAACTAACACACCCTAATTGTGTCGTTTCTTTTAAATTGGAGATACATGATGTGTAATAAGAAGGAAGCCAATTAACTATTTGTTCTCATACGATGACGTCCTTATCACTTGTCACAAAAGTTTGAACTGATAGAAAAATGATGAACCAAATTACTTATTTATCACTGTAACATAGAAAAATTGTATTGTCATTATTTTTTTCTCAGTCTAATAAAGGTAGGAAAAGCCAAAAAAAACTTGCAAATGCAAATGCCGCCTCACCCAACATATATATATATATATATATATATATATATATGTAGTCTTTTGGTTGCGAATAGTCTTTTGGTTTCAATATTTTGAGAGGCATTACATGCACATGATGTTTCATGTACGTCGTTGTAACAACAAGACTAGTGCTCGAGCATATAGATCAGGTTTCATTATTTTATCAAACTAATTACATTACGATATAGCAAAGAAACGAGGGAAAAAAAGGGGGAAAAAGTATAAGAAAGAGCATAATCTTGCAATTAGCAACAAATCAACTAATGAATAATCAATTGACTTCAAAAAAACATTGCATATGCATATACCATTAATATTGTTTTAAAATTCTGGTGTATGCTTGCGGTGGGATTTACAGGATTTTTTTTCCCTTTTCAAAGGAGAAATATAATTAGAGGGGAATGAAATTGATGAGCTAATTAAACATATATAGATATATTTTATTCTAACAATGAGTGCTTAATTGGCATATATATAGAAATTACATTCATTTATTTTTATCAAATTTATAACTAGCATTGGATGAAGCAAAGACAAGAAAAAAAAAATCTAATTAGCCTCAAAATTAAGGAGTTGGCATGACAAACCTGACAACACCAACTCAACTAATAATGTAGAATCTCTCAACTTCAGAAAAAACATTACATATATATATATATATATATAATGCAGATACCATGATTAATGTTTATAGAGCTGCATCACTAGTAGTATTACTATATATCCAAACATTTGTCTTTACATTCATGTAATTAATTCAGTACCCAGCTTAGATTGAGTGTTATATTGATCCTTGTGTGCGTTCCAAAAGATTCAATGAAAAGTTTATGATCAATTGATCTGAATATTTTTGAGCTAAGGTGAAAACCCATAATCGAAAAGCTGCATGCCATGCATGCATTAGTTATATATTTGAAATATATTTGAAGGGTTTTTAAGAACATAAAAAACCCACAAAAATCTTGAGATTAGGGATAGAAACATGCACCCAGTTGTGTGCAAATAATTATAAACTCATTGAGAAGAGGGGGGCATGTGGATTAGGAAAAACAAAAATGAAAGCTGTAATTTTTCTCGGACTCTTCTCCCATTATAAAGCCATAAGAAACCGCAGATGAAGAAACAAACAAAAGAAGTACATTGGATTCGACAAATCCTTGAGATCAGAAGTAGTACTGATCTTGGGGTCCGACCTATGTAAGAAAATATCATGTACAGAGGTCGATGTTTGTTTGACTTCTTAATTAAACTAGCTGGGAATTTCTTATGCAATTTTACGTGTATATATGCAAGGTAGTTTAATTACCTACGATATTATATATAAGTCAATATATTATATAAGTTGCAATATCAACCTCGCCCTAGAGTGTAGTTGATGCATGCAATATTCTTCGAGCCACAAAATTAATAGAGACGATGAGCTAGCGCCCCCCCATATATATCATGTTTAAAAAGTCATGGTTGGTTTATTTGGCCAAGGTGATTGATCACCATATCCCAATGTTACTTATACATGATGAAGTCAATAAGCACTTGATTCTTGTAATTATAATTAGACAATCATGACGTCTATGAAACATGAAAAATAATATTGAATCCCCATCTCTCTCTCTCTCTCTCGCTCTCTCTCTCTCTCTCTCTCTCTCTCTCTCTCTCTATATATATATATATATATATATATATATATATATTATTAAGAAGAATCATCTGTGTGTGAGAGAGAGAGAGAGAGGTCAATTCTTTTGTTTACGTGGAATATTGCATGGTAAATATCGATCTTACTTAAAGGAGTGTTTTTATTTTACCCTATCTAGCTCTTTCATGCCTAATGGTGAAAGAATCTTATAATTACCTTATATATGGACCCTTTTCACTGATCTCCTGATCATCAAGTCTGTTTCTGTTGAAAAAGATTCCAACTCGATTGCAAAAGTTAGAGTTGTAAATATATTTTTACACACACATGACCAGAGGCGGAACTAGGATTTGGTGTTTAGGGGGGCGATCGGCAAAGTGTGCGGTATGTGTTAGCATAAGTAATATGTACTTTTTACACGTGACTATATAAAAAAATAATCATACGTCATAAAATTATACATTTTTTTCTCGATTTACTCATATTTTTCTAAGTTTTAAGAAAAATTTATAGATTAAGAATAAATCTGAAAAAATATCTAATAATATAAAAGTCTTTAGATTTTTTATTGTATAATTGTATTACTATTAATAAGTGAATAAAAAAAAAAGCATGTGAATAACTAATAAATTCTTCACAAAAGAAAATAAATTCTTCACATACTCTCTATCTCTCTAGAAACGTCTCATCAATCATCTAGTTAGACAAATTTGCTACCTCTCATATACAAGAATCTTCCAGATTTGTTTTAACTATTATATAAACTCTCTTAAAACTTCTAGCTAGTTAATTGATTAATATGTGGTTAAAAACATTTCAAAGGTTGTAAAGGAAGATTATGTACAAGTGATAGACAAGAAATTTAATGAAGTCGAGAATGACCCAAATGAAAAATAAAAAATAAAAAAATCGTGTTACTATATATGTATGCTCAGAAAGACAATAAAAACTTGTATACTATCATTGATATGCAACTAAACAAACCGCACAATGTACACCAAAGGCAAATAAAGAGAGATAGAGATGTCAAATCAAGACTATTATGTTAGTAGACTTAAAGATAATTGAGTGATATACTTTGTGTTTGAGTGTTGGAGGGGCAATCTTAAATATTTTAAGAACATTTACACTTAAAATTAAAATTATATAATATATAAGACAAATTTTTAAAATCCTTGGGGAGGCTAACCTACAACATAGTTCCGCCCCTGCACATGACACACACACACACATAATAACGAGCGCTTAGCATATAATATTATTAGTTCCAATATACAATTTTTTGAAAGATTCATTCGTCTAATAATATCACTCATATTACTATAAAAAGCAATCAGTGAGTAAACAAAACATGAAAGGCTGAATAAGAAACTCATAGATATGATCTTTATGCATGCATCACTACAACAAATATGTGTTTTTTCCGGGAGTGACTGTTGTGGGAAAAACTTTTTTGCCACCAATTTGTTCCATGGGAGACTCGTGGCATATAACTGGTGGAGAAAAACTCTTTTTCCACCAAAACAGAAGTTCATGGGAAAAGCTTTTTTTTTTTTTCCACAGACATCCGTGGCTGTTAAAACATTTTTTCTTCGTGACAAATAATATCTCATCTAGTATAATGTGGTGAGAAATAATATCATTCTCTATGGAAAGAGGTTGTGGCAAAAATTGTTTACCCATGACATACCTTCGTGGAAAAATTTGTCTTTGATATTTCTGATAAAATACTTTCTTGGGAAATATATATTTTCCACAAAGTATTTTGTCAAAAATATTTATTTACAAAGAAAGCTTCTCGCGGGAAATAATCACTTCGGCCAAAAATAGTATTTGCCACGAGTTGAATTCGCGGCAAATGCTAAGTGAATTCAGAAAACAAAAATGTAAAATAAAAAAAAATGAGACTGAGCCAAAAATACCCAATACATTTAATATACACATATTTGTCTATTAAACCTACATCATCATCATACTTCACAAACTCACTACAACTTGATCTTCTTGTAAGCAACTTAAAGAGAAATGAACTAGTGAAACCTAGTCAAGCTATAAACTCTTACAAGTGCATGTAGTAGATACATATTCATGGCTTCTACCACCCTTTCCTGCAACCAAATAAGAAGGCACCAAAATAAAATCACATCAGTCAACACTTAAAAGAAAAAGTTCAAAAACCTTCAAGGCTAACCCAATTAAGATGGCACAAATAAATGTAATAGTAGTTAGTTAGTTCAAAAACCTTGTAACAGACCAACTGAGATTCAAGCATAACTCCAAAACTCTTTGTCTCTCACTAGTATAAATAAACTAAAAACAGCTATTTCGTTTATCCCACAAAATAATTGAACCAAACAACTCTAAAAATCAATAAATCAAACATCAAAGACAACCGTGGCTTGATAGAGACAAAGCTAGAGAGAGACAAAGAGATCAACTTACTATAGATGGATGGTTGGGTTTGGTGGTGCATGGTGCACTGGGCCATATATGGATGGTTGGGTTTGTTCTAATACTCTGATACGGAATAACAAGTTTAATGATAGAAGTAGTTAATAATTTAATGAGAATAAACATAAATGAAAATAGAAGGAGTGACATTACTCAACTCAATGGAGATATGTAAAGCAAAAATAACAAAAACCTATATATTCCAAGCCAATACATTAATAGTGTAACAAAACATCAAGTCATAACTATACAAAAGTTACATATTATTTAAGATGAATAGGATAGACATGAGTACATCCAAGTCACATAAAGGCCAGTTCCAACCCAAACCTCCCCAAGTGACAACTATGATCAATCTGTTTTCAGCATATGGATAAAGATAATTTCAGAAGTGTGAAAAAATAAGCAATCCAAGTGTAAGGGAATATAGATCAATTACATATGACTCAGATAACCAGTCTGAGAAGGTTTAATATTGACCATGGTTTCCCAGTGGGTGTCCAAACAGACTTCAAGATGAGGCCTCAAGAGTTCTAGTAGAATGAGTGAAGGGTGTAGGTGTATTTGCAATCGCTACTAATGTTATAACCATTTTTCAATGTCCTTGAAAAAGTCTTGACATAAACTGCAATAGTAGTTTATGATTATAATTATAACCATCTATGAAGCAAGGAAAGTGAAAACAAGAAGAGTTTGACAAAAAAACATAATTCATATAGCAACAATACAAAACCATACACAGAAAGATTGTAGTACCACTGCAGGTATATATTATGAACAACAACAACAATAATATCAAAGTTCAAAGTTTTAAAAGTGGCTCACATGTCCTCGTCACCAACAAACTTTTTAGGAGATACTACATAGAAGAGATTAGAAGCAACTGTAACTATAGATATACTACATAGAAGAGTAACTAATGTGCAATAGTAACTATAGCTTCCTAATCAGAATAAGGGCTTGAGCAAAGGCAACTGCTCTGGGGGGGTGAAATGGACGCTAAACACCGATTCCATGAAGGAAGTTTTATGTAAACTTTTTTCTTATATTCAATATTTCTAGCAAAAAGACTATGTTGGTCCATTGCCTTTTGCTACAAGTTGTATGTAAACTTGTTCCTCTATTGCTTGTCTCTCTATCTGTCCCTGCTAGTCATTTGTGTTTATATGCTTTCTTTTATGATGCTTTCTAAGAAAAACCGAGTCGACTCACCTCCAATCCTCTTCTTGTAATAGAACCCATAAACCTTAATTTTTAACTACCCAAAAGTTCAAATACAAAATCTGAACCATATGTAAAATCAAACATCAAATCTCAACCCACCACAAGAAATTTAAGTTTTAAGGCATGAAAGATGAGATTGAGAGAGGGAGAGTGACAGAAATGGAGGGAGGGAGGAGGGAGGGAGAGAGAGAGCTTACCAGACGGCGGTGGTGCGACTGTGGGGCAGAGACTCATTGGCTAGACAAAGTTAGTGGGACGAGTGTGAGGCACCAATGGATAGTCTGAGTGGGACGAGTGTGAGGTCCTTTTACGTCGACAGCGGCAGCGTGACTTGGTTGGGAGGTAGGCTATGGATTTTCGACTTGGGGGGCCGACGCAATGGAGAAGAGCATCGGGTGGGGGAAGAAATGAATACGTGAGGGGTGTGGGGTGTGGGGGGAAATGGTTTTTAAATTTTTCATCTTAAATTTCTCCACGGCAATTAATTATCACCGCAACATTTAATATTTCTTCGCTGAAAAATTAATAACGAGCAAGAACTTAAGTTTATTTGCGGCGACGTTTTATCGCCGCAACAATACCTTTTTGTCGCTGCAAAAACTTGTTTCCCACAAAATATTGCTCCCCGGACTTCACTTCGTGGCAAAAGACTAATTTTTTTCCCATGAATATTTTTCGTGTCATCAACTAACTATTTTCCACGATAGTATATCTTGAAAGAAAGGAACTTTAATTTTATTAGTATTTGCTGCGGGTACTTACCGCTGCAAAAAGTAATCACGTTGCCGCAAATACTAATGACCCAGAATTAAAAAAGTCTAGCAGGTTAGTCTATTTTCGGCAATAACAATTGCCGAAACAAACTAATAACTTGGTCGCAACAACTAATAACGCACGGAAGGGAAAAAATTTTCTTGTAAGAGTATTTGCAGCGAGATAACGTCGCCGCAAAAATAAAATAACCTAGTCACAAATACTAATAACCCACGAAAGGCAAATATTTTTGTAAGTTTATTTGCGGTGACTTTTAATCGCCGCAAAAAGAGTTTATTTATCTCACTGCAAAAATAAAATAACCTAGTCACAAATACTAATAACGCACGAAAGGCAAATATTTTTGTAAGTTTATTTGCAGCGACTAAAAGAGTTTATTTCGTGGCAAAAAATTATTTTCCCACAAAGTTTTACTAGCCGATGTGATCTCGTGGCAAAAGACTTGTATTTTTTCTCACGACCAATTTTCGTGTCATCAACCTACTATTTGCCACGATCGTATATCTTGAATAAAGAATTCGTGGGAAAAAACCCATATTTGTTGTAATGCATGAAATAGCTAGTGTAGCCATATTATTGCCCCATGGATATATACATATATCCTATAATTTATAGAATGTGGATTATTTTGTAGAAATTAATAATGTATATGCAGGGTCTTACATTAACGTACATCTATACATGCATAGATGAATGAATCAAATACCCATTAAGTGATTACAACTCATATGCATGCACATATTTTGTCCATAAGAATATGATTATATCCATTCAAAATTTCAAAGTGAAATCATGACTTAAATATAAATGGATATATCATTTATTGTAAAATATAAGTTTTGGTCAATTCAATATCTCTTAAAGTTTATGTATGAATTTCATGGCTTAAAGTGAGACGTACGTAAGAAATGGGTCCTAAAATAGTTATATTTAAAAAAAAAAATTAACAAAAGCAACTATAAATGTTTAGGGGATCATCTCGGATCTTTTTGTCCATACGTTTTCAAAATATTAGAATTAGATTAGCAAATCAAATAAACAAAAAATCTTACATTTTCCCCTATAAATTTTGTAGGGTTCAAATCCAATATAATCAATGTTTTTTTTTTTTTTTAACTTATACGAGAGTAAGTATAGTATGGCTGTGTCAAAGGCCTATGACTTGATTGATATAACCCACAGCCTCCAAAATAGACATCTGGAGTTTGAAACCCCCCCCCCCCCCTCCAAATGTATATTAAAAAAAAAAAGTATAGTATGGCTGTTCAATCCCTAGATTTTATCCACTAATTAAAGCACCAAACAAATATTGTTTATTAGGGATTATATTCATTAAGAAAATATATAGTCTAATATTAATAGATTCACAATGTATTTTTAAGAAAATATAATCTAACAAATATTTATGTTAATTAAGGAACCAAACAAATTTTATGAACGTTTAATGTTAGATTTTGGCCTGTTAGGTTTCACAGATGGTTTTAACCCATCTCATCTATGATCTTAATATCTAAACATAATTCAAATACATACTTTTCAATTTCAAATTTGTTAACTTTTATAATTTTTCATCTAATCATTACATAATCATTTAAATTTTCTCAAACTTTCAAATAAAATATAAAAAATAATTGAACTTTTTCAAATCTCAAAACAAAAATAATAGTAAGAACTTATATTATAACAATATTTTAATTTTATAATATTTTTATTCAACTAATTTCTCTCTCTCATTTTTTAAAACTCCATAAAAATGATAATTTAAAGTATTTAATTACTATTTATAAACTATCTCATTATTTACAAATTTTTCAGTTCATCTGACGGTTTTGTTCCGAGTCCACTTGCAAAGCCAAAGATAGTAATTTCCCCAGCAAGAACAAGAACAACAGGTGCGCCCCCACTAAGTGCATTGGCAATGACCTAGCTATTGTCAAGTCCAAAATTTGGCTAGAATCTTAACTTTTGGCTATAATATTAACTTTTGACTATTTGGATCCACATTGAACTAGCCATCTTAAAGTCAAAATAATAATATTATATTATATATTTTAATAATATTTGACAATTTTTTATATATATATTTTACAAATACACTTCATATATTTTAATAATATTTGATAAAAAAAAATTTATACAACAATTCTTGAAAACAACAAACTAATTTTTGTCAACCCTTCTTTTTTTGTCAACTTTTTTAGTTGTAACTAATAGTTAATGATCAAATTAGAATTTTGTGAAGCTAACAACAAACACATGATGCCAACTTCTTGTACCAACCAATCAGTATCTACAATTCCCACAAAGCAGCAAATCATGTTATCACAAATTAAACAAATGTTGCCAATATATAGATGTTATATCTGCCTGCCTAAATTGACATGCAAACAGTCCACAAATATGCAGAAAAATAGAGTCAGAAATAAAATTCATTTGCTAATCTGGTATGCAAATAAATAGCAAAGAAAAAAAGCAAAGAAATATGCAGAAAAACAGCAAAGAAATAAACTTGTTGTTCTCATGTTTTGCTGATCTGGTATGCAAAGAAGATAAACTGGTATGCATGTGTTCTTTTTTGCAAAGAAGAACAACGAAAACATTTTATTCCTGATCTGGTATGCAAAGATAAATTGGGGTTATTAAATCCATTTGAGCTTTAGCGTGAGAAATTTCTAAATTTTCAGTCATCTTCAAGGCCTGGCATTGATCAAAGAATTTGGAAACACTACAAATGGGATTTTTTATGTGAAACTTGCATGGCATATTATACAATTGGCACACCCAGATTTTCATTCAGCAAAAGTTCTATGGAATTCATTAGTTCCTAAAAAAATCTCTATTTTTTGGTTGGATGTGTTGATGCTATGCCAGTTGATTCAAATATTAAGATTTGTGGTATTCCTTTAGCTTCAAAGTGTTACTGCTACAAGAGTAATGCAAGTATTGAGACTAACTCCCCTTCATCCAATGATGAAGGGGAATTAGCCTCAGCTATATGGAGAGACACTATGCTGCCCTTTTTGTTATTTTCATCTTCACTAGAATTTCTTTGGAAGGAAAGGTTATCAAGATGGTAGATGACTAATCACAAGAAAGATAAATTTCTCCACTTGCTTCCAGAACTCTCTTACTCATTATACGAGAAATATTGTTATCTAGGAATGAGCACTACTTTAATGAAAAGAAACCAGTATTTTTTGCAGTTATTTTTAAGATTACAAGTTGGTTTTTCTAAATTAATGCATCTGTTAAGCCATCACAGCTTAGGAGATTTAGTTCAAAATTTTCCTTAAGGACTTTGTGCTTAAATTCCATTCAGGTTAAAAGTAAAGACCTGTTTTAGTTTGTGGGGGTATTTTTCATTCTAACAATGGTGCTTTTATTTTTGGCTTTTCTCTCCATTTCGGGGTTGGCACTAACACCTTCACAGAGTTGATGGCTTTGAAACAAGAGTTGGTATATTGCGTACAAATAGGATTTCCTGATGTTATACTTGATGTGTTATAGTTCATTGGTTCCTGCATTCAGCTTCCCCTCCATGGCAGTATTATAGCTTATGGGATGATATTCTTTCATTTCAACAAATGTTGCCATTTTCTATTCAACATACATACACGGAAGGTAATCTTGTAGCAAATCATTTCGCCAAATCAGGGGTTGCAGGAATTTCTACATTTATAAAAAAATTTGCAGATTCAAGTAACAAGTAGAACAAACCAGAACTTTTTTTTTTCATGCATCATGGATGGGATTAGTAATATGAAACAATTATGAAGATAAAACGAACAGGCATCTACCCAATTTACAGACCAAAAGAGTTCCTATACCTAACAAACATTAAAAAAAAAAAAAGGTGAAAATAGAATAGATAAAAGGGTGAATAAGGGAAGGGTGGGATATACCTATAGGGCTTGCTTGTATGATCTGTATAAGAATCAAATAAGAACCATAATAAAACAATTTTATAAACTTAGATACGAAAGCCAAGTCTGGGCATGGAGAATGGAGAAGAAAAAGAAAAGAAAAGAACACCAAATGTGAAACGAAAGAAACAAAAGATTCTCAGGGTCTGTAGAGTCAGATTCCCTAAATCAATCGCACAAAAATATAATTTTCTAAATCAATCGCACAAAGCTCATACCTTGGGGATATTCTGAATGTTCTTGAGCCAACCCGAGAGAGAGAGAGAGAGAGAGAGAGAGAGAGGAAATCGCACTGACAATGGGAACCAGCAAGGAAAACTACTCAAGAATTTTTGGACACAGGAACGGAGAGACAATCGATCGAAGAAGATTGAGGAAGAGAGAAAACGAAGAGAAGAGGGAGAGGGGCGATGGCCTTCTAAAACAAAAGAGAAAAATACGAGGGAAAAATGGAGGGAAGAGGGAGGGAAATGGAGGAAATAATAAAATATTTCTTTGGTCCTTCAACAGTATGTCGCCAAACATGGTTAGGATGAGAAATTTATTGTAACTCAAAATTAAAAAATATGGCTTTAGCTAGTTCAATGTGGGGATTTTAATTAAAAAAAAAGGTAAAATTTGGAATTGGCATTGGCAATGGCTAGGCCAATGCCAATGCTCTAACACTTCAGCTTTTGAATAGTCATCGGCTCTGATAATTGAGTCCGACAACTGACACGTTGCATCCCCAAGTGTGGTGACGTGTCCGCTGAGATGATGTTATCTTTTATATTTTAAAGAAGAAATTCATTTCTCAATTTGAGTATTGCTACGCCCTCAAATGAATTACATAAAAATAATCTTACAAATTAATATAGTTTCATCTGATTCGTTAAATCTACTTTACAATAAAAGTAAGTTTATAATCTGACAAACCACATCAGACTGTATCAGTTTGTGAGATTATTTTTATGTAATAACTAGAGTATAAACGCGTGATTTAAAAAAAAAATTACAACGCGTGATATTAGATAAAAGTCTAAGCAATGTAGTCTCGTGTAGTTTAATTTATTAAAAAAATATGAAATCAATCACAAAAAGTACACCTTTTTTTGTAAAAAAAAAAAAAAAATGCTCAGGATTTTTTACAGTGTCTTTATAGATCATTTTTCATTTACAACATGATAAGCCTTATAGATATTGAAAAATAAATAAAAAGATCTTGATGTAAAAAATAATGTCAGAAACAACATTAATATATATCCTACCATTATAGTTTTTCTATCAGTTCTTCCACTTGTAATATAGTGTGTAAAACACATCTTCTATATATATATATATATATATATATATATATATATATATATATATATACCGTTGACATGAAAAGATTTGAATTGTAAGATATTTAAATTTTAAATTTTTTTTGCAAATCAAGTCTTGTCATGTCAACGGCATAAAGAATATGCTTCACACATCGACATACAAATAGAATTTTTCTTTCCTTATATATGTTGAGACTTGAGATATATAGCAATATGGTTTTAAATATTATTCTTTAAGAAATTCCTGTAAAACTTATAAATATCATAAAAATGGTTTATATTGTAAAGAAAATTTAATATTATTGTAAAGTTAGCTATTTTTTTAATAATAAGATATGAATATTGCTTGGATGTTATATATGGAGAACTAGTGAACGTTATCTCTCACAATGAGAGTTTAGGTGGCCAACATTAATTAGGGTACAAAAGCATGCATGTTTGGAATATATGTTACAAACCCTTTAATGGGTTAGGTTTATTGCTCAATATTATTGATAACACCTACATTATTTTTCTCCCCTTTTTCACGGCAGCATTAATAAGACTACAATTCTTGTTGAAAGTTGTAAATTAAGATCCTCTATGAAGTAGAGGTTTCCCCTCAGGCATTAACTTAACTGTACGTTGCTGTATCTGATATTCCAGACTTAAAATGTACGTTTCATCTGAGTTTTGTCGATTACTGCATGGGTTTTCTTTTACATGCTTTTTCAAGAATTTTTTGTACCATAGGTCATTGATTTTGCTTTACATTAGAAGACATGATCAGTACTACTACTCCTAAACCCTTTAAACAATGAAACAAGCAGATTCACGTACACATCAACTTACAGTACTCCACAAAAAAGCATATATATGATTAAAGGGAATGGATCGAAGAGAATATAAGTTTAAAGGTATGGATGGAATATGATTAGATTAAAAACTAAGAATGATTGGCGAATCATTTGAATAAGAAAAAGAAAATCAAACTTTAGGCAGCTCCACCTAAGCAACTTCATGGTGTCCATGTGGAGACTCGACAATGGCCACATCATCCAGTAGTGAGATATTTAGGTGGGTGTCAGCTTATGAGTGTTAAACTTTGTCTCAAGTAGAAGACAAGGCCTAGCTCAAGGTACATCATCATCATCAATGGAGATTAAACTTTAAAGTAGAGATTAGGAGGCAGATTTTCAGGGAACATGAGTTACTTTCCAACTCCTGTGCACGACTCCTTTGCCGGGGGGCTTGGTTTGAATTTTTTATTTTTTCCAATTTTATATTATCAAAAAGTCAGTGTGAAAAGATACACATATAGTATTAAGAAAAACTCGCCGATCGATGGTGGAAGTAATGCTCCAAATGCAATGTTGTTAGACATAAAACGACATGGGTCACAGTGCCCAACAGAGAAAACATTATTGAACTGAGATACAACTAAGCTTAATTGGTTTGCCTTGTTTTTCTCTTTTGAGATTTTATGGGGAACAAAGCCGTGTTAAAAAAATGTAGCAGATAATAATATTGGTCATGGTTTTTGACTAGCTCCTTAGTTTCCGGGTCAGTCGTTTTAAGTTAAAAATTAAAAATAGTTTTATTTAAAAAGAAAAAAACTTCCATGTTCTTGCATCAATTCCGAATAACTCAAAGCTGGCTACTTGGGTGGTGATCGAGTCAATTTACTCCATAGTCAGGAAATCTCTGTTTCATCTATTAATATTTTATATATTTTGGAAGCGAACAAAGAGTGAACAAAGAGTAATTGGATTAAACTTAAAAGGACCCAAATTTTGGGAGCAGTACTGTACACATTTTCAGAGTGCTGAAGAGATGAGAAAAGCCTACTGAAAAATTTAAAAAAAAAAAAAAAAAAAAAAAAAAAAAAAAAAAACATGCAAGATATATAGTGACAAGTGTGAGAGCATGTTGCTCCAGTATAACACGTATATGAATTTAAGTAAATTTCTAGGTTTGTAGCCCTACATGTGTCCTGGAAAGTTTGTCATTTTTTCCAGGAAAATGAATCACGTTGTGAAATTTATCAAACAATCAATGTTTGGAGCAATGCTTGTAGGCCCGTTTGGCTTTGAAGATTATTGCTCAGAGCAGACCTACCCCTCCATAGATAATTAAAGGAGGAGTTTGGAGTTCGTTTGTTTTAAACAAATTTGAGCGTGTGTGTGTCAGAGTTGGGATGGTTGGATAGATTTGAGTCATAAAAAAGGAGCCGCGGCTGAGTTGTCGTGTGATGGGAGCGCATGCCCAATATAATCTCCAGCTTTGTTCAAACATAATTATTTTTGGCCCCTCCAATAAATTTGGAGAGTGTACCCATCCACCTCTCTCTCTCATAAATCAAATTTAGATGGCAAATGGAGTAAATGCAAACCAGGGATTTTCTTTTATAAGGTTTTGCTGCTTTTTCACCAGCATTCTTTCCCCCAAGGATAGTTGCTACTTCTATCATTATTTTGCCACCGACTTCTGGGCAGTCCTAAAAGAAAGAAAGAGAAAAAAAAAACTGAGAGAATGTAATTTTCCTACATTTTTAGATTATTGCTGGCTTCGCTACAAGCCAGCCCCTCTACTCTAGTTTGTGCATATATATGGAGAACTTTCGAATGGCATTTGATCGACAATTGTAAAGGGTTTTTAAGAGCTGAACTCATAAAAACCATAATGCCTTTTGAAACCATGTAATAACATAAGCTGTGATATGCCTTTTCAGGTTGGCACTTTCGATATTACTACTACTTTTCTTCTATATTTTTTTACCCTAAGAGAATTGGAAATGGAAAGATTAAACTTTGGGCCTAGGTAGAGTAGGACGGTGAGAGTTTGATATTAGGAGCTTAAATTAGAACATCAATAAACAAACAAGGTATATTATTTTACTTTTTCATTTGTCCAAAGGCCCACACACCCTACCAGCATAGCACGTAATGGTCCGTCCAACTTTTTTTAATACTATAAAAAGACCAAAGCCATTTGGGAAAGCAGATCTCTCCTATACCACACAAAGCAGCCCACTAACCCATAGCAAACTTCTGGGTCCAGCTTCTTGCAGTTGTCTCGTACTTGCTCCGGTCAGTCTTGTACATATGGGCAATTTCCGGCACCAGAGGGTCATCCGGATTTGGGTCCGTCAGAAGTGAACAGATAGACAGCAACACCTGAGCATTAAAATTAAAAAAAAATAAAAAATCAATAAACAATCTTTCAAGCTAAAACACGAGCATTATCGAAGGACAGCAAAAATGGAATCATCAGTCATTTTCTCTTTACAAACTTCAGGTCCAACTGGAAGAAACTCCTGCGCTTATGTAATCAGGTCGTTAAAAAATTCAGGTGTAAGGTAATTTCAGTGCAAAATGGAACAGTATTTGAGTACAGCATAAAAACAACTACAGAGCTTATCTTTCTAAAAAAGTTTCAAAAACAATCAAAGGTATTAGATGTTGGATTGAGAGTGATATTTTTCTAAAAAATTCTATTTTTTTTTTTCAATTGAAAAATGGCCACATATCTCTCTTTCATACATTCAAGACACTGGAGGAAACCGAATATATTATTTATGTCTTCTTTGGCATCCAAGGAACACTCCGTCTTAGAATAGGCCCTCAGAAAGAATGGTGACTCATCATCAAAATTGATGCTACGAAATCATCTTCAAAATATTAGACCGTTAATTTTCAATATCTCTCTATCAGCTTTCAAAATGGGTGACATTTTTTTTTTTTTGGGGTATGGCTCATACATAAGGGAAGATTCATATTAAGATAAGACAGTACATTTAAATGAACCTCGAGTTATATCTGAAAGATGGAATGCATCATTAGCTATGGTAAGGCCTGTTTAGACTAAAACAATAACCTTGGATATGGTGAGGGAACCTCGAGTTATTAAGATAAGACAGTACATTTAAATGAACCTCGAGTTATATCTGAAAGATGGAATGCATCATTAGCTATGGTAAGGCCTGTTTAGACTAAAACAATAACCTTGGATATGGTGAGGGCAGGACTCCACTGTTCCTTCAAAATATCAAGACAAATGCTCCCATTGCTATTGATATTGGGGTGAAAGACCTTTGTCCTGAAAGCAACCTGCACAAACCAAACCATCCAACTAACAGTTACAATTCTGTGCATATGAAGTATATGTACATAAACTTCGTATGAAGCATATGCATGAGGCTTGAGCTGCTGTTAACTAACCAACCAAATCTCTAATCCGTAACTAACAGCTAACAGTTACAATTCTGATAGATGTTCCGTTTTTTTCCATCCCTTCACCACAAACTGAGAAAGGGAGGAAAAGAATTGTAGGCTTTTACAATAATAAGTAACAATTGATAGTTGAGAAGTTGAAGGTAGCATGCACTACGATTTGCAAACCCAATCATGTAGAATTACATTTACTTCTGTGTAGTTAAGTTGGAAGGGACACTTCTTTGGTCAACAGCACAGTGGTGAATGTCGGAAGGCAATTCCATTGTATGTAATGTGGTATCTTTGAAGAGATAGGAATGTGCTCACATAAAAGGGTGTCAACCACCAGTAGTGAGTAAGAAGCTTTGTTCTTGGGGTCTTTTTATGATTGGATGACGGCTTCTAGATCACTCTTTTTTGAACTTATTGAGGTTCTTGAAGATTTTTTAGTTGTATGCATGTTAATTTTTTTTTCCTTATTTACATCCTACATATTAGAATATGACCACAGCATATGGCTCAGAAAGAGATTCTTGTTTTATGTGGCACATCCTAATTAGGTAACAAAACAGCACATTTCTGGCATTTATCTGTCGTGCTTTTCTTTTCTTTTCTTTTTTCCTTGATGACACTGAAGTTCATTCTCTTTCCTTGACCAAAAGTACTTTTCTTAAGGATGAGAATTTCTCACTTCATGTGTATGATTTACTTGTGTTAGAAGTAAAAGATTCTCCTCTCTGTAAGCCCCATTCCAAATGATTGAATCAAATGAACAAATACTACCAACGGGAAAAGTGAAGTATTTTTAATTAACACCTACTTTATCACTGAAAGACCTATATGGAAAATCCTCTTTATGCTATAAACAGGAATGTATAATAAATCTAATCCAATATGAATAATAAAAAGACTTGTGTGAATTCTGATGTCACACAGTTTTTTTAAATAAGTCTCTGATGGCAAGGAGTTTTACTCAATAGCCCTTCTCCACAATACAGTTCTAAAATCTCAATTATGAAATTAAAAATATTTAAGCTTATTTAGTAGAAGAAACTGCAAACTGATGGAGCAGAAATCTTAACCGACAAAAATTCTAGTATTCTTAATATTAAAATTTGAATATATATATATGAGTTCAAAAATTTAAAATGAATTGCTAAGGCACCAATTTCTTTCTACAATGTCTGGAAGATTGTTGGAAATACATGATAGATTCTCCCCAAACTTCATGTTAAAGCATCTGCTGGTGTAGGACTGCGAGTGCAACCCCAAGCAAGAGCATTATTTGGGATAAATCTCATGATATTTTCATTGCATCAATAAGCCTAATTGATAAAAAAGGCAAAGATTGCATTTAATAACTGTTTGTAACTAATACTGGCATTTAAAGTATTGAAACTGCCAAAAGTACAAAAACTAATTCTTTCAGCTAATATAAAATTATCATGCCAGCCTTGAGTCTTAATGGCCTATCCATCCTATGGGGTCTTGATTTCAAGGCACTCATATGAAAACATAGTTGGCATAAGCTTACCACACGAGATTGCTCCAAACAATCAAAGCATGGTAGCTTACAAAGATAGGAGTCAAAGTCAAGAGCCCAAATACCCTAGTCTATTGGGCATCACATATGTACAGACCCGTCAAGCTAGTATAAGCTTACAAAGATTTTATACCTTGTGACACTTGCTGCAATACGTAAAGGTTTTGAATACTAATACTAATGGCTATGTCAAGATCCCAACATAAAAATGACCATATGTGCATACCTGCTATCTATATGAAAATTGATATCAGAGAGGAAATATTGTTTGTGCCTTTTTAACAAATGCAGCAAAGCAGCTAATTGATATAAAAATTAAAAACAATTACATACCTTGGGTGGTTTAAATGGGTAGTCTGGAGGAAAATGAATAGTGACTAGGAAAACTCCACCCGCATATGGACTGTCATTAGGACCCAAAATTGTTGCTTGCCAATGAAACATGTCTTCAGCAACTGGGCCTGAGGATTTATATGTCAAACAAACAAAGACAATAACAGTGAATAAAATAATACACAGGTAAACTTGAATAAATGTATCTGAAGATTGAAAATAATGCGTGGAAAAAAACACCGGACTGGAAAGAAGTAAAAAAGGCTAGAATATACCAAGGCATAGATAAATGATAAGAAACATAAAACTGACTAATTACCAAGAAGAAAAGGATGCACTCATATAGAGTTCTTATGCACATAGTGAACGACCTACTTTCTACAGCCTACTTTCTAATAATACCAATCCAACCCATTTCATGAATCAAATGTGACCAATTAACCGACCAAAATAATGCTATTAGATTTAATATACACTTATTAGATCTTATATGTGCCTTGTGTCAGAATTGAGAAATAGATGTAGAAATAGAAACAACTTCCAAAACAAAGGGGACTAAATGGGAATAAGAGGAATCCAATGAAGAAGATCCTTCTCGTTCTCTTTTCCAGAAGAAGAGGACGATCAAGACAAAATTGATGAAACAGAAGAGATCCGAATGAATGGAAACAGAAGAATGAAAAAAAAAAAAAAGACTACACATGAGGAAATGCCATGCTACCCATCAGTTTCAATAATTCCATTTCAGTATCCATATATTATGCTATAAAACAGATTATTGAAATTTGAACATTTCATTGATTCTACAAAACTCCATTAAAAATCTCTACTTCAATTATATCATAGTACGGCAATATACTTTGGCTTATATGAACAATCAATATCTGTTATGATCTCTAAACTTGGGGGTAACATTAGTTTGACAACCACAGGAAGCCATATACTAGCAACAAAAACACTGACAACATGAATGCATCAGAATTAGCAATTTTTTGTTTTTTCATTTTTTGATGGGTAGGGGCAAAACAGATGAAACAGAGCTCAATGAACACCAACTAGTATAAATCTTTCCCAGTCCAACAATGTGTTAGAATTCTTAGAATGACAGACAATGTCTAGGATGCTCCTTGTTATCTTATTTGCATTTATGGCAATGTAGGTTTTATATTAAAGGTCCATTAGATGTAGAGAGCTTCACTGATAGAAAACACATGGTTTCTTTAACAAATTTATAAGTTAGATACCCGTGCTGGATTATGTCCAACCTCTATTAAAAAAGACCTATATTTACTCTAACAGTAATGAATTAATTTAATTGGATCAAAAGAAACAAATGTATGCCTTCCTTACAGATATCTCACCCCCATACTATCTCATTTCTTCACTAGGACAACTTAGGGCTCGATTGGACACTTGGAATATCTCAAAATTCTGTGAATAGTAGTGAAATCGTTTGTAAATAGTAGTGAAATGGTCTGTGAATAGTAGTGAAATGGTTTGAGTTAAGATGTTTTATTGGGTTTTGGGAAAGGAGAGAAAATTTTGAATAAAAATATTATAAAGTTAAAAAACTATTTGAATACAATTTTTTAATATAATTTAATTTATTTTTGTTTTGAAGTTTGAAAATTTTGGATTGATTTTTTTGTTTTGTTTTGAAGTTTGTAAAATTGGTAATGATTAGATGAAAAAGTTAAAGATTTGAAATTGAAAAATGTTTTGTGTTTAAGCGATGTTTTGGAAGGAAATTGTGAGAAGTTTTGAGAATCCATTCAACACTTATGATTGCACCAAACAAAGTTTTATAATTAAGGTAAAGGTACTACAAGGGAGTCGTAATGGTCAAGAAAGCCATGAAGAGCATATATGCAGGCATTTGGTAGAGCGTGAGGACAATACAGATTAGTATGGTTAAATGCAAAAAAAAAAAAAAAATGGGATTAAGCTTTATTCACTTGAATACTAATTAGAGAGTATAGTATCCATGGGACACCACTCTTTCTTCTCTCATATTTTACTTTCAGTTGCAATATGAAAAGACATTAAAGCCTACTTGTATCATGAAAAGCTAAATGCACTCTCCTAATAAACATCATAAAATATCTTTATGGCCATTCTTGCTGAATAACAACTGGTAAGAGCTTTGGTCATGGTGGTATGTTCTCTCCGGATCTAAGGTTCGAACCTTGGGTGCAAACAATTTCTAGGGCCTATCGGACTGGGAAATTTCCCCTTGAATTAAAGGAGGTGCACTTGTTGGAAACTCCTCATCAAGGGGCTGTGCACCCCCGAAATTAGTAGAGATTCTGATCCAGTGCCAAAAAGAAAAACAAGTTATGCAGTTTATACAGCCAAGACAACGACAAAGAAAACCATAAAAAGAAAGAGTAGTACAGGTACAGGAAAGTACAGGAAAAGCTCAACCATCATTATATGTTGAGAACTGCTATGGCTACCGAAAAAGTAGCCCAAAAATGTGTCCCGAACGTGCATTTTTTTTTTTCTTTTCTTTTTTTTCATGTATTTTTTTAATCATCATAAACATTTTTTAAAAAAATAAAAAATTCACAGCATCATTAAAAAAACACTTCTTTAATCACTAAGTAAAAAAAAAAAAAAAAAAGGGATCCGGGACACAGCTTTGGGACCCAAAGCATTTCTCTTATATGTTTGGGGCATGGGATGAGACACAAAATTCTCATCTTATCTCATCTCATCATTACAACTTTCTCAAACTCCCAAACAAAATATAATAAACAATTCAACTCTTTCAAGTCTCAATTCAACTTCAAATCTGATTTCAACTTTTTTAAATCCAGAACAATAATAATATTTTAAAATAATATTTTAAACTTTCATCTCACTCTCCAAACTTTCAAAGTTGGCATTAAAAATATCAGCATCCACGACAAAATTCACAAAAAAAAAAAAAAAAAGTCATTCACACAAACATCAAATTTATTAAAAGATCGTATCTCTATCGCCAACCCTGGCAGCATCAGAAATAAAGCTCATCTGAGTCTCCAAAACCAAATAATAAATCGGCCTCTCAAATTTACAGGAAGCTCACAACTCAAGCAGATGAAAAATCATGAGAATTTATCAAATACATAAAGAGAGAAGAAATGAAAAAAAAAATGTATATATAAAATAAAAAATGCGGATCGCAGTTGAAGAAGGTAGTACCAGCACTGCAAGACGTAGGAGGATCCTTCTGGAGATCCTTGAGCTCCTTCAAGATTCGCTTCGACGCCATCACCTACGAATTTCCAAAACCTAGATCCTCTCAGCTAAACCGTACAAATACGCAAACATATTGCGTGTGTTATAAAGCCATGTACACAGAGAGAGAGAGAGAGAGAGAGAGAGAGAGAGAGAGAGAGAGAGTAGCATACGTGAGATTCCTCCGGCCTGATTGCTATTAGGTTCTGAAAATGGGAGAGAAAAGCCTCCCGGTGCGTTGGGAATTTGGACTTAATATGCTAATCGAAGGGGAAAGCTTAGCCAAATTAAAAAAGGACGACTGGGCTGTCAAAATCTTCGTTAGAATGTCGTCACAATTTAATAAAAATAAAAACAATAATAAAATGAAGAGAGAAAAATTACGAAAGCTAAATATTTTAATTATAAAGAGATTTTATAAAAATAAATTTATAAAATAATATATTTTAATGTGATAAGTCAAATTGTAAAATTATTTTTATTAAAAAAAAAATTTAATGTATAAGATTTAATTTGTAACTTTATTTTTATAAATTTTTTTATAGTATAGCACTAGAAATAGAACTAAAATTAAGACACAAGAATAACGTAATTTTTTTTTTCTTCCCTGAAAAGCAAGCATATTTATATTAATTAAGTAATTGGAATCGTTGGGTTGGGATTAGGGAGCGTTGGAAGCACCAACATTAAAATTAAAAAAATAAAAATGGAATTAAAGTATGATTAATATTATTATGCCTGTCTTATTTTACCCTCTTATTTTGACTGTTTAATTTTTTTAATTTTTTTTACTTATTAATTAAAAAAGTAAATATTAATATATATTTTTTTTAATTTTTTTAAAAATATTTAAATATATTAAAAAATATAAAAATAAATAAAAAATAAGATTTGTACTAATATTCACACACAGCAGTCAAAGCTGGCGACACACTAGCTCTACCCTTAGGTATCGTTTAGATTTGAAGATGAGTTGAGATGAGTTGTGAATAGTAATGAGATGAGTTATGAATAGTAATAAAATTTATGAGTTAAAGTTGTTGAATAGTAGTGAATAGTAGTAAGATGAGTTGAAATGAGTTGAGATGAATTGAGATGGATTGTAAATACAAACCGGGCCTTAAAGTATTGGTTCCACCCTTTTTATTTTTTATTTCTTGAATAAATTTGACGGATCTACTTAAATTGGTGATTTTGATAGGAACTGTAGTCCTAAAGCAAAAAGTTGTAGTAAATTAAACGTCGTTACACTTTTTTCTTTTGAATTGGTTAAAGGGGAATCTCAATTTTTCTTTTCTAAAAAGAGAGAAGATTGAAGGTCAAAGACCATCGCATATTTTCAAACAAACCCCTTATATAATAATGTTACAACTTAAATTGCCATTATGAGGTAACCTTCGAATGGATTCGGTTTTCTAACCGTCAATCTATGTCGGATCCTCCGTTACTGCCTTCTCCTCACCCTTTGTCATTTTTGAGGTCTAAAATACGTATATGTTGACTGCATGGAAAGGCAAGATAGAATTTTCAAACATCGAACCGATCTCGACGTTCATTTCTAAGGCAGGGTCTTATAAAACTTTCTATAAAAGAAGTGATTGCGTCCTTGCATGGTTTTAATACCAATTGATAGCACTCCGAATAATGAAAAGTAGTAAAAATCATGATTCACCATGCATGTACGTGGGGTGGGACAAGAATAGGCTATTTCCAGAAATAGTTGCAGAAGGGAAAAGTAAGCTCCGGTTTGAACCGAAAACTCATCTCATTTCATTATTACAACTTTCTCAAATTTCCATACAAAATTTTACCTAACATGATCTATGCAGTAAGTTTTAATGCATTCACTTGTTTAGTAAAGATTTATAGTCTATGAAAATTGTAAAGCAGGCATTCCATATGTGAGAGAGAGAGAGAGAGAGAGAGAGAGAGAGCACATCATAGTGCTATCACGCGCATCAACAGCCCATTCGCACGCAACTCGACCTAACTCTGCCTTACTGAATCAGGTTGATAAAAATTAATCATGACTTTGTTCATTAATAGGAGAAAAACATCTTGGATGAATTGAACTAACAATACATCACCAGGCCTGGGGAAAAATAAAAACAAATGGCTCACTCAGTTTGAGATGGAGGATTCTTCTTTCCCAACCACCAGTTGTGGTGGGGTTGGACTTTCAGATTTGTTTCCAGAAGATGGTTGATTCCCGGTATCAAGCCGCCGCACATTTTCTATCATTTTCAGTACATCCAGCATTTTAGGTCTCTGATCCGGCATCCTCACTACACATGACATTGCTATCTGTAACATCTCCACCATCTCTTCCTCAATATTTGGGTATCTCATCAGCTCTAAGTCAAACACTTCTGCCGTCCACTCTTCTCGGACAACTGAATGAACCCACCTGACTAAGTGGACAATCTCATCACCCGCAGTTGTATGGATTGGGGATTTTCCAGTGAGGAGCTCCAGTAGCACCACCCCAAAGCTGTAGACGTCAGAAGGCTGTGCTGCTTTCCGGGTGTCCATCACTTCTGGGGCTCGATATCCAGCAGCACGAGAAATAGGCGGAACCAGTGAGCTCATTATGGTTGTCAAGCCAGCATCGGACACACATCCATACTGTCGGGTATTAAGAAAGATGTTTGAGGATTTGATGTTGCCATGAACAAGCTTCCCACCATTCTCTAAATGTATACGAGCAATGCCTCTTGCCGCACCTATAGCTATTCTTAGTCGGGTATCCCAGTCCAAGGGGGTCCTGTCCTCTCCTCTTCTGCCTGAAAAGATATATATGCACCAGAAGATATATCAAGATCTACAACCACTGACCACTTTGAGGTTCAAGGAAGTTTAGTATATAAAGACTAAACACCTACTCAAATATAATGTCTGAACAGAAGGGCTTCCTATGCTTAGAAATAGGCTTAATTTTAATTTCTTGACCAACTCAAGGAAAAGCTTCACTGGTAATTCAGAAGATCTGTGTATCTGTTCCATGAAAATTCAGCAGGGTAATGTACAGTGTTGATGCCTTAACACCAACAGTCAGGTATCTCGAACCTTGGCATGTAAGAAACATCAAATAGGATTCCAAAACACATGCTGCCCACTCAACATTAGTCTAGCCAGAATTAACTTCTTTAACAGATCAAGCCAAGTCTGGCCACAAAAAACTTGAAACTGAATGATGTTCACTCTTTCTTTTCTATAGAATTTTCAAAGCACTCAAAGCCCTTTGCCAATCAAAATATCAAGAACTAAACTCTTGAAGGCATGCCTAATTGTTTTCTTATAAGCATATGTCAAAGGATGCAGTTATGTTTTCAGATGTTCGTTTCCAAACCCTCTTTTAGTTTCTAAATACGCTAACCAAACTACTCCTTGGCCTACATAAGGGCTTCTCCTACACTTGGATGACATTCTATTTAGGGCCGTATTAGCTGTTAAATAGTATGCATGCTTGCTATATCCTTATAAACCAACCAAATATTTGCAGAATAAAACTCTCAAGAATGCTATCCCTGTATTGAGATTGTAGGAAAACCTTTTCAGAAGATGACACTATTTTTTTATAAGTCAATTAAAGGTATTCCTTTTAACTTAAGAAATGGGAAGAATGGCTTATATGGATGATCTCAACAACGGATGGACATCCATCTCAAGGGATATTGTACTTCTAAAGCCTTATTTCAGACATCCAAGCCTAAAAATGGAAAACAAACTTGAAATCGACAAAATCAGCCACAATAACAACAGACATATAGAAGGAAATCTTCATGGGGTCCTTAACTCATTGTTTGCAAGACCACTTTGTCCATGAATGTGAGAGATTCTATTAGGGATTATCTACATATAATCCAAGATTTTCACTCACACAATGTGTCCCTTCTCCCTATAATGAACCAACAGAAGAGGCAACATAAAACTCTCTTTATTCTTGGTCCCTACCAGTTAGATATGCCAACGTAGGAGATAACAGCTCATAAGAAATTAAAGGCAGTGGAATAATTTTCATGGCTGTAAAATAAGCCATTACAGATAGAGTGATGACAGCAAGGTTAGTTCTGCAGGTCAATGTCAAGGCATCAAAGTACAAACAATTCCAGTGCTGCATACATGTTAGCCCAATTACATGGGGAAAAGGTAAAATGGATAAACCCAACACTGTGGCTAGTAAATTTGAGTAAATATAGCCAGAATGACAGAATACATCCAGCTATGCCAATTGCCAAAAGAAACAATCAAGCTTTAAAAATGCTCCGATTTAATAGAAGTACAAAAATTTAACTAATTAACACAAACATCAGAGGAAGAAGAAAGATACCATGTAACAAAGCCGAGACACTCCCCTGGCTGTAATAATCATACACCATCAGCTTCTCATCTTTAGAATAGTAATATGCCTTTAGCTCCATGACGTTCTCATGTCTGATACTCCCCACTACCTCCATCTGCTGCTCAAAATCCCGCTTCCCGACACTAACATCCTTCAACCTCTTCACCACCACAGTGGTTGCATCCTCTAGAATCGCCTTATAAGCAGTACCAAATGTCCCCTTTCCCAGTACCTCAGCAGAAGCCCTCAGTAAATCCTCCAAATCAAATGCATAGTTACAGTCCTCAAAGAAAACCAGTTTATTGTTCGCATCTTGACTCCTTGAAATAACTTTTTCAGGTGACATCTCTCCCTTCTGCAACATACCCGACAACCTATGTTCCCTTTTTCTTCTCAAGCAGCAAACAAGGATTAGAAAAGCAAATGCCACAACCCCTAGAACACCACCAGCAACTATAATTCCTAACAATGCCGCTTCGCCAAGACTCCCTGAATTCTTAGGCTTCGGAAAAGCTGCTGAAGAGGGTGGAAGCACCGGAGGCAGGTTGGAAGGAGAACTTCCGAAAGAAATGTTATTGCCACTGAACACCGATCTTGGAAATCTCCGAAGTGATTTAGGCACACTACCATTCAGATAATTGTTAGACAAATTTAGCACTTGCAATCTCGACAGATTGAGGTCAGGAATTTCACCAGTAAGTGAATTGTTTGCAAGATTCAAACCTGCCAGCTGAGTCGAATTCGAGAGCGAGGAAGGAATGCTCCCATTGAAACCGTTGTAAGACAGATTGACAATAGTTAAGTTCTTCCAAACTGAGAAATCTGATGGCAATGGTCCCGAAAAGTTATTGAATTGAAGGTACAGAAAAGATAAGTTTCTGAGGTCAGCAAAATCAGAAGGAAAACTGCCGGTAATGACATTGGATCTGAGGCTCAAAATCTGCAAAGCTGAGAGGCGGCTTATAGTGTTGGGCGGAATCGGACCGTCAAATCCAACTCCGGGCAATCGGACAGCTATTACGCGAGAATTATCCGCACTACAAGTCACACCGGTCCAGTGGTGACACACTGGAGAGCTCTCATTCCAGTTGAGAGAGCGAGAGTGTGGGATATTGTTCATAAAATCAAGCAGAGCTCGCTTATCCTCAACTGGGTCCGCATTTCCTTGAAATACAACCAAACCCACCAAGAAAATCGAAAAGAAAATAACACCCAGACCCTTCATTCTCTCACTCTTTGTCAAGATCTCTAACCCTTCAAGCAGATAACGACCTGTTTCTGCCGGGGAAAAAAAAAGAACCAAAAAATTACAAACAAACAGAACAAAATTGTTTTACATCTATGGTTTTGGGTTTGGGCGAAGATGGACCAAAAACAAACTCAATTAAGAAAAATTCGAAAAAAAAAAGCACTAGGAATGTAAAGGAAAGAGAAAAGCGAAAACAAACACAGATTCCTAGATCATTGTCGATAAAAGTAGAAGCCGTGTCTGACAAAATTCCCGTAAAGAAATGAGCTTGCGGGCTTTGAATAATGCATTTGAGTCAAAGCGAAGCTTATTATAAACTGAAAAGCGATTTGTTTAAGCAGAAACCGAGCTTGTTCTTTTATTTTTGTTCTCTGTTCTTTAACTTTTTGTTTGAATTTGCAAAATCGAGAATTTACAGAAAGGAAAAAACCCCAAAGAAAGTTCCTAGAGAGCCGCGCACTAGAAACTGGAAACAGAAGCCACCAGACCGAGAGAGTGAGAGAGAGAGAGAGTACCCAGCTTTAGTTACTTCACATACCATCTCTTTCAGATCTGAACCGAGGAGCTCCTCTGCTCGGGAATGCACGTTAAACACCGAATGAGTCTGCTTCTCGAAGAGAGGAAAAAAAAACCCAATAAATGCTAAATAGAACACCAAACCGAGATGTAGCGCAAAAAATGTGTGATGTGAAAAACGTAGTGGTAATGATGATTTCCCAGAGATAATGGTGCTGTCTAAAGTAAGCATCCAATGAAAAAAAAAAAAAAAGAAGGCAGAAAAAGGTAGTGATTTTCCAATTTTCCACAACGCAGAGAGAGAGAGAGAGAGAGAGTGAGTCAGAGAAGGTGGTTGAGATACGGTAAAAATGAGACCGCCATTGACGCTTTTGCTGCGGTGGTTTTGAAATAGCTCTCAACGGTTAGATATCTCAAGCCTAAGAGGTAACCGAACGCAAGAGAAGCAGAGCATGGACTCGATGGGAAGGCCTGAGCCAAGGATGGGGATTCTTATAAGGTAACCGGCGGGTGAAGGAGTGGACGGAAAACTGGCTTGTTTTTGTGGAAGGATCGATGACATGGCGTGGGCCGGGGTGTGTGGTCCCGCTCATTAATTTGTGGGCCTGTCAAGGGAGTTGTATATATAGTTGTCGACTGATAATGTAATTATTCTGTTCCGTCGGCTTGTTGACTTTTTTATATAATTTAAAAAATAAATAAATTCAATAAACTAATTATATAATATAATTAAAAATAAATTTTATTTTATTTTAAATTGTGCAAAAATGTCATCTAATTCAAATTCAAAGAGAAAAAAAAAATTAAATAATAAAACAATAATAAAAAAAGTGCAAGTATGTCATTATCCGAAAATTATAAAACTTTGCTATGTAGGAGCAGTTTCCACCGTTGATTTGATCCTATTTTTGTATAGTCTTAGATCTTGTTTGATTGTTAAATTTATATGAATTCAGTTTAATTTAATTTTAAGTTAAGTTAAAAAAAATTAAATAATATAAAAATACTAAAGGAAGTGTAAATATATCATTATCTAAGAAGAGCAATGTTATGTACAGTCTTCATTTGGAGATTGCAATAAAAGTCTAGGTAATTCTATCTTTAAAATTTTTTTAAATTACAAAAATATCCTTCTTAAAATAAATTTTTTTTTATTTATTAAAGGGTCTACACATACAATTTTCAAATAGATATTACAAATAGAATTTCTCATCTAAAAATTATAGCTGAGTTGTAAAACTTGGCTGTGTGGAAGCAGTGTCCACCGTTGATTTGATCCTATTTTTGTACAGTCTATAATTGTGTTTGGATATTAAAATGAGTTGAGTTAATTTGAATTGAGTTGAGATGATAAAATATTATTAAAATATTATTTTTTAATAATATTATTATTTTGAGATTTAAAAAAATTAAATTATTTATTATATTTTATATTAAAATTTAAAAAAATTATAATAATAAATTGAGATCAGTTGAAATAAATAACCTATCCGTTGGGATCGAGTAAGGACTAAGGCGGCAACTCTCTTGTCTGTTATTGTCGTCTCATCTCGGACGATGAGTCAAGACTCAAAGCTTCACACATGCATAGGTTTGGTCACGTAAATATTTGAAAATTTTGAAGTTTTTTTTAAGAGTTGTTCTACTCAATATATATACACCACAGGCTATACTTAATTTTTTATTTTTTATTTTCATTCTTATTAAACTAAAAGAACTCTTTTAGTCATTATCTATACACTACATATTAAATAAAAAATAAAAATAAAAATAAAAAATTATATGTGGTGTAGGGATGATTAGTAGATTTTTTAAAAAAAATATTATAAATTTAATTTTGAAAAAATAGGGAGAAAGATTGGATAAAATTCTTAAAAAAATAAATTTTATATTTAAGTTTTGAAAGTTGATAGATAAAATTAAAAGTTTATTTGAATATAATTTTAAGAGTAATTTTTATTTTAGTGTCAGTATAAAATTAAATTGCTTTGAACGTTGTGTTTCGACGGTGATTAAATAAAAAATTGATTTTTTTCAGCTTTAAAGATCTTTAGCTTAAAAGTTTTAAAGTTTATACAGACATAATACATGATCAAACAAGCCCTAAAGAAGGGAGAAGTTTCCCCTTTTCTACATGTAAACTGAAATTACTATTTATATTGATAAACTTACTTATATAATTATAGTTGACGTGTCAGCTATAGAAAATAGTAAAAATCTTGAATTTTAAAATTTGAAATTTAAATTAAAAAATAGATATATTGAGAAAATAGGATTGTTACAGCTACTTCCACCGAAAAATGCTATCGAGAATGTGTGCCGAACAGAATTTCTTTTCAAAGCATGTGTGTATATATATATTTTTTTAAATACTAAAAAAAGACAAGTGTTTTAAGAAAAAAAAATACAAAATTCTATTTAGTACATATTCTTGAAACCCTTTCTAAGTGAGAATATCATTTTCTATGTGTATAATATTATGCTAGAAAACATATATATACATGAACCACTACAATTTCTTGATTGAAAAATTTATTCATCATCATGTTCTCTCATCGCACACCACACGCTAAATTCAGTTTGGAGACATGTCACGGTTCGGCTAAGCAAACCTCCTTCCCCATCTCTCTCTCTCTCTCTCTCTCTCTCTCTCTCTCTCTCTCTCTCTCTCTCTCTCTCTTCATTTTCTCTTGGATCACAATATGGACAAAAGACGAATTGACTTTCATCATTTAGGACAACAACGACGTCAACCTCAAGCTTAACTATAATGAAATCAGACCCAAACCTCTTCTTCTCGAAAGATGGCTAAACTTCATCATCATCAAGAATCCATTGCATAGCAACATTAACAACAAAACCTGTTGGATGTTCTTTACTGCTATGAAGAGCATTGGTAAGAAGAAGTCGGAGAGGACTATTTCCAGCAAAAAGATGAAGTGGAAGACAACTCTTATGGCATTAGTAATTTCCAGGAAGATGAAGGTTGAGGAGACCTAAGTGTCCCTTTTGCTAGACCTGCTGGTAATTTTGAGCAAATCTTGTTGGGTGTCTGTGAAAGTATGGAGGATAAGCAGTTCCTCTCCTAATGCTATTGATTCAACATTGGAGATTTGCTATCCAATTGCTTACACCACACATCACACTTGTTTTAATTTTTTTTTATTTCTATTAAAATAATTGAGTTCTTCTACTCATTATCCTTACATCACATACTTGTTAAGGAAAAAAATAAAAAGATAAAAATAAAAACAAGTGTGTAATGTATGGATGATAAGTAGAATTTTTCATATTATATATATAAGGAGAAAAGAATTACTTTTCCTCATTCACCAAACGAGTTTTTCTCTCTCCTCCTGAAAAGCTCTCTCCCAAGACCCATCTCTTAAAGTCCTTTCCACTATCGTTCAAAAAGAGGGTGCCTATTATCCGGTCTTCTCCGGTGTTGTCCACCAATTTTTTCGAAATTGCATAGAGATGGGTTGATCTACTGCTTTCCTGCTACCTACAACCGTCACGCGCTGCTCCACGAGACTCCCTAGCTACCAATCCTTCAACTTATGGAAGAACTTCATTCATACAAGTAACGCATGAAATCCATGTGCAGCCTAAGCCATGGTGCGTGTTCTGCCGCACATTGCCACCATGTGCGGCAGAAATGGGATTAACGGCCTTGAATCTTGCAGATCCAACCAACTTCTTCTCACCAAGAATGGAACGTTATCCTCACACCCCTTCACAGTCATTGAGGATTGTTCGTCAGCGTATCGAACCATCCACTGGATGTTATTTTCCTATATTTCCATTTATATTAACCATAGATCATGAGAAAGAGGAAGTAGGAAGTAGGAGTTTTCTTTCAACCAAACCGTACCAACAAAGTGCAACACAATACAATATATTGCAACTTTTGACCGTAGTACCACAGTTTGATTTTTGGACTGTAAAATAACCACCTCAAGCGGCTTCCCCTCGTGGGAAGTGGGTGGGAGGCAAGTCACTGGCTTCAGATCCCACTTTTTTTTTTCTTGTGTTGTATTAGCCGGTTTGAGATGATTGTTGGATTTTGAATCTTGTATCTTGTAACTTTTTAATATATGTACAATGCTTGATTAAAGCTAACTAACATCTTATGATAAGGATTTTCATGATGTATAGCCTTAATGCACGTCTCTTTCGACCTTTCAGGCCACAACCTACTTTGAACTACTTGTGTCCCCTTTGATGGCTCTCGTCACAAAGTCTTTATATTGTGACCCTTCTTGTCGCTTTAGGTTGGTCTAAAGATCATGAAAACCAGTCAAACAAAAAAATATGGCAAGTGGCTAGAAAGTAGCAAAGGGATGGAAAAGGAAAAGGAACAGGAAAATTCTTTCATTCCCAACTACTTCTCTTGGGAGCATCCAATAATTATAGGGAATTTCAAGGAATGTTGCAATTGGATTTTTGTGTAATCCCCAAAACATTCAAGAAATTTGGATTGGCTTCCCTTTTGTCATGTCTTTTTGTTTTAAGTTGAAGGACAACATTTGGGTCATTTACATTACATGGTTGGAGGGGTTATGTGGAGACAGAAATCATGTGCACTGTCCGAGATTTATTCAGAAGTCTGATTTGCCACTCTCTAGCAAGCAATTTGGAGTTTATGACCTACCATTGTGGATATGTTTTCAGTACATTATCGTGTAAAAATGCCCAATTTTGGTACTAATATTTGTTTATATTCATGAATTATGGGACCTAGCTTGCTTTTATTTATTTTGGGGTTTTGGAATTTGCTCTATATACGCCCCAATTACCATGTCTGGGTGTTTGAAGAAAAACGCAGTTAAGAAAGTTGGAACACACCAATAAATGAGTTTTGTAGAAGTCTTATAACTTTTATATGGAAATAAGTTCAACAAATCAGAGTGGCGCAGCGGAAGCGTGGTGGGCCCATAACCCACAGGTCCCAGGATCGAAACCTGGCTCTGATAAAGGAGTAGCTTTCGCTTGCCAACGTTTTTTATTTTTTTTTTCTTTCCTTTTTTTAAAGATTTTTGCGTGGTCAATGACAGATTTCTCGATATCTTGCATTTCGAGCCCTGCTTTTTTCCTGGCACCGTAAACCAACTTACTGCTTGGTGATTATCAACTTCGAAAGATCTACCAATTATTCAGCAATATTACTTGGCACAGAAAGAAGTGTCAGAGAGAGAGAGAGAGAGAGATTTTCACTCATTCCACAGTCCATATACATTATATGTAGGCAAATGTATACATTTTCTGCCCTCAACAGAGTGGAGAGAAACATTAAAACAGGTCTCCAGCTTCATTGCAGGTACATAGATTAGATTACATTTTCACTTATTCCACAGTCCATATACAGACTGTGTAGGTAAATGTATACATTTTCTGCCCTTAACAAAGTGGAGAGAAACATTAAAACAGGTCTCCAGCTTCATTGCAGGAACATAGATTAGATTACCCAGATCACCAATCTAGGAGGTGATGTTCTTATTCAATTTCACACCGCAAATACAGATTATAAGGAGCATTAGTGGTCGCCACTAGCACAAACAAAAAAGCAGCCTTCTTTAGTTGGTTATTGGTATTAGTAGTATTCAACCTAGAAAATAATCTTGTGAGAATAGGGATTGGTCAATATTAAGTTGAAGGGACAGTGGTGAGCTCCAACCGGCCTGTCCATTCTTCACCTGGTTTTAAGGTGATTGGTTTCTCCACTGCTGCTACATCAATGCAAAGCATCTTTTTGTACTCCTCATCCCCAAAATCCGCTATGGATTTGGACTTCTTCTCCCATGGATTCCAGACCCCTAGTACAACAACAATCAAAAGTGCATAATTTAGATGCCAATCTGCACGGCATTTCATATGATTAGCCAGGCTACACTATTACTGAACTGGATGCATGAGGTCATATGAATAATTGGGTAATGACCCATGTAGGTGCCAACTAGAAAATTCTATCAATCTGATTTGTCAATGCAGGGGGAAGGATGCATTAGAGTCATTTCGGCTTTCAGGAGTGTCATGACTCAATGACCGAGTTTTTGATGTATGGGAGAGGCTGCTGTTTAAGGTGCCGTTTGGATAGTGAGTTGAGATAAGATGAGTTAAGATGAAAGTTGAAAGTTAAATAAAATATTGTTAGAATATTATTTTTTAATAATATTATTATTTTAGAATTTGAAAAAGTTGAATTATTTATTATATTTTGTGTAGAGATTTGAGAAAGTTGTAATAATGAGATGAGATGAGATAAAACATTTTTTATATCCTAACGAAGCTGTGTTTCTTCCCATGATCCTAGAAGTTACCAATCTTTAATAAGAGTGCCAATTCTATGATAGATCTCTCACCTGCATCTGGAAGTCCTTGCTTCTGTACGGTAAATGTGCGCTTTTTTTCATGATCAAAAACAGCAATCACATCCGAAGAGCTAAGATAAACTCGATCCACCTGCCAATAAATGGGTAAACAAGGAACAGGTCCTAAGAAAAGCCCTCAGTGAAAGTTCTACTCCCCACCCCGTGACCACAACTCAAACCGCTTAAAAGAAACGCAAGTGTTACCTCAGATTCAAATGTCAAGGCATCTCCTTGTTCTGTGAAGCGCTGTTTCTCACACAGGTTGTCAAGATAGTCGAGAGTCTCCAACCCCTCTATTCTCACCTCACTGTGAGTACGGTTTATGTTTATCAGGTTCCAGATGACACGAATATATCATGACAGTTCTGTTTTAAATATGCAACGTGAATAAATCAACCTGCAGCTGTAGATTCATCTTCACCTCTCCTATGTGTTTGTATGTATGCAAATTTCACCAGTTTGACATTTCATAAATCCAAGACATGATTCCCAGTTTAGGTCATATGAATCCACCACATTCTTTGCACCCCAAAAAGGACAGAAGGGAGAAAAATAAAAGACAGTGAGGGTAATAAGTATTTCTAGCTTTCACTGAAGATGCGAGTAAAGACAAACTTCTGTCAAAATGAATATTCTGTACCTGATATCAGAGATGGAGAGATATGTACGATACGCAAATGAGAAACTGAAAGGCTTGCAATTGATGTTTCTGATGCGTGATATCATTGTTAGATACCCATCCTCTGCCAAAGAGACTCTAAGACGGAACTCGAAACTGAAAAGACATCAAATCATTATCTTACTAGGAAAAGGGTAAATTTTCAAGTTTATAAAGAATGCTATGGTGGAACCTTGGTCATAGCATGCACCTAATTCTGTAAAGTTGTTGGCCACTACTTCATTATGTGGATCAGTAACTTTGAGTGTTCTAACTTAATCAGACTTGCGTGGATAATCCTCTCCTTTTTTTCTTACTTAACTACATTTAGTTCATATGAACTAATATGATGATCACTTTTTTTTTTCTCTTCCCAAACTCAAAGAATCAAATTGTGATGCTATGGTCACTGATTCACTCAAAACTTGGGAAGGATGATAAGCTACTCAAGCTCATACCTATGGGGCCAGGCCTTTAGATCTTCTTCAGATGCTTTAAGTAGCAGGTCAGTGTAGGCTTTTCCATTTGAATCATTGGGATGCAGGGGTGGAGGATTTTCATCAAAGACCCAAATCTTGTTCCTGGCAAACCCATGTTGTTCCAGCAGTCCACGGCTTCCAAACTTACATAAATATTTAAGCAAACCTTGTCAGTTCAATTAAACAAGATTGATACATGATCTGATAATACTAAAGCACATAGGTACCTGTGGGAAACAAATTGGTATTCCTCCTCGCACTGCTTGTGGTGGTTTAAAGATTGCCTACAGTAGATAAACAGAAAACACAAAATGGCAGGGGCATGGGGGGAATCAGTTTTTGTAAATGGCATGACATTATAAGAATCTCAACAGTTTGCTACAAAAATATCTGAAAAAATTCCTCATGAAGTTGAGAGGAGGCAGAGTAATATGAGAACATAATCTAGGTCAAAGTTTCTTCCATCTTTCTGCAGAATTTCTCAAGTCTTGGACATTTATTCATGATAAAAGGGATACTGGAAAAACATTCCAATTAGTGCATGGTTATTCATGATATTTACCATTTAGCTGTTGAAGAGTATTTTGAGACTACATGGACGTTTTTCATGATTGTTGTAATCGATCAGGAAGCCAGAAACACGGCTTCTGGCAATCAGTAATCCAAAAAAAATTGATGTAATGGTTGAGAGAGGAAATACAACAGGGAAAGAAGAAGCCGCGCATAGACAAATTACCTTACTACTAGTAAATAATAATTCTTCATCATGGTCAGTCCTCCATGAAAGAATCTGCCCTCCATGCAAGCTAACCTGGATGGATATCACACACCAATATCAATATGATGTACTAAGTTTTGCCTTCAACCAAGTATTGCACTTGTCTCTTTATGCATTGCCACCAAAGTGAAGAAAACAAAAGCCATGGGAAAAGAAAAACATCAAAGCCAGCAATTAAACAATGGGAAAATGGAGGTAAAGGGATCCATCCAACCCTCACTGAAGCTCCTCGAGTGTTCTGAAGGACAACCTGGTCAATTCCATTCTTGTCCTTTGTAACTTCAACTGCTGCTCTCTGATTTCTTTCTAACCCAGAATGATTCATTTCAAAAACACAATAAGGACATCAGAAGGAAGAAACAAGAAGACAGAACTCTCTCCAAGACAAAACCTGAATGTAGAGTCCCAAACCCTAAGAAAAACTACTTGTGAGGGCAGTAGAAAATGGCTCACAGAAGCAGTTGAGACCCTGAGCTTTCCCACTTACAGCTTTCTTGTGACTCACCAATTTTCTCGTGATTTGAAACCAAAAACCCAACAACCAATTTAACTACCTTAATCTCTATTCACCGCTCAAAACCCACCGACGAATTATAAAGACCAAAAAAATCTATGACCCTCAATACCCAATTTCAAACCAAACCAAATTCCGTAAAGAAACAGAAAAACAACACAGGAGACAAAAACCCAATTCCTGAAACAGTGACCCAGATGACCAAAATACTTCTGGAAATCAAAACGGGACTAGAAAATACGAAGTCGCTCAATGTCTGCTTCAGACATAAAACACCTTACCATGGGAACGGTTTTATTTAATAAATATAGAGAAAAACTGAAGCACGCCACAACCAATAAATGGAGCGCACTACGTCAACAAAAGTTCATCAACATTTTGGTTTGACCTTGTTTTATTGATAACAAAAGATTAGAGGATCAGCTGCTGAAAAGATCATAAAGTTCATAGCTTGAGACAGGATGAAGGTCCCCTCAAATCTCAATCCCCCAAGACAAATTAAGATGGTGACTTAAAGTAATGTTAAGTTGTGCATAAAAAATTCCAAGATTATTTTAGGTATAAGACTCGGCAGCCGTGAGTTTTCTCTGTGGTGGGCTTCCACACCTCGTGTAGGATAAAGTCAGACAAGTGACTAGGATTACCAGAATTAACGACCCGTTTGAAAAATACGGGGAAAATGATCATAAATTTGCTGCCTGTGAGTTCCAAATAATCTGATCTTTTTCATTTTTATTTTTGTTTTGGATAAGTTTCCAAATAATCTATTCGGCCGCAAACTGTCCCGTCAAGTTCTATGGATTTTTGCAATGGCCGCCCATCTATCACCAATTAAGAAATTCTTATTTATTTAAAAAGAAAATCTATCTTATTCTCAGGATGACCGCTCAATTTTCCGAACTATTTTATTTTGGAAAATGCTAGACCTCCCGCTGAGATCTAGCAATATATTTTAATATATTTTTTTAAGTTATTTTTTTATATAATTTTTTTTAATAATTTTTAATATTTTAAAAAAATAAAAAAATTATAATATTATTAAAAAATATTTTCTTAATCACGAAGTAAAATAAAAAAATATATAAAATATATAGAAATATTTTACTTTGTGATTAAGGAAGTATTTTTTAATAATTTTTTTTTACTTTCTGATTAATGAAGTATTTTTTAATAATGTTTTAAATTTATTTTATTTTTTTAAATATTAAAAAATATTAAAAAATCTATATAAAAAATTACTTTAAAAAAATACATATAAAATAATACTACACCCCCAGCAAGAGCCCCCAGCGAGGGCTGTAGCATGATCCTTTTATTTTTGGTGAAGTCAAGTCTTTGGAGTATTAAAAAGGATAAAAAAAGAAGTTACCCATTAACAAAAAAATTTATATAAATCTCATTAGACCATTTTCAATAGTTTCTTTATCCTATCTTTTAAAATACATCATTAAAACTCATTTTTTCTATTTTATATATTGATTTTTACAATATGTCATATATCGGTTTATCTAATTTTTCTTTATATTATCTAAATATTATACTTTTTAATCTTTTTTATTTATTTCAAACATTATATTCTCTACACATCATATATTTCAAATATTTCTCTATACACTATATATTTTGATATTTACAATATTTCTTTATGTATAATGTAATATTTTAAATTACTTAAAAAAAAAGAGTAAAAAGATAAAAAAAAACCTACCTTTATTATTAACAAAATCAAAACTTATGCATGCATAAAAATTGAATGGACTATAAACGGAGTACTAGAGAGTAGATGAGAGTTAAGAGAGTGCGGCCTGTGCTAAAGTAATAAAAGGGTTAAAATGAAAATAAGATAAAAAAGAAAGAATATGAAATAAGAGAGAAATAATAAAAAATTATTTAGAGAAATGACCAATAACCTCTATATGTAGAGGATTTACAGTAGCTGAATATAAATAGAAATAGAATAGATGATCTAATGGAAGAGACTTTTGACTATTTTTCTTTATATTTCACAAAAATTTGTATTTTACAAAATACATTGTCAATCCTCTTAGATTCTTTTGCGCACTTCACGACTTTAGGTAACATTATTTTTATATTAATCACGTGATAAATTTGATTTGTAAAAAATTTAAAAATTGAACTCTTTTTTTTATAGGAAAATTGAACTCTACTGATAAATCAAATCATGCTTGAAATATAGTTTTCTATATATACCCTCAAGTTCAAATACGTGAATAAATAGGATTGTTCTTTCAAAAAGTGTCTTTTTTTAAAAATAAAAAATAAAAATTGTGTAGCGTTGGTTGTTGGAGTGTTTATTGGGACATCACCTCAACTCATGTATCTCCTTATCTGTTATTTCAACATGAGCTAATTTCCTAGAAAAAATAAAAATTGTTCTTGTGAAATCAGTGATCACCAATTGTCCAAAAGCTTAAATTAATAGGAAGAATTAGATTTTATTATTTATTTTATATCTTAATACTCCACTTCAATAGATAGTCCAACACGTGAAATATTTAATTAAATGTGATAGAGTGTAGAATCAGAATTCAAATTCAAAATTTTTACTTTAATATCATGTGAAATGATCACCACTTATCTTAAAAATTAGATAAATTTTATTATTTATTTTATATTTTAACACAATTATTTCATATGCATACTTTAAGAAAAAAAAAAAAAGGAGAAAAAGATGTTCCATTTTGCGTTTTAAGATGGAAAACGAATGAAAAGCACTGAGCTATGACTTTTCCTCAACTTTTGGCAGCAACGTGAAATGCAACCTCTGACGTAAAACATGCATTATGCATGCATCTATCTAATCTATCTAGAAACACAACTAATTGAATCACACGTAACCTTAAAAGAACATCATCGAATGGTTTTTTTTTAAAAAAAGGACATAGTCCAAAAAATGCCGCGTGCTTTTCTTCCTCCCTTTTTGACCTATTCTTATTAAAGACTGGCTCAGAAGATGGGATTGAATTAAAACCACTACAAAAAGGATGCCTTGGAGATGGTTTTTCATGTCACGGACTAAGAAATTTTCTTGGATGGAATTCAGGTAACAATGTGACGTGCAGTCACTAACAGTTAGGTGCAATGCGACTTTCTCTTCTCTTTACCCTTTTGCCTTCAACTTCCTCTATAACTTGTTTAAAGGTGCAGGGTTTTTTGACCTGGATTTGATCTTAAAGGTGCTCTTAATTTTCACCTACTAGACGCAATGCAAACTTATACCCTATTTTTGTTAGAATATAAATTACATTATTTCTACGTAATATCAAAATCCAAATTTTTAAGCTTGAATCCTCTCCAAACCTAACCCACGTGTTAAGAATTCTTAAGCACACATGACATGAGATAAGTGTACGTCTTAGGATCATAAGGCTTAGATTTATCCATGTAATGTACCTTATTGCGGTAGTAATGGAAAATGATAAACTTACAACTATTTTACTATTACTTAAAATGAAGGATAAATATGTAAAATTGAAATTATTTTTAAATAAAGTGTCACATTACATTGATTGATTTAAAATGAGATATAAAATAGTTGTAAGTGTATCATTATCCAATAATAAATACTGAGTACTAATATAATTATGAACGATTTATTTTCAATTATTTCATTGATTGTATCGTATTTATTTAGGTGGGTGCTATCCTTGTTATGCTAAACCTAAAGTGGGCTAGCTTGACCTATCACAATCTATCACTCCTATCATTATTATTATGACCATTTTTCTTATGGAAAATGCTAATCTCGTAGTTTTCTCTTTTATTTTGACCGTTTGTATATTTTATTTTATTTTTACTTATTGATTAAAGAAATAACAATTAATGAATTTATAATTTTTTTTAAATGTTTAAAGATATTTAAATATTAATTGAAAAAAAAAAAAACAATTTGCACCAGCGGTAGCGGCACCCCAGCAGTAAGCTTGTACCGGTGGACAGCCTAGTAGCAGGATGCTTTTCTTATTGCTCGAGTTTAAACTTTTACACGAGTGTGTCCATAGTCGACGGAAGGTCGTTTTGCCCCTTGTCTTTTGTTAGCTCCCTCAACTACTGTCGGCAATATACCACATAATTCGCTTCAACTGACTTCTCTCTTTTTTAAGCCTGTTAGAAGGTTTTTACTTTGGGCTTTTGGTACCTAAGCCTTCGGCAATAGGCCGTTTGCATCTCTACATAAAAACCCATCTTACTTGTTTTAGGTCTTGTAATCCCCACTTGTGTCTAGACCCAACAGTGTTTTCTTATATTTAGTGGGAATTATTAAGAAAATACTTTTAAGGAGAAAACTAAATGATCTATTTTCAACTTCCAACCAAAGCAAACATTATTGTGTGGATTTGTTGCGGAGAATTAATATGGAAGGTGCACAGCTAATAAAGAAGGAGCTTCCAGCATGGATTATGGCTATAGGATAAATATTTTGTTTAGGCAATATTGCCCTGCTTCGGAAATAAGGCAATCCGCATTTATTTTTCGTATGTCTTGTTTTGGAAGTGTATTGTTCAAATATTTATTTACATAGGATGCTAGCATCAATATTTTTGGAAAGCAATTAGCTATATATTTGTAAGAAAGGTCTATGAATAAGGCATCCATAAAATTATTCTCAATTTATTTATGTTATACGTTCAACATAGGAAAAGCACGGAAGAACAATCTGGCGTCCTTCCCAGTTGATCTTCCAGTAACACGTTTGGTATCCAGAGCTCGTAACATTTTGGTATCAAAGACAGGTTATGGCGGATTCCCGAATAGAACGCTTAGAACAATAAATGGTTAACTTTGGAAACATCATGGAACGCCTTATGAAAAAATTTGAGGAAACTAGTGCGAAGGTGGACTCCTTGGCGAGCAGGAGTTTAGGCGATGGAGAGGGGTTGGGATCGAGAAATAGAAATGGAAGAAACCATGGGGGAGGGCACAATGCAGCTGCGCCAAGTTTGCTAAATTAGATTTTCCGAAATACAATGGGTTGGATTTACAGGGTGGAACAGTTCTTTGAATATCAACAGATCGAGGAGGTGGAGAAATTGCATCTGGCCGCTTATCACCTGGAAGGTGAGGTGCAAATGTGGTACCAGCTTTTTAAAAATAGTGAAGAAATAGTGTCTTGGGAGGCGCTGAAGGGAGGCTTGTGAACTCGTTATGGACCCACCATGTTCGAAGATCACTTTGGTTCGTTGAGCAAGCTGCGGCAAACAGGGTCTGTCCGAGAGTATCAATGGCAATTTGAACAACTTTTAAGCCGAGTAGGTGGACTAGCCCCCAACCATCAGCTAGGATGTTTTATCAGTGGACTCAAGGAGCCCTTGCGCACGGATGTACAGGCTGCACGTCCCTCGTCCATTACGGACGCCATTGGTTTAGCAAGACTCTTTGAAGCGAGAAATTTAAAGAAACCAATGCAGATGGAGGTCAGACGACAAATACCCATAGAACCAACGCCACCCCCTCTGCCCTCTGCCCTCTGCCAACTTATCAAGAACAAAAACACCGTCCATTCGACGCCTCACTCTAAGCGAGTTACAGGAATGGAGGAAGAAATGCCTTTGCTTTAATTGTGATGAGCAATTCGTGCCAGGCCATCGCTATAAGAAGCTTTTTCTAATTGAGGGGATATATGTGCAGGAGGAAGAAAGCAATGACGAAGGCGATAGTGAGGAGCATAACGAGTTCAATGAGGAGCCGATGATCTCAATACATGCAATGGTAGGCACCACTTCACCGCAGACAATGAGGATTCGGGGAGCAGTTATGGGGCACGGCATCACAGTCCTTTTAGATTCTAGAAGCTCTCATAATTTTTTGAATCCTTCATCCACAAAAAAAATGGGGTTGACTTCCCAGAAGACACAAGGTATGAAAGTAATGGTAGCTAATGGAGAAAAGATGGACTGTGAGGGACGTTGCAATGGAGTGAGGGTATGGTTCCAAGGTACCCAGTTCTTTATTGATTTTTTCTTGTTGGCAATTGAAGGGTGTGATGCAGTACTTGGCACCCAATGGCTATGTACGTTAGGCCCAATTTGGTGGGACTTTGCAAAACTCGTAATGAGTTTTATGTATAAGGGAAGGCAAATGGAGTTGAAGGGAATAAAAAGGCCGAAGCATAGATTGGTAGAGGAGGAGGATGCGGCAAGAGAACTTTGCAAGAGGAAGTCTGGTTTCCTTTGTCAATTGCTTCCTACGACTTGCAAGGGACCCAAAACTACAACAAAATTTTTTTCTATTAAATTGGGTGCTGATATTGCAGGTACTACCACCACAACCCATGAAGTGGGAAAGGTATTGCAAGAATATAGAGGCCTATTTGCTGAACCAATGGGACTCCCACCAGATCGATCCCACAACCACCACATTCCTTTGAAGCCTGGTTCGGGACCCATTAACGTGCGGCCATATCGCTACCCTCATTATATGAAAGGAGAAATCGAAAAGGTGATAACAAGTCTCTTGCAATCGGGCGTGGTGCAAACTAGTACCAATCTGTATTCTTCGCCACTGTTGATGGTTAAGAAGAAGGATGGCTCATGGCGCCTGTGTGTGGATTATAGGGCACTCAATCAAATCACGGTAAAGGATAAATTTCCTATACCCATTATTGACGAGTTGTTGGATGAGTTAAATTGAGCAAAAAATTTTTCCAAGCTGAACCTTCGCTCGGGATATCACCAGATAAAGATGCATGAGGAAGATGTGGAAAAAACAGCATTCTGGACACACCATGGACACTATGAATTCCTCGTGATGCCGTTTGGACTTACCAACGCCCCCTCAACCTTCCAGTCCCTCATGAACGAGATTTTTAAGTCCGTTTTATGGAGGTATGTGTTGGTATTTTTTGATGATATACTCGTTTATAATCGAACGTGGGAGGAGCATTTATCACACCTTTGGATGGTACTGAACAAGTTGCAATCTAACAATTTGTTTGTGAGGATGGATAAGTGCCAATTTGGGCAGGACCAGATCAATTATTTGGGGCACCTCATTTCAGAACATGGAGTAGCAATGGATCTGGAAAAAGTAGTCGCAATGACGGAATGGCCTAGACCCACCTCCGTTAAAGCCTTACGTGGGTTTCTCGGCTTGACCGGATATTACAGGAAATTCATCTGTAACTACGGACAAATTGCAAGCCCACTTACACAACTGCTCAAGAAAGATGCTTTTGGCTGGAACGAAGGAGCAGAGGCAGCTTTCATTCAATTAAAGCAAGCAATGACTACTGGACCAGTTCTAGCATTACCGGATTTTTCCAAGCAATTTGTGGTGGAGTGCGATGCATCAGGCTTTGGCCTAGGCGCCGTACTCATGCAAGAAGGTAGGCCCATCGCCTATTTCAGCAAGGCACTTCAAGGTCAGAATTTAAGCCAGTCAACTTACGAAAATGAGATCATGGCATTAGTTGCTGCCATCCAAAAATGGAGGCCATATTTACTTGGAAACAGGTTTGTGGTCCGAACAGATCAGAGGAGCTTGCGATATTTTTGGGATCAAACCATTGCTACGGAAGCACAACAAATGTGGTTAGTCAAGCTTATGGGTTACGATTTTGTGATCGAATATAAAAAAAGGATGTGAGAACGCTGCCGCAGATAGTTTATCCAGGCGAGAGGAAGGCCTTCATCAGGAGAAAAAAAATTTTGCTCTCAGCATGCCATTACCGCTATGGACTGAACCCATTAGAGAGGAAGTGTTAAACGAACCTGAGTTGCAGTCATTAGCAAAAAACATTCAAGATGGCGAAGCCATTGGACCGTGGAGTTTCAAGTCAAGGATCATTTTTTATAAGGAGAGAATTTATCTTAGGCCAACTTCTTCACTGACCCAACAAATCATCAGTGAGTTTCATGCTGGAACTCATGAAGGTTTTCATAAAACTTGGCAGCGTCTCAAGGTGGTGTTTTACTGGCGATGGGCGATGTCTCAAGTTAAAGCCTTCATCCGTGGTTGCGACGTTTGCCAGCGACACAAAAGCGAGCACACCAAAGCAGCCAGGCTCTTCCAACCTTTACCAATTCCAGTTGCCGTGTGGTCGGACCTGTCCATGGATTTCATAACAGGATTGCCCACTTCACAAGGAAAAAGTGTTATTTACGTTGTGGTCGATCGGTTTTCCAAATATGCCCATTTTGTGCCCCTTAGACATCCATTTACAGCAGCAATGGTGGCCCAAGTATTTTTTGAGAATGTATTTAAGTTGCATGGGCTTCCTACTTCCCTTGTGAGTGATAGAGATCACACCTTCACTAGCAACTTTTGGCAAGAGCTTTTCCAACTACAAGGAATTAAATTCAACTTCAGCTCCTCATACCATCTGCAGACGGACGGTCAAACCGAGGTGGTTAATCGTATTCTTGAAATGTATTTACGTTGCTTCACCAGCTCCACACCTTCGACATGGGTAAAGTGGCTTCCTTGGGTGGAATACGTATACAACACCAGCTTCCATTCCAGCACTGGACAATCTCCATATGAAGTGGTATATGGCCGAACTCCACCCACGCTACTGTCATATGTATCTGGGACTGCACGAGTGGACAAGGTAGCTCAGACTCTTACCGAGCGGGATCAGCTCGTGAAGGAAGTACGCCTTAAGCTTCAGCAAGCACAAAACCGAATGAAGTTGCAATATGACCGTGGACATCAAGAGAGGAGTTTCCAACCAGGTGACCAAGTTTACGTTCGACTACAATCATATAGGCAGCAGATAGTGGAAAGGAGGACAAACACGAAGTTGGCCGCTCGTTACTATGGCCCCTTTCGAGTGCTGGAGCGAATTGGGCAAGTTGCATACTACCTCGAATTTCCTACAAGATCTCATGTGCACCTAGTCTTTCACGTGTCTCTCCTCAAACTTAAGCTAGGAAATCACGAAACGCAATATCAGAACTGCCAAAGGCTACGTTCACCGTACCACCCACCCAACCACAAACTGTGTTGGCTTATCGTGGTAAGGGACACAAGGCGATGGCCCTCATCCATTGGTGCGGAACTAACCCAGCAGAAGCCACCTGGGAAAACATAGCGACTATCAAGATGCAATTTCCGGAGTTTATCCTTGAGGACAAGGATGAATCTCATGGGGGAAGGAATGTTGCGAAGGATTAATATGGAAGGTGCACAGCTAATAAGGAAGGAGCTTCCAGCGTGGATTATTGCTATAGGATAAATATTTTGTTTAGGCAATATTGCCTTGTTTCGGAAATAAGGCAATCCGCATTTATTTTTCGTATGCCCTATTTTGGAAGTGTATCGTTCAAATATTTATTTACGTAGGATGCTAGCGTCAATATTTTTGGAAAGCAATTAGCTATATATTTGTAAGAAAGGTCTATGAATAAGGCATCCAGAAAATTATTCTCAATTTATTTCTGTTATACGTTCAACATAGGAAAAGCATGGAAGAACGATCCGGCGTCCTTCCCGGTTGATCTTCCAGTAACACGTTCGGTATCCAGAGCTTGTAACAGGATTCATCTAATTTTCCGTTCCCTAATTGAAGAGTAATTTGAAGTATTACATAAAAAGGCTTTAGAGAAGAAGAATTCTTTGAGAATGACGATGGAAAATGGAGTTTGATTATAATACATCATCCATAGAAAATTAGAAATACAAGTGATCTTTCAAAGTAATTGAGAATGAGAACTACGTTTCCAGTACCTGTAGCCCTAGCCTGTTGAAAAATGCTGATTGGCAAGTTAGGCTCTGTACTCGGAAAATCTCTCAAATCAACAAGTCCATGCTTTTGAGACAGGTGGAGTCGGCTTTGGGCATAAAAAAAAGTCCTTATGATGACTTCGTGAATTCACATTAAAAACACCTCCGATGCGAAGAATGGTCTTCTGTTACTATATATATGTACCAAATGTTCTGCTAATTCATGATTGGTAGCAACTCCAGTCACACGGCTGCACAAATTGCCCCTGAGACAAAAAGTATAAAGACAAAGATGTAACTGTAAAAAACCTAGTCCCTTTTAAGGATCATAATTTTAGGAAGTCAGACTCAAAATTTTATAGAAATTTACAAGTGCCCAATCCACAATATATATGAGCTTTCTTCAAATGATACCATCTATTATATTCTAGGTGGATATGTACAAATGTTTTAACTTTTAGACAAGTTGGGAGGGTGTCAATGGAGTAAGACAAGATGTATTTTATTTGAAAAAGAAAAGAACAGTTCTTTTTTTTTCTTTTTTTTAACTTTTGATACCATCTATTATATCCTTCATGCCCAAACTTTTGAAGAAATCCATATCACCATGTAGCTGGTGTGAACTAAAAAAATTCTTACGACCAGTAATGACTGAATGAAAAACAAAACATTTTTTCATTGTAAAGGTGTAAGTCCTTTAGGCAAGATCCCACCAGATGAGAAAGGAATTGCGGTATAAAATCTGAACACCATTCATCATGCCCTCTCAGCATCACATACAAATCACCTCGATTACAATGACACACCATTCATTGCTCAGTTGTTCATTTTATTCAGTAAGCATGCAATGTGTGAATCTGCATGTGGTAGGTCAGTCTGTGTGTGTGCATGCATGGGTTTGTGTCGGTGTATGTGAGTTTGAGTGAAGGGGAGGGAGAAAGAGACCTGATGACCAGGAGCAGCAAAACTTCGGTTCATCAATGTGATTCACATCAAGCCCAATAAACCATGATCCACTGCTAACATCATCGTGAGCATATGTACGTAGAATAGATCTGGAGAAACATGAAAAGAAGGCAACTCAATCCTGCCAATTGTTTCTATATGCAACTTAATATAACCATAAAAGAGAAAGAAGCTACCTGTTTATTGATATAAACCGAGCCAGTGCTTTTGAGATTACATATAGCTCCCCCGAAGCATGTCGAAAATATCTGCCCCATGAAAGAAACATTTTTTGGTCAGCTGAAAAGGCAGGTACTAAAAAATGGGATGTTTAAAACAAGAAGCTGCACCCCTCGTACCAAACAGACTGTTTCAGAATAAAGAAGAAAGTACATTTCAATAAAGCAGAAAAAGCAATTTTCAAGTAACATCGTTTTGGGTCAATTGAAATTTCAGAAGGGGATTTCTTCAGAATAAAGAGCAAAACTACTATTCAATATGAGGCACCAAACAGAATATAAGTGGCTTAAATAATATTTAACTCTGAAATTAAATACACATTTTAGCTTGTCACATTCAGAAAATCATAATATCATAGGTGAGAAGAGAAAAACCGAAAGTTGCAATACTCACGATTTTTTATCGCCAAATTTCCACCAGTCTGGTTCATACCATTTGTGGGTCCTGCATTATTCAGGCAGTGTAAGGGAGAGAGAGATAACTTTATACTATAATGGTAAACATTTTCTACCATCAAATAAATTTTTTTATTAAACTCACGGCTCAGAAAAAACTTCGCCTGATTTCATACACCCCATATAAAGACGAGGCTTATCCAAATGAGTAGTTAGCATTGCTCCCAAGGCATCTGTATAACAAAGGATAAGCCAAAAAATCAGCACAAACCACCATAATCTGTTTTGGCTTGAAGAATTAGGTTGGGTTTGGATAGACAGTTCAGATGAGATGAGATGTTTTGAATAATAGTTGAATAAAATATTGTTAGAATATATTTTTTAGTATTATTTTTATTTTGGGATTTGAAAAAGTTGAATTGTTTATTATATTTTTGTATGGGAATTTGGAAAAGTTGTAATGATGAAATGAGATGAGATAATTTTTTTTTGATCGGTAAACAAATTCTTATTGATCAAACGAGAGACATAGAGTGTCCAAGTATACAGGACATATACATGGGCACAGTCGGAATGTCTAGCTTAGAGATACAAGGAAATCATGAAAAGACCTGCCATGAAAATCAATTACAATCGACCAATGGAGTAAAGTATTAAAAAACAACATTCTAAGCTCTTCCATTGATCTCTCTTGATCTTCAAAGCATCTTGCGTTCCGCTCCCTCCAAATGCACTACCATAGACAAATAGGTAACATCTTCCATAAGGTTTGTGTATCCAAACTGAGCCTTAAAGTTCTCTTATAGGAAGGAACCTAACTACTGTTTTTTTTCTTATTATTATTACTAGTTTTTCTAATTCATCTTTAGCCTTATATCGTTAAATATATATTTGTAGTGTTCAAAAATTATCCATTACGTGTAACAATGAAACTAAAATGGCAGATTTTCATCGCGAATCCTTATGAGGAAAACATGTAAAGGTGGGGGAGGAGGAGGAAAATTGGGGTTAAAAATAAGCTTTCATGTGAATATGTTGCCCAAAGCATTCAAGGTTCCCTCTCTTGCATACCCAATAAATTTTTGTGCATATACAATACGAAGTTACAGGGACATGTAATAATATCAATTTCCACAAAAATTAAGGACATACCGATGTTAACATAGACATCATCATTGGCCTTAGCATAAAATTCAGCATCCCAATTCTCCACTGCATGAGTAAAAAATGACTTCATCTTTTTTGGATGCTCCTCAGTTGCCTCAACTTGACCATCCTGTAGGTCAGATAGACAAACAGAATGACATACCGATATTTACTCCTAGTTTACTTCTGCTATTAACAAGTGATTTTTGAACTTTTTTTTATAAGAATAAAGTTACATTGATAGGAAAAAGGTATAGCCAAGTACACAGGAAGTATACACAGAATACACCTAGCATCAATTAGGAACTAGAAAAAGATACTTACATAGCATGTGTTCAAGTTTTGATCTGGGCTCAAGATTGAAGAATAAGACGTGTATCAAATTGAACAACATTTTTTTTTTATAAGTTGAAATCGAACAACATAAAAAGAGAAACACATCAAAGTGAAGTACATTGGGCTCAACCTTCCTCAAACCACAATTTAAGGCTGCACCAGCAAAGTCAAGGCTTACATATATACAGTGACTTTGAAATTTGTTGTCAATAGCCAATTAAGAAATACATTGTTAGATGAAACGACCAAAGAGCATCTTTTAAGTCATCTATATATACGTATAAGCAGAATGGTACCAATAATTGGTGTAGGACGTGAGCTGCGGATAAATCTAGATCCAATTCTCAGAGAAAAGAATAAGACTTTTAAACTACATTTCAGATGCACTGATAGATAAGTCTATATCCCAACTAAAGACTGATAAAATAAACTTTGTAAACAGTTCAACATACAAGAATGATGAAATCTTTGGTCTGCCTGTTTTCATTGTCAATATCTCTGTCCAAGCTGTCTCCACGATTTGCACTGCAAGAAATGATCTTCACTAAACTAAGAACTTAAGAAAATTCTTTCAAATATTGTTGAATTATAGAAATAGAAACCTTCTGCCTATTACAAATCGCACAATGATGCCCTTTTCATCAGCCAACTTTTCTAGAGCTGCCCCTGCATACATTTTATATTTTAGTAAAGCACTGTCAAATGGAAAAGATTCTGAAATTAGCAGTAGCAAGATATATAAACAATGGAAAAGATTCTGAAATTAGCAGTAGCAAGATATGTAAACAATGGACTTAAAAAATAGAGCCAGAAGAAATTTTTGTCCAAAAAGAACCAGAAGAATTTTGTTTTTTATGTCTTAATGATATTAGTGATCAAGCACTATGTATCACACCACTAAAGTAATCTATAACAAGCTTCAAACATGAGAAAACATCACAACCGAGATAGTCAGATCCGTTAACCAATCAGAGAGACTAAACATTTGGTAAAATATTATGTAACAGAGCCCCAACCACCTTGTCAGCCAAAAAACAAAGTAATGGATTACTACAAGCCTGGAAAGGTGCCGTGTCATCAGCCAAGTTGGTTTTTATATTTTGTGATTAGACATGTTATATACCTAGGTGTATAACTACATATATCCCCTTTCTGTGAAAGAATGGTCTTGTGCATAAGTTTGCAGAAAACTGTTGTTCATTCTTATCGGTAGAGAACTGTTGTATTCTCGATCTTCAGAAAGTAATTATAATTGATTTTACAACTGCTGCTATGCCAGTCATGGACATAATCAAACAAAAGATAATAATGTCATTTCATCTTATACTTTTCCATCAAATTCATCCACCCCTAGCTGGTTTGCCTCACCATGTTCGAACCAATTTAGTTCACTAGTCTATCATTCCAGCCATGATTGCCCATTGGTCTTATCTACTTCAACTATTTGAAAATAATATAGGAACTTTAGCCATGATTACCATTTTACCTAGCCACCTCTTCTTGATTGAAGACAACTAAAATAAGATAACAGATAACGTAAGGGTACTTTAAACCTGTTATATAGTCATAGTGTCGCATTTGACTTTAGCATGAAACACTACCATGAGCTTATCCCAAACCCCATATTGCCATGTCACTTTCAATGGTCATTCCTGCCCTTATCTCTCTTTAAAGTTTTTCATTTAGAGCACCGCTCAAAACAACATTCCTGAAATTTATAATTAGTAAATGTTTGGAATTTAAGACATTGACCTAGGTCATTGTTTGTATCAATGCTATTAAAGGGAGTAAATGAAACCAGCCAATGATTACCAGTTGGCATCCATGCCTTGCGAATAGCATCTCTATTTTTCTTTCTGCCAAATGTTGTAATAATTCCTATGACAGCTAAAGTCTTTTTCTTAGCATGAGTCCCACCATTTTTTGACGAGTGCTTTGGAACAAAACCTTCCTGTGTAGCAGCAGCCAGGTCCATTTCAAGGTCTGACAACTTCTTCTGTTGTTCCCTAGAAAATAAAAAGAATGGTACTATAAGGGGGAGATCACAGTTTGTCTAATTTGATGGATGGCTAGAATCAAATTACCTGCAGGCTATAAGTTTCAATGTATCATCAACTGAAATGGCAGATTGATCCTGAAAATGGATGACGAATTTCCTTGTTAATTCTCCTAATGGTAAAAGAACTACATTGTGTCTTAAAAATAGAGAAAACAGGCTGTAGATTTATGAGCATCAACATTTGGGCCAATACATTGACTTTGAAAACCAAACTTACCCATTATACTTCTAATATAAAGCATCAACTGAGTATATCATTATCAATATTCAATACTATATCAGGTAATGCTGGCTGTGCAAAAAATGCAACCCAATCGCTTGGGACTCTGTCATTTGAGTATTTCCCATTTACAATAAGGCGTCCGAATCCTATAAAAACCGAATCAGTCCATTGTGCTCTAAAACTCATTTTATGTTGTGATCAGCAGCGTCCCAAGGAACTACCACCACAATTCTAAGTGAGCAGGACACCCGTCAAACGCCAGGAAGATTGCCATATGAGAACACATGGTCTAGATTTAGTTTCATTGGGATATCAAATAAGCCCCACAAACTCGCCAATTAAGAAATTGAGAAACAGTTCCTACCAAATACAGTTTACTTTAGTAAGCATAAATTTAAGCTAAACCGCATGACAATCAGCAAATTCAATTTGATACAAAAAATGAAAAAAAGTAGAAATAAAAGAAATTACCTGGCCAGTTCTTTTGTCAAGCTCTTGAATCAAATACACTCTATTCTCAGCATCCTGCCACAGTCTATCAAAAACACGTTCTTATTGGACCAAATTTACCATACCAAAAACCGCAAAAATACCAAAACTCAGAACCACGAGAGAGAGAGAGAGAGAGAGACTAACCGGCCGGCGACGTAAACAGTGGCCATGGTGGCGAACATAGCGAGCAAGAGAACCGAAATTCGAGACCCGAAAGAAGAACCAGATGGCCGGTTTTGCGGCGCCCGGCTATACATCGCCTTGCCCGGTATTTTCGTCAGCGGAGAGAGAGAGATTCAGTAGATTCTCATCGACTCTTAAAGTGATTTTACAGTTATCGACCGTTCGATCTGGAGGGAATGGGAGCCCTCCCAGAGAACTGGCAATTGAAGAGGAAGAAGAAGAAGAAGAAGAACGATGGTGATTGTTTTGATCGCAATGCTGGTCGACGAAGAAGACTTCCCAACAGATCAGTTACTTGGGAGTTCCGATAACCCCCAATAAAAATAATACAAGTACAGAGGGAAATTAAATTCATAATTCAAAATATTTCTTGAGAATATAATTCAAATTTATGTTTGGATCATCAATTAATATTTGATTTTTGTACAATAAAAATGATACTAATTTTTTGAAATATTAAATTTCAAATGAAAATTCAAATATAAATTTAACTTCTTATATCAAAGTACAATATAAACTATTTGTGAGCTAATTAAGACCGAAAGTACTAGACATTTAAAACAGGTTCCCTTTAATATATAGTGGCCGTACTAATCGATTAGGGATTAAAAACAACTCATTGGTACAGTCCAGCCTACCTCTCCCAGCCGTTTCTCTTCATCCTCTCCCAGGAAATTTTTTCGTTCACCGGGGAGAGGGGGTTGATACTTCAGCTCCACCCACCTCCCCTCCTCACTTTTATTTCCGTTCATCTGTATGTTTTCCTCTTTTTTAGTTTTTTGATAGCATCATTTATCTTCATCTGCTATTTTTTGGTGACCTAGGGTGGATACGCGCTGCTGTCTTCAGCTTCTCCAGGTGCCGATCATCAATCTGGCGGAAGAAATTTGTCCATCTGTGTAGCACATTCGCCTACACGTGCCGCCACTGCTAGTAACGCCCCCTCGCCGACGATTCGTCACAATTTTCGGTTGCTACACTATGTTTCCGCTTTTCCTAACCAATAATAGAGTGAAAGTGGATGTAACAATTCTTTCTAACCAGTCCAAACCAACACGTTGCAGCACACCTCTTTGTACTGCGGCTTCTAACTGTAATTTTATAGTCTGTTCATCAGACTATTTAAAAACCGTCACCAAACGATCTCCTCTTGTGGGAATTGGGTGGGAGTCAATCTTTTGGCTCCGATCACCAACTTTATTTTTTTACTTTTGTGTTGTAATGTGTGTTAGCTTTAGAAAGATTGTAGAGGACTCCACTCCACCGAACTTGTGTCTTGTATCCGTTAGTTTATCTATAAATGTTTCACTTGCCAAGAAAGTATATATATATATATATATATAGAGTGGTCACCGTTCAATAAATACTGATAGACAATTTTCTAGACTACGGCTTAGAGGGAATGTTTATGTATTGGGTTAGCAATTAAAATTGAAAATAATTATTTATAGTTATTTAATTATTATTTTTAATTATCTGTTAATGTGTATAAAATGTTTGGTTAATAGGTAATTTAATTATTTAATATTAAATCAACTAATAATGAAAATGTAGGGGTTAAAATGATGATGAATGGTATTTTTATCACTATTTCGTGGGGTGTTTGGAAGTTTAGTAACTTGAAATTATTTTAGAATTCTACTTGTGTGCTGCAGCCTGCAAGATGTGTTTTGATGACTGCTTAGCACATGTTGAGAGTTACATTACTATTAAACAACACCAGCTAGTTGCATTTAAGAAGCTTGTGCTCTCTTGGAAACCTCCTATTCAAGGTATGGTCGAGCTCAATTTTGATAAGAGTTTTGTTTTGATCTCCTGACTTTGCGGGTATTGGGGCTATTCCAAGGAATGAAAGAGGTGATGTTTGATTTGCTTTGATTCAAAAGGAATTTGGGTTGTTTGAAGTAGATGATATAGATACTTTGGTTGTTTTAAGGCATCTTCAAATGATCCTGACTTTAGGTTTCTCAAATTTGCTATTGGAATATGATTCATTGTTAGTTATTGAGGTTATTGGTTCTAAAGAATCCAATTTTTCAAGCCAAGAATATCCGATTTATGAAATTCAAAGTCTCCTTTCTTGGTTTGTATTGTATGATGTAATTCATGTTGGTAAATAAGGAAATGAAGCAGCTTATTTACTTGTAAGGCACACTCGCTTTGTGGATGATATTATTCAATAGTAGCATCAATGTCCAGCTTTTATTCATTCTAGGAACTTGCTTAATTCTAATTTGTAATTATATAGCATTAACTTTGTTATTGATTCTATTAATATGAATGTCAATGGTTAAAAAAAAGATTTAGAGTAACTTGTCAGAAGTAATTTTACATACAACCGTGAAGTACGTAAACGTCGTATAATAGTTTTGAAAAAGTGTGAAGTCTATTATTAAAAATTTAATTTTTTTATATAAATCTTATATTTTATTCATTTTTTTTAAAATAATTATACAACATATTTACAATTCATGATTACAAATATGTTTCCTTATTTGTCATAAGTCATCTTCATTGACAATCTTACGAAAATAAGAGGGCTTTGGAGGTGTGGCAGTAAAGGACTCATGGACCCGAAACGAATGAATTCATAAACCCAAGAGGACCATAGGCCCGAAAGTCATGGCCCGTTGTCCACCCGAGCTTGACCATGTTATTCTGAGAACATAACCCCACAACAATAGGCACACCTTTTAAGAGTTGAGCTTTAAATTAAATTTTTTTTTATGAATAATAATAAATTAAATACGTAAAATAAATTATATAAAATTTATCTAAAATAAATTTAGATATGTTTATATATTTAGATAAATTTAATATTATTTATAAGAAATTAAAAAAAATTATAGATCTCACAATAAAAATTTATTGAGTTAAAAAATATTATAAATATCATGTATAAAGAAATTTTAAATTGAGATAAATTTAATATTTAAATATTAAATTTATATTAAAATTAGATTGAATTAAATTGATCTCTACTAAAAATATTGCACGCGCGCTCGAAACTAGCCGACGAATAAAGATTCGTGGAGAAAACTCGCCATCTCTACGTGACTAGCCAAAGAGTGTTCGTCAGTGAACGTTCGCACGCGAGTGAGTCCTCGTCGAAGAGTGTTTGTTAGAGAGTGCTCGCATGGAAGTGAGTCACTGCCCGTACAAGTGCTCGCGCAAGAGTGAGTCATCAATGAAGAGTGCTCGCTAGCGGCTAGAGAGTAATTGCCAACAAGTACTCGTAGAGGAGAGAGGGGTCGCTCATGAAAGTACTTGCTATACTCCCATGAGTTGGGATTCTAACTTCTATAGTTCAAGATGAATATCCAATCGGGATTGAACCAATGAGCAATTAGTATATACGGGACCGAACATGATCTACTTTCGGGATAGGAGCAATTAATGTGAAATTGACCTGATGACTCATTTAGGCTCCGTTTAGAATTTAGATTAAATTGAAGTCAATTTACTTCTGATTAATTTTAAATTGAATCTAATATTTAAACACTTAATTTTTAAATCACTAAACTCATCTCAATTCAAAACCGTTTTACACATGGGATCTACAACTATTTTTAACTTCTCATAAATACATATAAATTTATCTTAACATTCAAACACATCTAAACTCATCTTAGGTGGTCCCACAAAACTCACCCTGTTATTTCAACTCACTACTAATCATAAAAAATTTAATTCATCTCAACTTAGTTTAACATCTAAATAGGATTTAATGAACAAAACATAAAGAAATAATTCATAAAAAAATAATTGAGACTTATTGTTTTGTCTCTAAAGTATAGGCAGGACGGGATGGTGTTATGAGCTGCGAAGTGAGGGAACCCTAATCTTAGGGTATTGTCCGAAGTATGGTGGATTGGGTTTGGGCCTACGGGCCGTAGTTGATTTAATTGGGTTTTATTTGGGTTGTTTGGGTAGTTAAGTTCAGCAGGTTGTTATGGGCCACTTGTGTGTTGGTTCCAGCTTGTATTTAGTACGAAGCACATTTACTATGTTTTTTCTTCAGTATTTGTTATTCAGTTCCTATTTTGAGTCCATATAATTAGTGGGTCAGTTGGCGCCGTGGGTCAGTCTAGTATTTGACTAAGTCCATGTAAAACTCTATTTATATGGCAGTTATCAATGCATGAGGTATCAGATTTCCAATAATATTGTGTTTACAATTGTGGAGGCCAGGCACCTCGAATAGGCTACCATATTTCCATATTTACAAATTACAAATTGACATAAGCCATAACAGTGGTATCCAGAGCCGTGTTCCTGCATCATGGCTGAGGGTACATGCCAAGCTCAACTATCTGAAGTAGTCTCTATGCTCACAGTCGAAGCGGGGCACCTGCGGGAAGAACAAAGCAGACAAAAAGGCATGCTGGAAGCCTTGTTACAGCAGCTCAAGAATTTGGCAGCAAGTTATGACCAACTAGCTCTAAAGGCCAATAATCGAAACTCGGGAGAAGGATCATCCAATGTTAAAGGTCAGTTCAATAATCCATTATTTGAGGGCAATTGAGGGATACATGCTAGATCCCTAAGAATAGATTTTCCTAAATTTAATGGGCTAGACCCTATGGAGTGGATCCTTAAGGCTGAACAGTTCTTTGAATATTTCAACATACCCGAAGACCAAAAAATTCAGATTGCCTTCTTCCACATAGAAAGCAAGGCTTTATCTTGGTTCTCTTGGCTCAAGGATTCGGGTACTTTGGGAAGATGGGAGGAGTTTACAACATCACTTAGAGTGCGGTTTGGGCCCTCAATATTTGAGGATCCAATCGGAGCCTTTACAAAACTAAGACAAACCTATACGGTAGAAGATTACCAAACTGAGTTTGAGATCCTATCAAATAAAATTAAGAGACTTTCGGAGGAATTTCGTCAGTATCTTCATTAGTGGCCTAAGGGATGATCTTAAAATTATGGTAATAATACTTAAACCAAATACAATTTCAGCTGCATTTGGGTTAGCAAAGTTACAAGAGGAAGAGGTAGCTCGGAGGAGCAGGACAGCCCCAAACAGAACCCAAAATCCAAGTCAACCCACTCAAACTTACCTGCCAAAACTTCCACTAGCCCCACCAATCCTCAGATTACCAGCACCACTCCATAGACCAGAAAATAGAACTCCACAAATCCCATACAATCCAGACAGAAAACCCATAATGCTCATTAAAAGAATAACCCCAACCCAAATGCAAGAAAGGAGAGAGAAAAGTTTATGTTACTATTGTGATGAAAAATTCCACATTGGTCACAAATGTAATAGGCCTAAGCTATTTTTGTTAGAAGGACTTGAAGAAGGGGAGAGTGACGAGCTTGAGGAGGGGAAGTTGGCCATCGTGGAACCAAAGAAAATAGATGAAGAATTTAAGGAGATGGATGAACTACTTGGCATTTCTCTACATGCCATGGCTGGATCACTATCCCCTAAAACAATGAGGATAGAGGGCTTAATTAATCAACAAAAAGTTTTGATTTTTATTGATATAGGAAGCACGCACAGCTTTGTGGATCCTTATGTAGCAAGGAAATCGAAACTATCAGTGGAGGAGAGCCAACTGACAGTTAAAGTGGCTAATGGGGATAGCCTTCATTGCCAAGGTTACTGTAGGGCAGTTCCTATTCAGCTATAGAGTTTAAAGAGTATGGCTAATCTCTATCTATTAACTCTAGGAGGCTGTGATGTGGTATTAGGAGTTGATTGGCTGCGAGATCTAGTATCAATCCTATGGAATTTTTCTGACCTCACTATACAATTTGATTTCAGGGGTACTAAAATCCAGCTGCAGGGTCTACAACCTCCAAATGAAGCCTTGGAAGTAGTGGAAGATATTTCGAATTTACAAAAAGGATCAGTCAAAGGAATTTGGCTGCAATTAATTGGTGAAACTGAAAGGCAGATTGAAGAACCTAGGGAACCAATGTTGGAACAGATTATGAAGAAGTTTGAGGATGTGTTTTCAGAACCAAAAGGATTGCCTCCACTCCAGAGTCATGACCATAAAATTGAGCTATTGGAGGGAGCAAAACCAACTTTTGTAAGGCCTTACAGGTATCCCTACTATCAAAAAACAGATATAGAAAAGTTGGTGGCTGAGATGCTCAAAAGTGGAATTATTAGAGGAAGCCAGAGTCCTTACTCGTCACCAGTGTTGCTAGTCAGGAAAGCAAATGGAAGTTGGAGGATGTGTGTTGATTACCGTGCTCTCAACAAGGACACAATAAAATATAAGTACCATATTTCTAACATTGATGAATTGCTTAATGAACTTTATGGGGCTGACATTTTTTCAAAACTGGATTTGCGTTCTGGTTATCACCAAATTAGAATGCGTGAGGGGGATATACAAAAGACTGCTTTTAGAACTCACGAGGGTCACTATGAATTTATGGTGATGCCTTTTGGGTTTACTAATGCCCCATCCACTTTCCAATGGTTGATGAATGAGATTTTTAAACCTTACTTGAGAAAGTTTGTTTTGGTTTTTTTTGACGATATACTGATTTATAGCAAGTCTTTGGAAGATCATGTGAAACATTTGCAAGTTGTTTTAGACACCTTGAGATTCCATCAACTTTATGCCAAGAAGTCTAAGTGTGTGTTTGGTTGTAGTGAGGTGGAGTATTTAGGTCACCTAATTTCTAAGGAAGGAGTTAAAGCTGACCCCCATAAAATTTCAGCTATGTAACAGTGGCCACTGCCCAAAATTTGAAGGCCTTAAGGGGATTTTTGGGTCTGACAGGATATTACAGAAAATTTGTGAGAAATTATGGAGCTATTGCAGCCCCCTTAACTGCTCTTTTAAAGAAGAATGCCTTTATGTGGTCCGACAAGGCACAAGAAGCCTTTGAAAGGCTTAAGGCAGCAATGGTAAGCCCTCCAGTGTTAAATTTACCTGATTTTTCTAAGAGATTTGTTGTGTAGTGTGATGCATCAGGAGAAGGTCTAGGGGCTGTATTAATGCAGGACGGGAAACCTATAGCCTACCTCAGCCAAGGCCTAAAGGGTAGGAGTCTCTCCTTATCAACTTATGAGAAAGAACTTTTGGCACTAGTAATGGCAATCAGAAAATGGAGGCATTATTTATTGGGACAGCATTTCAAAGTTCGTACAGACCAACAAGCTTTGAAATACCTACTAGAGCAAAGGGTGGGGACTCCAGCACAACAGAAATGGGTTTCCAAACTGCTAGGATATGATTTCTCGATGGAATATAAGAGTGAGAAAACCAATCAGGTGGCTGATGCACTATCCAGGTTACCCTCCATGAAGGAACCCGAGATAATACCCCAGTTAACCACCTCAAAAAACCCTCCAGATACACAAAGTCCAATCAAACAAACCACTCCCATTTCCAGCCAGATACAATCCAACCTAGAACATACTCAAGTCATAAGCCTTCTCCAAGCCAATTGGATTAAGGAGTTAAAGAGAGCTTACCTACAGGATCCCTAGTTGCAAAATCTAATTAGCAAATGCCATCAGGGAACCTTGGAAAACCAATCCTTTTACCAAGTACGTGATGGCCTGCTCTTTTATAAAGGTAGGGTGCACCTCGGGAACCTGGTGACCTTTCAGTGTGAGATCCTGCAGAAGTTCCACAGCAGCCCATTAGCAGGTCACACGAGGGTCTATAAGACATATGCAAGAGTTAAAAAGGAATTTTTCTGGCCTGGGTTAAGAAAGGATGTTAGGGATTTCGTTCGGGAATGCGATGTTTGCCAGAGAAATAAGGTGGAGAATATACATCCAGTAGGACTACTCCAGCCTCTACCTATTCCTACACGGAATTAGGTTGATATCAGTATGGATTTCATTGAGGGATTGCCACATTCAGGAGGGCGAACTGTAATACTGGTGGTAGTAGACAGATTGAGCAAGTATGCTCACTTTATGTCCCTATCACACCCATACACAGCAGCCTCGATGGCTAGGGTATTCCTTGACACTATTTTTAAATTACACGGGTTTCCCCTAACAATTGTGAGTGACAGGGATCCAGTGTTCACCAGTCAATTATGGAGAGAACTTTTCAAAATGAGTGGCACTGAGTTAATGCTTAGCTCAGCTTACCACCCTCAAATAGACGGCCAAACGGAGATAGTCAAAAAATGGTTAGAAGGCTACCTCAGAATCTTTTCAGGAGACAGACCTCGTGACTGGGCACGATGGCTGCCTCTGGCGGAATACGCCTACAATACCTCGGAACACACTTCCACTAAGATTTCGCCGTATGAAATGGTCTACGGACAACCACCTCCGAGGATGATGCCTTATGAACCGGGAGTAACTAAGGTTCAAGCTGTTGAGGAAGAACTAAGAAGTAGAGAACTCATAAACAGGTTAGTCCGCGAAAATTTAAAGGAAGCTCAAGAAAAAATAAAATTTTACGCGGATAAACACAGGACCGATTGAGAGTTTCAGATCGGCGACAAAGTTTACCTTCGCCTTCGTCTCTACCGACAGATGTTAGTAGCTGTGAGGAGGAATCTCAAGCTTTCCCCAAGATATTATGGTCTGTACACCATAACTCAGAAAATCAGCAAAGTAGCTTACCGTTTAGATCTACCACCCGAGTCACAGATCTTCCTGGTATTTCATGTTTCGTGTCTCAAAAAGACATTGGGAGAACAAGTTCAACCATCCACAAAGTTGCTGCGGCTTACCTCCGAAGGGCACCTTGAACCCGAGCCAGAATGTAGAGATGCTAATACAATGGAAAGGTTTGGACGAGAACGATGCTTCATGGGTGGATCGAGAAGAGTTGCAGAGGCGATTTCCAGACCTTGCGGACAAGGTCTTCTGAAGAGGCGGCGTGTGTTATGAGCTGCGAAGTGAGGGAACCCTAATCTTAGGGTATTGTCCGAAGTATGGTGGATTGGGTCTAGGCCTACGGGCCGTAGTTGATTTAATTGAGTTTTATTCGGGTTGTTTGGATAGTTAAGTTCAGCAGGTTGTGACGGGCCACTTGTGTGTTGGTTCCAGCCTGTATTTAGTACAAAGCACGTTTACTATGTTTTTTCTTCAGTATTTGTTATTCAGTTCTATTTTGAATCCGTATAATTAGTAGGTCAGTTGGCATCGTGGGTCAGTCTAGTATTTGACTAAGTCCATGTAAAACTCTATTTATATGGCAGTTATCAATGCATGGGGTATCAAATTTCCAGTAATATTGTGTTTACAATTGTGGAGGCCAGGCACCTCGAATAGCCTACCATATTTCCAGATTTACAAATTACAAATTGACATAAGCCATAACAGATAGTTGCTTTCTCTAAGAGATAAAAGAATATTTTTAAAGTGATCCCTTTACCAGGCAGCCTAAGGAATAATTTTTCTCTAATTCCCACACCCATTGAATTGCCTATAAATACCATCGCCCTTCGGGTAAAAAGGGTCATCGACTCTATAGTTTATTTGTTAGAGACCTGCTTGTGAATGTGAATGTGATGAGGAATGATGCTGAATGTTGACGTAGGTTAATGCAAGAAGATGAAACAGAGCACACTGTATGCGTTTGATAAAATGACTAGAAGAAATTGTATTGCCACAAGAATACTTCGAGGGCTCCCAAACCTCACAGGAAATTCACTACTACAATGTTCGATGATAATCCTCTCTCCCTCTCTCTGATTCTCTTTATTCCTCATTCCTCTAACATGTAACTAACTCTCCTATTTGTTAAACTAACCATGACAGGCTATGAAATAAAACTGACAGACAAAACTTGAAATCAACTTACAGAGTCACGCAGGTTCACTTCAAAACACAACGTTTGGTTTTAAAGCCAAACGCTACGTATTACAAGACAGACCCATTAAGACAATAATAAAAACGCTGCGTTTTAACTCCCCTTATCAGGTTTGCTAAAACGCACCGTATGGCATTCTAGTAGCTCAGCGACGTCGTTCTTCCACCAGCTTCAACTAACGTATGCTCCCAATACGACACCGTCCATATTCACTTAAACAGCTTCTACAGGCCTCCCGAACCCTGGTCATCTTCTTCCCTCTTCGGTTAGGGCTCTTCGGCGTCGGGATCATGACATTCTTCAATAAACGCTGGTTCTCGATTAAGTTTTGAATGAATTGTTAGACAGATCATTCTTGCATTTCGGATATGAACGCATAAACAAAACTTTTAACTTTATTGTAACTATTTGGGTTTTTAATTTTTATTTATAATTCTTATAAACTGTGATGACTAATATAAATTAAAACTTAAGGAAATCATTTAAAATGAAAAAAAAAAAAAAAGATCATTTTGAGTCCTTATATAAATTGAAAGGTTTTAAATGTGAGAAATTGACACATAAAGTAAACTCTATAATATTTATTGTTGTTTATCTATTTCATGTGTATATTTCTCTCACTTAAATATACCCAAATTTTAATAAAAACTTAATGAGACCTTGGTCCATCTAATTAGTCTTATTTCACTTATAATTATCTCATTGTGCTAATGTAATATTGTCCATCTCTTTAGATAGACTTTTATATTCTTATTGAAAAATCTTTAATTAGAAATTGCGGTGTTTTGAATAATTAATTAAGAATAATAATAGTCTTATCAGTCTTCTATAGTTATACTATCATTTCACTATTCTTTTTAATTTTTTAATTTTTTTAATTTAATAGTTAAAAAAATGACTATTAGTAAAATTGTATATTTTTAAAATAAAAAATTTAATATTAAAGATATTAAAAAATACTTAAAAAAATAAAAAATAAATAAATATATTAAAATAGTAAAGTAGTGATAAAAGTGTAGTAGCTCTGTCATTACTCATTAATTAATACGTGCCATTGTATAATAGGGAGTGTCGTTTTTACAAATAAAAAAATACCGAGAATGTTTTATTTTACGCCAGACGAACCGACGTGTATGCGTGTCTATATATATGAGGCACGGTTCTCTCGTCGTGTAGTCCCCCAATCAAGATCGAGGAAGCTCCCCAAACACCGCTCCCAAAACACTCTCCAATCTTCCTCTTCGATTCAGATTTCCGATACCAGCGAAAATGAACGACGCCGATGTGTCCAAGCAGATCCAGCAGATGGTCAGGTTCATCCTCCAGGAAGCCGAGGAGAAGGCCAACGAGATCTCTGTCTCCGCCGAAGAAGTACGCCCAAATTCTCTCTATTTCCACTGCCTTCGGGTTTTTCAATCCCAATATTTTGAATTTTATTGGATTTCAGCCTCACTTTGTTTCTTACATACTGTATTTTTTAACGTATATGTATGTACTCTAGAACGGATTTTGTAAGTGATCGTTTCTTCTTGGTGGCAGGAATTCAATATCGAGAAGTTGCAACTTGTTGAGGCAGAAAAGAAAAAGATCAGGCAAGAGTATGAGCGGAAAGAGAAGCAAGTTGAAGTTCGAAAGAAGATGTAATTTTTTGGAATTCGTTTTTGACTTCTCATTTCATTCGTGCAACCACTTTATTTCCTCTCCTTTTGTTGTCAGGATAGGTTTTAACTCGAATTTCAACTGCCACAATTATAGGAATTGGATTTTGCTGGAAAAAAGGCTTGTGTAAATTAGTTCTTTTTTGAAACAAAATTATCGAGATAGGAGTGCTGTTAGTTGGGTTAGCGGTATTAATGTGGTTCTGTTTGGCTTTGTTATGAATGTAACAAGTGGTTGGGAATGCCATTTTTAACGAGGTTTTTTTTTTTTTGCCACAATTATAGGAATTGGACTTTTCTGGAAAAAAGCTTTTGGAAATTAGTTCTTTTTTGAAAGAAAATTATCGAGATAGGAGTGCTGTTAGTTGGTAATTAGTTGTTATGTTGGTGTGTTTCAGCGAGTACTCAATGCAGCTTAACGCTTCTCGGATAAAGGTTCTTCAGGCTCAAGATGATGTAGTTAATTCCATGAAAGAGGCGGCATCAGAGGAGCTTTTGAACGTGAGCCATGACCACCATGTATATAAAAGGCTTCTGAAAGATCTGATTGTTCAGGTCAGCAAACCCAACATCCTGAATTTGTGTCCTGCATACCATTTCTATCTACTTGCATTAACATGTATAAATCCTTTAAGTTTTTTCACGGTTCTTGGGTACTTTTTGTCTCTAAATAGGTTAGAGTAAATTAGATTTTTTCCTGACTAGAGAAATAGATTATCAGACAATACATTTAGTATATGCATATAAACCCCTAGGGGTTGGCTCAAGTGGTAAAGGCCTTGGTCTTGGTGGTATGCTTCCTCCAGGGCTACAGTTTGAGTCCTCTTGGGTGCAAACAATTTCTAGGGGCCATCGAACTGGGGGAACTTCCCCTTGAATTATGCGATATGCACTTGTGGACTCCTTGTCGAGGGCCTATGCACCGTTGGGATTAGTCAAGACTTTGTTCTTGGGAACCCGGTGCCAATAAAAAAAAAAAACTATATGCATATAAACTCTTTCCCTATCTTTGAGGAATAATTAGTTGTGCAAGTAGATTAAACACTTCCCCTATCAACTCCAAGAACTGTTGAAAAGCATAAACTGGAATTACTATCATCTGTGATGGTCGCTTGAGTTTTCAGAATCATATTTGGTGATGGTTTTGTATCTATTCTTAAATGGATTGTGGCTGTTTATGCTACAAGAGAATTGAATCCATATTATCTTCAATGGATGCTGAAAAGAGTTATAATCGCTACGAGTTTGAGAAAATTTTGCCAGGAGATTAGCTATAAGCAGTAGCTGGGATTACTGATCTTGCTGCTAAGAGAATGATTCTGTGTTGCAGAGTTTGCTCAGGCTAAAAGAGCCTGCTGTCTTACTGCGTTGTCGCGAAAATGATCTTCACTTGGTGCAGTCTGTACTGGATTCTGCAGTGCAGGAATACTCTGAGAAAGCAAATGTTCATGCACCTGAGATCATAGTCGACAACAAGATCTTTCTTCCACCCGCTCCTAGCCATCATAATTCACATGTTTCTTCCTGGTAAGTTTTGCATTTTCATTGATACACTAAAAGTTGCATGATTCAATTTGTTATTCTTTTTTTGTCAATTATTCTTCATGTAGGATGTTTGGGGCTTTGTAAAGTGTCCAGCTGAGTTGCACCAAGTTATTGAAATTGACTTGCTAACATATTATGTTCCCAATATATATCAGGAAAAACATCTCATGTCTCAAACAATCTCTTTCTCTTTATTATACAATATATGTTTATGGAAAAGCCTTCTGACCACTTTTATTGTTGTTCAGCTCTGGAGGTGTAGTGTTAGCTTCTCGAGATGGGAAGATTGTCTTTGAGAACACCCTTGATGCACGGTTGGATGTTGTATTCCGTAAAAAGCTTCCAGAGGTATTTCCGGTTTAGACTGTGGATATGTTTACTTGCCTTACATAAATGCATACATAGACATACTTACATTAATGCATTTGTTTTTTTTATTGGTAGTCAACTATTTTTACTGTGGATCATTACCAATGATGAGTATTTTCTTCACTTAAGTTATTACACATGGTCATTAAAATGCGAGCATCTCATCCGAGACTTTCTGCAGTACCTATATTCTTCTTTTTTGATCTGCAGTGATCACGTCTTATAGAGTTAGAATGATAACCGTGCACGGTGAGACTGCAATTTAACAAAGTTTATATTTTTCTTGTTGCAGATCCGCAAGTGGCTATGTGGTCAGGTTGTGGCCTGATGGGTTAAATTGTGTTGTTTTCTTGGCCCTAAATTATTCAACTCCTAAGATTGGTTTTCGACGATAAGATCTATTGTCCAATTGCTTTCTTTTGTATTTTCTTTCTCTAGTTTGCCGAATAACTTTATGTACTAAAGTTAGTGTAGATGTTTTCAGTTTGGTGCTTATATCGTTTTGGGGCATGGAACAGTACCTTATTATTCTTAGTCATAACCCTAATAAAAGCTACCGGCTTTAGCATCTCTGTTATTTGTCCACCTCTATGCTTTAAGCATAATAGAGCTGAATGGTTTATCCCATACAACCGTTCAGCCAATGGTTCTATGCAAACTTGGCATGGTTCTATGTGGCTTTATGAATGCGATTTGTCCGATGCCCTCGACCCCTTGTAAAATCTAGTTGAATGATGTTATGAGGTACCTGATTTAGATTTTTACCCAGAAGAAATGAATTTTCCAGAAGTGTGTGTAAGCATGGTTCACATTTTGCAGTGATGTGGCCAATTAATCAATTAATACTACTCTTTGGGAGGAAGATTAATGGCTTTAGTGGCTGCTCTAAGGTAATAGCTATAATTCGCGATTTTTATCCTGTTATGAACTTACCCTTTTACAATTTTTGCTGCTATGGTCGCGGACTCTGCTTCTGCTCCTCCTCTCCCTCCAATGAAAAAGCCTGTCTAAGAAAAGGTCCAACAACAAAATGAACTAACTCTGAACTAGTTAGCTTTCGAAATAAAATTACCATGATGGGATACATTATACGCATATGGAGTTTAATAAAGTGAAGACAGGCTGTGTTTGCATGGTCGGATTCCTCGTCATAGAAAAATATTGTGGTTGCATGTGAATTATGAGGTCTTGTTACACTGATGAGATTAGATAAAAGTTGAAAGTTGAATAAAATATTGTTAAAATATTATTTTTTAATATTATTTTTGTTTTTAAGATTTTGAAAAATTGAAGTATTTATTATATTTTGTGTGAAAATTTAAAAAAGTTTAATGATTATATAGATGAGTTTCATCTCATTTTGATAACCAAACCATTTATTATTACACTAGTATTTCTATCTGTGAAAATAGTTCCTTGGATGATTGTGATTTATGACGACTCATAGATCCCTCAATCTGGTATCTGTTCCATTTGTAGTGGCATTGCCTACACCAGGATGACTGACACTATGCTTCCCACCTTAAAAGGATAGGAGGAAGCGCTCCAAGAGCATCCTATGGTTGAAATAATAATATAAGAACCGATTGGTTCGATGACCGGTTTAGTCGATATCAGTTTCTTGGACTAAAAATTCATGAAAACCGGTTCTGTCTTTATTTTCATGTTTTGGAGATCAAATTGAACCGAACCAAATAGAATTATATATTATATATATATATATATATCTTAATTTTTTATATTGTATATATTATATGCTATATGTTATACATATTATAAAATTAATAATTATGGCATGAAATTTTAATTTTATTACTTATTCTGTTTTAATAGAAACTTACTCTTATATATGAATATTAATATTAAGTTATTAACATATTATTATTCATCCTTATATGTGTGTTGTTGTGACTTAGTACATACGACATAATATTTATCGAATCTATCATATGTAGTATATAGCGCATATTAGCACATTATACAGATCTTATTAATTAGATGATATATTCATGCAATTTGGCTATAACTTATATGCATGTTTTAGGCTTTTAGTCCTTAAAGATGTTGTTATATGCATTTTTAATAGGTTTTTTAGGTATTATCATATGCATGTTTTAACTCAACTAATTAGTGTATTTGGCTGATTGTTTTTAGCATTTATCTAGTTATATGCATGATATTTTGATCTAAAATAAAGTTTTGCACTCTGAAACTTATATTTAGGCTAAAAAATGTATTTATTTACGACAGAAAAACCAATCAATCAATAAAAAAGTTCAAAACCAAGTCACCCATGCAAAATCGAACCAAACAAAAATAGGAAAAACCTTCAGGCCGGATGGGTGTGCAACTATTTTTCACACCGACCAATAAGCAAATGCCACGTAGGCATTCCAAAAAGAGAGAAATTTCAGCCGCATACACCCCATCTCTCCCTCTCCCTCTCCCTCCCCCATTTGCACTCGATGCCAACGGAAGGAAGCCCCAAAAAAATCGTCTTCTGTTTGAAAGGTTAAAAAAAATTTTCTGTTTAGTGAAGTTCCAGATATTATAGAAACCATATTTATTTATTTGTCTTTCCTTCCTGAGTTGTGTTTGTTGATGGTTCTCTCTCATTCTTTAAAGAGCCCCCTGTCATTAATAATTTAATATATCCAGTTATTGTAGTTTTGTGAACATGCTGTCTATAAATTGATAAAGCTGAATTTTTGTCCAGCAACAAATCTCTCTCTCTCTCTCTCTGATATGGCAAATGGGTGATTGGAGATGGATAATAATCTTTTGTGTATTAGCTCTGTATATTTCTTGTAATTTGAAGTTGAACCTTCCAAACAAGTTTCTGATTATTTTCAAATTCCTTCTGTCGGCGTTGAGCGTAGATCGGGGGGAGGGAGAGAAAGAATGAAAGGTAGTGATGGGGTGTATGCGGCTGCAACTTCTCTCTTTTTGGAATGTCTACGTGGTATTTGCTTATTGGCCGGTGTGAAAAATAACCTATTCGGCCTGGAGCGTGACTCAACAAAAAACGACAACGTCTCATTTATTTTTACAGATGAGATGAAATGAATTGAGATTAAAATTAAAAAGTTGAATAAAGCATTATTAAAATATATTTTTTAATATTATTTTTATTTTAAAATTTTAAAATTTAAAATTATTTATTTATTTTGTATTAAAAGTTTGGAAACTTATAATAATTAAATAAAATAAAATAGGAAGAGATATTTTTTGAAAATGAGGCTTTAAGAAAACCAAAAGTACCAATTCCTTTGTGAAACGGTCGGTTCCGATTCTCACAATTCCAAAACTAACTTGTCTCGATTCGGTTTACTAGTACTAGTACGTTCAAAATTGAATCGAACCGAACTCATCCACGTGGATAAAAAACTATTTTCATGAAAATGCCAATTCAGATTTAATTTTGATCCATCATCGGGATTATTGGCATACAATAAGCAACGTTATTATTAACCATAAAAATTATCATTTAAATTTTAAAACCAACTCAAACCATTAGTTGAAAATTGGGGAATTCTTTACAAGTGAAGTGTGATGTTTCGAATCAATTCAAAACTCACTTCGATGTTGAGACGAGACGAAATGAGAAATTTGTAAAAAACTTATAAATAATAATAAAATTATTTGAATTACGATGTTTTATAAGATTTTAAAAAACAAGAGATAAAAAATTGAATAAAATATTATTAGAATAAATTTTTAATATTATTTTTATTTTGATATTTGAAAAAATTAATTGTATTTTGCGTTTGAAATTTGAAAAAATTATAATGATTAGGTAATTAATAGGTGAAAAATTTAATATTTGAAATTGAAAATTATTTTTATTTGAGTGGTATTTTAATATTGAGATAGGATGAGATGAGATTAGATGAAATGAGATGAAACAATCTCATTATCCAAACGGGATAGGAAAAAAGCTTGTTTGGATAGAGAAACGATCTATTCTCATCTCATATCTCAACATTATAATTTTCTCAAATTCTCACACAAAATATAATAAAAAATTTAATTTTTTGAAATCTTAAAACAATAATAATATTAAAAAATAATATTCTAATGATATTTTGTTCAACTCATCTAAAACTAATCTCATCTCATATCACTATCCAAACGAACCTATTTGGATATTGAGGTGATATCAGATGATTTGAGTTGATCTGTTAATAGTATTGTTTTGTAAGTTCCATTGAAATGTGCTTGAATGTAAATAGATTAAATGTGTTTGAATGTATAAAATAAGTTGAAATGAGTTTAAGAGAAATGAAATGAGATGAGAATTTTGTGAATAATAGTAAAATGGTTTGTGAATATTAGTAAAATAATTTGAGTTAAATATTTTTTATGTTCTGGAAAGTGAGAGAAAAAACTTGAATAAAAAATATTATAAATTTAAAATATTGTTATAATATAATTTATTTTTAGATTTGAAAAAGTTGAATTATTTTTTATTTTTTATTTTAAATTTTGAAAAAATTATAATGATATTTGTATTTGAATGATGTTTGAAAAAGAAATAAGATTGAGATGAGATGAGATTGGATGAGAATTATTTTAAGAAATCTCCTAAATTTTTAATAGAAAGTTGAAAAAATATTGAATTGAATAAATAATTTCACGGTTGTTAGGGGGTAGGGGTGATACCCGCCCTTTACGGGGCGGGGCCACCCCTCCCCCGCCCCCCGCCCCCGCATATGCGGGGGTGGGGAATTTCTCCCCGGACCCCGCCCCCGCATGAAGAGGCGGGGTCCCCCGTCCGCACCCCATACTGGGCCTTTGGCCCAGTACATTTTTCTAGGCCCTAAATGGCCTAAAATCAGTTTTTAGGCCACTTTGGGCCCAGAATTCATTTTTGGGCCATTTGAGCCCATTATTTAGATTAAAAAGTATATAGATTTAAGAATAGGAATATATATATATAGAATCATAGATTGAACTATTAAGTTATTAACTAATTAAGTAGTAATCATCACTAAGGCAGTAAGGCACTATGCTAAAATATTTGTTTACAATTATACAAATTAAGAGAACTAATAAACTATTACACTATTACAAACTCCTCTAAAAGAAATAAATATTACAAATTGTACAATTAACTATTGTAGCAACATTACAATTAATTATAAATTAACAAAATCATAATTTTTCAATTTGATCAATTTGATTTTGGGGTAGAGCCGTAGCGGTGAGTTCACTGAGTGGTGAGTTATGTCGATTGCTGTGAGACTGAAAATCAAGATCATAAAAGTCAATAAGTTATAAAACCTGAAATATTAATAAGTTAAAAATAAAACAAATTAGAATTAAAAAGTTATAAAGATGAAACAAAATTTTAAATGCAAAAAATAATTATGGAAGAAATTGTGCAAACCATGATAATGGTGGGTCCAATACAAAGTCATACTGCATCGGAGGTAGCCGTAGATGTCGTCTCATGTATCACTATAAGTATTAAATTTGAAATCAAATTAATGAATACAAATTAAATGAAAATAAATAAATTAAAATAAGAAATTAGAAAATGAAATTAAAATAAATACCAGATCCAGACTGATCATCACCATCCTCCTCGACGTCAGCCTTCTCATACTCAAGAACATCCGGAACATAAATTGGAGTTCCCTTGATCCAATTCTGCGTGCAAATCAAAGCCTCCACAGTGACAGGAGCTAATGAATTCCGAAATGAATCTAATACACGTCCTCCCGTGCTAAAGGCCGACTCTGAGGCTACTGTGCTAACAGGGATGGCCAAAAGTGTGCGGGCTATCTCTCCAAGGATGGGATACTTCACGGCATTCACCTTCTACCAACTTAATATATCGAAATCTCGTGAAAATGGTAGAATCTCTACTGCTAAGTATCTGTCTATCTCTGGCTGAGCCTCTACAGAACTCGGGAGAAAGGGGGTCTGCTCATACCTCTCACCTCACTCCAATCTACTTCTTTTCCTAACCTCGACTTCAGGAAACTGTGAGCCTAAGGCTGAGAGGGTAGTGTAGGTGCCGCAATATTACCACCCCGCAGGGTGGAAAACTCATCAAATAATCTAGTAAGAGTTTCCCGAACCTTTGCTGCAATAAGCTCTGCCCATACTTGCTCGTACGCAAGGCCCAATCCAAATATCATGCCATCCAACTTATACCTCAGGTCAAAGACGACAGCTACATATAACAAAATATTTGCCTTCGTTAAATCTCCTCAATACTTGTCGTATTTTGTCCTCATAATCAATAACATCTCCCGCATCCTAATGTGACCACCCGCGACCATGTCATCTAATTCTTCTTTTACCCTACATATTTGCTGACATACAATATTGGATGTAGGGTACAAAATTCCAGATAGCCTCGTGGTGACATCGTAAAAAAGCCTCAAAAACTCTACAAAATTAGTTACAATTTCCCAATCATCCTCTACGGGTTTCCCCAATCCCCCGTGATTATCAAAATATTTAACATATTGGATGTATTTGTCACCCAATAATGTAAATGCCAGCTTATATTCTTGGGCCGCCTCCAACATCAGAAATGTTGAGTTCCATCGTGTAGGCATATCAGTACAAATGCCCCTCTTAGATGTTAGGCCCGCAGATCTCGCAGCAACCTTGAATTTGTCCAACCTTGAAGGAGAAGATCTCACCCATCTCACAACAGTTCTAACCCGAGCAATCGAGTCATGAAGATCCCTCAAACCATCAGTTACAATTAGATTCAGAATATGTGCCGCATATCTCACATGCAGACACTCACCACCCATGAGTGTCTTATTTGCCTCTCTAAGATAGGTCTTTAGATGTCCCAATGCAACATCGTTAGACGAGGCATTATTGACTGTGACTGTAACCACTCGGGTTAACCCCCACTCATTTATTGCGGCCTCCAAGGCCTTTCCAATTGTCTCACCCTTATGATCGGTGATTTTACAAAATTTTATAATTTTCTTTTGCAATGTCCAATGACAATCAATAAAATGCACAGTCAAAGACATATAATTAAAATTTTGGATCGATGTCTAAGTGTCAGTGGTGAGACAAACAAATTGATCTGCCAATTGATCCCTCAACTTCTCCTTTTCAATGTAATAATCTTTTTTTACATCATTTGCCACCGTGTGGCGAGAAGGAATATTAAACATTGGTTCCAAGTAGCGAGAATACGCTTGGAACCCTTTCCCATCAACAATTTGAAAAGGTAGCTCGTCCATTATGACCATACGAGCTAGGTGTCTTCTACACTCATCGGGATCATACTTAGTATACCCCCTCAAAGTTGCACCCCCACTAGTCACATATGCCATTTTTTGAAGTCCAATTTCTAGTCTAGATTGGCTTTTGTCTTGTAATGATCTTAATATTGAACTTTTTTTGCATTGCTCTTCTAAGTGCACCTTTAATTGTGAGGTGCCATGTTTCCTATAGTGACATCCATAAATTTTCCCACAATAGTTACACTTGGCTTGGGGGTTACTTGAGTCACCACCCTCTAGTTTGGTGAAATGATTCCAAACTATTGAAGCAGGTTTCTTGCTGGGCTTGGGGGCGGGGCAAGGTGCCGTAGGGCTAGGGGTAGGGGTTTGAGTAAGAGGGGTAGGTGTAGGTGTAGGTGTAGGGGTAGGAGTAGGGGTGCCCTCGGCCTGGAAATGAGAGCTTGCACTAGAATCTGCTGGCATATCCATGAACTCAAGCAAACAACAAATCTGAAATTATAGAAAACATAACAAATATATAATGAACATAAAAAAAAAGTAGAATAAAAAATTAGACCATATAATTCATCAAACAATTGTAAAAAATTTAAAGTCATAAATTTTAGGCATTAAAAAGACACATGAATTATTCAAGTTATAAAAAGACTTGTAGTGGTTTTAGTTATTTTTTATTGTACTATTTTAATTATTTTCCCGAACTCAAAACAGACAAATTTGAACCAACATATTAAGAAAAATGATCACATCCGAGCATATTAAATTAAATAAAGAAATTAAATACAAGACAATAAAAATGAAACGTCTAGAAATCAACTCAAAACAAGGGATGAGATGTTGATATGAATGGATAATAATGATTATGGTCGCTTTACAAAAGGATGGATGTCCATATCGATAATGGGTATGCACCATAATTATTGTGTTAGTATGAATATTCCAAATTTGTTGAGGGCTTTGTCTTGTCACCCTAAATGCTTTCTTTTTACTAAAACGACATGTTTATGCAAATTCTCTTTTGTGTTCAAATGAATTTGACATTCATAATATATATATATATATATATATATATATATTTATTTATAACTTGAAAGACTATAAGCATAGCAACTATATAAATTATAATGAACATAAAAAAAAAAGTAGAATAAAAAAAAGTACCACTTGACATTCATAATTTCATATATATATATATATATTTCATCTTAATTCATTATATTGAATTTCGAAATACCCTAGTGCATTCTTTTTTTTTTTTTTTTGTTCAATTTGGTAGGGAACATGAAATTCTGTTTTTAAACCACTAAATTAATTTTTTAAACCCCTAGTGCATAGCAATTTTAAAGATTAAATCCCTAAATTAATTTATCTTTGAAACCCCTAAATTAATTTATCTTTGAAACCCCTAAATTAATTTAGGGTTTCGGATTGGAGCCTTAAATTAATTTAGGGCTCCAATCTGAATTAATTAGACACAATAATATTGAAATTCAGTGATTTATACACATTATATAATGCAAACAAAAAAAAAAAAACAATTCACAGCAGTGACAGCACACAATTCACGGGTCACGAGAGTCATTCAAAATTTCAAAGTTCAAACCACATGCACAATCTAAACTCCACAGCACACAATTCACAAAATCTCATCCTCCATCTCTGATAAACCCCATTCTTCCTCCAATCTCTATTAAATATGTAATTCACAAAAAAATTAAAGTGTCGAATTTGGGTTTCTTACCTTCCGAGATGAAGAGAGAGGAACCGGGTGCGAGTCCGAGTCTTGCGACGGGGATGGTGATGCAGATAGACGGACCGGGCGGCGGCTGCGAGAAGTAACTCAGAGAGAGAGAGAGGCGAGAGCGACTGAGAGTGAGCGAGGCTGGGAGGGAGAAGAAGAAATCGGGAATTTTCGAGACTAAGAGGCGAGAAAGGGGGGGGCTGGGTTTCAGTTTTTACTTTAAGTCTGGAAATTTTAAACCCAGGCATGAAACGACGCCCTCGGATGTTGCCCTAGATGCGGGCAGGTGGCCCCGCCGCCCGCATTTGACGGGCGGGGTGATCCCCCTCGCCTAACGGAGGCGGGGCGGGGCCCCGCTGCCCACCCCTATTAGGGGGTGCATTCACTGAAGGTGAAGCAAAAGAGTTCAAAGGTACACTGAAAACGACATCGTTCACTCGAGAAAAAAACTTAAAAAAAAAAAACACTCTCTCCACGGCTAGTTAGTCGTCACTCTCCCGTTCTCCTGCCTCCACAGTGCACTCGACGCTTTCGTAAACACAGGGCCACAACATTCTATTCGGCCTTGTGTCACCGCCACCAACCCTCGCCATTAGCAGACCTAACTCTTTATACGCCGGGGAAGAAATTTCGTAGAGCTCTCTGTGGCTAGGAGCTAGGCCCCGAGGGTCGGTACCCTTAGCAAAATTAAGGTAATTTTATATTTGCTTAACTTAATTGCTTGATTCATGTTTATACATGATGGGTAAAGAATTATACGAAAGAATGGAAATTTATAATGCCCATTTCAAGGGGCTGGAAGGGCCGGACTTGGGAATGGAAAGTCTTCCCCGAAACACATAACTTTGGATTATGGAGGTTACGGTTTTTTTACGAGCTGTTGCGGATTGGGTTGGAGTTGTTTTGGTAACTAAGGTGGCCGAACCCCCATGGTACTTAAAGGCTGAGTCATACACAAATCCATGTTTATCAAACTAAACAGACTTACTACCACTTCTACTGGCAAGTCAGTGGGAAGGACAAACCATCCAAACATTCTCGTGGCAAGATTTGATTGTTAGATCTAAATTTTTAAATTTTTCTTGCAAATCAAGTTAATGGCATGTCATCCTTGCAAATAGAAGTTTTATTTCGAGAAAAGTTTTTTACTTCACGTGGGTTGATTGATTTCCATTATTTTTTATTTCATATTTAGTAAAATCTTGCCCGTGGGATCATGCATCATGGAAAAATGATAGCTGGGAGATCAATGCTATTGTAGATTATGTACTTATAAAAAAAAAAAAAAAAAAGCTATTATAGATTATGTATTCAGTTTAATTTTACTGAAGAAGATGGCTACTGCTAAACAATCTATTTAATTCGGATTTAAGTTCTTAACCACTTGATCCAGTGTTGGGATTTATGATCAGACATTGATCTGGGATAGGTTTGTTTTCGTGTGTTAATATTAAATTTTTGTTTATATGTGAATGTGAACATGGACTGAAATAAAGTTGGTTGGTTTCAGTATCACGTTGTTGGTACAGTATCTTTGTGGTTATGGTTAATTGTAAGTGATTCTCTACCATACCTCTGAGCTGATTATTAATTTTTGTGCTTCCCTGAATCCCTAGTTCTCCAACTGTGTAGAGGTTGATGTGCTTATGAATGGCTTTGAGAGCTTTTACCATAAAGGTAAGATGCTAGGTATTGATATGTATCCAATCCCATTCCTCTTTGCAATCATGTTTTTATTTTATTTTATTTTAAATTTTACTAACCAATGTAAAAATGACTAACTGATTGCACTGCACTCTTTTAGTATATTAGAACCTTGGGCCAATATCACATTTAAATCTTGAAAGTATTTAATCTTGTAAAGTATTAATTGTTTCTTTTCTGTAGACCACAATATTGAATGCAGAATCTTTGGAGGAGCATGCTCACTAGTCAAAATATAAATCATGTTAATTCCTTGCGAAATCTGTGCAGTAGTGCTTAAATTTGGTGCATGGTATTGCATTCAACTGTTGAAATGTTGGTAGTTTTGGTGCACGCTTACATTGGAGCTAGTTGAGTTTGGAGCACTATTGTGTTTATTGTCCAGTTCTGCTGTGTTCTGGTTGTTAATAATGGTTAAATGATTAAATTTTTCATTTACCATTGCTTTAAGTTTTCATGACAAATGAGAATTTTTCATGGTACTACAGTGGTCTAGTTTGACCTCTATCTCTATTTTGCATCTGAAGCTATAAATTCTATGCATAAGGCCCAAGTCATGAAAGGGGAGTTTGGGTCCAGATATGATGTGGTGCTATAGTAATGGTTAAATGATTAAGGCCTCGTTTGGAGAATGAGATGAGATGAGAAATATGTGAGTAGTAGTGAAATGGTTTGAGTTAAGACATTTTATTGGGTTTTGGCAAATGAGAGAGAAAAAGTTGAATAAAAATATTATAAAGTTAAAATATTTTTAGAATATAGTTTTTTAATATAATTTTTGTTTTGGAATTTGAAAAAGTTAAATTGTTTTTTGTGTTTTGTTGGAAGTTTGAGAAAGTTGTAATGATTAGGTAATGATTAGATGAAAAAATTGAAGATTTGAAATTGAAAAGTGCTTGTGTTTGAGTGACGTTTGGGAAGGAGATGAGATGAGATGAGATGGGTGGCTGTTTAAATGTCTTGATAGATGGATGGCTGTTTAAATGGACTAAGCGCCCTGGTTTTTGCTGTGTTCCTGGTCCATCATTTTGTTTTCACTTTGTATGATGAGAAGGCTCCCATTTCCATGCAGCTAAACTTTTGCCTTTTGTGATCCATTATAGTTCATTTGAACTTTCCAATTCCTTGAGTCATTGTCGTCCTTATTTCAACCAATATAACTTCATTTTGTGCAGGGTATACGCTCTGGTTTTACAAGAGTGTTGAATTCTGTACCACCAAGACCTGCAGCTCAGTCATTCTTTCCATCTTCACTTGAGGATGCAGTAAGATGCATATCAGGTATTCCTAAATTTTATGCATGATTTTATAGCTTTTAGTACTGTTGTTGTTCAGTCCAACCAGGGAAGGTTCTCCTAACTACTTTGGGCGATTTGTGGTTTCTTTTGAGTAATTGCTCCTTTTAAGTGCCGCATGTACTAGTTGATCAGCCATTTGTTTTATTGACAAACAACTTCCAGATATCAGCATATGGAACTTGGCCCATGTACTTGGTTTACACTTCTTTTTTCTTGGATAAGCCTAGATCCCTTGGTTAAATAAAAAATTTAGCTATTGATTGTAATGGGCTTAATTTTCATGATTTTCTTGTATCTCTTTCTTCTCCCTAGTTAGTACATGGGCTATGCTTATTCTTTTATTAATAAAATTTTTACTAATAAAAAAATTAAATGCTTGGTTTTGTATGTTGTGGTTTTATTTATTTTTGTATGCCCATTGATTGATTCCTAACGTCATTTTATATATGGGGAAAATGGATAATTCAGAATAAAATGACAATGAATTGATAGAGGATGAAAGAAAATATATTGCTTAATATGGAAGTTTTGACATTTGGTTTTATGATGTATTTATTAAAAAAAACACAAAAAGACTACGGACAAAGACTTGTTTATTCTTATTTTTAAGACCCAATTATTTGTTATCCATTGGAGGTAGTCTAATGGAAATGGATTAGTCTTTTGGCGAATTAATTTTACCACCTCAAGCTATCATCCCATACTTTTTTGTTCTGCAGAGTTCTCTTTCAGCTCAGTGTGGGGTTTGGCCCATCACAAGGTTCAAGTAGTATCACCCCTTACAAGGTAAATGGTCTATTTTCTTTTCTGGGCTTTGCACTTGTTTATCTGGGTCTTGGTTAGCTGCTTTTGACAACTGCCTTTGTTATGCTTTTTTCTAGATTTCCAAAGCTACTGGTTGCAGTAGATTTTTTTTTTTTGCTAATCTGTTTTCAGGTATTGGTAAAGTCTCCCCCGGGGGGAGGGGGGATAAGATGTGTAAAAAGTCAAATATGCATGTAATCCATACATGACTGAAATTAAGAGGATGATGAGGGTGCTTAAATATGTTGTGGCCAATATTTATGATGCTCAGAGAAGAACATGTCTGGAATGAAGAACTTTTGAGTCTAATTTTTATCGTCCTGGACTTTCTACATAATTTGTTCTTACATCTTGCATAGGTGTTTTCATGCCAGTTCGGAGCTTTGGGCTAAAGGAAAAATAATGAGCTAGTTCATGAAAATAGTTCACATAAAAAGATTCCCAAGAAAGGGAAGTTTGTGAAAAGAATCAGGACTGAGCCACCTGTTGAAGCTCCTTATGGGCCTCCTAAACTCAAAAGAACCACAAAATCCTTGGTAGATAAAACAATTGACATATTTTGTGACATACCAGTTTTGATTTTAGGGTATGTAAGTAAATTTTTCTAGTAAATTTATATTTTTAGAATTTATATTTTTATGATTATAGTTTTATCAGAATTTATATGTACTTTATCTTTATATTTTCTATTATAGTTGCGATTTATGATTTGTTAGAGTTTTGTTTTAATAAGGATTTCTAAAGTGTATCAGATTATGTACTACGGTTTTGTTTTGAAATTTAAAATTTAAATTTTTCTTCTAGTCACCGAACCTCATCACATTGTTAGCCTCTGTTTGAAAACTTCAAACCACCCAACCCGTGTGTTTCTCTCGGTGATTTTTGTTTGTTTTGCTAGCGTCCTAGTGGAACACCAACTCTATTGCCGTGTATTCCTCTACTCATGCACGTCTATGCTCTTCTAGGGTTTCTCTAATTCTCTATCACCTACCATTATAAATATCGCTTACCTCATACGAGAGGAGTATCTCGTGAGCCACCCCTTAGCATCTGTTTCTGAAACACCCAGAGTACCAAAACACTGCCGTTTAAGCCTTAGATTCTTCCAACCGCCGCCGACCACCATAGGACATCAGAGCACCACCCGTGGAACCAGAAACTGCCGACCAGCTTTGCCCCAGCACACCCACTCCATTCCGGTAAGATCTCGACCGCCGCAGCCTTGATTTTGATTTCGGTAGTTCTCGGCTAACTCTCTCTCTCTTTCTCTCACTCGGTGCCGACCACCATAGGTAACCTCAGTCGCGCCGCCGGTCACTCCCAGCCACCAGCGCCGCCATTGCCTCAGCCCTCCCTCGGTGAGCCACCATCGCAGATCCCCTCTCTCTCTCTCGAACTCTCTGTTTCTTGGGTTTAAGCAATGGGTTTCGGGTTTTGTTGAACCCGTGAGTTCTTTTAATGGGTTTTGGGCCTTAGGCCTTGCACGAGTGTTGAGCTCATTGTTTGTTGGGCTCATGTAATATAGTTTTATTTTATGGGCCAGAGTTTTTTTAACCCTTTTTACAGACTATAATAATGTTTAATTGATTATGATCTTATTTTATTTCAATAATTATTTTAGTGAAATTTATTGAGTTTTATATTACTAGTTGAGTTATTAAATAAATGTAGTTAATTAAAGGTTCATTTTTTTTAATAAAAATGTTTAAAGAATTAGAAATATGTTTTTTTTTAAAGAATAATGTTAAGTCTAATATTTGAATTAAATTTCCTTGTCAATTTAGTAAAATTTTAATAAAATTTCTATGTTAAGAATTTAGTGGAATTGGTTAAGTTTCTTATAAGATTTAATAATTATGTTGAGAAATGAAACTTAGTTTAAGAATTTAAGTTTTGTGAATTATTTTAAAATAGCTCGAGTATTTCTACTAAATTATAAATTAGTATTTTAAGTAATTTAAATACTATGAATTATTGATTTTAGTGTTAAACAAATATTGGTTTGACTATATTTTAGAATTTCGAATTTAGTTAAGTAAGATATTAGTATTTATTTTTTTTCAAACAATTTGGTGATAGTTATTTATTGAATATAGGTCTCAAGTTACGAAGTATTATTCAAGAAGAAACGCATCGAGGTAAGTAAATTTGATCATAAATTAGGATCATCACAGTTAGCTTATATGTATGTATTATCCAAGCCAGTTCATTAATAGCCACTATTTATGAACCGCTCATGTCATATGCAAGCATGTCATCTAGCATAGCATACGACCATGTCATTCCGCATCATGTTTAAATTCAGAATTTATGATTATGTATGTAGTATGTCATGCATCTCATGTGTATAAGACACTTAAGCCATCTTAAATTCAAGTGTAAGATAATATCAGATCAGTTAATAAGATGGCCATTCAGATGCATGGTACCAATGCAGTTCAGTTCAGTTTCAGGGTGGTGTGCAAGCCACGAACTCAGTCGTGGTCCACCATAGTATGCTAGAATACTATCAGCAGTTCCCCTTGCTGCAGCGGGATGTGGGGCTGGTGCACAACCTTGCACACAGGGTTAAGTGTGTTGGCCAGTCAGATAAATCAGTTAAATTAGTCAGATCAGTCAGTTAATTCAGTTAAAACAGTCATACATAGCATAAGCATCAGCATGAACAGTCATGAATTTCTTTTAAGCTCAGCATGAAAGTTGTTATGAAAATCTTATGTTTATTACGTTTACGTTGTGATAGATTTCTTACTGAGTCATCGACTCATTTTAGTTTGTTTTCATGTTTTTAACCACCCAGGTGAAGATGATGATTACGAGCAGGCAGGCCAGGAGTAGAAGGAGCATTTATTTTTTTTTTAGTTCAGACTTTCTAAAATAAACATGTTTTTTTTTTTTATGACATGAATTTATTTCAGTTTATTTCATTTAATGTTTTGGAAGACAGTTTTATTTGACATTTTCCGCATAATAAAAGTTCAGTTTTTTTAATTATGAAATTATGGGATCTATTACCGGATTATTTTTATGGAAAATACGTGGCACTCCTAGCCTACGGGAAGGGGGTGTTACAATTTGGTATCAGAGACAGGTTGATTTTGTAGACTTTTCAAAAAAAAAAAAAAAAATTTGTAAATTTTTAGTTAAAGTTCCTAGGATGCTCCTAGCCTGCTCGCGAGTAATCCAGGTTTGTTACGGTTGAATACATTATAGTTTTACTAGTTAGAACCATCAGTGTAGGATTGTTTCATTGTCATTATTTTTTTACGTTCTTATCAAATACTAGATAATTGTTATTATGACATCTTAACGTAGATCATGGCCCCCGGCACTAGAAATCACCCAAACCGAGAGGGATCCTCTGGATTTAATCAGAATGATACTCCGGACCCTCTTGTTGCTGCTGCTACCCAATTCTTCCAGTCAATGGTTAGCGGCCAATTTATGGCGCCTAGAGCTCCACAGGCCGGTTGTACCCTGGAGCAATTTTCCCGCCAGCATCCCCCTACTTTCGATGGCAGACTGAATTCCTTGGATGCGGAAAGCTGGATTGAGCGTTTGGAGCAGATTTTCGAAGCGCTCTACTGCACGGATGATCAGAAGGTGAAATATGCCACTTACCATTTGACTGACATGGCAAACAAGTGGTGGAAGTCGACTCGAGTTTTAGTGCAGCTGGAATTAGGGGAAGCAGTCCCCATTACTTGGGATCATTTCAAGAGGATCTTTCTAGATCACTTTTTCCCACGGACCCTTCGGGAGTCGAGAGCTCGCGAATTTATGGACCTTACTCAAGGAAAGATGACGGTAGCACAGTATGCTACGAAATTCATGGAGCTTTCTCGTTTCGCCAGTTACTTAATTCCAGATGAGGAAAAGAAAGCTGAGAAATTCGAGCGCGGACTGGATCGTAGGATTCGAGAACGTGTGCGTACTCTCAGGATTCGGAGTTTCACGGAGCTGGTCACCCGAGCTACCATTGCTGAAGAAGACCTCCAAGAGAGCTTTGAGTACAACAATCAAAGGAAGCGCCAGCAACAACAACAACTCCAGACAGTGTCGCATAAGGACAAGAGGCCTCACATCGAGAATCGTCAAAGGCCGCCACCAGCAGGGCAAACTTACCCCACGTGTGCAACATGTGGAAAGCGACATTTGGGAAAGTGCATGTATGGCCAGAATGTGTGCTTCAAGTGCGGGAAGCCAAACCATCTAGCTCGGGACTGCCCAATTAAGAAACCTGGGGAACCAGGTAGGAGTGGGGGACAGAAGATGCAAGCTACGGCAAGAGTTTATACCCTCACCCCTGTTGATGCTGAGGCATCAAATGATGTAGTCACAGGTACCTTTCGTTTTTTTTTCTAAATTTAGATATCTTTTTAGAATGATGAATAAATTGCATGATCCTGATAGCTCTAAGTTGTTATGACATTCATCTAGGCACATTATCATTGTTTTCACGTCATGCCTCCATTCTTTTCGACTCTGGTGCTACTCATTCTTTCATTTCAAACCATTATGCACCTTTGACTGAGAAGATACCGGAACCACTAGAACCTAGCATGTCTGTTGCTACGCCCTCGGGAGAGTACATTATTTGTGATTCTGTACTAATTGGATGTCCGATAGAGATTCAAGGGAGAATTCTACCTGCGGACTTGATCGTATTTGATATGTCCGGATTTGACGTGATTCTGGGAATGGACTGGTTATCCCGGAACCATGCCTGTGTGGATTGCTTTAATAAGAGAGTAGTCTTTAAATCCACAGATGGGGAGGAGTTTAGTTTTCAGTCAGTACGAGGAAGTTCCCCTCCTCGTGTAATCTCAGCTTTGCAGGCCACTCGACTTTTGAGACAAGGGTGCACGGGATTTCTAGCAAGTTTGATCTTACCACCAGAAGATGGACTCAAGATTGAAGACATAAGCGTGGTTAGAGATTTTAAAGACGTATTTCCTGAAGATCTTCCAGGGTTACCACAGGATAGAGAAGTGGAGTTCGCGATTGATCTCACTCCAGGAACAGTGCCTATATCTAAAGCACCCTACCGTATGGCTCCAGTTGAGTTAAGGGAACTCAAGGATCAATTGCAAGAGTTACTAGAGAAAGGTTTCATACGCCCCAGTGTTTCTCCATGGGGTGCTCCGGTACTTTTCGTGAAGAAGAAGGATGGGTCTATGCGTTTATGTATTGACTACAGGGAGTTGAATAAAGTAACTATTAAGAACAGATACCCTCTACCCCGGATTGATGACTTATTTGATCAACTTCAGGGAGCCCAAGTCTTTTCTAAGATAGATTTGCGATCCGGTTATCACCAGTTGAAAGTTAAGGAGACAGATGTGCAGAAGACAGCCTTCCGGACACGGTATGGACACTATGAATTCCTTGTTATGCCGTTTGGTCTAACTAATGCCCCCGCAGCCCTCATGGATCTTATGAATAGGGTATTTAAGGATTATCTGGACCAGTTTGTGATAGTTTTTATCGATGATATTCTTATTTATTCTCGGAGTAGCGCTGAGCATGAGGAACATTTGAGGATTGCCCTTCAAACATTAAGAGAAAAGAAGTTGTATGCAAAATTTAAGAAATGTGAGTTTTGGTTACAAGAGATTTCCTTTTTGGGGCACGTGGTATCAGCAAAAGGAATTTCTGTGGAGCCAGCAAAGGTTGAGGCAGTGGTAAAGTGGGCAAAGCCTAGTAATGTCAGTGAGGTACGAAGTTTCTTAGGCCTCGCTGGTTACTATAGAAGATTTATAGAAGGCTTTTCAAGTATTGCAGCTCCGATGACAAAGTTGACAAGAAAGGATGAGAAGTTCCTATGGACAGGTGAGTGTGAGGACAGCTTCCAAGAATTGAAGAAAAGATTAGTGTCAGCACCAGTTCTTACAGTTCCTTCGGGAGATGGAGGATTTGTTATTTACAGTGATGCTTCACTAAAGGGTTTAGGTTGTGTTCTAATGCAAAATGGGAAGGTTATTTCATACGCTTCCCGACAACTAAAGAGTTATGAGCAGAATTACCCAACCCATGATCTGGAACTTGCAACAGTGGTTTTTGCCTTGAAGATATGGAGACATTATCTTTATGGTGAAAAGTGCGAGATTTATACCGATCATAAGAGTCTGAAATATTTCTTCACGCAGAAAGAGTTGAATATGAGACAACGGAGGTGGTTGGAACTTCTGAAGGACTATGACTGTAATATTAACTACCATCCTGGTAAAGCAAACGTCGTAGCAGATGCACTTAGTCGGAAGTCATCCTCTGGCACCCTGGCTACGATGTTCACTCCTCAGAGGCATATTCTATTAGACATGGAGCGAGCTGGCATTGAGGTAATTCAGGATACTCAAGCTAAGATGAATAGCTTGACACTAGGTTCAACATTGATAGATCAAATTAAGGACGCCCAAGCAAGTGATACAGAATTGATGAAGATTAAAGAAGAGATAGCAGAGGGTAAGAGACCTGATTTTCTAGTGTCAGATGATGGCACTTTGAGATTTAGAGGAAGATTATGTGTACCCAAAGATAGAGTAATCAAAGATTTGATCTTGAGAGAAGCTCATCGTTCACTCTACACAGTTCATCCGGGGAGCACCAAGATGTATCGGGATCTGAAACAACACTTTTGGTGGTGTGGGATGAAGCGAGAGATAGTGGCATATGTAGCACAGTGTCTGACATGTCAACAAGTCAAGGCAGAGCATCAGAGACCCTCGGGTATACTGCAGCCACTCCCTATACCAGTGTGGACCTGGGATGAGATTGGGATGGACTTTGTTTCAGGGTTTCCAAAAGCATTAGGAGGTCAAGATACAGCATGGGTGATTGTTGATCGACTATCAAAATCAGCCCATTTTATTCCCATTCAGATGACGTACTCTATGGATAGACTGGCAGAATTGTACGTTAGAGAGATTGTCAGATTACATGGGATTCCATCTAAGATCATCTCTGACAGAGATACCCGCTTCACTTCGGTTTTCTGGAGGAAGGTACAGAAGGAGTTGGGAACTCATTTGACCTACAGCACGGCTTTTCATCCTCAGACAGATGGTCAATCAGAGAGGACGATTCAGATCCTAGAAGACATGCTTAGAGCGTGCGTGATGGAATTTAAGGGTAGTTGGATTAAGTATCTACCCCTTATTGAGTTCGCTTATAACAACAGTTACCAGGAAAGTATTCAGGCAGCACCGTATGAAGTTCTCTATGGGCGTAAGTGTAGGTCACCACTCTACTGGGATGAAGTAGGAGAAAGGAGGATTTTGGGACAAGAGATTATACAAGACATGTGTGAGAAAATATCAATTATCAGAAAGAAGCTCGCCATAGCACAAGAGCGACAGAAGAAATATGCCAACCAGAGACGACGAGAACTAGAGTTTGATACAGAAGATAAGGTATTCTTGAAAGTTGCACCGATGAAAGGGGTAATGCGTTTTGGTAAAAGGGGAAGCTAAGCCCGAGGTACATAGGCCCCTTTGAGATCTTAGAAAGAATAGGTGCTGCAGCCTACAGACTGGCACTTCCACCTCACTTATCGACAGTGCATAACGTGTTTCATGTCTCTATGCTACGGAAGTATGTCCTCGATCCTGCGCATGTTTTGGAGTATGAGCCACTTCAGATTCGTGACGACCTCAGCTATGAAGAAGTTCCAGTGAGAATATTAGCACAGAAGGCCCAAGTGCTACGGCGCAGAACCATTCCAATGGTTAAAGTACTTTGGAGTCACCACAGCGAGAAAGAAGCCACTTGGGAAAACGAAGAAGACATGAGAGAGAAGTACCCCGACTTATTTAAATCAAGGTACGTTCCATCTCGAGGACGAGATTTTCTTTTAGGGGGGGAGATTTGTGACATACCAGTTTTGATTTTAGGGTATGTAAGTAAATTTTTCTAGTAAATTTATATTTTTAGAATTTATATTTTTATGATTATAGTTTTATCAGAATTTATATGTACTTTATCTTTATATTTTCTATTATAGTTGCGATTTATGATTTGTTAGAGTTTTGTTTTAATAAGGATTTCTAAAGTGTATCAGATTATGTACTACGGTTTTGTTTTGAAATTTAAAATTTAAATTTTTCTTCTAGTCACCGAACCTCATCACATTGTTAGCCTCTGTTTGAAAACTTCAAACCACCCAACCCGTGTGTTTCTCTCAGTGATTTTTGTTTGTTTTGCTAGCGTCCTAGTGGAACACCAACTCTATTGCCGTGTATTCCTCTACTCATGCACGTCTATGCTCTTCTAGGGTTTCTCTAATTCTCTATCACCTACCATTATAAATATCGCTTACCTCATACGAGAGGAGTATCTCGTGAGCCACCCCTTAGCATCTGTTTCTGAAACACCCAGAGTACCAAAACACTGCCGTTTAAGCCTTAGATTCTTCCAACCGCCGCCGACCACCATAGGACATCAGAGCACCACCCGTGGAACCAGAAACTGCCGACCAGCTTTGCCCCAGCACACCCACTCCATTCCGGTAAGATCTCGACCGCCGCAGCCTTGATTTTGATTTCGGTAGTTCTCGGCTAACTCTCTCTCTCTTTCTCTCACTCGGTGCCGACCACCATAGGTAACCTCAGTCGCGCCGCCGGTCACTCCCAGCCACCAGCGCCGCCATTGCCTCAGCCCTCCCTCGGTGAGCCACCATCGCAGATCCCCTCTCTCTCTCTCGAACTCTCTGTTTCTTGGGTTTAAGCAATGGGTTTCGGGTTTTGTTGAACCCGTGAGTTCTTTTAATGGGTTTTGGGCCTTAGGCCTTGCACGAGTGTTGAGCTCATTGTTTGTTGGGCTCATGTAATATAGTTTTATTTTATGGGCCAGAGTTTTTTTAACCCTTTTTACAGACTATAATAATGTTTAATTGATTATGATCTTATTTTATTTCAATAATTATTTTAGTGAAATTTATTGAGTTTTATATTACTAGTTGAGTTATTAAATAAATGTAGTTAATTAAAGGTTCATTTTTTTTTAATAAAAATGTTTAAAGAATTAGAAATATGTTTTTTTTTAAAGAATAATGTTAAGTCTAATATTTGAATTAAATTTCCTTGTCAATTTAGTAAAATTTTAATAAAATTTCTATGTTAAGAATTTAGTGGAATTGGTTAAGTTTCTTATAAGATTTAATAATTATGTTGAGAAATGAAACTTAGTTTAAGAATTTAAGTTTTGTGAATTATTTTAAAATAGCTCGAGTATTTCTACTAAATTATAAATTAGTATTTTAAGTAATTTAAATACTATGAATTATTGATTTTAGTGTTAAACAAATATTGGTTTGACTATATTTTAGAATTTCGAATTTAGTTAAGTAAGATATTAGTATTTATTTTTTTTCAAACAATTTGGTGATAGTTATTTATTGAATATAGGTCTCAAGTTACGAAGTATTATTCAAGAAGAAACGCATCGAGGTAAGTAAATTTGATCATAAATTAGGATCATCACAGTTAGCTTATATGTATGTATTATCCAAGCCAGTTCATTAATAGCCACTATTTATGAACCGCTCATGTCATATGCAAGCATGTCATCTAGCATAGCATACGACCATGTCATTCCGCATCATGTTTAAATTCAGAATTTATGATTATGTATGTAGTATGTTATGCATCTCATGTGTATAAGACACTTAAGCCATCTTAAATTCAAGTGTAAGATAATATCAGATCAGTTAATAAGATGGCCATTCAGATGCATGGTACCAATGCAGTTCAGTTCAGTTTCAGGGTGGTGTGCAAGCCACGAACTCAGTCGTGGTCCACCATAGTATGCTAGAATACTATCAGCAGTTCCCCTTGCTGCAGTGGGATGTGGGGCTGGTGCACAACCTTGCACACAGGGTTAAGTGTGTTGGCCAGTCAGATAAATCAGTTAAATTAGTCAGATCAGTCAGTTAATTCAGTTAAAACAGTCATACATAGCATAAGCATCAGCATGAACAGTCATGAATTTCTTTTAAGCTCAGCATGAAAGTTGTTATGAAAATCTTATGTTTATTACGTTTACGTTGTGATAGATTTCTTACTGAGTCATCGACTCATTTTAGTTTGTTTTCATGTTTTTAACCACCCAGGTGAAGATCATGATTACGAGCAGGCAGGCCAGGAGTAGAAGGAGCATTTATTTTTTTTTTAGTTCAGACTTTCTAAAATAAACATGTTTTTTTTTTTTTTATGACATGAATTTATTTCAGTTTATTTCATTTAATGTTTTGGAAGACAGTTTTATTTGACATTTTCCGCATAATAAAAGTTCAGTTTTTTTAATTATGAAATTATGGGATCTATTACCGGATTATTTTTATGGAAAATACGTGGCACTCCTAGCCTACGGGAAGGGGGTGTTACATATTTGAAGGCATGACAATTATTGAGCTTGCCGTGAGTCAATATCCACTCTGCAGGATATTCTTGTAAATGTTGGGGAAAAGGTTGACTCTGAGTTTGACCCTATCAGCATTGATATTGCCGAGCTGGTAGCAATGGTATCTCCCTTCTTAGTCATATATCATCTCTCCTGTTACATGTAACGCCAAATTGGATGACATTTGGAAAAATTAGGTTTATTTACTGACTGAAATGTATTTACTGCTCATCTCCAGCAAGAATGGAATGTAGATTTTAGTTTATACTGTCATCAAACTATGGTTAGTTGTGCTTGCATATTTGATTTATATTATGCACATGGTCAGAATTGATTTCAGCATCTTATAATGTGCGCCTGGAGGATCTTTGATTAACTTGAATGAACCTTGCGTCTGTGGTGGGGCAAAAACTAACTACATGGAAAAAGAATAGCCTGTTGAATAAATTGATAGGAGTTATCAGATCTATATGGGCCTGTTCTTGGATCTTAATTTCTTAATCTACCCCTTTCAGTGACAATGAGGCATTTTCCATTTGTAGCATTCTGGAACTATAAATTGAATGAGCACGAGCATGTTAGCATGCAGAATATAATAACTGCACTTCCCAGTTTATTTTTACTTTAAAAACGCACTACCCAGTTTTGGTCCTGCCAGGCTAGAGCTTTGGGGGAGATCTTGATAAGGTCCTTACCTCGAGCATATTTTTTTCCTCATGAAGTAGATGCTCTCAAGGATTACCATCAGGGTCTGGGCCTTGTGGTCCAAAGATGGGCTGGGGAAGAGTTATAGACTTGGACATCCCGTTTTCGATTTTGTAATAGTTCTTTTGAATTACTTGATATATGGTTCTGGCTAGAGAGGTGTATTCTGGATTTACTCTCTAGGGATGGGTCTGAAGGGCCTACCTACCCTCACTTCCATGTCATTAAAAAAAAGAGATTAAATCCATGCACCTACATTTGGTAGCTGGAGAGTCATACCATTGTCCCAAACCATCTCCCTAGCTTATACGATCACTTTTTTTTTACAAGTAATATTAACTTCATTATAAAGTGCAATAGGCGCAATCCATGATGCATATAAGAGAGATTCCTATCTAGAAAGAAAAGAAGATGCAAGAAAATTATGGAAATTAACCCCATTGAAATCTATAGAAGCTATCCAAAGAGAGAGTGTTGAAAAGTAAAATTTGGAGCACCTCCATCATCCATTCACGGTCCTCAAGATTCCCATTTTCATTTCTCTCCGAATACACCATCTGGTTACTACTTCTACCATCACAACTACGGTTGGTACTTGCTATTACAATTTTCTACTTTACTGCTTCTTAGCTGTTTTTCTTCAATCCATATGGTACACATTATCATATGAATTTGGTTGCTCTTGAAACTTTGGGATTTAATGTTAGGTTGTTACTTACTTCAGGAAGTTGGAATCAACGTTAGGAGGCTACACTCCAATGAAGGTGCAGAAATTTTACCCAGGCCTGCGGTTGTAACAGTTATGGGTCATGTTGATCATGGTAAAACTTCTCTTTTGGATGCTCTACGTCAAACATCAGTTGCAGCGAAGGAAGCTGGAGGCATAACACAGCATCTTGGTGCTTTTGTTGTGGGTATGCAATCAGGAGCATCGATCACATTTCTGGACACACCTGGTCATGCTGCATTCAGTGCAATGCGAGCAAGAGGTGCAACAGTCACAGATATAGTAGTTCTAGTTGTAGCTGCTGATGATGGGGTGATGCCCCAAACTCTAGAAGCCATGGCTCATGCAAAAGCAGCAAATGTCTCAATTGTTGTTGCTATTAATAAATGTGATAAACCAGCTGCTGAACCAGAAAGGGTAAAAACTCCAGCTTGCTTCGGAGGGCTTACTACTAGAGGAGATGGGTGGGGATGTTCAGGTGGTTCAAGTTTCTGCAATAAAGAAGACTGGATTGGATAGCTTGGAGGAGGCTTTGCTTCTCCAGGCTGAAATGATGGATCTGAAAGCACGAATTGATGGGCCTGCTCAAGCTTATGTGGTGGAGGCAAGACTTGACAGGGGACGGGCCCATTGGCTACTGCAATAGTGAAGGCAGGGACATTGGTTTGTGGGCAGCATGTGGTTGTGGGCTCAGAGTGGGGTAGAATAAGGGCTATTAGGGATATGGTGGGGAAGTTGACAGAAAAGGCAACGCCTACAATGCCTGTCAAAATTGAAGGGCTGAAGGGACTCCCAATGGCTGGCAATGATATTATAGTTGTGGAATCTGAGGAGCGAGCTAGAATGCTTAGTGAGGGGAGGAAAAAGAAATTTGAGAAAGATAGGCTTAGAAAGATCAGTGAGGGGGCAACAGAAACTTTGGAACCATCAGATGAGGTGTCTAAGAGGGTTGAAATGCCAATAATAGTAAAAGCAGATGTTCAGGGCACCGTCCAAGCTGTCACAGATGCATTGAGGACTTTAAATAGTCCTCAGGTATGACAAGATCATTATATTCATATATCTTGAATTTGTGCTTTCTTTGTAGTTCTCGACAATAATTACTTGTTGCTTAACATTGAGGACTTTAAATAGTCCTCAGGTATGACAAGATCATTATATTCATATATCTTGAATTTGTGCTTTCTTTGTAGTTCTCGACAATAATTACTTGTTGCTTAACTTCTGATGATTTCTGGTCTTCCTCACAATATGATAAGCATTAATATTATCTTTTTTTTCTCCCTTGGCAAGCAGTAGCCTATCTGTTTCTTCATATGTTAAACCTGGTCCTTTCCGAAATATACTCAAGTTTGAAATGCTAATTAGCATTCTAAAGTATACCATAATATAATAAAAGGTGCAGCTTATATTTTTTGCCCCAAATGATTATTATTATAATGCTAATTGCTACATAAGTTTTGAACCTATACTCCCACAACTCCACCCACTTACCACAGTCTAGACGCAGCTGCTACTTTTAGTAAAGGCCTTCAAATATAATTATTCTTTAGTAAAACATTCGAGTTGCTACCAGAAAGTATTATCTGGTAAAGACCCACTGCTTCAATTTGATTATCAGGTTTTTGTGAATGTTGTCCATGTTGGTGTTGGGCCTATTTCTCAATCTGATGTGGAACTTGCAAAAGCGTGTGGTGCATGTATAGTTGGGTTCAATGTAAAGGGTCCATCCAGTTCTATCGGTCTGGCAGCATCTCAAGCCAGTATAAAGGTACTGACCTCTTGCTATCGATCTTAATCCTCTTACGAGAATGTGAAATTTATTTAATGACCCAAGATAGGGTTATAATATGATGTTATTTGTAGTCACAACTAAAAACAAAAGACCTAGCATTCAAAGCTTGAAAAACCTTATTATGTTCGTCGTTTCTTTTGTTGACTGTAGATAGTGCTGCACCGTGTGATTTATCACCTTTTAGAAGAAATTGGCAGTTTGATCGTGGATAAGACCCCTGGGACTTATGAGTCCCAGGTTGCAGGGGAGGCCGAGATGCTGAATATATTTGAGCTCAAAGGAAGGAGCAAGTCAAAGGGAGATGATGTGAAAATTGCTGGTTGCCGGGTTATTGATGGCTGTGTCTCAAAATCATCAACCTTGAGGCTTTTGAGGAGTGGGGAAGTAGTATTTGAAGGATCCTGTGCATCTCTTAAGCGGGAGAAGCAGGACGTGGAGTCGGTGAGAAAAGGAAACGAGTGTGGACTTGTGATTGGTGATTGGGATGATCGTCAAATTGGAGACATCATCCAGTGCTTGGAGCAAATTGTGAGGAAGCCCAAGTTCATTTCCTCTGAGAGTGGTGCAGTTCGAATCGAGTATTGATAGTGCTTTTTGCTAGTAACATGTTCATTTAGTTGGATTTTGACTCCATTTATCTTCCTGGACTTGCTACTGCAACAGATGATTTTGCCCAAATATTGTATCCTCTTTGTAGCGGCAACCAATAATTATTAGTATAGGACCATTTTGAAGGCATAGTAGAATAAAAGTATTCGTAATTATACGCAACTTTTGCTGTACAATAGAGAAATTGGTGATTATTGGATCATAACATGAAGAGAGGAATTTATTGATTGCTTCTTTACAATTTTAATTGCCTATGAGAATGTGGTTTTCTCTTATAATATTTGATAAAAAAATCCAGTGTACTTGGGCTTTGCCTAGTCTTCTGTTAATAAAACTCTTACTTATCGAGAAAATAATTGATCAAAGATCATTCATCCAACAAGTAAATGATATTATCTAAGCAATATGCATTCGAAAGGCTCATACACTTACACGTACAGCTTATCCTCAACACTAGGTGTGGACGTGATAGTCAAGAGGTCACCGTAATTGACAACCAAACCACTGGTGGTTAAGAGATTTGCACACCATTTTAGCCTTTAGGGGACGATATTTCGGGTTTATGGATTGGTTCGAGCTTGTCGATGTATGAAAATGGGAAATGATTTCTACAAAGTTCTGGCCTACGTGCGACTTATCTATATGGAGCTTATGCCTAATATTATTCTATTAAAATATTACTCTGCAACTCAACCTGATCTTACTTATTCAATTAAAAGGATCAATGCTACACTTAAGAAATGGGGCACCCTTACATCTGCGAGACCTTGAATTGCTATCATGCATACCGAATGGATTCCCGTACCTTTCATTGCATCTGGGAGTACTTTATTCTCAATCATATATAGGAAATAACTCTTGCAATGCATAAAAATATAAACTTTTCATCTCTAAATGCAGAAATAAAAAAAATTATAAAGTTCACTCTATCCATTTATTTAATTAATTAATTAATTAATTATGTAATTATGTAGGCGTCTGAATTTCTTTTTAACTACATGCGTCCTTAACATGGGAGTTTTAGAATTTTCGAAAATCCAAAAACATCACTAGCATCCAAACGTCCCAATTACTGATATAATGCAGTACAACTACTACTGAAGAAAAGTCAGATACGGGAGCTTGATGAAGCCATTTCCTCAACTGAAATAATGCAATTATGCAGCAGATTCTATCATTCAACAGTGATCGATACTTCCCAAAGCTTTGTTTCAAAGAATTACCCATTACACATTATATACGACACAAGCTGTACGTTATAGTTTTATATTTTTACATTGACAGGACAAAAAAGCAGAGTACTATGAAGACATTGCCGAGCCATCAAAGGTAATGAACAATGAACAATGAACAAGGAGGTGTCTGTCTGTCTGTCTCTATTCGGGCAGCTTCGTGGAGTCAAGGAATACTTTGTACTGCTCTCGTCCTTCATGCAAAGAAATGCCTGCAAGAATATTTGATAGGAAGATTCCTAGCTATAAACTCACTCGATGTAACAACTCGATCTATATACAAGGGTGCATCTTGTTCTCAATTTCCTGAAAAAGACTCGGATATCAGACTCCTGTCAGATTCACCATCTGTAATTTAGCTCACACAACTATGTTTGTCTTTTTACTCTCTTTTTCCCATGGCATCTTGCTCCTCTTTCCAATCGTACACTTCACTTTTCTCTACCCACTACTCAAGCCACCACCCATGCATGCATTTCAAAACAAAGCCAAAACCAGGATTTGCCTATCACACTATTATAGAAGGGCCACCATCCCCACCCCCAAGTCAAACCATCCTGCAATCACTTCCTCAAACCATATTGAATATATATATATATATATATATATATATATATATATATACTTTATAAACTTGATATCAATAATATCCTTTATTTACACATTCTATTAAAAATCCAACACATTAGTTCTTTATTGGAGAATTAATAAAAAACCTCAATCATATCTACTTTTTTTTTTTAAAAAAATAAAAAATAAAAACAGATGTGAACTTTCTGGCTGCTGCAAGATGATGGTGGTTGAAGTCATTCCAATAAGATGGTCGGACTGCCCTTTAGGTAGCATGCAGACTTTTAATTTCTTCTTTCAGGTTTTAAATCCAATGCATGATCTCAGTCCGTTTAGAAAATTAAAAGAGACTGAAAGGTGTAAAACTGCACTACCATATCTCCTTGGATTCTACCCAATTCTTCAGGAATCTAGGAACTGTTGGGAGTCCTGCAGCTGTCGAACCCAGCCAACATGCATTACTCTTTTAATATTTTAAAATTTTATAGCCCATACTAACTTCACACAAAGCAAGATGCCATTGCGCCAACCATTACTTCACTAATTACATCTATCAGATAATTCAGTTGGTCATGCCCAGAGCCGTCCGGAAAACAGTCCAATGTTCATGCGAAGGTAAAAACAAAAGCATGGCGGTCAGATCCCCACCAAGGAGTCTTATCTAAATTGTGCAAGGAAAAATCTTCATACTTCTAGACTGTTCATGTAAATAATGAGATAATGACTTGAAGCCAGCTGCGAGGCTTTGTTTTTCTCCATGACGGCAATTACTACTGGCTCTAAGAATGTAGAGGATTGTATCGGTCGCAATTGGTAATGCTTCTTCGTGGATGTGATACATTGACTGATTTAGGAATTTCTTTTTAGACGAACAAAAAATTAAGCCAAACTTCTAAGGTTATAAAAAAAATCTCAAATTCTTATAAGATATGAGGTTAGATTGAAAATTTTAATAGAAGCCTTAAAACTTTCTAAAAGAATTATATAATTCTTAAAGATTTTTTTAGTAGATAAAGGGTGTTTTAACCTTTTTAGGCTTCCTCAATAAATTATAGTAGTCTTTCTTTTCTTTTTCTTTTTTCTTTTTTTTTAAGGGAAAAAGAATTTTTCGACAACAGCACTTCCCACATCGGCTGATTTTGCGTTTAAGTTGAGAATAAATTCATACAATACATTATATTTATTTTAAAATAAATTAATTTTTAATCAAATTATGTTAATTTATAAATTAATTTTTATAAAATTTATTTATAAATAAAGTATTTTTCGATTAAAAGTATTTCAGCAGAGAACTGGACAAAGACAGCAGTTTCTCCGGCACCTTCGATAGTCAAAAGGTTAAAAAAGGAGGGCTGAGAATATGTAAAAAGGTATCAGGTAATGATTGGAGGGTAGCACCTTCTTTTTTAAGTCCCCACATGCACCACAGCTAGCTTGTGGCCAAACTCAAGAGAGCTTCGCTGTTTCAGGGTGTTCTGTCGATTCAACTCTACCGATATTAATTGCAGAAGATCATATTATTCGTTTAGCTAGATAGAGAGAGAGAGAGAGAGAGAGAGAGAGTGACATTAATTACAATGCCAAAAGAACTCAGAAAAGGGTAAGAAAGGATAATGTTGTCGTTCGCAAACGCTCTATTCATGCATGCTTTTCGGTCTGCGGAATTGATTGTGCATGCCCACTTGCTCGTCTCGTCAGCTCATCATCGTTGGCGTTGTTTGGGATAAACTTGCCGTTGATGACTCTTTGTTGCGCGCATTTCCTTTTCGTTTAAACTTTAATGGCTTGATACTAAAGATTAATGGGTACTTCTTAATTTATGTCCACGTTAATTTGGGGCACTCGACTGTGACAGATGATATCTGAAGCTTCATTTGATTTTGTTTGTTAGATCGCCTATGCTATTGAATATTCTTATCCTTTGGCTGAAACAATCTGAAATTTCAGTTTCAAATGTTAATTCTCCTGTTTCCTTGGTCCCTAAGAATTAGTAAGCATTGATTAAACAACAAAAAAAAAAAAAAAAAAAAAAGAAGGAGAAAAGGAAAATATCTATTACAAACCCAAACGAAAATATCTATTTTTATTTCTTTTAAAACCCAAAGAAGAAAGAGAAAAAGAAAATATCTATTTTTATTTCCTTTAAAATATCTATTTTACTGAAATTTTCAATCCGTAACTCCTGAACCGAACTAGACTGATTACACCCATAGTCACACTCTCTTCTACTGAACCAAAGTTATTGATATTCCAGTAGAAACATAATGAGATCAACAGAAGAAAAACTCATCTCATCTCAATATTCAAATAGTACAAACACAAATATTTTTTAATTTTAAATATTTAACTTTTTGATCTGATCGTTATCTAACTATTACAATTTTTCCCAACTTCCAAATAAAATACAAAACAATTTAACCTTTTCAAATATAAAAACAAACATAATATTCAAAAATTAGATTCTAATAATATTTTTAACTTTATAATATTTTTATTCATCTTTTTCTCTTTCTTTTCCCAAAACCCCATAAACCATTTTAACTCAACAAATTCTAACTCATCTCATCTTAACTCAAATATCTCACTACTATTAATAAATCATCTCAACTCACTATCAAAACTAGGTCTAAGCTCTACTAAAATCTTAGATATTAATTAGTTAGAATAAAGTTATATATACAGTCTTATGGTGCGTAAGTTTCGCATACACTTTAAAAATAGTATGATCCATTGTTAAAAAATAAGTTTTTTCATGTTTATCCTACTTTTTTAAAAAAATAAAAAATAAAAGAGATTTGTATACCTCCAAATTAATCATTACTTCCTCATTTACCTAACACGAATCCTCTCTTGTAAGAAAGTTCTATCAAACTATAATAGCTCAACATTCTCTCACCTAATCATATATATTTTATATATTTCATTCAAAGAAACCATGCGTGTGCATCACGCCGATCCGCATCTATATAAAAGTATACCTCAACAAAGTTGTAAGAGTTGGCATGCATGATAATGACCAATTTAAAAGCCGTTTCTGGGCATTAGAAGGTTAATTGGTGGGTACACATATGATTTGTCAACGCCTCAGTTTGATTAAAAAAAAAAGAAGAAACAGTCTATTTTTTGAGGGTTTCGCAAGTTACATCTCACGTGATAAGGGATAGTAAACTTGATTGATCGATACGGTACTTTGCCAATATTAAATTTTGTTCTGGGATGCATGGGAGGACAGCTTTTTTGAGCATGTCTCGACAAATTTGGCGAACACCACGGCACTGATCCAGTGGAGACCTGAGTAAGAGTGGATGTAAGTTGTAATAACGTAATTAAAATAAATAAAAAGTTGTAATAAAGTAATTAAAAGATGGGCTTTTTAGAGTAAATGAGGCAGATCTAGACTGTTAGCTCAGAAGTAGAATTAAGGAGCGTGGACAATGATTTGGTATAGGAAAGTTAGCTTAATATTCTTTGAACTATTGTCCGATCAATGCAATTCCATAAAAAGACGTACAAGTTAAGCCAACTTACTCGGTTTTGGCTTCTCTATATCTCTGCTCCGGAATGTACTGAAGATTAATGGGTGAAAATGGAGTTGCCTTTCTTGTATTTGTAAAGCTTTCAGCTTATCTTCATGGCTGTTCAGTCTGGAGTTTGAACGTGGAGGATCTTCCTTAAAGTCTCTGAGGTTCTTGTCTTGGCTGGTCAGTGTATCTATAGATTATCATAGGTTCTTGTTTTGACAGATCTTTTCGAACTTCTTCTAGGCTTATGTTTGCTGATAAAAACCTTCAATCTGCCTGCATCTGAAAATTTGTATTCCCTCTCTTTGATGCATAAAAGTTTGAACAGCTTTTGTAGCAATGGAAGGGCTGTCTTAAGATTGTATGGAATAGTTTTGTTTAGTTGAACTTCTTTCATGAGCATATATCAGTTGATTATAGTAGTCTAAACTTCTGGTTTATCTTCAAAGCTTCATTAAAAGAGACCGGGAACTTAAACATCTTTTGGTGGTGTTGCTGTTTTTTGTTTTTTGATGAAACTTTTTTTTTCCCCTTTATAATTTCGTATCTGACTGCAGCTCTTCCAAGGCACAGAGATAAGGAGTGGTGATGGATCTCTGGATTGCATTCTGCGGGAATTGTTCGGGGGAAGACAATAATACATGCAATTACGATATTCTATCCATGCTCCTGCCCTATACATGCATCAACCAGTTTTTGGTCGTTTCTGTTGATCTCCTTCTCCTGCTCAGCTTCTTGTATGTCATCATTTCTAGATCATTCTCAAGGAACAAAATAGCACCCTCAAATTCTAAACACTTTTCTCCAATACTGATATGCTCAGCCGTTTATAATGGTGGTCTGGGTTTGGCTTACCTGGGCTTGGGGATCTGGACAATTGTTGACAAGCTGAATGCAAAGAAAGCCATTTTACCTTTGCATGGATGGCTAGAACTGCTATTCCAAGGATTCACATGGATGCTGATTAATTGTATTGTGATTACTGAGAAGCCACGCCTTCCACATATCACAACAGTGAAGCTTTGTTCTATTGCCACCTTCTTGTTTGCAGGATTCCTCTGCTTTTCATCTTTTTGGATCGCTATTGTGGACAAAACGGCATCTATTAAGGTGGTTTTGGATATTCTATCATTTCCTGGAGCAACCCTTTTGCTCTTGTGCTCATTTCAGGAATCCAAGTATGTGGAAACTGATCCAGACATCTGTCACGATGCGTTGTACAAACCTTTGCAAGGTGAAGAAGCCATCGCCACGACTGAAAATTCTTCAAATGATAACGTCACTCCTTTTGCCAAAGCTAGATTTCTAAGTAAAATGTCATTTTGGTGGTTGAATCGCTTAATGAAGCAGGGCAAAAATAAAATCCTTAAGGAGATTGACATTCCAAAGTTACGGCAGGAAGATCGAGCACAAACATTATACTTAATGTTGGAAGAACAACCGAGCAAGCAAAAACATGAGGGAAAAAATTATTCTCGTTCCATGGTATCAGAAATTTTTTTCTGCCAGAGAAAAGCTATTTTAATCTCTGGTTTATATGCATTGATCAAGGTCCTTACGGTTTCCAGTGGTCCTCTGTTCCTCAAAGCCTTCATTGACGTTGCTGAAGGAAAAACAGACTTTAAATACGAGGGGTATGTTCTGGCCGGAGTGCTCTTCATAGCTAAGTGTTTGGAGTCATTATCGGAAAGGCAGTGGTTCTTTCAAACTAGGGTGATTGGGCTTCAAGTAAGATCTTTCCTATCTGCAGCTATATATCAGAAGCAACTAAGACTCTCAAATGCTGCTAAGGTGGCTCATTCTCCTGGTGAGATAATGAACTATGTCACAGTAGATGCCTATAGAATAGGGGAATTCCCTTACTGGTTTCATCAAATATGGTCAACAAGCCTCCAACTGTGTCTTGCATTAGTTATTGTGTATTATTCTGTTGGGCTGGCAACTGTTGCAGCTCTAGTTGTAGTCATTTTGACTGTGCTTGCAACTTCCCCAGTAGCCAAATTGCAGCATAAATATCAGACAAAGCTCATGGTGGCACAAGATAAGAGATTGAAGTCCATTACAGAGGCTCTTGCAAATATGAAGGTCTTGAAGTTGTATGCTTGGGAGAAGCATTTTAACGATGTCATACAAGGGTTAAGGAAAGAAGAATTAGAGTGGATATTCGCAGTTCTATTACAGAAAGGGTACTATCTGATTTTGTTTTGGTCATCCCCCATTTTAGTATCGGTTGCCACATTCTGGGCATGCTACTTCTTTGAAGTTCCATTATCTGCTAGCAATGTGTTCACATTCCTAGCAAGTCTGCGCATTGTTCAGGAGCCTGTCAGGATGATCCCTGATGTTGCTGGAGTGTTCATTGAAGCAAAGGTCTCTTGGACGCGGATTGTGAAATTCCTTGAGGCACCAGAGTTGCAGAACAGAAATGAATGGCAAAAGTGTAAAGACAAAGATGTTGAGCAGTCCCTTTTAATCAAGGCCAGTGAAATATCATGGGAGACTAATTCAGCGAAGGCCACGCTGAGAAACATAGATTTGGTGGCTAAACCAGGAGAAAAGGTAGCTATTTGTGGAGAGGTTGGCTCTGGCAAATCAACTCTTTTAGCTGCAATTCTAGGAGAAGTTCCAAACATCAGGGGCACAGTAAGTAATGATTTCAATCCAATCCTCGGGCACTGGTTGTAACTAAACTTCAAATCGGTACATAGTAGACTCAAAAGTTTTTGCAAGAAATCTTTTGAAGAATTTAATACTTCATGTTTCTCCCCTTCTCTGGTTTTCCCTACCGCATTTTCTAGAACATGCAGTTCTCACCGGCTTATTTATATGCATCAACTACACAGTAGATATCTTAGAAAACAAAAACCATGCTAAATCTTTTGTTCTAAATTTCCAGGTTTCTGTTTATGGAAAGATAGCATATGTTTCTCAAACAGCCTGGATCCAAACTGGATCTATTAGAGAAAATATTCTTTTTGGGTCCCCCATGGATCCACATAGATATCAAGAAGTACTTAGACAGTGCTCCCTTATAAAGGACCTTGAGATGCTTCCAGTTGGGGATCTCACGGAAATAGGAGAAAGAGGAGTTACACTAAGTGGTGGTCAAAAGCAGAGGGTTCAACTTGCCCGTGCGCTCTATCAGGATGCAGATGTTTATCTCTTGGATGATCCGTTCAGTGCTGTTGATGCACATACAGCAACCAGTCTGTTTAAGGTAATGACATTTAATTTCCTTGCAATTTATGCAACTCCTAGTAATTTTTCTATGAGAAGGCTAACATGTCTTGTCATTAGGAATATGTCATGGAAGCTCTGTCAGGGAAGACAGTCCTGCTGGTGACCCACCAAGTCGACTTCCTTCCTGCATTTAATTCAATTCTGGTCTGTAGATCAGTGAACTACTGCTGTTTTCTTCCTTTTCCTTTTTTGCATTGGCTTGTTCTATTATTATTTTTTCCTGTCGAGGCTACTTTCTCTGCTTATTGTTCTTGGCTATGATCCTGATCCTCAATACAAATCTTTGTGCAAGCAGTTTACATTTACTTCTGTTGGCAGTTTATAGCTGGAGGAGTTGTTCCAAGTGTTTCCACATATGATCAGTTGCTAGCTTCAAGTCAAGAATTTCAAAACTTTGTCAATGCACACAATGAGACTGTAGGTTCCCAGAGGCAAGCCAAGTCTGCTACTTCACAGCAGTCTAAAACCTCTAAAGGTGATGAAATTCAGAACAAGTACGAGGAAAAGTTAGTATCAGCTCTAGGAGATCAATTGATTAAGCAAGAAGAAAGAGAATCCGGAAACACGGGTCTAAAGCCTTACCTACAGTATCTGAGTCAGAGCAAGGGCTTTCTCTACTTCTTATTGGCAACTATATGCCATTTCATATTCATTGTTGGGCAGTTGATACAAAACTATTGGTTGGCCTCTGACATCCAAGATTCTAATGTAAGCACAGTGAAATTGATTGCAGTTTACTCAGGGATTGGAGCTATCCTGGTTTTGTTTTTACTTCTCAGAGCCCTCTCCGTCGTAGGTTTAGGTTTTGGGGCATCACTATCTATTTTTTCTACACTTCTGAGCTCTCTTTTCCGGGCACCAATGACTTTCTATGACTCCACGCCACTGGGAAGGATACTCAGCCGGGTAAGAGTTTCAAAAGTAACACATCCATGTTGTGCTTTAGAGAAACTTGCAAGGAACTTACATCAGTATTCAATTTTGTAGGTATCTTCTGATATGAGTGTGGTCGACATTGATTTGGCTTACAAATTAAGCATTGCCCTTGTTGCAACTATGACTGCATACTCCACCTATGTAATACTGGCCATTGTAACCTGGCCAGTCTTGTTTGTCATAATACCCATGGTTTATCTGACTATTCTATTACAGGTACTGCATACCAACACTAATCATATTGTTTGATTTCTGAATGAAATTTGTTTTGGTTTTCTGCCTCTGATAAATATCCTGTTGAACTAACAAAAACTCATAAACGCACAAAGTTGGTACTCACCATCTGTCAGCATGTGATGTTAGTGCTGATGCTATGCCCTGCATCATTTGGAGGTGTCTTTTTCTTTTATTTATCCAGCCTTCTCAACAAAGTTTGGCCCTTGTTTTTGTCTAAACAAACAGAGATACTACCTTGTTTCTGCAAAAGAGTTGATGCGAACTGATGGCATAACCAAGTCTTTGCTTGCAAGTCACCTTGCCGAATCAATTGCCGGAGCCATGACAATCAGAGCTTTTGGGGAACAAGAACGATTCTTTTCAAAGAATCTGGATCTTATAGACACAAACGCAAGTGCTAACTTTCATGGTTTCTCAGCCAACGAGTGGTTGATCCAACGGCTGGAAATCATATGCGCAATTGTTCTCTCATCCTTAGCACTTGCCATAAGTTTGCTTCATTTTGGAGCTTCTGCATCTGGTTAGTAGTATTTATCTTCAACCATCCTTAGTTTCATTCATCGCATTGCTTCTTCTCTCTCTCTCAACCAATAATACGTTTGTGCAGCTAGGATTAGTATAAATACATATGATATAACTCTACTTTTGACAATTAGTGAAAATTCAACCTCCGTTCATGTGGATATAGGCATACTGCCAAACCATATTAAATCTATATTTTTCTTGCTTTCTCTCTTTTTTTTTTTTATGTACTTTTCATCATAACTGCCGCACATAGCACAACATTTCCAAGATCTCAAACTTGCAGTGATTGAATCTTATCTGCTTACTGGTCTTTCTTGAACATGCACCATCTCTCATCCAAATTAAGCTCCTTGATTTGTATTTCCATGTGCGGCAACTCATTAGTGTCAAATCTGTTTGTCACATTTTTTTATGTCAGGATTCATTGGAATGGCACTGTCATATGGTCTTTCTTTAAATGTACACGTTATTGCTTCTGTCCAAAGCTGGTATTTCATCCTTAAGATCTACTTTTTGGTAAAATATGAAGAAAAACAGAGAAATAATAACAACACAAAAATTTGCGTGAAAACTTTCAAAAACAAGAGAAAAACCACCAAACCCAGAGAAGAAAATACACTATGTAAAAAATTATTACAATCACATAATTTTTCTCCTTACCCCAAATGACACCCACAAAGCTTCCCCACTATCAAAACTTTAACTCTCACCTCTTTCCTTTTACAAGAAAAGGCTAATAGAAGAATTTTCTTAGAGTCACAAGTTACTAATTAAACTTATGACTTGGTGTAATTAACTAAGAGGCTAAATCTCCTCTTTATAGGCCATGGGGCCTCCTCCTTATTTTTCTCCCACTGATGTGGGATTCACACAAAGGAGCAAAACCCAACAATCTCCACCTTGCGACTTTGGCTGATCCCACAACCACGCTCCACCGCAATGAAGATCTTCATAACTTCCGCTATCATGCTCCACCATAAAAGCATACCCACTCAGAATAAACCAATTCTAAGCATTTTAATTTCGGTCCATGTCGAAAATAACCTTACTGAAAAATTATGGTGCAACTTCCACGTTTGGCTTTCCTGGAAGTTCATCAGCCATCGACATAAATTTCCACCACACACCCTACATTAATGCAAAACCAATACCTGTGTGCAAACTTGTAGACCTGCTAACATTAACACATCCAAATTAAGCTCCTTTTAATAGACATCGTCTTCCATGGAGAGAGACACAATATTAGTTTCATTACCAGTATCTCCATTTACTGACTTAGAGCCACTTGCCGAACCTGCTCCTGCTCTTGGACAATTTTTCTTGACGTCCCAGATTGTCCACACCCCCAGCAGACTACTTTCATCTTCATAGAGTTCTTCTTCTTCTTTCCATTACCAGCTACTACCAATGCTAAGTTCCCAGGTGGACCATTTCTTCCACCACATAGTCTTCTTTCTTCAGAAAAGAATTTACTGGTAACATTTGAAAAAATTATTTTCTCATTCCCATGTATCAAAATAGGTTTCATATGCTCATAGGAAAATGGAAGAGACCAGATGAGCCTCAAGGCTTGATCCTCATCATCAATTTTAACTCCAATAGATTATAGCCAGAGACAATGCCATTGAGAACACTTAAATGATCTGAAATAGTCGTACCTTCACTCATCTGCAGTGTATGAAACTGCTCCTTCAGGTACATCCGATTTGAGACGCATTTTGTCTGATACAACTCTTCGAGCTTTTCCCAGAGTTCATTTCCCGTAGATATTCCATGTACATTTACAAGAACATTCTTGGCCAAGCACAGACATATCGCACTTGCTGCTCTCAAATCCAGATCTTCCCAATCTTCATCGCTCATTACAGATCTGCTCTTTGTTTCATCAGTCACGCTAGTATCACTGCTGACTTCAGGGGTTGGTCTGCCATTCAACGCCTTGTGTAATCCTGATTAAATCAAAACATCATTGACTTGAACTTGCCACAAGCCAAAATTGATTCTCCCATCAAATTTCTCCACCTCATATCTGATAGAATTTGAAGCCTTACTTCCTGACATTGCTTCAATGAATTTTACCGTAAAAATGAATGGTACTCACTAAGTAAGTTCTCAGAAAAGATTATTCTTTCCTAGACAGAACTTCAAGATTTCCAGGAAAAATTGGAGTCACACTGGACCACTTAAATACCAATCTCCTAGACAGAACTTCCTTAGACTGTACGTATCCACACTACCACACCAAAACTCCACCCACCAAAAAGAACCTAGTGGCTTTGATACTACTTGTTAGGAATTTGTACCTCTCAAATTCACCCCTAGGATCCACTTTTTGGTGAAATATGAAGAAAAACAGAGAAATAATAACAACACAAGAATTTACGTGGAAACTCTAAAAAATAGGAGAAAAACCACCAGACCCAGAGAAGAAAATACACTATGTGAAAAATTATTACAATCACACAATTTTTCTCCTCACCCCAAATGACACCCATAAAGCTTCCCCACTAGAAAAACTTTAACTCTCACCTCTTTCCTTTTTACAAGAAAATGCTAATAGAAGAATTTTCTTAAATGAATTTTCTTAGAGTCACAAGTTACTAATTAAACTTATGACTTGGTGTAATTAACTAAGAAGCTAAGCCTCCTCTTTATAGGCCATGGAGCCTCCTCCTTATTTTTTCTCCCACCGATGTGGGATTCACACAAATGAGCAAAACCCAACAAGTTTCATTCATCATATTGCTTCTTCTCTCTCTCTCTCAATCAATAATACCTTTGTGCGGCTAGGGTTAGTATAAATACATATGATATAACTCTACTTTTGACAATTAGTGAAAATTCAACCTCCGTTCATGTGGATATAGGTATACTGCCGAACCACGTTAAATCTGTGTTTTTCTTGCTTTCTCTCTTTTTTTTTTTATGTACTTTTCATCATAACTGCCGCACATAACACAACATTTCCAAGATCTCAAACTTGCAGTGATTGAATCTTATCTGCTTACTGGTCTTTCTTGAACATGCACCATCTCTCATCCAAATTAAGCTCTTTGATTTGTATTTCCATGTGCGGCAACTCATTAGTGTCAAATCTGTTTGTCACATTTTTTTATGTCAGGATTCATTGGAATGGCACTGTCATATGGTCTTTCTTTAAATGTACACGTTATTGCTTCTGTCCAAAGCTGGTGTTTGCTCGAAAACTTGATTGTTTCTGTAGAAAGGTTAGAACAGTACATGCATATTCCTAGTGAAGCTGCAGAAGTGATGGAAGGTCGTCGACCTATGCATAATTGGCCTGTCATTGGCAAACTGGAGATACGTGATTTGAAGGTAAACATTAACTAAAGATAGATATAGCATTAATTACTTGAGCAAATGCAATGTCTGAACTGTGAAAATGACCTAGTTTATATGTGAGGATTACTACCCTCGTATAAGAATTATACAAAAATAATCTCATGAACTGACGTGGTTTCATGTGATCTGTCGGATTTACTTTATAATAAAAATAAGTTTACAATATGATAAATCACATCCAATCGCGTCAATTTATAAGATTATTTTTATGTAATAACTTTGTGGTTAAAATATTTCACTTTATATATTATCTTTTCTTATCATTGACAAATTTTAAGAGAATTATAGAAAATGTATTTACAATAATCAGGTGAGATATCGGCCCAATGCTCCGCTAGTTCTTCGGGGGATAAGTTGTACATTTGAAGGAGGGCACAAAATCGGGATTGTTGGCCGGACCGGCAGCGGAAAGACAACTCTGATCAGTGCGTTGTTTCGTCTGGTGGAGCCTACAGAGGGAAGGATCATCATTGATGAGATTGACATAGCTACAATTGGGCTTCATGATCTAAGGTCTCGTTTAGGAATTATACCCCAAGATCCAACACTCTTTGCTGGGTCGGTCAGATACAATCTAGACCCCTTGTCAGCCCACACTGATCAGGAAATATGGGAGGTAAAATTTCTCTCAGTTTGTTTAGTTGTTTAGGCCTAGTTTGGATGTCAAGGTAAACTTACTGTTATTTATTATTTTATTATTATTATTTACTTACTTTTTATTACTATTCATACTATTATTTAATATTCTATCATTATTTTTTTACTACTATTTATAGAATACCTCATAATACTTCATTACTCAAACGCAACCTTACAGTTGCATAAATTATATTGTTAATAGACATAATTTAATTTCATATCTCTTAAATAAGATATATTATCCATTAGCTTTTGATTAACTATTGTTTCATGAGATGAACAATATCATATCAACCTAATGAAATAGAATGAAATGGGGCATAATTTTTAGCAATTCTTCCGAAGAAAAATGCCATACAAATATCATTCATTCCTGACACGGGTTTTCTCTTCTGAATGTGCAAAAGGTTCTAGAGAAATGTCAACTTCGAGAGGCCATTCGAGAAAAAGAAGAGGGCTTGGATTCCTTTGGTAAGATCCAAGATGATGATTGTGCGCTAGTGTCTGTAGGGAGTGCTTTTAAAAACTAACGATGGAGTTGGATTTGCATGCATGCAGTAATACAAGATGGATCAAACTGGAGCATGGGACAGAGACAACTCTTTTGTTTGGGACGCGCATTGCTGAAGAAAAGCCGGATCTTAGTACTCGACGAAGCCACTGCATCAATCGACACTGCAACCGATTCCATCCTCCAGAAAACCATTCGAAAAGAATTCGCTCACTGCACTGTAATAACCGTTGCTCATAGAATCCCCACTGTGATGGACTGCAATATGGTGTTGGCTATCAGAGATGGTGAGTTATTGTTACATCTTTGTTTGGCGTCAAATGATCTGTATCAAGAGATAATTAATGATTAAAATGACGACGAAATAATATTTTTCTTTGACATTAAGCAGGTAAAATAGTAGAATATGATGATCCGCTGAAGCTGATGAACAAGGAGGACTCGCTGTTTGGGCAGCTTGTCAAGGAATACTGGTCTCATTCTGCAAATGCCAGCATGTTCTCAGAAGATCTGCAGTGAAAGCTAATTAGCATTGGGATTGGATTATGCAAATGCAAAGTCATAATTTGCATAATATCACATGAATTTACGTCTAGCTATTCATTCAAAACCAATTCCCAGATTATCCAATACTGTATATATAATAAAAAAATATTAATAATTTTTTTTTTTTTTTGTGTAATTTTTTTTGGTCATATTAAAGAGGGAGTGCGAAAAGTGAAAGGCTTTCTCCAGTCATTTACTCCTTGCAGGCTTGGCATCTGACCGGTCAGAGAAATCGTCGACGCCATGGATGAACGTTGTTGTGAGAAAGTTTTGAGTTTTTTTAGCTTTTTGATCAAGAGAATAATGTAAAAATCGGAGAGAAAATCGTCAAAATCCCTTGCTTTGGCAGCCAGCGGAGAGAAAATCAAAGAGAAGAGAGAGAGAAATGGTGTAGTACTTCCGTGACAGAGCGAAGGGGAAGCTCGAGCAATACGAGGGACAGGGGAGAGAGGCAGTTGGAGGGTATTTTTTTATTAAGTAAAATATTCATTTGGTTTATGAACAGTACTCTACCAATTGTGAGTCTGTGACCGGTGATAGAATATTATTATGGTTAAAAGTCAAAAAAATTATGAATTTAGCTAAGAGCCATGGTAATTGTTACGCGTTAGAGCATCTACATCGGTTTCTTTAAAGTGTATTTTATCTTTAAATTTAAATAATTTTATTGAAAGTTAACCTGCATTAAATTAGCCAAGCCCTTTTCAAATAAAATTTGATTTACAGTAATTTCATATTTCTTTTTAAATATGAAAAGAACTGTTTCAAATCTAAACGAATTGTTTATTAATTTCGGTCATCTCTCTCTCCCGCAATTCTTTCTCTTTCTTCTTCTCTCTTCCTCTCCCGCGTTTCTTCTTCTCTTCTTCCCAATTTCTCTCTCGCGCTTCGTTCTCTTCTTCTATTTTTTTTTCTCTTCTTCTCTTCTTCCCTCTCCCACGTCTCTTCCTTCGGCTAAGTCTTCTAGTTTTTTTTTTTCTCTTCTTCCCTCTTTCTCTTCTCCCCCATTTCTCTTCTTCCACAACCATTCTCTCCGGCAACCATTCTCTTCTGCGACAGCACTCTCCAACACGGCATAGCAGCAGCTTTTCTCTAGCACGACAAGCACACGGTAAGATTCGAAACTCTAGCCGAAATTTTACTCTTGATTTTTATTGTTTGGGTTTGATTTTATTGATTTTGTTGATGTTGTTTGAGTTCTCCGAACTGTCGATTGAATTATTTGGAGCGTGGGTTGAGCTTCTTGAATTCCCCTAAAGTTTGAAACATGGTCTCGAGTAGTTTGAAACATGTTTGTAATTATGATCTCGGTACTTTCTGAGATCTCGCTTGTCTTCATGTTTGTAAAAGAATAGGATACCAAAATGTGAGGAGTGTGTTAAAAGAAGCAAGGAAAAAAAAATGATATCACATGATATCAGCTTAAACCAGCCTTGCAGCAGAACAAATACTTCCAAAAACTCAAAAATAATGCTACCGTTTGTGTCCTTCAGCATTTTGTTTTCAGCAGGTTCAGTCTTCTCTCTTCTTAGTCTCCTTTGCTTTTATGTTTGTGATGGAAACTTGGTTTGGGTGGAGAGAGAGGCAAATAGCTCTTTACATAGTATGTCAAAGTAATCCTAACCATCAAGAGACAACTTATAGATTTTCTCTAAAAACCAATAATCTTTATGAATCCGTCAGTTACCAAACTCAAAAGGCATGAGTTGAGAAAATTATAGACTCTACCTAACTTTAAACGAAAACAAGCAACTTAATTAGACATTAATTTTCATTTAATAACTTTATTTAGTATGGAGGAGTTGATGATGTGGTTGACAGGAACAAAGCTTTGTGAACCCAAAATTATATCTTGTAATAAATATAATTTTCCAAAACTTTGTTGGCCTACGCAGGTTGACTATAAATGTTCACATATTGTTAAGACAGAAAAAGGAGACTCATTTTGAACTGTTTCCAATTGTCAGACCATGAACAGATCAAATAAATGGAATTTCCAATTTACAAACAGAAAGGGAAGAGGAGGAAAAAAGACCCATAAATCTTCTCTCTCACATTAACACGTGACCTTTCCCTACACATATCGGCACAACCTTCAACAGTTATTTATTTGTTGATCACTTGCCTAACGAAATTCTGAACTGTGGGAATAGGGTGGAAGAGTTATAAAATACACTTGATAAATAAAAAAATTTCCCTACCATCGAACTGACCATTATCACAGAGGAAACAAACAATCCACATAACCACAGATAAATTGCAAAAACTGAGATCAGTGAAGCATTAGCAAGAAACAATAGCTTGTGAATAAATTACAAGATCAGGAAGAGATATGATTGACTTCAACAAATTTTTTCTTGTATTCCATTTTTCTGAATAGTTGCTCAGCTCATTCGAACGTATTTCTTGTTTGTAAATGTTAGCCCTGTTTGTAATGTTTAATATACCTACTTTTTTGAAATCAAGTATTGTCTTTAAGAAATGGTTTGATTAGACCTGCTTGCTTGAGATTATGTGTGAATACTTGAGATTGTGGTTATTGTTCAGTAGCAATATGTGCTTGAGTCTAGTCTTGATTTTTTACAATTATACTTGAATCAAGGATAGACACCACATTTGATGAAGATCACTTCTTTACCACTCTATTGCAAAGTGGTAAACAAGGGAGATCCACAACCTTAATGACTAGAAGTCTGATAATGTTGGACTCCAAGCAACACTATTGGAAGGTGAAAAAAAGCCACCTAGTAAGAAAACACAATGAGGTGTCTTTCATCGTAGAGGAGGACAATCTCCTCATGTCGGCTTGGCTCAATATTAGCATGGATGCTATACGAGGGACGGATAAAAAATATTCTCAAATGTGGGATAGAATTAGCAATTATTACAATGAGCATAAAAATACTAGCATAGCAAATCATTCTGGGGGGTTATTGACCAATCAATGGTCGGTGATTCAAAAATGCACAAATAAATTTTGTGCTGTTGTGGCTCAAGTAGAATATTTGCATCCAAGTGGTGCGACAGAGCAGGATAAGGTATGAGTTTCTAACTAAATTTCATTTTAAATTTTCTTGCTAAAATTATATTCTCACATTCTTGTTACATTCGCATATTTAGATTGAAAGAGCTAAAATCATGTACAGAGAGACTGAGAAGGCCACATACAACATGGAACATTGTTGTTGTCTATTGAAACACCAACCAAAATAGCAGCATCACACGTCCATGTTGTCAACTAGAAGGAAACCACGTGGAAAACTCCCTGCTATGGCGAAGTCAACTCCACTAGGAGACGACACGATAGATGACAACGTAGAGGTCATTTTTTAGAGGCCTCCAGGCAAGAAGACTGAGAAAGAAATGGAGAGAAAAGGAAGGCTGCAGAATCTTACGATGCAGAATTTGTTGAGGCCTTAACTTGCATGAAAAATGATAGAGCTGTTTTTATGTCTGAAAGAAGACAAGCGACTAGTAAATTGGATGCTGATAGGGTTCAATTACTAGTGAAGAAAAAAATGAGAAATGATACAGAGAATAGGAAGATCGATATGGAGATAATGAAGATGGATCTTGCTAGCATGAATGGAATGCAACGAGAGTATTTCTTGAATATTCAAAAAGAGGTTTTTGAGAAATCAAGGAAGCGATTTTCATCTCCATCTCAATGTTCATCTTTTGAAGATGTGTAGCCTTTTGTTGGTGGGGAGTTTTGGGGTTGAAGCCTATGCTATTTTGTGGTTTTTTTTTTTTATTTTGGATCACATATATGGGTGTGATGTTCATAGCTTTATATGTTGGTTACCACCCTATTCATTACTCTTATTTTGCATTAGTTGGTGATGATGTTTGTGAGAATTGGCTTAGTTGCATTGAAGATCGATGTAATTATTTTGATAATATTGATATCGTGTGATGAAATTTTGTTTATTAAATTGTGAAAATGAAAATGAATTTAATTGTTAGAGATTATAGGAGGTTATGAAAATAGAATTAATTAAAATATAAAAATTAATTATAAAAATACAAAAATAAAAAATAATAATATTTTATTATTATAGAGAGTGTGATAACTAATCCAATGTAGATTTTAAGTTATGAATGGTTAGCTAAAAGTGAAAAAGTTACATATTCTTCAAATTTTAAGGAATAAAATAGCCAATCCAATGTCAATGCTCTTAGTCACTATTTTATAACACACATCATACTTTTTATTTTTTTTCAACTTTATGCACATCAAAGCATCACCTTCAACTTCTCTCTTCCCTTAATATCTCTATCCGACCTCTTTTTCTCATTCCTCAAGTTCTCCTCGACCTCTCTTTCTTCTCAAGCTCTCTCAAAGACCTCTCTCTCTCTCCTCAAGCTCTCTCTCTCTCTTCAACTTTTCTCTCTCCTCAAACTCTCTTCTACCCCTCTCTCTCTCCTCAAGCTCTCATTAGCCTCTCTCTCTCCGACCTATCTTTTTTAAGTTTTGTTAAAAGAAAGAGAAGAACAATAAAATAAAATCTCACATGTCAGGCGTGCTTCGACTGCTGCCAAACAGTGTCTGATCCGAAAATTATTTCTTGGACTAATCCAATGTAGATATTTTGTAGACAAATGATCCAAATATTTACAAATATTAGCATTTACATAATCCAATGCCAATACTTTATGTGTTATAATCTCTAGTAAGGTTGTGTGAGTATTGCTAAAAGTCTAGCCTGATTAGAATAACCCTCAATCTCCAAAATAGAGGTCTGAAATTCAAAATCTCCGTTCTCCAACTCAAAAAAAAAAAAAAATTACGTGAGTATTATATTCGGGTGTAATGTCTAGTACAAGTTGTAAATAGAAAATAATTACGCAGTTCTTTTCTTAAAAAAATGGATTATACAAGTAAAGAATAGATTTTATTGTTTTTTATTTTTTATTTTTTTTACTTTTCATTTTGAGGCTCATTTTTTTTACGGAGTTTATGTAAAGATCGTCTATTTGAGGCTTTACAAATCATTACTCTTAAATCCAATGGTATGAAAAATAATTTAGTATTTTGAGTATCAGGAAGGACGTGCATGTTACTCATTTTTATTATAAAATATCATTTTATTAAACTTAATTATAGAAATATTAATTTTTATGGCATGTGATTTTATGATAAGTTATGAGATGAGAATATTGGGTTTTGAGAAAGTTGAGAAAAAAAAAGAATAAAAATATTATAAAATTAAAATATACTTTTTTAATGTACTTTTTATTTTAAAATTTGAAAATGTTGAATTAATTTTTGTGTTTTGTTTGAAAAAGTTCTAATAATTAGGTGATGACTGGATGAAAATGATAAGATTTGAAATTGAAAATTATTTATATTGAGTGATGTTTAGACGTTAATATGAGATGAGATCATCTCATTATTCAAACGGAGTCTAATTTCAATTTCTTAGTGTCTTAAGACGAGGTTTGGATAGTGACTCAATGAGTTGAAATAATATGAAAGTTGAAAGTTGAATAAAATATTGTTAGAATATTATTTTTGTTTTGAAATTTGAAAAAGTTGAATTGTTTATTATATTTTGTTTAGAAATTTGAGAAAGTTGTAATGATTATATAATATGAGGTGCAAAAAAGTTGAGAAGCTTTATGAATCCAAGCCAAAATTGTGGCCTCATTTGTTTTTATTAACCATCTTATTTCATCTTATCTAATCATTATAATTTTTTTAAATTTCTAAATAAAATATAATAAATAATTCAACTTTTACAAATACAAAATAATATTAAAAAAATTATATTCTAATAATATTTTGTTTAACTTTTAATTTTTATCCTATCTCATTTCATCTATATAACAAAACGACGCCCTTTTAACACTGCAAGAACCGTAATCCTGAGAATTGAGTTTGTGAGGAGTTACTCCACAACTTTTACAAATATAAAATAATATTAAAAAAATTATATTCTAATAATATTTTATTTAACTTTTAATTTTTATCCTATCTCATTTCATTTATATAACAAAACGACGCCCTTTTAACACTGCAAGAACCGTAATGCTGAGAATTGAGTTTGTGAGGAGTTACTCCATTTAAAGTATTTTTTTGAGGTTTAAGTCAAAATTTTGGATTAATTATATATGGACCCCGAAAATAGTATATTATGCCACTGTACGACGATAAGTCACTATTTATTGAGGAAGTATTACTATTTATATATATTTTTTTCATCAATGATATTATATTAAATTAGAGTGGTGCCACTCTGCTTCTTAGAGTAGACAATTTCATGTGACCGTTAGGCCAAAATCATATATTTTTTTATCATTTTAAACATTTTTAAAAAATATAAAAAATATATATTAATATACTAATAATCACTTCTTTAACTATTAAATAAAAATATATTTTTTAAAAAAAATTAAAATATATGAGGTGTCAAAATGAGAGGACAAGTTGAGTGATCAAAGTAGCATTAATAATTAAATTATTAGAATTTTGGAAACTATTTGTTTATTTTTGCTTATTTGTTAATAATTTAATCATATATTAGAGGATGATGAAAATATTATAGTTAAAATGACGATGAAAATATTACTTGATGACCACAATACTCATATTTTTTAATGGCATCAAGTGCTTAGGACGAAAGTCCTTATTGATCTCCCAAATGCATAGGTTGTTAGTAAGTAATTTCTCGCAAATACTTATATTAAAAAACAAGAACTGAGATGTTAAAAAAAAAAAAAAAAAAAAAAAAAAAAGAACTGAGAGGTTAAATAATTATTTGATAAAACAAAATGATCTATATTAACACAATGTGAAATGTGAACCATGTCATATAAAATTTTCTCCTATGGATTAAAATTTTATAAAAATAATATGTACAGTTTTAAAGTGCATATTTTGAGCTTTGTTATTCATTATCCCACATACTACATACCACATATTTTTATTTGATTTTATTCCTATTAAACTAATTGAGTTCTTATACTCATATTCTCTATTTTATTTACTTGCTAAGAAAACAAATAAGAAAATAAAAAATTATGTATGATGTGTAATATGTATGATAATAAATAAATAGTTGTAATAATAAAATGAGATGAGATTAAACACTTCTTATATCCAAACGTAACCTAATAATCTCATATACAATATTATAGAAATGACTAAAAACGACGAGGTTAAGGGCTAGTTTCGATAGAATAGGGGGCATCTCAATAGGGCTCGGGCCCAAAGAGCTACAAGAACTATAGGCCCTCGAACGAGACCTTAACGTGGGCTCGAAGCCCAGACCAGGAGACCCCGCACCTCGCCCATAACTGTAAACCTATATGGAAAAACTTTGGCACCGAGCTCAGATATGCCAAGAGTCCCGTCTTGGGACTCGGTGACCTACTAAGCCCTGCCATAAGGTACCATGTAAACTATCCCACAATATGTAGACAGCAGGACGTGGGCACGTCAGACCCAAGGCACGTCGCATTCAATGCACTTGTTAGAAGACCCAGCACGCAACGACGCACTGTCAAAGTACGCAAGACGACTCGGCCATGACCTGACACCCTGGCTTGGCAGGATGATGGTAGCAGGTATGACCGAGCACGACCTGACATGCCACAACCTCCCACGACAGTCTGAGCCGTAGAGTGACACACTGACATAGTAGGGGGAGTGGTGGTAGGTTAGGTACGACCTGGCACCCCATGACCTCTCTTGGCAGAAGAGTCCGAATCAGGCATAAATAACAGCCATCCCTCTTACGGGAAGACTTTCTGAACTTTTTACCATTCTCTCTAGTTCCTTAAGCTTTTCTTATCAAACTCGGATTCTTCACTAATTTTGGCATTGGAGTGACCTCAGAAATCATCGAAGCCCATTCTCCCTCCTTGTTGTAGGTGGCGTAGGATTAGCAACTGTGGCACTGCTCAGGCTGTGAAACACGACCTCAACAGTAGCACCGTCTGTGAGATTTTTTCCATAAACAACGTGTACTTTGCATGCCGGCAGCAACATGGTCCCAAACCACGCAGGGAGAAGAGCACCAGGACGAAGGCATGGAGGCGAGACTAGCGGGCATGGAGGAGACGGTAAGGAAGCTAACGGAGGAGACAGGAGCGCTTCACGAAGAGAATGCAACACTCAAGCAGACCAGCGAGCAGTTGGTGGGAGGAAGAGAACCTAGCAAAACTGTGCATGTGGATTCACAGAGGGTCCCTGCGAACCCCACAGCGGAGGAGGAGAGATGCAAGATGCACCTTGTCAGCACCGATCTGCCATATAGCGCGGGACTCATGGCGGTATCTCTTCCACCCAAATTCAAAATCCCTCAGATTGAGGTGTACGATGGGACCGAAGATCATTTGGAACACCTGGAGACGTTCAAGGCCCACATGACCTTGCATGATTTCCCAGGTGAAATCACATGACAGGCCTTTCCTTTGACGTTGAAAGGACTCGCCCGGGCCTGATTCAGATCTCTATCACCGGGGACAGTAGATAGCTTTGACGAGCTGGCTCGCCTCTTCATGACACAATTCATGGCAAGTCGGAAGAGGAGGCACCTAGCCACCTACCTCCTCACTGTTAAACAGAGGGACGGAGAGAGCCTAAAGTCGATCTCTCCCGATTCAATCAAGAGCGCATGACCATGGACGACCAAGATGAGAAAATCACCTTGGCAGCCCTCTTAGGCAGGATCTGACTTGGGAACCCGTTTATGGCTAAAATAGCATGAAGAACTCCACCCACACTAAGGGCGTTCATGGACCGGGCAGATGGATTCATCAATGCCGAGGACACTCTCGAAGTCCTGACGGCTCCACGATGAACTGAGATGGAGTAAGCGAATTGGAAGGCGGCTGGGCAAAGGGGAAGTCACAACCACGAATGAGGGAAAAGAGGAGCAGCACCGAGTTTAGCGAACACAAGGAAAATGGGGGAAGTCCCGACCCTGCCTCATGCTCACACAGTTTAAAAGTGGAAAAGGGTCGAGAGCAAAGCCCACAGAGAGAGCCGCCATTACTGCGAGTATCACAAGACTGACTGGCACAACTCCATGGATTGTTATGCCTTGAAAAGGAGAAGGGAGGAAGATCAACAGAACTGGAGATGCCAGTCGGAAGACCAAGAAAACCATCGTAGGGGGGCTACCAGGGCCCCTAGCAGGGCATGACCCCAGAACGGCAAGTTGCGAGGAACGAGGCTCGGAGAAGTCTCCAGGAGGAGGATAGGCCAATCGGTGAAATCTACATAATCATTGGAGGACATGCAAGTGGGGGGTCACATCTTCAGCATGGAGAGCGCACACCCGAAGGGCCTGCTATGAAGAAGTGTTTACAACCCCAAGGACAACTACCTGGACACCACGATAATCTTTAGCGAGAAGGATGAAGAAGGCATCCTTCACCCACACGATGATGCGTTGGTGGTAATGATGTAAGTTGTGAACTTTACGACCCGAAGGGTCCTGATCGACAACGGCAATTCAGGCAACATCCTATTTTGCGAGGCCTTTTTCTGAATGGGAATCAGCCTAGACCGACTACGCCTGGCCCCGATGCCACTCAAAGGCTTCACATGCGACATTGTCCAACCAATGGGAGCCATCACCCTATCCGTCCTGGGAGGTAAGGCCCCCAGGAACGTTACGACCATGGCTGACTTCTTGGTCGTCGAAGCCCTGACCGCGTACAACGCAATACTGGGACGTCCAACCTTGAACAATTTAAGGGCAGTGACGTCCACTTTTCACCTCAAGATGAAGTTCCCAACCAACTAGTGAGTGGGTGAAGTCCGCGGCAAGTAGGTGTTAGCTCAGGAGTGTATGCTCGAGAGCTAAGGCACGAAGTCAAAGCCGTCATGACCGTGGAAAAAGCTGGGGAGACAACCAGGTCGAGTTCACCTCCAGCCTTAGCTGAATGGGATGAAGAAGTTTGTGATGAGAAAGCCCTTTGGCAGGCAAAGCCCAACGAACCCTTGGAACTGGTTCCGATCGACCCACAGAGACCGAAGCGCAAGGTCCGTATCTAAACTAAGCTGGGTCTGAAGTTGAGGGAGGCGTTGAAACGGATCCTTATCGAACACCAAGACGTGTTTGCCTGGAGTCACTAGGAGATGCCCGGGATTGATAACTTTGTCATTAAGCACAGGCTCTGCGTTGACCCTAGGGCTTGAAAAGACAAGCAGAAGCGGCAGAGCTTTAGTGCCGACAAGTACGTGGCGATGGCCGAGGAAGTGGACCGCCTCCAGTAGGGTTCATCCAGGAAATTCACTGCCCGGAATGGCTCTCTAACATAGTCTTGGTGAAAAAGGTCAACGGAAAATGGCTGATGTGCGTTGGCTTCACCGACCTAAATAAGGCTTGCAAGAACGACAACTTTCCATTACCGCGCATCGACCAAATTGTAGACTCAACGGTAGGACATCCCCTTCTCAGCTTCATGGACGCTTATTCAGGATACAACCAGATTAAGATGAATCCCGACGAAGAAAAGAAGACTGCGTTGGTCACGAATTAGGGGCTCTACTGCTACAAAGTGATGTCTTTCAGCCTCAAGAATGTCGAGGCAACCTACCAACGGCTTGTCAACCAGATGTTCAAGCAGCAGATCGGCTGGAATATGGAAGTGTACGTGGACTATCTGCTGGTAAAAATTAAGGAGCAGGGCAACATCTAGCAGATCTTTGAGAAGCCTTCTCTGTCCTCCGTAGATACCAGATGAAGCTCAACCCTTTGAAGTGCGCATTCTGAGTGGAGTCGGGAAAGTTCTTGGGATTCATGGTCTCCAATAGGGGAATCGAGGTAGACCCAGAAAAGGTGGAAGCAGTGATGGAGATGCCCTCCCCCTGCAACCTTCACGAAGTCCAGAGGCTGGTCGGCCGGGTGGCAGCCCTGAACCATTTCATCGCCCGATCAACCTACCGATGTCTCTCATTCTTCAAAATTTTGAGAAAAGCCCAAGGTTGGGATGCAACCTGCGAAAAGGCCTTTGCCAACCTCAAAAGGTATCTGAGTCACCCCCTGCTGAGCTAAACGAAACCAGGAGAGGATCTAACCGTGTACCTAGCTGTGTCCCCGCATGCCACATCAGCAGTACTGGTATGTGAAACGGATGGAGGATAACGACCCATCCACTACACAAGCCGAGCCTTCCGTGGAGCTGAATCTAGGTATCTACAGACCGAGATGTTGGTGTTTGCTCTAGTCATTGACGTGAGAAGATTGAGGCCATACTTTTAGGCCCACCCAGTAAAAGTACTCACCAACCTTCCCCTCAAGAAAGTCTTACACAAGCCAGATACCTCGGGACGCCTCGCCAAGTGGGCGATTGAGCTTAGTGAGTTCGACATGGAGTACCTGCCCCATGCCGCGATCAAAGGACAGGTGCTGGCGGACTTCGTTGCAGAGTTCACCAGCTTCTCGAAGGAAGTCCTAATTGCACCTCAAGTAAAGTTTTGGCAGGTCTATGTAGACGGCTCATTCTGCCAGGGTGGCGGGGGTGCATATAGTGACCGAGTAAGGAGAGGAGCACAATTATGTAGTCAAACTCGCTTTCAAAGTAACCAACAATTAGGCCTAGTATGAAGCGCTCTTGATTGGGATGTCAGTCGCACGGCTCTTAGGAGCAACGGAGATAGAAGTAAGGGCTGATTCCCAAGAGGTTGTCAGCCAGGTACTAGGTCAGTTTGCCACGAAAGGAGAAAGGCTGAAAAAGTATCTATAGATTGTTTGCAATAAGCGTGACTACTTCCAACAAATCCTGAGATGAGAGAATCAAAAGATAGACAAGCTGGCTAAGGCGGCATCCGGATAGGAAGAACTCCCCCTCCCGGAACACATCGTAGTCAAAACGGTCGACACCCCATCCATTGGAGGAAAGTTGTCCGTCACCACCCCAGCATGCCACGAATGGGCAATAGACATCAGGAATTTCTTGCAGGAGGGCAAACTACCAGGCAACCTGGAAGAAGTGCGGAAGGTCAGAAACAGAGCAGCTTGGTTCACCCTGTTGGAAGGGATCCTGTACAAAAGAGGCTTCTTTAAGCCACTCTGAGATGCCTCTCACCGGACGAGGTGCAATACATGCTGGCAGAAATCCAAGAAGGAATCTGGAGGAGTCACCTAGGAGGAAGAGCACTGGCCCGCAAGGGTGACTCGAGCTGGGTACTATTGGCCCCGCTCCCTTAAAATGTGGAGGATTTAGCGAAAAAATGCTTAAAGTGCCAAAAGCATAGGACAATACCACATTGCCCATCGGAGGAACTAACGTCGATCACTGCCCCCTGGCCCTTCGATCAGTAAGGTCTAGATCTCATCGGCCCGTTCCCAGCAACCCAGGAAGGGGCCAATTTTGTGGTTGTTGAGTCGATTACTTCACGAAGTGATCGAAGTGGAGGCCCTTGCAAGCATTACCTCTCGAACCATCACAAAATTCATGTGGAAGTCAATAGTCTGCAAGTTCAGCATACCCCAGAACACCATATCGGACAACTGAAGACAATTCGATTGTACGCATTATAGGAGTGGTGCGTAGAGCTTGGAATCAAGGCTAAATACTCCTCACCGGGACGCTCGCAAGCCAACGGCCAAGCCGAGACAACCAACAAGACCCTCATCTCCACCCTTAAGAAGAAGCTTGGGACTCACAAAGGAGAGTGGGCCGAAGAACTCCCGAGCGTGCTATGGGCTTACAGAACAACTGTCCGAACCCTCACCAGAGAGACACCCTTTGCCCTCACATATGAGAGTGAGGCTGTAATCCCCGTAGAGGTCGAAATGCCCATTTTTTGCGTTCAGCACTTCGACCCGGATGCCAATAGCAAGAGAATAGCCAAACAGTTGGACTGGTTGGAAGAAAAAGGGAAGAGGTGGCTACATGAACGGAAGGTAACAAGTGAAAGGCAGAGCAATACTTCAACAGATGAGTCAAGCCGCACTCCTTCAAAATGGGCGACTTGGTGCTACGATAAACTAGAGTAACTACCCAAGAAAAAGGAAATCTGGGACCGCAATAGGAAGGCCCATATGTGGTGACCACAAGTAATCAACCCTACTCCTACCGCCTCAAGGACAGTTAAGGAAACGAGGTCCCCCACCCCTGGAACGTCGAACATTTGAAGAAGTACTACTTATAAGGGCGTGATGCAATACTATGTATGAATGATGTAAACTTGCTTGATAAATGAGAATGTCCGAATGTTTATCTCAAATCCCTTGTCGTGAACTAACAAAGTTGAGTCCCTCGACTCGCTGCAGGGTAAGGCTAAGTCTCTTGACCTACCGACCGACCCTCCGTCCAGCAAAGCTGAATCCCTAGACTCGCTACAGGGTAAGGCTAAGTCTTTTGACTTGCCGACCCTCTGTCCAACAAAGCAGAGTCCCTAGACTCACAACAAAGCCGGGGGTTCCAGGTCGGACTCCAGATCCCATGCCCTCGACAAGGCCTGACTCACTGCGGGGTAAGGCCAAGTCTCTAGACTTGCAGACCAACCCTCCGTCCAACAAAGCCGAGTTCCTAACTCACCTCAGGGTCTAGGTCGGGCTTCAAATCCCAAGCCCTATACAAAGCCTGACTCGCAACTAAAGAAGTAAAGTCTTTATACTAACTACAGGGTAAGGCCAAGTCTTTTGACTTGCCAACCCCCCATCCAAAGTTGAATTCCTAAACTTGCAACGAAGTCAAGTCCTTATACTCGCTATAAGGTAAGGTCAAGTCTCTTGACTTGCCGACCCCCCGTCCAACAAAGTCAAGTCCCTAGACTTGCTGTCAAGACTGCGGGGTACGGCCAAGTCTCTAGACTTGCCGACTGACCCCACGCCAACAAAAACGTTGAGATTCATCATGAAGATGAAAAGTGGAACACAAGCTGTTGGGAGAAACATGTTTCCATTTCATTTCATCAACAAGTATACAACTCTTACAGAGACCAAAACAAAAAGCGCTATACAAAGGCCCTACAAAGCAATATATATATATATATATAGCCCGAGCCTGTCTCGAAATTCCTAACATAATTCTGCACTTGGGCATTCAGAGGAAGGGAGGCGAAGTCTAGAACGTGCAGGTCTAGCCTAGGATTCTAGAGCAAGTGCTCGCGCAGCCGGTCAAGGCCCTCCCTATAACCATAAGACCAGGCCATGTCCCAGATGGCATTGGCCTTTGAGATCTGAGACCTGATCTCCCCAGAACGCTACACAACGTGTCCAATTAGGACTTCAGGCCTGCAATCTCAATGTTGCAGGCCACGAGGTCGATGTTCAACCGAGTCCCCAAGCGAGAGAGTTCACCAACTCGTTCCTTCGTCCGGCGCAGTTGCTCCCTTAGGTGCTAGGCCGCTTGGGTAATTTTGAAGTGCCCAGCCAACAACTTTGAGTGTTGTCTGGCAACCGAGGCTTGACCTCGCTCAAACTCCTTCAGCTTCTCCCGAGTAGACTTCAGCTCCACTTCCAGGTGGACCACGTTCCGCTCGGCTGCGACACGGGCCTCTTTGATGCCTTAGTGCTCAGACTATCACCGTTGCATGTCTTCCTCAGCCTCGTGCAAAAGGAACCTTAGAGCCTTCTTTTTCTGCTCAAGCCTCGCAGCGACTGTCTGCAAAAGTCGGTGCTGCTCTTGCAAGAGCTGATTTTGCTCCTCCAAGAGTTGGTTCTGGTCCTTCAAGGACACCACCTTGCTAATCAACTCTTTGTGCTAGGTCCTGAGCTCCTTCATCTTTCGGGATGTTTGCTTCATTTTGTAGTACCCAAAATGCCCCAACATCCCAAGCTCCCGATGCTCTTCCCCGATCGTCGCGACCAACAGATCTGTGGCCTGCAATGAAAGAAATACCTATAAGTGTCAAGACAAGGGGGCCGAGAAGGATTGACAAAGCAAGCAAAGGAAGGGAAGGCCTACCTGGATGAAGAAAGGACACAGCTCGGGCTTTGTCCAGATTTGAGGCCTATGCTTGGTTCCCGTCGACCCTAAAGGAAGAGGAAGGTTCGGCGATTGCCAGCAATCAGGAGAAGTTTCGAGAGCGACCCCCAAGTCTCGTTTCACGGCCCAGGCACAACCGGGGATGAAGGCTCAGAATCGTCATCATCACTTAACTCCACAACAACATGAGGGATCATGGGAAGCCCCTTCATGCTTACCTCCGCTAGGCTTGGCGAAAGAAGGCGAGGAGGGGCGGCCCTTGTGTTGGGAGAGGTGGACTCAGCTACCGCCTCTGGGATTCCGGGTCGCAGGAGAAGGGATATCTCCTTGACCTCCCCCTGCCTCCATTTCTTCTTCTTCTTCTTCTTCTTTTTCTTCTTCTTCTTCTTCTTCTTTCGATTGAAAGAAGAAGTTGGGATGCTTTCCTTGGCCGGAGGGACCTTGCTCTTCTTCCCGGCGCTCGGTTACCGGACTTGTCTCTTCCTCCCAGGGAGCTACCTCCAGACTCAACTCTTCCTCTCGGCGCCAGGCCTATAGGGTCTGCTGAGGGACCTCGAGGGCCGCCACCTCTCCCAAAGTATCTTCAAAGGAACCAAAAGGCTCGAACGTGTTGGGCCTGCGAAGGGGGGTGAGTAAAGGAACTGAAGAAGTGCACCTAGAGGTCGCATACATCCTCCTCTTCCCCTGAAGGAAACAACGAGCCAGGAAGGGACCCAACAGAAGCGGGCCGAGGGCCTGCCGATGAAGAAGAAGGCTCAGTAACGGTGTGCAAACCGCTCAAAAATGATGTGGACCCCCATGTTGAAGGAACTGAGATCCCCGGATGCACAGACTACTGCTGCCTCTGTTCACCAATGTCACAGCCCCAGGGCGTCTCAGCATGGCTCCCAGATTCCCCAAGACAACCACGATAGGAACAAGAATCCCCCACCTCACTAATTGGCATCCTCCGAGGCAAATCATGACGCACTTTTGTTCGCTTTGTCTATCCACCAGAGGAGCTCAAGGTGCACTTCCGTTCTCGGGGAGAGGGAATATCACCTAGGAAGTTACTACCGATAGCATACGAGCAATTGGGCGTGGACAAGAAGTCGCGAATGTTCTCGTTAGAGAGAGCCTGATCAGTCTACGACTCGTAAGGATAGGCTCTCACCCAAGCTATCACCATCTCCAAGTGGGCCTCATCCCTCCAATTCAGGGTAAGTTCCAGACTCTTCAAGGAATGGAGAAACCCCCAGCACGCCTGAATGAGATACTCATTGTGGGCAGCCTCCTCCTCGAGGTACTCCCAGTCCAAGTCCAACACAAGAAAAACTTATGAGACCATTCCATTATGCTCGAGCGAAGCGATTTTCCGGCCAAGAGCTTGGGCTTGGAAATTGTAGATGCTCCTTGGTTGGTGATTGCACAGTACATTGACAAGAACTCCCGAACTGTCAAGTTGGGGTACTCCTCAGTGGTCCCTTTAAGTGCCATCCAGAAGATGACGCAGCTAGATATCAAGAGCCGCCATGCGTTAGTTTGAAGCTGCGTTGGGGCTAGCCCAAGGTAATTAAGAACCTCGCGAACAGGACATCAGAACTGAAGGCTGAGACCATTGACAAACATCAGTTGGAAAGGGCCACCTGAGCCTCAAGATTCACCGGGTGCTCACCCCCTCCCCAAAGGAATTTCCAAAACGATGGAGGGAGGAATCTTGTATTTGGCACGAAATGCCCTGAGGTCATCGCTAGAGACGAAGGAGACCTAGCGTGTCCCCTCGAAAAATAGAGCAACAGTGTTAGCTTTGAGTTCCATGGCAGTGATGAGAAATGACGGGACAATAAGAGGTGGGGGAAGGTTGCTATGGGGAAGAAGGGGACCGTGGCAGAAGAGGAACGAAAGGCCTGAGAATGAGACTAAGGCACAATGGCTGGAGAAGAAACTGGGCGAATGATTAGGACATGGAGAACGGTGGGGGAAAGAAATGGAAGAGGAAGAAGAAGGAGATGAGTGCTTTATATGGCAAAGGAAGGTTGGAGGGTGCGTGGGAAACAAAACAGTCCTGACAGCAATGACATCAGTAAACGCCATGCGGCACCCAGAAGCCGAAGCAACGATAGGCATGGCAGCCGTCGTGTCAGTAGAGTGAGCGGCACAGACCAATGAAGTCCTAGGACGTGAAGAAAGTGATAGGGTCCTCGGTCAAGACCCTAGACACCAAGCTGTCGTGCCCCTCCTTATGCCATGATGACCGAAGTGATCTCCCACTTGCTTAACTGTGATGGCTATGGATGATGTTGGATTAACTCGAATGAGTGTTCAAAGGGTTTTGCTGGGCGGAATGCTTGTGGGCGTGCATGCATGCATGCATGTGCAAAGCAGTTGGGCGGTTTAAAGCAGTTGAATGGGCGATTGGTTGTGGGTTGGCTAAATGGGTGGTTGGCTGGGGCAACTTGTGATGCTTGTGGTTATTCCCTACAAAGTAGGGAGACTGTTATAGCTGGATAAGTGTCTAAGGCTGGGCATGTGGCTTGGGCAGTTAGCAATAACTATCGAGTTTGTCCCTGTCCTTGCTCTAAATTCGACTATGGTGGCCTAGTGCAGGCCGAGTGCCCTTCAATGGCCACTAGTGGCTGCCTTATGTGTTGCCCCACTCGAGTAGTGCAAATTGATCAGCAAGGAAAGGAAAATGTAATGCAATAGACAACAAGCCAAAATACTGAAATACCTCATACTTGCATTAACATAAGGGAAACAAAGATAACAACGGGTTACCCTAATTCACCAATTGCACAGGGATAGCCTTCTCCTTTAGGATTCATGCATTGCATCCAATGGAGCCTAAGTGTCAGAGCACATGGGTGCCTTCAAAAGCTTACAAGTAAAATTATTCAAATGTTCCAAGATAAAAGATGCAATGGCCTAATGCCTTACTTATACTAGCTTTCAAATAACAATAATTACAAAGTAGATAATGGTTGCTGGGTCCACACCTCTTGGTTGAGGCCTCATGCCGTTGGTGAGCCATGGGTGGATTGGATGAGCCCATAGCATAGGCAGCTTGCTGGTGTGCGTGGGTCTTCAGGTTAGCCTGCTGGGCTGGCCCTACCTGGTCCTTGGTCCCTGCATATGTGGCCTAGGTTATGTGGGTTGGGCGTTGTTGGTGTGATGCTGGGTTGAACCGTGGTGGGTTTGAGCATGGCAGACTACTACATAGCCTAGGCCAGAAGGGCCTGAGTGTTGGTCTACATGGCCCAGGCTAATGGGGGCTTGGGCATTGAACAACATGACCCAAGTTGTGAGGCTTGGGCGTTGGTCAGCAACATCCTGGCCTTGGCCAGGGCGTTGAGCGGCATGCCAGCCTCCATAAGGGCAGCCTAGCCGTCAATTCCCAATAGGATGCACACGCGTTGCGCTGGCGTGTTAGGGACCTCGGTCTAGTCCCTAAACATTGGGTCGTCCTCGCCTTGGTTCTCCTTGTGATGACCGATTGCCTTAGCCCTATTGCTTGGACTTTGTACAATAATGGTAATGATGAGTTCCTAGGTTGATGAAGGTATGGTGTTCAGTGGCGAAATGGTAATGATGATGAGTTCGGGTGATCTAAGTGATGAATATGGGTGTTTGATGCTAAGTGAAACGGCTTGAAGGTTGCCCTTGATGTTGAGGCCTTTTGGATGATGATTAGGGTTGATATAGTGAAGTATAGCTAAGGTTTTGTGCGGTGGCTAAGGATGATTTCGAGATTGAAAAAGATGAACTAGGGTTGGAGTCTAGGATGGGATGCTAGGGTTTGGGAATGATGTGGAAGAATGAGGCTAGGGTTGGAAGGTGTTTGAATGAGTCTAGGATTGCTCCTTGACTTTAGGGATTGATTAAAGATAAGATGAGGAAGATAGGATTTGGATAAAGTAAGTGGATGAAGATGGATAATGCTTGAATGAGTCTACGGTTGTTTCTAGAGTTTAGAGATTTGGAGATGGAATTTGAATATGGTAAGATAGGATTGAGATATGGCAAGATGATGTTAGTCTTTGATTGACTTGAGTGATTCTAGGGAAGTTTCTAGAAGTAAGGGATTGGCTAGAATAAGATAAGGAAGATGAGATTTAAATATGGAAAGAGGTTGGAAGTCTTTAGTTGACTAGATGGATTCGAAAAATGGAGAAATTTTAGGGATGAAGTGATTCAAAGGAAGTTCCTAAAATTAAGAGATTGGCTAAGGTAATGGATGTATTTCGAATTTGGAGGACTTGGAAGATGGAAGATGAACTACTAACTTGTAAGAGATGATTTAGGGATTGGTAGGATTTTGAAAAGATAGAGATGATTGAGGGAAGATTCCTAAGTGGTAGGAATCTATCAAGGAAATATAGGGTTTCAGTTTTGGTAAGTGAAGAAGGTCTTAGTTGAATAGAGTAATTCTAAGGGATGAGTGATTTGTAGGATTGATTGAGTAATTAGATGGGTGGGAAGATTTAAGGGATAAGAGATGGAATGGAATTTCCTAGGATCAAGGGATTGAGTGATTTGAGTGATTAAGTGATTTTAGGGATGAGTCAACTTTCCTAAGATTAAGGAAGTTGCCAAGTGGGACTCTTGAGGGATGGTTAGGGTTTATGAAAAACAAGTGTTTTGGCTAGGGTTTATGAAGATGATGGGGGCTAGGTATGGTAAGTGACTAATATGGAAAGATGGTGGTAATGGAATTTTGGCTAGGTCAATGGATTGGATGAAGGGTGGCTAGGGTTAGGATTCCTAGAGTTTAGGAAATCCTTATGGAAGGCTAGGGTTACCAAATAAGGCAATATTTGTATATGACAAGACGGAGGCTAAGTGGATTTCGGCTAGAGCTAATGGCTATGATGGATGAAGGGTAAATATGAGATATGGACAGTTAGGACAAACACTATAGTGGTTGAATTATAGTGTATGGATTGATTGAATGGGGCAATGGGAATATATGGATGAACACGCATGAACAAGATGGATGAACAATATGGGTGAACAAGATGGATGAACAATATGGATTAACAAGATGGAAGAGTATGATCAAAGGATGAATGGACTCACCAAAGGAATATGAAGACTCTCTTTTTGGTTTATATGTATATTTTGATATACAAGAAAAGATATGAACATCAAGAAAAATGTATGAATACATATGGACATTCAAGAACACAATGATGAACACAAAGATAACAAACCAACTTTGATTCATGAATTTCACAAAGTTGAAAGGAAACAAGAAAGATTGAACTACACCTATTCACGTATTACAAGGTGATGATCCTCTACTAGGGATTCACGAATGTCACCTAAGTAGCCCAAGTGCAAAAGCACCGAAGTGTTCACAAGAACAAGTCAAACCGTTCTACATAGGGAAAAATGTCAAATGATCAAAGATTTTAAAATAAGGTGCTAAGGGTCTTATTTATAGAGAATACAAGGTGAAAATATTGGTCTATTGATAAATAAAATAAATAAATAAGTGATAGTAGTGTGGGGCCCATAGGGGCCCACGACATTGGCCCTTGGTGGCCTAAGCTGACCCATGGCATGTCAGCGGCTGTGTCAAGGGGTTGTCAGGGCTGAACCATGGCATGGTCAAGTGGGAAAATGTGAGCCATGTTCTAATTGACCCGTGTCATTCTTGCAATCTTCCTAGGGCATCCACTAGACCCCTAGGAAAGTCCTCTAATGTTAGTCTTGACTCTGGAAGTGGCTCAATCTTAGTTGTCAATGCATACCTAGGACCATGTCCTAGGGCGGTTTTTGATGGGGTCTTGACATGGCGCCCAGGTCATACATGTGCATTGTGCTTATGTACAGGTCATGCATGCGCGCAGGATGTGCGCGTAGTCCATGCGTGTGTGCTGCGCACGCGTATTAGGCATGCGTGAAATTTGGCCATACGCTGAGTAAGGTGTGACAACCTGCTTGAGGGTGGTCGTGGCCTAGCATTCTCCATGAGAGTCTGTGGGCAGTCAAGCCATGTCAATAGAGCACCCGATGGGTTGTCTGGGCACGACAGGGTGCTTGTCAAGGCATGGCCAGTGGCCTCCTGTCTTGAGGTTTTGACAGAAAGACAGCCGGCACGTCCAATAAAAAATCGGGAGACAGAATGATTGCAGGAAATGAGGAGAGGCATTCATTGAACGGGCAAATGGCCTTGGGAACCCAAATCGACAGAAGCCGAACAGGTGACCTTGAGAAATTCAATTGGCGGGCAGCCCACTAAAGACAAAAGATGGAGCTTGAAGCAACGAACGCCAAACGGGCGACACCATTATTGGGGGTGCTTTGAATTCTCGCCACATATCTGCGATAGGAATTTGCGGGGTATTGTGAGGAGGGCCCATCTCAGTAAGGTCCGGGCCCAAAGAGTTACAGGATCCCCATGCGCTTGAACGAGACCCTAACGTGGGCTAGAAGCCCAGATCGGGAGACCCCACACCGAGCCCATAACCATAAACCTATCTGGAAAAACTTTGGCACCGAGTTCGGATACACCAATAGTCTCATCTCGAGACTCAGTGACCTACCAAGCCCTACCATGAGGTACCATGCAAACTACCCTACAGTATGCAGACGTCAAGATGTGCCCAATCATGGGCACGTCAGACCCAAGGCACGTCGCATTCAATGCGCTTGTCAGAAGACCCCACACACAATGGTGCACTACTAGAGTACATAGGACGGCTCGACCACGACCTGACACCTTGGCTTGGCAAGATAGTGGTAGCGGGTCTGACCAAGCACGACCTAACACGCCAAGACCTTCCGCGGCAGTCTGAGCCGCAGACTGACACACTAACACAGTAGGGGGGAGTGGTGGCAGGTCAGGTACGACCTGGCACCTCACGACCTCCCTCGGCAGAAGAGTCTGAATCAAGTATAAATAACAGTCATCCCTCCTACGTGAAGGCTCTCTGAACTTTTTACTATTATCTCTAGTTCCTTATGATTTTTCTATCAAATTCGAATTATTCACTAACGTTGACATCAGAGTGATCCCGGAAGTCACTGGAACCCATTCTCCCTCCTTGTTGTAGGTGGCTTAGGATTGACAATTGTGGCATTGCTCGGACTGCGAAACACGACCTCAATAGAATATTTTACTTCTATTTATTATTTTTTACATATTTTTTAATTTTTTTTTTTATTATTTACTGAATATTTCAGATCTTCTCATTATCTAAACGCAACATAAAACAAAAATAAAATAAAATAATGGTCGGAGAGATCGAGATGCACTCCCGTCTCATCTGGTGGGTGATAGAGGCACTGTCACCGTCCCTTCGCCCACTCGAAGAGTCCGTCACTCCCATTTCCTCAAAGGCTCAAACAACACGCTCGCACTCAACGCATTGCCCAACCATTTCGAATCGCTTCTTGGCGGAATCTCTTATCTTCCCACAACAACCATGGAAGCCTCAGCTCTCTCCCGCATAGGTCTCGCCGGCCTCGCCGTCATGGGCCAAAACTTAGCTTTGAACATAGCCGATAAGGGCTTCCCCATCTCCGTCTACAACCGCACCGCCTCCAAGGTCGACGAAACAGTCAATCGGGCTCGGCAAGAGGGTCAACTCCCCTTAACTGGCCAGTATAACCCCAAAGACTTCGTCCTCTCTATCCAACGCCCCAGATCGGTCATCATCCTCGTCAAAGCCGGTTCGCCAGTTGACCAGACCATCGCCGCCCTTTCCTCGCACATGGAGCCCGGTGACACCATCATTGATGGCGGCAACGAGTGGTACGAGAACACCGAGCGCAGAATCCAAGAGGTCTCCGGAAAGGGTCTCCTGTATCTCGGGATGGGCGTATCGGGGGGCGAAGAAGGTGCCCGTAACGGGCCCTCTCTCATGCCCGGGGGATCTTATCAGGCCTACTCCAACATCCAAGAGATCCTCGAAAAGATCGCCGCTCAGGTCAAAGACGACGGGCCGTGCGTCACCTACATCGGCGAAGGCGGGTCTGGGAACTTCGTGAAAATGGTCCACAACGGAATTGAGTACGGCGACATGCAACTCATTTCGGAGGCGTACGACGTGTTGAAAAACGTTGGGGGTTATCGAACCAGGAACTCTCGGAGATATTCGCGGAGTGGAATAGAGGGGAATTAGAGAGTTTCTTGATTGAGATTACCGCCGATATATTCAGGGTTAAGGACGAGTATGGAGATGGGGGTTTGGTGGATAAGATTTTGGACAAGACGGGAATGAAAGGGACCGGGAAATGGACTGTCCAACAAGCAGCGGAGCTGTCCGTCGCTGCTCCGACTATTGCTGCATCTTTGGATTGCCGGTATCTGAGTGGGTTGAAAGAGGAGAGAGAGAATGCCGCGGAGGTTCTGAGAGAGGCTGGGTTGAACGAGGAGAAGGGGGTGAAGCTTGGTGGGATCGATAAGAAAAGGTTGATAGACGATGTGAGACAGGCATTGTACGCGTCGAAGATCTGTAGCTACGCGCAGGGGATGAACCTTTTGAGGGCGAAGAGTGTGGAGAGAGGGTGGGATTTGAATTTGGGTGAATTGGCGAGGATTTGGAAAGGTGGGTGTATTATACGGGCTGTGTTCTTGGATAGGATCAAGAAGGCCTATCAGAGGAACCCCAATTTGGCGAATTTGGTTGTGGACCCCGACTTTGCGAGGGAGATGGTGCAGAGACAGGCTGCATGGAGGAGGGTGGTGGGGCTGGCGATATCAGCCGGCATTAGCACGCCAGGGATGTGTGCCAGTCTTTCCTATTTCGATACATATAGACGGGCGCGACTGCCGGCGAACTTGGTGCAGGCACAGAGGGACTTGTTCGGGGCGCATACCTATGAGCGGATTGATCGACCAGGGTCGTTTCATACCGAGTGGACGAAACTTGCTCGGAATAGTGATGCCGGTGTTGGTGCTTTCAGCTGAGCTTTTTTCACTATTTGGTTGGTTACTTTCTTTGTTTGGATCCTGGTGATCCTGAATTTTATGTGGATGCCATTTGAATTGGGATTGTATGCCTTGTTTTGGATTCTCTGCTTGCTGGGAGCAATTATTGTTTAACCTTTGTTTTTTTGGGGGCTGTTAATAAGAAAATGCATGCCTTCTGAGTTTTTGAGCTAAACTCTCTCTTATGATTTTCTTTCCTTGCGGTAGACATGTTCTAGTTTTCTCTAATTTTGCTTCTGTGTAGATTCAGTTATTATCAGATTAGATATGTCCTAAGGTCGTATATCTAGAATTAAGATTAGATGAAGATGGCACTGGCTAATATCTGTGTAAAGATGCTGCCCTATCATCTTTAGTGTGATATCATGATGAACTAATCCCCACGAAGTTTGGTAAACATCTTCTCTTAGACTTATGAGGCAATGTTCTTCACCCTTTCACTGGGAGGGGATCAGGAAGGGGGTTTTTCGTTTAGTGCTTCAGGAGTTGGTATATTGTGTATTCCATGCGTCTGTTTGAAACGTCAATTTGGTGTTCTTCCAAGAGTAATAGCCGCTGATTAATTGATGGGTGACGTTGAAGCTACCGTAATAAGAGTGGAAGCCAAAGGGAGCGTTGTTATGCTGTTTTGCAACCTACTTAGTTCATATCTGTTGGATGTTTCTTTTACGTGGTAAGTGTTTTTAGAAAGAATAGAATCCTAAGTACTCAAAGAGACTACCAGGCTTAGTATCCATCGTGTTCATTGAATAAGAGGATGCCTTTTGAAAGTTTGTTGGATTAAAAACTAAAGGATTTTGGCGCCTTGCCATAGCTCACTTTTGGATTAGCTTGTCTGCAAGTTCTTCTCTTCATAATTGAATGTATATTTTGGTGGTGGGCTGTTTATTCCCTGCGCTAAATGTTTGGCCGTTTGCCAGGTATGGGGCCTGATTTGCAGTATATGAGATTCAATACTAATGAATTATCATGATGCTTGCTTTGGAATTCTCTTGCGTACTATTGATGGTCTTCATGGCTATAGAGGATTCGATTGTCCTACACTCCCCTGCCCCTGATATGCATGTTGCATGCACAAACACCACAACAAAACTTCTGATGTTGGAAAATGTAATCTGATAGAAAAACATACTCCTTACCTCCAGTGTAGGGCTGTTATTCCAAATCTTGTTTCGTTTTTGTAAATGTTGAAGATCCACTTTGTTGCAGTCCCCCATTTTAAACTATGAAGGTTCCCACAGTTTGGATTTCCCCCATCACATGAATTTGCTATGCGTATTTGTCCCTGCACCCACCATCTACACACTGATGCTTCTCAGAGTTCAAATCGTGTAGCTTTATACTAATGTTTATAGGATTTTTTATTCACAATATTAGCAAACATAGCAATCGCTATTTTCTGTTCAAGTAAATAGTAAGAGTGTGGTGGCCAAATATGATGTGATAATTGGAGCTAGTAGTTGTGTATTATGAATGTTATGAAGGTTCTGATTCAGCTTACAATGAGTTTCACAATGGATTCCAAGAGGACAGCTCTGCCAACAGTTTGAATTTGACTACTGTCTCAAATTGCGCATCGAAATTCACATTTAAAATCCAAACTGAGATGGGATATGATCCTAAAAAGTGTAGACTTTGGGGGGGGGGGGGGGGGGGGGGGGGGGGGGGGGGGGGGGGGGGGGGGGGGGGGGTGTTTGAATAAGTACAGATCATGGAGGAACAAAGTAAAAAAAAAAAAAAATCTTATCAAAGAAGGAAAATAAATCTGAAAGGAATATCAAACACCTCCATTCTCAAGGACAGGCTGAGTTCTCGTCCCAGCTGCAGAAGGCAGCTTACTACCACTCACCCATCTACTTTCAAGAATCGAATCTTCATCAGCTTGTGCTTGTCTCTCCACTTGAATCTTCTTTGTCTTCAAAGTCCTCGCAGACGCCATCCCAACATAAACCATCACTACCATCCCAGAAATCCCAAGCACAGACCCAACAACCCAAAGATACCACAACCTCTGCTTACTCTCCTTCGGAACAACAATGGCAAAATGACCTTGATCTCCTGAGTAACATATACCGGGCAAGCTCATTTCACTAAGGTAAAAACTCCCATTTCCACTAAAAGCGACGCACCTCGTCTTAGAGATCATTCCGTCAGGGAGGGCCAAAGTGGGGAAATGAATCGATATGGGCTTCCCCATTGTACTGAGACTCAGCTTTCTGATGCTTGTAGAACTAACATTTGATGCATCGAAAACCGTGAATCCAACGGCCGGAGTGATGAGTGAGTAACCCTTCAGGCCATAGAAGTGGGAAGACAAGTTGCCCAAGTTCTGATAGACTATGGCAAGCCTCTTTACGTGTGGCAAAGGCATAGTTCTTGATGGAATGTGGAAGAAGCTGAAGTTGGCACCCGTGTTCCACAACCTCCGACTTCTGAGCCGAACAATTGAAACGTCAATGCTTGAGAGATTAGCAGGAAGGAGGGCTTGGTATAGAGCTCCGGTGCGAGGTCGGTGCCGGAGCGGCGCTTTGAAGGCGAAATCTTCAAGAGAAGCATCCAAGGAATCAGTAGTAAAGTGGTCTGAACAACTGACATATGAGCAATAAATCAAGGTGAGTACTAACCAGATGCAGTTCCAGTTCCAGATGATCATGTTGGATGACAATCAAGACTTGCTCTGAAGTATAGAACAGCGTTGGATTATGTCAACTTTCTCATCATCAAGTGCTATGATCTTTTGCCAACATGTTTTGGTCATTCATGTATGTAAAGTTGTTCCACACCATTAGAGCCTTGAAAGAAAAGCTTTTCATGGTTCTTTAATCTTCTCTGTTGATACCTTTCGAGGAAGAGATCAGTAAGCATGCTTAGAATTGGGACCCATGCGCGGAGGACTAAGAAGCCAGAAGTTGTAAACATCTGTCAAGGTGGGGTGGGAGGGACTTGACTTTTCCCAGAGTGAATCACTACTCCAGGTGATTTAGCTGTAGCTTTGTACGTTTCTGGACCAACCCTGCTTTTCGAAAAACATTTCTTTACATAATGCTATTTGCAAAGACTCTGATTTAGCTTCTTTTTTTCAAAATTTTGAGTTTTTTTTTTTTTGGTAACTTTATCAACTTTAGTACAAATAAATTTATAAAAATATATAAAAATCTAAAAATCTTTAGTCCTAACATTTTTTTATAAAAATAAATTTATAAAAATACGTGATTTAATATAATACGTTAAATTATAAAATTATTTTTATTATGATATAAGTTCAACGTATCATATATAATCATGTCAATTTACAAGTTTATTTTTATAGATTTCTTAACTATTTTTATTGTGATAAAAGTTTAACGTATCATATGAAATCATGTCAATTTATAAATTTATTTTTATAGATTTTTTTATGACTACAATATTTTTCAAAGAAAAATTAAGGCTTGATTGGAGCGGATTTACAAAATAAAAAAAAAAAAAAGCGGAAATTAGAACTTTTCTTAAGATAAAATATAAATAGCATTACATTATGAACTATAAGTCTATGACATTAAAGTTAAAACACCATCAACTCGAGAAATGGGAGCGTTGATGATGAAAAGAAAGAAAGAGGGAATCTTTACACAAATTGCGGGCAGCGAAAGTGTGGAGCAGTAATAAGTGGTAAATAAACATGTGTTGATTGTTCATAATTGGTGGGGCTCCCTGCTGCCCTTGTAAATGGAGTAATATATAATACAACATAAGAACTACATCCATAAAAAGATTTTAAAATATAAATTTATAAATTGACGTTATTTGATATGATATATAAAATAGATTTAATATATCATATCAATAATTTTATAATCTAACCTAACACATCAAGCTAATCAGTCTATAAATTTATTTTTATAAAATTTCTTTATAATTAAAACATTTCTCATAATATAATATAATATCACCACCAAAGAGATCATTTCCATATCTCTCCCAAACCAAAAGAAAGCCGTTTGTCCCAACCAAGTGAATCCAAACTAGAGGTGGCCAAAAACTCTGGCGACTCCGACTCCAATCGACACCCACTCCATTTTTTACTCCGACAGAGTTGGAATAATCGAAATTTGAAGTAAGAATCAGAGTCCAAGTTATTTTAAAAAAAATTGTCAGAGTCGACATCGACTCCGACCTCCAAACTCCTATTGATATCTTTGCTCTTTGTTCGCTGTATTTCTTTCATTGCCTTAATGTTTACCATTCTCCTAATAAAGAAACAAAAGTCCTCGTTTTCTTATGAATGTTTCTCCTTTTTTTCACTTTTGTCAATCTTGCAGTTTGACTTTTAAATACTTTCCTTTATTCACTTAATTTATTGTTTCTGATCTTTATATTCTCATTCAACTGAAACAATTTTAGTTATAAAAAATAAAAATACTCTTGACACCATTTGTAAGGGGATTTTTTCCCTCTGTCTTAGTGGGCCTGAGAAGGGTAACAAAGAGAATAAGAAGTGAAGGTCTAGTCCAAAACAAATAAATTCTTCGACTCGGCCCAAGGGTAGGCCTCCCCTGGACGAAATCTCCTTGAGGGAGCGTACTGTAGAGGGATGGGATTCGCCGACCGAGAGATCCCTCGAACAATGTTCAGTACTTGGCTACCTATATGCATAAACGGGTGGGAAGTAAGGGGAACCGTCGATCCTCTAACACGAAGATATCAACGGACCACTAAGGACACTAGCAAGGCAAGGCTGATCAGGAAACTACATCGCATTAATGGCACCACTATCCAAGCCACACGTCATACCAATGACACTGTCGCAGAGGCACGTCACATTAAACAACTCTGACAGAAAGAACGGTAAAAGAACACAAACTTCATAGGGGCAGACATGATCTGTCCCCCAGACTCTTGGTATAAATAGCAAGTCCCAGATACGAGAGACTCTCTCACTTATTTACAAACTTCCAACAGACTTTACTGACTTTGGTATCGGAGACTCCCCGACCCCAAGGCCACCCTCTCCCAGCTGCCTTCTTCTCTATTTTTGCAAGCTCAGTTCTGAAGACCTGAGTTAATGCTAGAACCTGACCCAAAGGCTTACGAAACACGATGTTAACACCATCCATTCGCTTTACTACCTAATGGCTAATGATGAACCAACGTAACACTAACCCCATGCTTTATATCTGAAGTTCTGAAGCAATCAGTATTTATTTCACTTTTGGTTCCTTGGTAAGCATAACTTGAAAGATGGAAAGCACATTGAAAAGTTTTTAATTTTTTAATTACTCGGGTCTCGAGCCTCTCAGCCTTTGGCTTCAAATCACTATCGTTTTCTTTATTTATTTTTTTGTATTTTTGGTTCTGATACATGCATGTCTAGTTTTATAGTCAGTGTTAACTTCAAAATACCACTTCACTTTTTATAGTGTCCATGAAAACTAGTTTTTGAAAGATAGACTCGATAAAAGCAGAAAAGGAAATGAGAAGATTGAGAGGAGACTCGGTGTTGAGGCTTGGAGCAGTTCAGAGTCGTCTTGAGACTGACGACGAAGAATTGCCATGATTGAAAAGGAGGTGGGATTGCCACCGTTCGACGGCGACACAAACGAGATCGATCGAGATCTCTCTCTCTCTCTCTCTCTCTCTCTCTCTCTCTCTCTCCCCCCCCCAATGCTCTACCTCTTGAACTCCAACTCCAACAACTCCAATCAGAGTCGAAGTCCACTCCTGATCGGAGTCAGAATCGGAGGCCAACTTCAACTCCAACAAAAGTTAGAGTCGGAGTTCGGAATTGGGCTTTCCGACTCCATCGAAGTAGAAACCCAGCCCTAATCCAAATAGCCTAATGTCTCTCTTTTTTCATTAGGAGTCATGGAGTGCAAGCAAGAACAATAGAGTTTTAAATCCCTCCACAACTTCTCTCCTCCTCCTCCTCCTCCTCCTCTATATCCATTGATCCCAATTCATTTTCGATATATCATTTTTATAATTATTTTGGTGGTTGCTTGCTACAAAGGTCCTGGATAGTTTGTTAGATCACTAAATTAGCAATCCAAAATACTTATAGAATGACCCTTACTTTGGTCAGTAATAAAGTCTATTGACGAAGAAATATGCGATCAAAATCGATCCATTGGTCCTGATTTCTTTTCTATATATCATTTCTAGTCTTTTTTTGTTACATAGAAGAAACAAGTATTATTGAATCTCAACAGATTATTACATCTGGTTGTCAACCTAGACAACTTGTAAAATGCATTGTGGTATTTGATCCCACCACATTACAATATGATCTACATTCGATGTATGCCTAGCTAGTTGATGGGTTGCCTCATTCCCCATTGTGTTAACATGCTGAATGTTGCAGCTCTAAAGAGCCCTATCATGGATTTAACTTCCTTCACAACATTGCCTAGTATTGATGTAGAGTCCCTTTTAACTTCGATTTCCAGCACCATCAACAATGAATCACTCTCCACGATTAGGTCTGTTATTCCCATATGCATTCAAACCTCTAAGAGTAGCTAATAATTCAGTATCCTCTAATTCTTTTACATCATACTCTTTTTTGCTTGCCACCATAATGTTACACGCCGACATTGCAAAGAAGAGAACAAAAGGAGAGAAGTGTTGAGATGAAGTGTCGACACGATTAGGGTTCTTCCAGAAGGCATGTTTACTGAGTTAAGATGTGTACGTGCATGGGCTAGACTTTAAGGGCATGGGCCATAGCAACGGTCAAAGGATTAGAAAATGGAATGGATGCTTGTGGGCTTCGAATGGGCCAAGAAGGGCCTGATCCATGTTTATTTTATGCTAGTGAATTTCTTTTAAGTCTGTAACCAAAGGATCTAAGGGTAATTCTGTCTTTTCATATTACTAGTATATCTAGCATAGTAACTGCCTGAGGAACCATCCAGAACCTTGATAATCAATTTGTTATACTGTTCTATCTTGGAGGAGCTCCCCTGGAAGAGAGAATTATCATTTTCTACTGAATACATATGAAATTTTCATCTGATTGTTGCATTTCCATTATCTCTCTAGTTTGATCTATTACAAGTGGTATCCAAAGCCCCTTTCCTACCCTGTTGCAATGGCTTAAAACAGTTGCATGAAAGAATTACAGAAAGGACTCAATGCTCAACGAAAGACTATAGAACAACACATCAATAACACTAATAGCCAATTTAATACAATAGGAGTGGAGATGTTGGTTATGCGATGACAAATGGAAACGATTCTAAAGTAGTTTTCTAATATGCAGCAGACCTGCACAGTGTTAAGGCAACTCTGTCATGAGATTCCTCCAGTCAACAACAAAACAATCGGCATCCAGAAAACCAAGATTCACAAGTTGTACCTCACAATGCAGACATCCAGCCAAGACCCATTCAATTGGACTTTCCAATTTTTCACGGGGATAACCCCCATGGATGGCTATTTAAGGTTAACTATTTTTTTACCTATCATAATATCCTTTTTTGACATAAATTACGTTCAGTATCCCTCCACATGAAAGGAAAGGCACTGGTCTGGTTTCAAGACTTGGAAGAGTCTGGGAGAGTAAACAGTTGGGATGCATTTGTGAAAGTATTAATAGTCAGATTTGGTCCAACTACTTATGATGATCCAATGGAACAATTGGCTAAGTTGAGATAGAAGCGTAGTGTTGATGATTAGAAAATTGATTTTGAAGTCTTGTCTAACAGGCTACATGGGTTATCTAAGAATTACATTACAAGCATAGTTGCTTTCTCAGTAGCCTTAGGGATGATATAAGATTGACAGTTAAAATGTTTACTCCCACTGATATGTTCACAACTTATGGACTTGCAAAAATTCAAGAGGAAAAGATTTTTCTCCCAAAAAAAACCCACATACAGAACCTCACTGTACAATACAGCCACGCAAACCCATGAACCATCTTACATTAAACCTTTCCAACAACCTCAAACCATAGATGTCCACCAAAACCATCCCAAAGTCATAGTTCCAGTCCATAAAGTTCGTCAAAATAAGATGAGAGAGCGCGGGACTAAAGGCCTGTGTTATTCTTGTGACTCCAAGTGGGACCCAGGTCACAAATGTTCAAGTCCAAAGCTGTATTTAATTGAGGAAATAGAGGAGAATTATGAAGTAATAGACATTGACACTAAAAAGGAAGAGGGTCTGGTTGGCACACCTCAAATCTCAGTTTCTGGTAAAAATCCATAAATCGCTTTACATGCTATTATAGGGTCTTTGAACCTTAAAACTATGCGAGTTGTGGTCAAAATTGGTAACCAACCAGTGACTATTCTCATTGATTCAGGAAGTACTCACAACTTTCTGGACCCTTCTATACTATCCAAACTTTCCCTACATGTGTTAACTAATGACAAAGTTAGGGTAAAAGTTGCAAATAGGGACCAAGTTAAAAGTGAGGGTAGAATTAAAGATGTTCCAATGGTTGTCCAAGACATGAGATTCTCAGTGGATATGTATTTGCTAATGCTGGCAGGTTGCGATGTAGTGTTGGGTGTGCAATGGTTACAAGGGCTAGGGTCGATTTTATGGAATTTCCATAACCTCATTATGCAGTTTACCTACCAGGACACTTTGATCATCATAAAGGGGCTGCGAGAAGCACTTTAATGGAAGAAGGGGGATTTAATAGAGCTACTGCTCTAGAAAAAATAGGTGTGCTACTTCAACTCATTGAACAGATTCCTCAAGCCCAAACACCTACCACTATCCCTAAACCCATGCAGCACCTCCTTGACCTATATCCAGACATCTTTGCCCTTCATTCTGGACTTCCCCCAACCAGATCTCAAGACCACAGTATCACCTTACAACCTGGTACCCAACCAATTTCTGTGAGACCCTATCGCTACCCCTATTTCCAGAAAGATGAAATAGAAAAAATATAAAAGAGTTGTTGGAATCTGGTGTTATTCGACCTAGCCAAAACCCTTATTCCTTACCTGTTTTATTGGTAAGGAAAGTGGATGGCACATACATTTATGTGTTGACTATCGCGCCCTCAACGATGCCACAGTGAAGGATAAATATCAAATTCTAGTGGTGGAGGAATTGACCTATTTTTCTGAAATACTATTAACCTATTTTTCTTAAAAAATCTAAAATCTCGCAATTCTAAAATATCACCACTTCCCAATTTTATTGATATCCACTTAACAAAATTCCACCTTGATCGCAAGTCTATTTAAAAAAGACAAGCCGAAACCCACTCAAGATATTCTAGGTGTTTTGTAACCAATGCAATCGGGCCCAATATCCAACCTCGGCCCACTTGAAATAAAATAAAACAAATTCCATGACTTCCAACAAAAGGGCCAAGATGTAATTAACATAAAAAAGCTTAGAAAGTTAGAACTTTTCATTTTGAACTATCACGTGATCCTAGGGGCATTTAGGTAGTTATATATAATAAGTGGGTAGAGCTCAAGGGCTAGAACTTTGGAGAAAAACAAGCTTCAGAGGAGATGTAGTGAGGGAGGGACCATGCGAGGTAACTCACTGTAAGTGAGGCAACGAGCGGCGACCAGGTGGTTGGGCACGACAACAGAGCACTGGGAGAGGGAGAGAGAGGAAACCATTACTCACGATGGAGAGAGAGAGAGAGAGAGAGAGAGAGAGAACACGGCATGAGGGATAGAGAGAGGTTACCAAGAGAGAGAGCGGTGGCTTGGAGTGGTGTAGGTGTAGGTGCCCGGTGGCACTTCTATATAGGTGGAGACGACGTGGAGGGGTTGTTAAGGTCGTTAAGCTTCACCGACGTGTCACGAGGTTGCAAAACTGAGACGGGAGGAAGTTGTTTTATTGCTCTATTTTTGGTGTGGGAAACAGGGCCTCTTGGACGTGCAATGGTAGCTTGGGCGACGATGGTGTAGGGAGGAGCTAGGGTAGCACGTGGGTGAAAAATGGCAACAATTCTCTGGTTCAGCAGAGGCTTACCACGGCGTGGAGGTTCTACCGTGTAGGGGAGGTAGTTTTCGTTGCTTGGTTTCTTCCTGGACGTGGAATGGAGGCTTCTGGTACGTCGAGAACTGGGTGGCTCGAGTGGAGGAGCTTGGCAGTGGGGCTACCTTAAGGTGGTGCAACAGCAACTCTAGTATAAAGGTTAAAGATTATCACTACGTGCATGAGGACTGTGCGTGAAATGTGTAACGTATATTTATATAATGTTGTATGGCGTGGAACTAATCACTGTGTTCTCACGGCTTGGGCTTTTTGGGTTTATTTCAAAATATTTGGGCCCACATGTTGTGTATGAAATTAACAAATGGACTGAGTTGGGTGGTTAGAGCAGTTTGAAAATCTCTTTAGCTTGTCTGCAATTTTTCTCAGGAATCAGATGTTTTATCGATACTAATAGACTTCGACTCAAATTCTAAAACTAATACAACTTGTCCCATGAATTTCAGCTCATAACTAAAAGAATTTCACCTAATCCATAAAATATAAAATAATTTTAACCTAATTATCAGGCCTAATAAAAATCCATATCCTACAAAAATAAAATTTTAAACCCATAACCTATCTTAAAAATTAATTGTTAATCTCACATGAACTTTTCGTACGTGTAAACCCAAAAAACAAAATTTTAGAAAGCGGGATTGGTCCTTGGCCAGGTGTTACACTCGCAATATGTAATTTAATAATCGAGTTAATACAGCTACGAGTTCTCCTTTCCCTCATTCAAGATTCTCTGCATTCTTACTCTGTTCTTGTCATTCTTGGACCTAATTTAAGACGCAAGTCTGCTTCTAGCTTGATCTCTGATGTAGCTTTCCCCCAAAAAATCCCGTCAATAACTCTACGAATCCAAATCCACAAGACTCGTAACTTTTTTCCCAAGGTAATCAGTTTTCGTGATCTTCAGAGAAAACGTCCAAAATGAAAACACCTCTTTTCCTTTTTTTTAAATGAATTAAGATATCTCATTTACTATAGTTTGGGATTTGAGTTACTGGGATACTGTAGAATCCGAAATTTTCTAGGACCATGTTCAAGAAAGAATCTCCAACATCTCCCATTTAATATATATTTAAGATTAACCGTATTTATTTTATATTCTAAAACTGTATAAATTATTTAACCATCTCAATACTCAGAACTTGATCTTACTTTACCGTCTCATTTTGTCATGCTATTTATTACAATTTCACCATTAAAGTTCTGGATAGAATGAGAACTGAGAAAGTAACTACTTAAATGTTCTTAAATTTTCTTTCTTTATCCTCTGGACGTGTGAACTTAATGGATGTTTCAACCAATGAAGCAAACTATTGTCAACATGTTTAGCATTGGTTTCTTTGAGTACTTTTCAATCGAGGGTTTTCTAGGGTCTGGTCGTGCCGGCTTCGAACAAAGACCTGCTTGATCCCCAGATAATCATGGACTCAGACTCGACGGGTGGGCTCGCCACCGGCTCCGGCTCGAACTTCGCGTTCGCCTTTAACGATAGCAAATTCTCCGATCGGGTCCTGAGGATTGAGATAATTCGCTATAAAGAGACTGGTAAGAGAGTTTCTTTTATCTTTCCGCGATGTTCTGTGTGTGCATGTGGGTTAGTGGTTGTAAATTTATTGTTAATGCAAGTGGGTTCTGTTTGGTTGCCGATTAAATGAAGGATTTTGAAAGAATATTTGGGTTTTTCCGTTTCCTGTAGTTAGGCTATTAGATGAGTTTTGAGTTCTAGTTTGTAGTTTGATTGTGATAGTTCCCCGAGAAATTTCTATTTCAATATGTTTGGATATGACACTAACCACTTAGATATCATTTTAGAGGATTGTATGGTTCTTGATTGCAGTTTCATTTGATTCAAATGATAAAACAATTGTATCGATGTTATGATGATGTTGCTATTGAGAGAAGACAGACTGCTGTTGTAAATGTGCAACATTAGCACGTGTATCCACTGCCATACAACGTTGTAGAACCTTTGAGCCAATGGTATGCATGCTCAATATTGAAATGCGGTGGCTGGTGATAAGTTTTGAGCCAACAGTATCGCTGAACTGGGATGCATTTCCCGTTATTATTTCATGCTTTGGCACACATGATTTTAACTGTGGGATTTATCTGAAGTTGTGATTGTGATTACTACACAACAGACTAGTATTGTAAAATGGGCAGCATTTCCATTGGTGCCCAGGTAATATCGAAGAACCTTCTAGCCCATAGTATGCATTTTGAATTTAAAAATGCTGGGCTGGGGATCAAGTGAATGAACCAGGAGCCGAGCCTGATTTGGAATGAATACTCCCATAATCATCATTTTTTTTAATCTTGGATGGATCAGATTGCCTTGGGATCTGAATGTAGATGCTTTACTAAAAGTTTGATAATGTAGGGCAGTGTGCATGAGAACATGATGTTGTTGAAGTATTTTCTCTGTGACTTCAGTTGGTGGCATCTCTTTCACAGGCTTTGCATAGTTGTTTGAAGTATACACTAGGCTTTAATGCTTTCTTGCCGGCTCTTGGGATCATTATGCTTTGTATTCTTGTTGCTGTAAAGGCATTGTGTTTGGGGTAAAAAGGCTGCCAATGATCCTCCCTTCACCACCCCCGAATGTTGTAGTAACTGCTTAATTTACCATGTTAGGAAGTTAAATTATGCAGTTACACGCGTCTTACCACTTTATTGTGTTTGCTGACCTTATGAAACTGGTTTGAAGAAGTGGTAGAAGAATATTGTTGTCCCAAGCCAAGCCACATCTAGGCTTATACTCCAAAAAGACTAGTCAAGATTGTTATTGGAGTTCCTTAGAATCACGATACAACCTATTTCCATGTGAGGAACCTATGTGAAACTTGGCAGTAAATGCACTTTTACATACTCAAATTACCTCTATCAGACTTTACCCACCCAATGTGGGACTTAGTGCCCATGCAATGTGAAGAGCTGGTTTTAAACTGCAACATGCCAAATACAGAGGATAGTTTGGGCTATGGAATTCAAGATGAGGAAGCAATGATTGAGGAATTACCTTCAGGTGTTGGGATTAATTGGAATCACCATGGTACATCTTCTTCTTCTTCTTCTTCTTCTTCTTCTTCTTCTTCTTCTTTTTTTTTTTTTAAATGTTGGGGAACCTCTTCATGGTAGGGCCCTTCGGACCCACCCCTACTGAGTAAACCCCGGTCCCGTGCACCGTACCCTCGAAAGTTTTCCTACACGGAACTGGTTAAATCGCTGACTTTTCACCAGGGGGTGTGGCCCCAAATGATTGTTTGCACCCATGAGGTGTTGAACCTTGGACCTTGAAGGGAGTGATACCCCAAGACCAATGCCTTCACCACTTGGGCCAACCCCTTAGGGTTCACCATGGTACATCTTGTATCTTCAATTATCAGTTTCTAAAGAACTTATCAAAAACAAAAATGATCAGTTTCTTTATTTCTATTTAAGCTTGGAGACCTTCTATTGGTGTAATATGGAGAACTGACTAGGATTATTGTGCATATCTCATTATTCCTCGTACCAATTTTCTTCCTGTGTTGTTACTCGTCAGAAAGAAAAAATCATGTCTGTGTTATTCTCTTTATCTAGAAATCATCTTTCCAATCTTATTTAAGGAGAATATGAAGTGGTGTTTATCTCCTACTTATTAGCTGATGTAAATTTACATTTTTTTTTTTCACCAATTTGTATGCGTATATGGTGTTACATATGCAGTAATTGCAGCAGCATGTAATATCGAATATAAATAGATAGTCTTTTGGTTTTCACTCTGTTAGATCCTTTGTAGATGATGAAGCTGCACCTGGTAATGATTCATTGTGGAGCAAGGACCTCGCAACAGTTCTTAGAGTCAAAACCTTACACATAAGCTCTCCAATTTTAGCAGCAAAGAGTCCATTTTTTTATAAGGTGAAGGGAGTCTTTATCTGGTTTTGTTGCTTTTGTGCCTTGGATAATTTCACTCACTCGTTGATTCATGCCTCTTGTAGTTGTTTTCAAAGGACGTTAGAGAGTCAGAGCAGCAACATGTAACTCTACAGATTCATGCATCTAGTAATCACACAACTTTCGTTACGTTTTATTGTCTACTTGTGTGTATCAGCTTCTCCATATTACAAGTCAATACTAATTAATTACTGTTTCTTTCTTATTATGTCACTGGAGCAGAGGAAGCAGCCCTCATGGACCTTCTTAATTTCATGTACAGCAATACTTTGTCAACGACAACACCTCCTGCACTGTTGGATGTGCTGATGGCTGCTGACAAATTTGAGGTTGCATCATGCTTGAGATATTGTAGCCGGTTATTGCTGAACTTGCCAATGACTTGCGAGTCTGCATTGCTTTATTTAGATCTACCTTCTAGTGTTTCAATGGCTGATGGAGTTCAGCCATTGACTAATGCAGCAAAACAGTTTCTTGTTGCACGCTACAAAGACATAACCAAGTGAGTTTTTCCTGACATACTTTCTTTATGATTGCTTAAGCCGTGAAGCTCCTCTCTGGTTTATATTAGGGTTCATATGGTAAAATTTTGTTTGGGCCCATTATTACTTAGACTGTTAGACATATGATGTCTCTTTTCCTCTTTTCCTTTTTGTCAATGATTAGGATATTTGATCAGTCTTGTGTAACAGTGCCTGCATTTTATATAAGAGTAATGCTACTCACAAGTCCTTTTACCATCATCCTCCCACCATCTTATGATGTGGTAATAAATGATTGAAAACTTTTTGTTATGTTCCACTTGTGGGCTAATCATTTAATGCTCTACACAAAGGGATGCGAAGAGGATGATGATAAAAATGATGAAAAATATAATTTTTCTATATATAATATTCAAAGAGTAGTGCTAGAGAGCAGCCACTGTAGCTGTGCACACATTGCACATACTACGTGGCTACTTCTCATCCTTTTTTTTTTTTTTTCCTCAAAACGCAAACTCCATCGTCTCTCTCATCAGCGTCTCTCTCTCATCAGCTCTTTCTCTCTCATCTCACTCTCTCTCTCATCGTCTCTCTTGTCGTCACTCTCTCTCTCATCAGATCTCTCTCTCTCATCGTCTCTCTCCTCGACTCTCTCTCTCTCTCATCCTCTCTCTCCTCAACTCTCTCTCGCCTGCTCTCTCTCTCATCGTTTCTCTCTCTCATCAGCTCTCTCTTAGTCCACTAATTTCGAGTTTAAGAGATGTGAGATGTGTGGTTTAGATGATGCCACATAGTGTACAAAATGGCTGCCACCAAATAGTGGCTGCTCCATATTATTTCATATTCAAATTTCACTTGTAGCAACTTAAATTCAAATCACAGATATGAGAAAAATGTGATTGTTTTGCTGCATGTTCCAGGTTTCGCGATGAGGTGCTAAACTTTCCCCTGGCTGGCATTGAGGCAGTATTGTCCAGTGATGATCTCCAGGCGCCGTCAGAGGATGCTATTTTTGACTTTGTGCTGCAATGGGCTCGAACTCATTACCCAAAACTTGAGGATCGAAGAGAGATCCTTGGCTTGCGGCTTGCTCGCCTCATTCGTTTTCCATACATGACCTCCCGAAAGCTAAGGAAGGTTTTTACTTGCAATGACTTTGACGCTGACCTGTTGACAAAGCTTGTGCTTGAGGCTCTCTTTTTCAAGGCTGAGGCACCACACCAGCAGCGCTCCCTTGCTGCAGAGGAGGCCAGTTCCACCCTTCGGCAATATGTGGAGCGGGCATACAAATATCGCCCAATCAAGGTGGTCGAATTTGAACTGCCCCGTCAGCAATGTATTGTTTACCTGGACCTGAAGCGGGAGGAGTGTGAACATCTGTTTCCAGCTGGTGTTGCTTACTCACTGCCTTTTCAACTGGGTGGGCAGTGGTTTTTCTTGTCAGCCCACTGCAACTTGGACCAACGAGGCTTACACAGCTTTGGACTATTTTTGGTGATTCTAGAGAAGCGATCAGTAAATTTTACCGTTGACTATGAGTTTGCAGCGAGGTCCAAGCCAAATGAGGAGTTTGTAAGCAAGCACAAGGGAAATTGTAATTTCACAGGAGGGAAGGCCGTCGGGTATCAAAATATGTTTGGAATAACCTGGGCGGCATTCATGGCTGATGACAGCCTCTATTTTATCAATGGTGTTGTCCATTTAAGAGCTGGGCTTACCATCAGGCAATGAGCCCTCTGCCCTTTAATTTCAGGTCTCATTTTGGCTGTTAATAGTTGCATTGTCAGAATAATATATGTTCGTTCGTTCTCAAATGTAATGTTTTCCTTTGGAAGTCTGAAACGAATATTATGGCCAAATATACTCTCTCTGTAAAGAGACGTGGATGGGCTACTCACAAGTAAATACTAATAGGGTTGAAAGTTCACCTTAGAAAAGCAACTATTTCCAATAGAGTGCGGAAAAAGTATGTAAAAATGATTGTATATAGCAAAACTCTTATGAGTTTGTTTTCCTGAAGTTGGCTCAACATCTAAGTTCAGTACTAATTCATCACTTGGAACAAAGTCATATTTGGTTGCGGTTTATTTTAGGTTGTTTTTGAAAGAGTTTTCCATTCCCAAAACTTGGTTTTAACAATACATGACTTTCCATCCAAATGCCGCCTATTATATTTTGCACTTTTATAGTCAATGTTCACTCGTGGTCATGTGTTTTGTTTAGTAAAGCTTTGTTAGTTACAAGTCAGTATCTAAAGATCACAGCCACATCATTTAACGTGGGACAATTACAATTATTAAAAATAAAATATAAAATAAAATACAGCACTCTTTTATAACAAAGTTTTTAAATAAGTGACATGTTTGGTATGTCAATAAATATGATTAGAAATATAATTTTATTTTGTGTTCATGCTAACTTTGTAGATTATTTAACAATATTCACCCAATCAACTAAGATCAATATGCAACGTCTACAAACTCATATATGGAAAGAAAGAAATCATCTAGCAATGGCTACATGCACACCTATGGAAATAAACAATCCAACACATGTCCAATGGCTACAAATACAAAATATGGAAACTTCATCCTAAATACTGAATCCTCTTGTATTACATTTATAATTTTATATTCCGTAAATCCTTCTCTTTGTAATGTTCACTACTTTCTGTACATAGACTACATATTGTATATATATTAGAAGACTCTCAATAGACTCTCACATTATGTGAGATATTTCCACAAATAACTCGTTCACAATTTTCTTTATAGGTAACCAAAACTTCATATTTTATATGGCACTTTGCTAATCTCAACTAAATAAATTAGAGGAATTTGGTTATCAAACATCTCGTCACGTGCATATATGGTCTTTAATAATTTGGAGATCTTAACTCATAAGGCCTAAAAGTCTATGCATGCCCATTTTATAAAATAATTTTTATAATTTTTTTTTTTTATATATTAACCATTTCTCATCATTACGAAAATGAAAATGCATTTTACCAACGGAATGCCTAGCACACTATGAAAAAAGAGTACAAATATATTAGAATAAAGCTTGATGTATTAGATTGAAAAATATTTTTTTTATCACAATTATAAACTATATCTAATATAGAGTATTTTAAGTCGGTGTGCAGATTATATCAAATAATTTACTAGATGTCATGTAAGCATTTTACTAGATGTACTATATATATACACCGACTTGATAATATGATTTTTTTTTTTTCCTAACCGTCAGGTTATATCTAATATTTATTAGATAGGTAATTATTTGTTGTTTTTCTTTCCATACTCGTCTTAGACAATGCGACATTATAATAATGCATCCTAGCTATAACTCGGTGTTCCCTTTTCTTGGAACACGATTCATGCACATGAAATAAACATTTTCAAGATTATATTTTCACTCTATTCCCATCTGTTAAATCCTTAATTAAAAATGAGAAACAATAGCCATACATCACCATTATATAATATCAAATAATTCCTAATGCAAACTTTTAGTGGGAATAAATCATCCAATAATTAAAATATTGATTCTGATTTGACATCTAAGAAGGGGAAAAAAATAAAAAAAGAACAACACTTTTTTTTTTTTATGTGAATCCCTCCTTTATTGTATTACTTATTTTATTCATGATTTATAATAATTAATTATCATTATCAGTGGTTGAACATCACAAAGCTAAATTCTGTTTGATTTAATTCTTAAACAATATTGAGAAAGTACGTACCAACTCATGTAATGAATCATTAATTTTTGTTTATGTTCTGACATTCTTTTATACTATGCTACTTGTCTCCGGCATGAAGAATTCAAATGACGCACCATATATACCAAGTTTAATCGAGCTTTTTGTAGCATAATTAAGCAGCTAGCTTGGGCATCTTGACAAATGGTAACTGATTCCATGGATAATATTCATGTTCTGTCGATATAGATCAGCTTCTATGAACCTATACAGCTTGTTTAAGTTTTTTTTTTTTTTTTTTTTTTTTTTTTTAAGGAAACAGACTCGTTTCATTAATGAATTAATGAACTGAAGTTATAATTGTGACTTATCAATACATGAAAAAATCCAAACTATAAGTCAAACTACGCATCAGTTATGGGCTTCCCCACACATAAATTTATTTGTGACCGACTTTATCTTAACTTTTCAAGAAACTCTCTCCTAATAGAAAAAGCGTTCTGTAAAACAGAACTTGAAGGCCCCATTTGTCATTCCAATGAGGAAAAGTATGGGACACAGCTATGGACACTAAATCTAATAGCCTATTTCTATTTTATTAAATACTAAAATAAACAAAAAAATTACAAATAAAACTCATTAACAACTACTAACTAACAACTAAACTACAAAACCACAAGTACTGGTGTGACCCCGGACGTCATGCCTACCGCAAGCATCGGAATCTCAAGTCCTGACGGCATGAGTACCCAGCTCACGTACGGACAAAACAACCTCTATTGCACAGGCAACACCTACGCGCGAGCACTGATCATACGATCTCCAGCCATGACATCACCCACCACTCTCGAATATCTTGCCCCAGATTGCGTCTGATCCAAAGGCTCAACACCTCACTTGGGTCAACAAAAGAACAGAAAAACAAACACCAACAAAACACTGCACGCGCCACTGCCAACGCATCATGCACTGTTCATCAATTTTTTTTTTTCTGTTTGTTCAGCTTGTTTAAGTCAAACGTATATAGATGTGTTCATTCGAATTGCATCTTTAAAATATTCATCTAGCTTTTTCTCCGCTTTTCTTCTTTTTATTTTCTACGCAATATTGAAATATATTTATGAGTTACTCTATTAATAAATTGGTGTAGACAACATATCTTCCACACCACCTAGATGGCAAGATTTTATTTGCAATAGATTTGATTTTATAACTTCTCTTACAAATCAACTCATTTCAAGTCAATCATGTAAAGAATATGTTTTTCATACCGAATTATAAATATAGTTTTTCTATATTTATACAAGCAGTAAGGGCTTGTTTGGAGTTGCGTTAAGAATCTTAAAAAGTACTTAAATATCCTTAAAAATTCTTTAATAAAAAAATTAAGTTGTTTGAGTGTTATATATTAAAGTTCTTTTTTATTTTAATAAGCTAAAAAATACATTTGATTTTTTTTTTCTCAAAACACACTTTTCTAAATAATATGGAACGAAATTTGAATTTTAAAAATACTGTTAATGGGCAAAAATACCTATGTAACTTTAAGATAATTACTACTTTTAAACTTTTATAGATATAGTCATAATTTTTATAAAAGACCAAATGATCGTCTTTTCTATATCAAAAAGTAATTTTTTAATTTGTTTATAAACGAATGTATATAATATGTTTAAAAGTGTTTTAAATACATGGTTACCAAATAGTAAATAATTTTTTAATAGTATAATTTATCCTAAAATTATAAGTTATATTTTCTATCGAAATTCCAAACACACTACCATTCAAGTATTCTCATAATACTTCACTACTATTCATTACTTTATTTTTATTTTTTATTGACTTTTTACTATTATTCATTATTTTTCATTATTATGTAATATTTTATTATTATTTTTTATTACTATTCATAACACTTATCACTACACAAACCTACCCTAAAGGCTGACTTAGATATAATTATCTAATCGCCCTAAGTTAAGAGTTTGTTAACATCAAGATGCAAGAGGCTCAAAGCAAGTGATTCTCCCTTAAGCGAGAAATATGTACGTATTGAAGATAAAGTTGTTGGAGAGAATGAAAATCGCGTAGCCGACACCATGCCCCTTAATCCTTATGGACATCGAGTCCTGGTTTAGATAGTCTTTTATATTAGTTAAAAAGTTAAATTTATTAAATATTTAGTTATTATAAAGTAAAATATATTTATAATAGATTAATTAAATTTTAAATATTTAGAATTTAACTACAGTAATTTTTAAAAATATTTTTAAATTTGAAAGTTATTATATATATATATTAAATATATATTTTATTAATTATTTATCTCTCTATTTCTTTATATCACATATTTTATCATAATTAATATATTAATTTGAGTTAGTGATATATTAATTTAATAAGAATATAATTATTAATTAATATATAATAGGTAGAATAGTAAAATATGATAAAATAAAATAAATTAATAATTAAGAAAATTAAATATTTTTGAAATTATTAATTATTCATTATTATATAATAAATAAATATATAATCTAATGTGGAGATTTGATATGAATAATTAAAATTAAATTTATCTTATATTATTTTATAGTTATATAATAAAAAAAATAGTTATTTTAATATAAAGATTTATATAAATAAAAAAGTCAAAAATTAAAATTTTTTTATATTTATAAAAAATATCATTTAATTTTGAGTAATCCAACGCCTATTCATTTTATAAACGGCAAATAAAGGAGTCTTCAAGGCAATAGGCCCCTCTCAATTATTCACTAGGATATAGAACCTTTTTTTTCTTGTTTTGTAGGCCATCACTTCCCAGTTTTTGAGCCAAATTTCGTGAACATGATCAGACAATAAGATCGACGAATAAATAAGATCTTTATCCTGCTCAAAGATACAGGCATTATTGACCATTTGGCATTTATATATATATATATATATATATATATATAAATATATAATAAAAATAAATGTGATGTGTGGTGTGTATAATAATATAATAATGACTAATAAAACTTTTGGTATATATATATTTGAAATAGCATTATTAACTAATATTATACATATATTTAATTGATGTAAAGAAATATCTATTTTTATTAAAAATACTTATAAAATATTAGTATTTATATATCAATTCAAATAATTTAAAAGATAGTGATAAGGTTACTATTCTTTTATTATCTATTTACTACTTACAGTATATTTATTTTTTTATCATTTTTTTTAAGTATTTTTGTTAATATTCTTAATTATTAAGAAAAAATTAAAAAAATATATAATTTTATTAATAGTCATTTTCTCTACTATTAAATAAAATAAAAAATAAAATAAAAAAAAATAGTAAATAAATAGTAAGGAATAATATTCCTATCATTTTTAAATTTAAAATCACCTTGCAAATGACGTATAAAATAGAGATATATATTAATAATTTGTGCAAAACCAAATGCAACAACCAGATCAAAGCGCGCATAAATTGGACGTCGAAATTCGTGAACGTGATTGTGTATGAAATTGGGTTGTTAAATGAAAGAAAGAAACTGCAGACGATGATGAAGAAGGACGAGAGAGATCGAGACCCTGAGAGCAGATATTCAGGCGTAGGTACTAGCAGCTAGAAGTGCGAACAAATTAGAAAGGATGGAGATCTAGCTAGGACCATACATACACCATGTGGGCAAGCAGAGCTGGCTATACGGAGTATTCCGGCAAAGCCCCGTGATCATGATTCATGACAGGGATGGGTTTTACAAAAATAAAATGATAAATAATGGACAAAAAAAGGAACGTACAGCTGTGTAGAAACACAAGGTCATTTCATGGGACAACCCAATTTTGTCTTAAATATTTATCTTACCTCAGACTCTCGGTTTGGATTTGACTTGCTTTCGGTTTTCTGTTCTTCCCTCCTCACTTCTTAATTGCTTGCATCGGTAATTGTATTTCTGCTAATGCCTGACGCATCTTGTCCCTCTCCTCTCTGTCTTTGTTTTTCTTTTTCTGCACCCGTCTACAGGCCACAGCCAGGGGTATCCTGTGTTTTCCTTCGTATATAATTATATATCCTTGCAGTGAAAATGATTTACATACTATATTTTTTTTAATATTTTATATTATTTTAAATGAAGGATATTTTATAAAAATAATATTATTTTATAAAAATATTTTTATTTTATAATATTATTATACTAGATATTATATAATATGTTCTATATATATTATTACTCTTTTTACAATAATATTTTAATATATTAAAAGCAAATATGATTAGGCCTAGGAAATTATAACTGCAATGAATAAGATGCCATTTTTTTATGCGCTATCAAAAATATTGAATATTTTTTTTAATATGGCTTTTAGAATTTAAACTGAATTGAATTTTTTATAAATAATAATAAATTAAATAGTAAAGATAATTATGTGAAATTTATCTAAATTAAATTTAAAATATATTTTAATATTAAGATAAATTTAATATTTTTTATAAGAAATAAAAAAATTATAAATCTTACGTGTAAAAATATTTTAAATTAAAAAAATTATAAATCATATATATATAAAAAAATTTTAAATTAGAATGAATTTATTAATTTAATGGTTATGTATTTAAATATTAAATTCAAACTTTAAATTAAATTCAACCAAAATCTTTGCCCTAGCTAGCTTCCTTTAGCTAAGCCACGTACCTACAAATATTTACTTCTGAGGGAAAGGAGATATCGTAGAATCTGCTGGCCAAAATGTCTTTTCAACACGGCTCCATTGAAACTTTTTCCAGCTATATACGTACGTACTGAGAAAGTAAAGAACTAAATGATGAACACCATAGAAATTGGAATCTATGACAAGATAACATGATGATATTTTTGTTTTTGCGTATAAAATATTAATCCAAACACAAAGTAAAATAATTCTCAGATTTGCAGCATGATAAATTCGCTAATCGGACAAAAACAAAACATTTTTTTAGTCTGTAGTCATGTGCTTGAAGCCCGAATTTCTTTCTGGTGGCTTTTTTCTAAAGCTCATGCGTGAAAATCAGGATTACTATATCAAGTTCCTGCAATGAAAATAAAATAATATACAAATATATCAAAGATAAACGTATGGAGGGTCTAAGTTATCTAACAACGGAGTGCTAGAAAGATAGATTGACAGATGCGAGAAAAGATGTGATTGGACAAATGGAAATGATCAAAGGGTAATAAAGAAGGATGGAGATAAGGGGTTTCCATTTCTCTGCATAGAGTTCATAGGCAACGACGTCCTTTTGGCTTGATAGGACTTCGATTTGAGAATCTGATGAGATAATATATACATAACTTTCCCATTGCCATCATACTGCAATTGGCTCTTTCGTGGGTTACCCCATCCTTCTGTCTGTTTCCGACCGCCGTCCTTAATTATTTTGCTTTTTGAGTGAGTGTAATCTCTGCAACCTATATTCATTCATTAATATCCTTTGAAAAGACCTAATTCTGAAAGTGATCATATTGGGAGAAATGTTAGTTTAAATAGAATTTTTCACTGTCCAAGTAACAGTTTCGCTCAAAATGGAAAAAACAAAATCACAATTATGGTGGTGTTTGTATAATAAATTAAGATCAAATATATTGAGACAAAAATTAAATAAATTATTATTTTAAAAATTAAAAAATTATTATATTTTATATAAAAATTTAAAAAAATTATAATAATTATATAAGATAAAATAAAATAAGATGAAATATTTTTATTCTACGAGACCTAACGAGATGCTGTTTTTCAGATTCGGTGATACTAATGTTTTAAATTTCGTACCGTACTGGCCGGTGTGGCTGAAATTTTTCGTTTCAGTCGTCCGGCTGGTACAGGTACTATACCTGTTTTGTACCACTCAAAATACTGGCCGGTACCAATCGTACTGGCCTCAATTTCGATCTGTACCGGCCTATATTTCGGCCTGTGTTTTTTTTTTTTTCATTTTTTCAAATTACAAGCTTATTTTTTAAGCCTCAATTCAGACTAAATTATTTATAATTTTTATATATATATATATATGTATTTGTATATAATTTATTTATAGATTGACTATCTCGAAACATTATTCTAAAACACTATTTCGAAACGGTATCAATATTAAAATATTTCGTTCTAATTTTTTATTCGATACGGCGTTCAGTATAGTATTCAAAACATTGGGTGATACTCGTATATTTTGACCGAAGAAGTAACGCAATTTTACGTGATTTAATATCTTTAAAAATTGATATTTATATATTGATGTACTTTATGGCAAGGAAAATTTTACCATCTACACCACGTCAAACAACTTTAAATTTACTTTCGCGTAATAGCTGACGTATTTCTCTTCATCTTGTGCATGCACGGATACATTACCTATTTGTCTCGTGGGTTTTCTAGTGTTTTCCAGGTAACAAAAGAAACTCACCATCCTTATAATTACCCATTTAATAAATAATGATATTATGATAGGTTATTATTCTCTTATTATCTATTTTTTATTATTTTTTATTTTATTTAATAATTAAAGAAGTGGCTGTTAATAAAATTATATATTTTTTTAAATTTTTTTAATGATTAAAGATGTTAAAAACTATTTAAAAGAAAATAATAAAAAATTAAAAAATTTCAAATATATAATAAATAAAATAAATAGTAAAAAAGTAGTAACTCTACCCTAATAAAATTAAAAGTTATCAGATACAGTTTATACGGACTTTACTTTCTTTTTTTAAAAAAAAAATTAATAATAATAATAATAAGCACAAAAACTTGAATATGATTTATATTCATTGAGAAAAGTGGAACAGCGGAATTTAGTAAGCCTGGTTGGTTCGAGTGAAACCAATCACAATTATCTCATTATTATCGTTTTTTTAAAATTTTAAATAAAATTATATTAAAATATTATATTCTAATATATAATAATTTATTCAACTAACCTCTCATTTTACTCATTATATAAATTTAAATTGAACAGAGTGGGACATGCATGTTTCACACCAATTATATACGGTGCTTATTTGTAATTAATTTTGTAACACAATTACTGCTATCAATTAAAACTCTATCATTAAGATTGTAATATTAGATTTTTTTTTTAATTTTACATGAGATCTTGGTAAAAATTCATGTACGTAAATTTGTTAATTTAGGATGTCAGTTTCTAATTTAGATAGTTAAAGAAGTGATTTAAAAAACCGTGATAATTCGATTTTATTTCTTAAATAATTAATTAGCGGGCATATTCCAACTGTCTACAATTGTGGCAAGCCTTTACATATTTTTATGGACACTTGCATTGTGCTGGGTATTCATAATTATTTGATTCCCATTTGACTTGTCATTTATGCCTGCATATATATAGTTAAATTATATATATAATATAATTAATTATGAGAACTTTTATTTACAGTTTTGAATAGGGGATTGAATGTACAGTTTTATTGATAAATAGAGATAAAAAGAGTTATTTTAAAAAAAATATTATTATAATTTTATTTTTTTTTTAAATATAACTATATGAACTTATTTGATGACTGTACGTAGATTAATTCAATTAATAGTCTGGATACGAAAATTTTGAACTGCATGGGGGCGGGGATATGTTCCAGCCAGCACAAATGCATTTGATCTGGACTGTATTTGACAGGTTTCAGTGCATAGAATGTGACTAAAAACTGAACAAGTGTGCTCATAGATTATAAGTAATCACAAAAGATTGCCTTCTTATAGAGACACAACTTGTTCCGCTGGACAATCGTGCAAAGTTTTATATCGTAAAACACACAAAAATCTGAGTAGAGATCTCTATCTGTCCAATATGTTATATTATCGCTTTTGTTTTTTTTTTTTTCTTTTTCCTTCTGTCTTCCACCGTACGTAGCGTTCCTGATCAGCGCAAGCTGCTGAAACCCTAGGAATAGGGTTACCACAGGCCGGATGATCTCTAGCTAGGGTTTTATTCAGGAAAATTTTCACGGTTCGATATATGGTAAATATTATCATAGCAGTTCCATTCCAAACGTCAACTTTCTTTAATTTTAGTCAACAAAGGCATCTGATCTAGAAGAAAGCTATATACGGATGCAAAGATGTTTGCATGACAACTTTTATCATAAAATATGTAGCTTGTAATTAATTAAAGCATTTTCAATCCTATTCACAGCGCCTAGCTCATAATATCCTAAGTTGCCACCAACACGGAGGAGAGTGAACGCGCGGGGGATACCCTACGTACTTTGATAGATCACTTATATATACAGGAGGCCCAATGACGCAGAAAATATATTTGTCCCTTCACAATATGATCAACAGAGAACAGTGCTACTGGTTTGAAAGGAATTGCTATTAATTTGTCATTAATTTCACTGTGCATGTGCTCTATAACTGAGTAAATCGCTGCCTGGTCTTGTACTGAACGCCGTTAATTACGATTATTAATGCTGGCTTAGCATACACAAAGACCTATTTTATATAATTTCGCATGCTTATTGTAAGTTGGATAGAAATTAGGGCATATGCAAAGGAATTGATTATTTATACATATATAGGCAGAGAACTGTTGTACATGACAACGTGAAAGTAAAGAAGAACATGAATAATTCCATTTTGTTTTCCCCCAATATTTTATACCATTAGTTGTCTGATCCAAGGCTCTCTATGTTCACATATAGCTTATATATACATGGATCCATCCCTTTGCCGATGTATTCATAAAAGCTGCTCGCTTTGTTGGGTGAGTGATATCAGAAGCTCTCGACCCTTAAATCCTCAATCAACCTTTACATGAGAGCCTGTTCTTCTCTCGAACAGTCGCTTTCTTCTAGCCCTTCCATCAGCGTGCGTGCGTGTTTATTTATTCCTTCTGTATGTGGGTTTTCTAGCTATAATGTGTTGGCTAGGGTTAGGTTGTCATGGACATGGCCAATCTTCACTTTCCTGTAACCAGATGGATCGACCTGTACTGTATCCTGCATCTTGCATTCGAGGGAAGATTTACTTACTTTTTCGTTAAATTGCTACATGTTTTCTTGTCAATGATTAACGTTTAAGAGAGCTTTCTTCAGTCCACTCATGGGCGGTTGTAGGGTTTAATTAGCTGCCGATTCATTCATCCAAATACTGTGTTAGAAGGCGATTATACCCAGTAAATGAGTGAATGACGCGGGAGACAAATTAAATCTTAAGCTTCCTGTACTTGGACTGAAGGGAGCTCCCTTTCTCCTTTTCTCTGCTTAAACCTCTGTCGGTTCAAATTTATTTATTTTATCAAATTAATATTTAAATACGAGTGGTTTGCTTGGAACGTCGTTACTACTGCTAAAGATTAAGATCACCAGTTAGTTTTCATCTTTTGGAACACAAAGTACGCTTCTGGTGACGCTGAGGTAATGTCGCATACAACCAAATCTATTTGATAAGTTTCACATTAAGACTATCATCAATTAAGTTTTTAGTCGTTAATTATCTAATTAATTGGTAAGCTTGAAATGGAAAAGATTATGTGATCTATACCTTTGAAAATCATCAACAAAGGTATTCATGTGCAGACTCCAGAGCGCCTTCTCGCCCTTGTGCGTAAATGACTGGTTTAATTCCTTGTCCTTTCTCTTTGTTTTCATTTCCATTAATTAAGATTAATGCTTCTGGTAGGGTTAATTAGTAAGGTATTCTTTTTCCAGCTATCTTCGGAACTATTCCCTGAATAACTATTTTGCTTTCGAGTCTCGTTTACTGTTGTGAATATAGACTTGGGGTTCTGCCGAGGAGCAATTAACGCTAGTGGATCAAATCTACGAGGCAGAGCTCGAGAAGCTCGTTATCTGATGCTCTACGGCAACATCATGCGTCTTGGGTCTTTCTCTCTCACTGCAAAAAGTTCCTAGACTTTTCCTCTACAGGTTACAATTACCCAAATATCCACACATTCGGTTCCTAGTGCTAGCAACGGTGGTGCAGGAACAAGTTCCAAGGATTTTCATTCCCACTGCTTGTATATCATCTTCTTTAATTTTCTTGTGCGGTTGGATTGTTGATCAACATGAAAAGTTTGATGGAATAGATCAAGAATCTTAAACGTCTGGTCTCTGAAGCTAACTCCCATGAATGATGAGTTTAAAGTTAGCTTTTCATTTGTATGAATCATAGTTAGGATCATCTTGCGTGAAAGTTGCAATATTGGGGAGTGCAAGCTGGAAGATTTTGGCCAGATTTGAGCAAAGTTGGTGTAAAAACCTCGTTTTTCTTTAACTCCAGTACTCCTTTTGCTTATGGTGTGAGCCACAAAACAAGTTGTACCGTGATTCTAATTAAAGCAAGTCTATCCTTTTTGCTTTTTGGCTATATTTTGTACGTTTAAGGTACACACGCTTCTAATAGATTCAACCTTTGTTTGCATAAAGCGATGACGATGTTACAACTTGTATTTTGAAATAGTATTTAATGCTTAATTCAACTAACACGCTTCCAGTTTGGGGAATTAATTAAAAAAAAAGTATTCGTTGTTTTATACGAAATGAAACAAATTTGTGAGTCGGTGCATGACGACGTTTTTTTTTTTTTTTTTTTTTTTTTTCTTTCTAAAGTGACTTCATTAGAGAAAAACATTAGTACAAGAGTAGAACCATAGGATCCTTCCTATTATGAGAAGCTAATAAAAATGGTATATTTATCGGAAGGATATTTTCAAATTTATTGTTGGAATATGTTCATTGCCCATATCAATTTTGTGATCAATGTACGTTGATTTCTCTTCATTCTTCCATATCTTTTAACAAAAATTTAATATCCCTTGCTACTCTTTCAGATTTCTAATTCTTTGATTTTTGTGGATGATTAATACTATTGATAAGGAATCTCCCATGATCACTTTTTTTATTTTTCTTGTGATTGTTTCTTGAACTCGTAAGCTGCCATCGCTTCACTTTGATTTGATTACGTACTCCAACTTCTCTATTGTTTGATCTGCAAACCTGATGTACTACCATGTTGTCTCACTGCAGGACGACATTTATTTATAGTACTCTCATTTCGTTTAATATTTGTAATCTTTTATAGTTTTTTCGTTTCCTTCGTTACTTTTGACTGGACGATACGACCAATCTGAATGTTAGCATGAGATTTATTATTTTCATTTTTAAAATGATGAAAAGTGTATATTTTTCTTAAATTTAAAAATTTTATTCATCAAATTTTATATTAGATTAGCTATTAAATTTATCAAAATAATAATATAATATTATTTTGTTAATAATAATATTTTTAATTTATTTTTTTTTATATTTTACAATTATATTAATTATATGTTAATTAATAATTTAATTAGATATTTAAATTATTATTTTTTAATTTAAATATAGTGGCCCAAAATTAAGAAACAATAATTTAAGTAAATAAAATAATGATTATAGAGTATGAATAGGAATCTCATCAAATTTTACATTAGATTAGTTATTAAATTCATCAAAATAATAATATAATATTATTTTGATAATAATAATATTTAATTTATTTTTTTTATATTTTATAATTATATTATTTATATGTTAATTAATAATTTAATTTGATATTTAAATTATTATTTTTTAATTTAAATATAGTGGCCCAAAATTAAGAAATAATAATTTAAGTAAATAAAATAATGATTATAGAGTGTGAATAGTAAATCTTTAAATTTAAAGATAAAAAAAAAATGTACCGTAGTTAAAAATTTGACGTTTCAACATATGATGAATCAAATATCAGGATTTTAAAATTAAAATCATCAAATTTTAAAGATTGGATTATATTATAATTTTTAAATTAAAATCATCAAATTTTAAAAATTAGATTATTTAATGAAATCTAATGTCAATACTTTTAGCAGTACTAAAATATTTATCCTATTAAAATCGACACAGATTCTGGTTTTTCTTTTCCTTACGTCTTGAGGCTGCAAGGGTTCACTATTTTTGATAAAAGTGTGCCCTTCCCAAACTATTTTCCGGCTTATTGTGCTACATTTTATCCTGTGTGAGAAGGAAACAAGAAAGAAAATCCGATATATGCTGCAGGGAAAGTTCGTTCAGTAAGTGGGTTTCTCTTGCCAAACTATTTCATAATTCTGTACCTTGCGCCGTTTATGTAAGAAAACTTGGCCAGAGCCCCTGGTGCTAGATACGCCGGATCATGGAAAACTGCTAATTCCTATAATTACAGGATTAGCATTAAGTACTAGATAATATATATTTCTAATCTATTATAATAAGTAGTTATTTTAATTATGAATAGTTAATTTTTATTATTTTTTCATTATCTTCTCTTGTTTTTCTGTTAAGTCCGTTAAATCTTATTTTACCAAAAGACTTTTAAAATCCTTAATCATTTGTTGTGTAGCTCTCTTGTAGAATTTAATGAAAGATTATGTTTTACCGAAAGGTCTTTAAGACCTTTGATTATTTGACGTGTAGTTTCATTGTAGAATTTAATGAAATATCATGTTTTATCAAAAATGTCCTAAATAGTCCCATGGTGCACATGAATTGATGTCTATTTTTTATGTCATTTTTGTTGTGTGCTCATTTTCCTTTATTTTTGTTTCATTTTTTTAAATAAAAAATTAATAATATTTTATTATGATATAGAGAGTAAATATATATTTTTTAATTTTTAATTTTTGTCTTTCTTTAACCTTGTATTTTATTTTTCTAAACAAATAAACTACTGAATTTTTTATTTTTTATTTATTTAAATCATTATATCAGATGTATCCCGGGACTATCGCACTCGGGACTGTTCCCTAGTATATATATAATATATATCTATTCTATTATAATAAGTGGCTATCTAACTGTGAATGATAACTTTTATTGTTTTCCGTTCAGTCCGTTAAGTCGTGTCTTACCAAATGGCCTTAAAACTCTTGAACATTTGACGTGTAGCTCATTTGTATAATTTAATGAAGGATTATGTTTTACCAAAATGTCTTTAAGATCCTTGACAATTTGACGTATAGTTTCATTGTAGAACTTAATGAAGGATTATGTTTTACCAAAAGATCCTTAATAGCCATGTGGTTAGATACTTTGGTGTAGTTTAGATTTTCTTTTAATCTTGATTTTTTATTTATTTTTAATCTTATATTATCTTTTTCCAAACAAATAAACTATTAACTTTTTTATTTTTTTTATTTAAATCATTATGTCAGGTGGATTCTGGAGTTGACACACTTGGAGCCGTTTCCATGTGTGTATACAGAGTTAGCTTGACAAAATGTCCGGATAAATGTTTTCATTTTTTATTTTTTATACATTTATTTAAAGAAATGATAGAGCCACTGAAAATTTGTACCCGTGTTTTGTACTGAAATTTTTTAATTATTAATTTTACTTAGCGGTTAAGAAGTGTTTTTTAAATGATTTTATACTTTTTTTAAATATTTAAAAAAGTTCAAAAAATGATTGAATTTTCTGTGGCCCTAATACCAATGTTTTGAATACTGTACTGGACGCCGTACCGGTCAAGGTACTGGAACGAAATATTTCGGTACCGGTACCGTTTCGGGATAGCGTTTCGGAATAACGTTTCGGGATAGTCGATATATAAATAAATTATATATATAAATATATATATAAATTATATTCCAAAATAATAGTTTATATATAAATAAATTATATATAAATACATATATATATAAATTATAAATAGTCTAGTCTGAATTGGGGGTTAAAAAATAAACTTGTAATTTGAAAAAACGAAAAAAAAAAAAAAACACAGGCCGAAATATAGGCCGGTACAGGCCGAAATTCAGGCCGGTACGGCCGGTATTTTAACCGGTACGGAACATGTATAGTACCTATACCGGCCGAACGGTCGAAACGAAAAATTTTGGCCATACCGACTGGTACGGTACGAAATTTAAAACACTGCCTAATACTGTCTTTTATTATATCAATATTTTTAAAAAAATTATTTTTTTAATCACTAAGTTAAAATAAGAAAGTATTGATAGAAATGCTCGGGATTCAAAATGGGGATCTAAACATTTCTCACACACGCTTCTATATATATATATATAATGTCTGTGTAGACATTATATATATATATATAGAAAGCTAGAATAGGTTTCTGTATGTTTTCTTTGCATGAGAGTTGCAACTTACACAAAATATGGGAAAGAGTGCACTTCTTGTTGCTTCGCTCATGAACACCTGGCCCGATAAGAAGAAGATACTGCCCACCAACTTGCCCACTATTAGGGTTCCTTTTAAATTGGGCATTAGGATTCCAACAGTCTAGGCAGCCCAGCATTCTCAACATATATATGCGCACACAAATGAGAATAGGTTTGTACCTTTTCGGTTTTGAAAGGGAAATTGCTCGACATGTATGAAGTTGGGCCCTATGGAGATGCTTACCATATGGGAATGTTGATAGGCAGGTTCTTTAGTCGAGTAGATTGACTAGAGACCTCGTTCTCTATGTTAGTACCTCTATGTGAAGGGAAGGATGAGAGGGCAGAAAGAGGGAGATCGAGCACTGAGAAGACGCGAGGAAGAAGAAGAAGTGTTGGCCGTTGGGTCGGCGTGTGGGAAAACTGAAGGATGTTTTGTTGAACTCAAAACGCATCGTTGGAGGTTGAGAGGTTGACTGGAACGCACCGTTTCAAGACTGCAGTAAGTGAAAGGAGCACACCGTTGCTGCAGTAAGCGGAAGGTGCACACCGTTTATGTAATAAATATTGTGTGTTTATCATTTTTTTAAATTATTTTAGAACCTGCCATTTCTTTCCTTTGTTTGTTATTCCCTTTTAGTTTGTTATTCCAGTAGCGTGGATATGAGGAGGAAGGACAGTAAGTATCAGTATCCTGAATTTGGACTATTGCTAAGAGGTTAAGGTCCCTCAAGAACCCTAATATCATTTCTTCTTTCAGAAAGTTCTTTATCATTTTTACAAACATCTTTCCTGCATTCATATGCATCAACCAGACAACCAACCATTATTCCATCATCCTCTCCATTACAAATAACAAGTGGTATCAAGAACCTAACAATTTTAATGGCTGAAAATCTCTGGATTTTCTTTTTTTTTTTTAAAGGAACCACTCATATATGAAATGGACATCCATTAGTTCATTGAAAAAGTTTGAATGATTGAACAGAATAATAACTCAAGTCCTTGATACCCAAAATTGAATAAGAAAAACAAAAAACTACATAAACTCAGATGTTTGAGATAGTATATCACGATGATTACTACTCCAGGACAGTAATATAAAAAAATCGACGTACCATGCCACTGGGAGGACCTCAAAATCAGCTGCCACCACTGGTGCCCGGAATATTCCTCTTCCTCTTTGGGAGCGTGGATTGTAACCAGATCAGGTAGGGGAGTTGTGGGTCCCACCTTACCCTTGGGATCCCAATCCAGCATTATCTTGACCTTGATTCGTACCCCCTCTCTCAGAAGAACTGGAACATGTCTCACAGCCGGGTCTATATATTCACTGACTGGCTGACCAGAAGCAATCATGTAGCCGTCCTTGAACTGCATGGACTTTGCACGTTGCTCCTTAACTATCACCTCGCATCCCTCATCTCCATTTTCCATGACAAATCTCAGTACACCACAGCGGGCCATCCAAACAGCAAGAGCACCGAGGAGCTTGTAGCGGAGAGACTCAGCCTGGGTAATAGAGCAAAGCCCTCTGTTATTAACTTTGTCGGCGTAAAGCTCCACGCTGTTCTCCGGGAATTTGAACCGCTTCTGTACCAATGAGGTCAGCTCTCTGATCCTCCTCCCCTTCTCACCGAGAACGTTCTGGGTCCGGGTGGCTCTGATGGTGATCTCGGTACGCATAGGAGTAACCCTAACTTCGACTCCGGAGTAACCGTCCTCTGCCAGCTCACGGGTTAGCACCTCATTCAGCTCGGCGAAGAAAACTCCGTCAGCTACGAACTTTCGCTTTTTGCTCATCTGGGTTGCCATTTTCGGGTTGAGGAGGCGAGATCAGACGGCGAAGTGGCTTCTGCTTTGCAATTTGCAAACCCTACTTTAAAAATCTCTGATTTTGGTTACGTTTCTGGTGAAAGAAATGAGTTCGGACTCTGCTGCTGTGTGTGTTTTAGACAACGACGAGGAAGATAGCTCGAATCAGAATATCTCCCAGATGATTTCAACGTTAAGAACGTCTTTTCGAACGAAAGATTTCGACCGAATCGAAGAGATTCTGATATCAAGAGAATTAAAATTGAAGAGAGAGCTCAATAAACAAAAGAGCGAGAACGAGAAGCTGAAGAGGCTCGTAGTTCTCGAAAAGGCGGCTCAGGATGCAGCGCAAGTAGGGGAGAGGAAGTCTGTGGAGAGGTATGAAAAACTGTTGGAGGAGGTGAAGACAGGAGGGCTAGACGAAGATAAGACGGTAATTTTGGAGCTTAAGAAGAAGTGTTGTGTGCTAGAGTGTTCGAAAATAAAAGCTGAAAGCGAGGTTGAACTTTGGAAGAGGAAGTTTGAAGAGTTAGGGATTAGAGTTTCTAAATTGGAGGAAGATACGGCACTTCTGATGGATATGGGGCCTCAGGTTTCAAAGAAATGTGGCGATAACACGTCGGTAAAGGAGAAGAAGTGTTCTAGTGGAAAGGGGAGAGTTGAAAATGGGACTAATACTGTCGACGTGAGCATTCGGGATAATGGGTTTGATTGCGACGAAAATACGAGTGTAGCAGCCGGTGCAGGCCTTAATTTGCGTTCGCCCACTAAAACAGATGGGGATTTGCAGTGTGCAGGTATTACCGTATTAATGGATCTTCACAGGTGCACATATCCCTTGCTCCTTTAGTGACAATCTCCGAATTTTCATGTATAGTTTTGCTTTTATGTTTGTTTGGGTTTAAACTTATAATCGAGGAAAAAAATTGGTGCTAGACATTTGATCATAGACTGTACCAACACGGAGATAAGGCAGTTTCTGACGTGCCTATAACATGTCATATATTCCATAAGAAAGCATAAATGAAAAAAGATATTTAAAAATGTAAACAGTCGTGTTAAATAATTTCTAATAATCATCATACAGTGAATTTTCTTGGCTGAGAATCTCTTGATGGCTGTTTACACCTCTACCTGTACAGGTATTGGTCCTACCCTTTTAGCCTAAACAAATGTAGTAACGAAAAGAATGACCATATGATTAGCATCATATGCAGAATTCCCAAAATGCCTTGTATTATAGATTGATAATTGGAATGTTCCCCAGAAAAAGGATAATACATGGATAATGTGGTAAGATTTACTTTGAAGCTGTGCTTTTTGCAGCTTAGTGAGGAAAAGAGTAGCAATGGGATTTAGAAAGCTGATTAATAGAAATGAGCCGTGGGAATTATAGCCATTAACTGAGCCAAAGTAGTAGAAATTAGCTTTTCAGTGGGTGAAGGTTTTTGGTAAATTGATGTCAATTGGTTTGCTTCCCTTTCCAGGTTGCTCCCCTAGCATTGTCCATATGGTCTGATGGTGTAAAAAATGTCCGTTCATTATGAGGGTTGTATACCTTAGCAAGGATGGGTGTTGCTGTAGTGGAGTTATCATTTTTTTTTTCCTTTGTTTTTCCTAATAAGTGGAGTTATCAATTACTTGTAAAAAAAAAAATCAGTGGAGTTATCAATTTGTAAAGGGCAGAGTACTTTTTTTCAAAATGGTTCATCGAGATCAAAATTGTGATAAATCGATTGTTGTAGTTTTCAAGCTTATCAAATTGTTTCCCATCCACAGTTGACCTTAGTTGTTACATTCACTATTGTTTAACCTTGTTTTTCTGTGTCATAGCATGTCACGCCAGTTACCATGATTGCCCTATAGCCTTGTTTGGATGTTGTGATGAAATGAAAAATCTGTGAATAGTAATGTGAAATGATTTGATCTAAGATGTTTTATGGGGTTATGGAAAAGGAGAGAGAAAAAATTGAATAAAAATATTATAAAGTTAAAATATTATTAGAATATAATTTTTTGATAAAATTTTTATTTTGAGATTTGAAAAAATTGAATTGTTTTTTGTGTTTTGTTTGGAAGTTTTGAAAAGTTGTAATAATTAGGTAATAATTAGATGAAAAAGTTGAATATTTGAAATTGAAAAATATTTATATTTGAGTGATGTTTGGACGTTGAGATAAGATGAGATTTCTCATATCATTTCAACATCCAAACCAGCCTATTTCTAGCTTTAGGTTGTGCATTAGAAATACTAACACAACCTAAAATTAATAAATCTACGGCACGTGTTTGTCGTCCATGTAGAAGATGTTCTGGTGCTTGCTAACCATAGCTTCTAGGTACATCAGGTTATTGGAAAAATAAACTTATCTAATAAGTTTCCTAATCTTTAATATTTCCACAAGTAGGAGATGCAGTGTCTACCATTTCCTTTTTGTTTTAACAAAACTCATGAGATTGAGTAGTTTTATTTTCTCTAAGATCAATTTACCCCAAGGGGTGGCATACTGGTCTTGGGGCGAGCCATATAAAGCGGAGGTCCTAGTTTGTTCGAACTCCACATTCACACTCTTAGGGATAATTAGATGTCACACTCCCGTACATGTACAGTGGTGGAGTGAAGTTATTATAGGCTTTGGTTGTTCCTGTTTGTTGTATTGGCCTGTGACCATTTTTTTTATTTTCAAGATGGTCGTGAGTTGGGCCATGGTCCATTTAATGTTGTTAGCCTTGATTGAGTTGTCTTTATTTTTAGAGACTTGTTAAGTAGGCTAGGGCCCACAAGTTAGTAGAGGTGAATATTTGAAGTGGTTTAGGACGTAATTGTTAGCATCGAGAATCTGAATACAATTGTTTCTATTTTACTCTCAACTTCTCTTCTATTGGAGGGTAGGTCGAATCTGACTATTTTCTTTACGTTTTCTCTCATATTTTTTAGTTATCCAAACACTACTCATCAGGTGTGTTACAAGTGGTATCCAGAGCCAATCTTTCCTTGGCATTGACTTCATCAATCCGTGAGAATGGAAAACATCATCTCATCCTTACTTAATATCAAAGAGCTAATGGAACAAAATCTTCAACGCTTCGATGTTCTTCAACATCTTAATGATTTTCGGGCAAGCCACATAAAAATGCACCAAGTATTTCAATTGTCTCTTGACAAATTTGCTAGCAACTTCCAAGAAAGATGCAACCAATTGGAGGATCAAGTCTGTGAAATACAAGATGAGGATGCAGTTGCTGTGGAAGAAAAAAAAGTAATCACGCTCGATCAAATTGAACAGATTGTTCTTTCTCAAGTTTTCCATAAATTCTGTTAGAGATTCGAAACCATTTCCATCATCAAATTGCCCTATCCTCCTTCCATCTATTTCTACAATCTCTATGATTGCCCTATCCTCCTTCCATCTATTTCTACAATCTCTATGTTTTCGGATTCTAATCACAATCAGGAAATTTCAAAAGGTTTCCTTATTTGCAGATTTGGCTTGTTTGGCTTCAGCAATCAGGAGGGATCTCACGAGGGAATATGCAATTGCTGAGGAAATGTGCTTCATGGAAGGAGGCCCAAATGAATGGCCTTGTCCCACATGGCATCCCCCATGGGAGACCTATTAGGCAGTGAAACGACCTTTTTCCCTATTCGGAGTGCATCAACCAAACTCGACACCCTTATTTCTCAACAGAAATCAAAATAGACTTCACCTTCCTAAACCCTTTGCCGAGTCCCTACTCGGAATGCCAATCCTCTCTTATTCTTTCTCCATCAATGGGTTCGAGTTTTGCTCCAGCTGCCTTCAGAAGGGTTGCCTTTGTCAGTGGTAAGGATATCGATAAGGCATTGTAGAGATAGGGCTTGTGCCTTCCCTCAGCACAATTCTATGGTCGTGAGACCTCACAGGAGGCAATCCAGTTGGCTCCTCAAAAACATGTTGAAAAGCTATTAAGACCTTTTTTATTTCGGGACTCTACACCTCACTAGTCACTAGCGCAGGTTAGGCATTCAATTTTAAGATTAGGCCTTTTCCCTTGCAAAGAGAATTTATAAACAGTTTTGTGGCAATCACTAAATGAGGTTTCTTCCAATTTAAGGCCCTTCAGCTCCATTGTTTTTCTGCACCATTGAAACTGCATGTACAATGCAGAAAAATTCTAAACAATAGACCCAAGGGATTCCACGACTGAATCCCTAATAGGACATCATAGCCTGCTAAGGGTAACAAAATAAAAAGGGTTAAAACAAACCCCTTGGATCTTAGTGACCACCTCACTACAAGATCCCAAAGTTTTGACAATATCACTATTTGCTACTTGCACTTTCAGATGCACATCCTCATTCACTTCCAATTGAGTTCTTTTAATTATACTGGGTTCAAGAAGTTGTGAGTACTTCCTAAATCCACTAAAATAATCATAGATACAACACCTATATTTCCAAGTAATCTCATAGTTTTGGGGCAAGGGGTACCTGTTAGTGCATTAAGTGAAATGACAAGTCCTTCAGTTGGTGCTGTTAGTGCAGCTATCTCACCTAAATTTGTTGTGTCATAGAATACCTCCTCTCCTTTGTCCTGACAAATTTGGTCCTTGGCTTGCAAGAAGTAAATCTTTGGGGCTTTACACATGATTTGGATTCCATTTTTTGTCACAGTGGTAACATAAACCACGCTTTCTTTTTTCATCCATTTGGCTAGAGGAAATCTTGCGTATGGGGGTAGGGGGTCTTGGAGTGTGTGTTGTAGTAGCATTAGGAATTGACCATTGACTTCTAGTGGTATTTTGTTGGCTGTTTCGATCTCCCAATGGTTTGACTATTTTTTTGTACTAACACAATATTCCTCTTGTATTTTTGCGAGGCCATATGCTACGTTTAGGCTCGCTGGATTCAATAAGTGAAGAGGAAGACAGATCTCATCTTTGAGTCTGCTTAGGAAGCAGCTCAACTTGTGGGTTTCAGACAGTCCTTTGAGTCGGTTTGAGAGAGCCTCAAACTGACCCTTGTAAACAGCCACGGTGGACGTCTGTTTCATCCTAGTGAGAGCTTCAATCGGATTATCGTACGCTGTGGGGCCAAAACGCTATTGCAGGGCTTGAGAAAAAGTCTGCCAGCATGTAAACTGTCTTGTGTCAATCACATCTCGGTACCAAATGAGGGCCTCGCCCTTCATGTGATAATAGGCCATCAACAATCGCTGCGCAGGAGGTGTTTGATAGCATGTAAAGTAATGAGAGACCTTGAGGAGCCAAGCTACTAGGTCTTCTCCACTGAAGTGAGGGAAGTCTAGTTTGACCCCCTTGGGTCCTTGCTTGCGATGTTCATTTTCATGCTCTCCTTCAACTTCTTGTTCACGCTGATGCTCCTGGGTTTGGTTATCTTGGATTGTTCTCATTATGTCTGTCATTTGGTGCATTTGCTCTCGTAGATTTTGGATTGCTTGTTCTTGTATTTTCAGCCATTAGGAACATAGGGCTCTAGATACCACTTGTAATGGTTCTAAATATATGATGTTGTATTGCGGAATGAATATGGAAAATGGATGTGTTGGCAATGAAAAAGGGGATAAATGTAGATACTGTGTTTGTGAAAATGACACAGAAAGTTTCTGGAAATAGAAATGATATTAGGGTTCTTTTGAGGGAATCCCTTAACCTCCTAGCAAGAGTCCAAATTCATGAAAATACAATATGCTCTCTGACACTGCAGAGCCTTCCTTCATATCCATGCAAGGATACAACATAAACAAATAACATAAAGACATGTGTAAAGGAAAATAACTAACTTCTAAATGAAAAAAAAAACAACAAAGAAAGAAATAAAGTTTTTGGAATCTTCAGCACCCAGATGAAATGGTGCACTTCATTTATCCTAAGCTATGCATTTTAAGTCCCTGACTCCTTGCTCAACGCTGCGTTTTGATGACCTTCAGGTATGCATTTTGAGTTGCTTCTTGAGTTTTAAGTCCCGAATCTTCAGTTCTCGAGTTCAATTCCACTTCCTTCTAGCTTCCACTTCTCTTCTTCTCCCTTGCGAACCCTAACCCTTTGCTCTTCTCCTTCTTGCCATTACAAAGGATCATAACACCCTCCCATTCCGTCCTTTTTTTTTCTCCCACCATGTGTTTCCACATCATTGTAACACCCCGTATTTTAGTGTATTTTTATTGAAGTAATATTTTTATTTTATTCAAAAATTATTCTCTTATTTTAAAATTATTGGATTTTAATTGGATTATTTTTAGGATTTTTTAATTGGTGAAAATTAATTTTTTATGTGCTTTCTTAATATTTATTTATTGTTGTGCATTTAAATTGTTTTTAATATTTAATTAATTACAGTGAGATTTAATTATTTCAATTTGAATTTACCATTACGTTTAAATTATTTTATTTAACTTGTGGTTTTAAAATCATCTCCGTTGGATCATTTTTGTGACCCAAGTTATGAGGATTGGACCTCATTTCTTTTCCCTCTATTTTTCTTCATCTCCTTTTCTTTTCTTTTCTTTTCTTTTCTTTTTTTTCTTCTTCCTTATTTCTCCCCTCCCCCATGCGCGCGAACTCAGCTCTCTCTCTCTCTCCCTCTCTCTCCCCGTGCGTCCGTCACCTTCACCCAGACCGCTGCCGTCGCGACACCGCCCGGCCGACCAGCTCCCCCTCCCTCCGGCGACCTCACCCCCCAAATCCTAGCCCCTACCTCGCCGCCGGTAGCCCGCATGCACCCCACGAAGCCGCGGGCCACTTTCACGCCAGCGCCGCCGTGAGCCAACGGTGGCCTTCACCGCCCACCCCATTGTGTTCCCCTGCCGCCGGCGACCTCACCCCACCAACCTCACCTCCATCCGCGCCGCCGTTAACCACCAGTAGCCCTTCAAAGCCGCGGCCACCATTCGTTCCAGCGCCGCCGTCGCACCACCATTAGCCACCATCTTCCTACCACATCATCCTCGACCTCTTAGCAATCCATTGGACCCAACCCCAGCTCCGATCCGCCACTGGTGAAGCTCCACCATCTACATTTCCGATTTGGGCATTTTGGTCTTCTATCGCCCATTTCGCTGCCACCCACGGCAAACCACCACCACCACTAGCTTCACCGACCTCCCTAGGCCCTACCCTATCAATCTTGGATCTTCGTTTGCCTCCGTTTGAAAGTTGGTATTGTGACCCACGGCCACAGTGTATTTTACACTGTGGTGTTGCTCAAACGTCGCATTTTTCAACTTCGTGATCCTCGAAAAATTATTATATAGCATTGTAAGTATTTCTCCAAAGAACTTTCGTAATTTAAATGTATTTTTGCACTAACCCATTTCACTGTATTTTTGGCATGCCGGACCAAGTCCGAGGAGTTCGGGGGTCGGATGGACTTGTGATTGAAGTTGTTTGGTTGGATTTGATTGGATTGGTAATTGTTGGTTTGGATATTGTGTTGGTTCATGTGCATTTCATTATTTCATGCATGATCATGTTTGTAAAAGAAAACTAAGTTTTCGTGTATTGCATTCATGTTCATGTGTTTATGAAAACTGGGTTTTCATATGAGAATGGATTTTTGGTGCGTGTGTATCATGACCCCAAGCCGAGATGGGGCATTAACTCGGTGGAGCTCCTCTGGTTACTCGGGAGTGGAATATACTGAGTAACGTCCCCTGGATTGTCGCCGGGCGACAATGGGATCGGACGAGATGGTCTCGTGCCGACTCTGTGGTCCTTCTGCTGGCGGGGACTAGAGGATGTCTGGCCACGTACGCGCTGGGCGCGGAACTGGGCATCGCTCGTTGTGTAGTGTGGGTGTTTGGCCATGTACGCGCTGGGCGCGGAACTGAGCACCGCTACGAAGCCAGGACGTGCGGATGGTCCATAGGGGAGGCCATGGTGCATATGGAAATAATGCATGGTGCATTTGGAATTAATGCACTATTTTCTGGGAAAATAGTGCGAGTTGGTTTTTGGGTAAATCATTTTCTGGAAAAATGTTTTACGGATATTTTGGGCCAAAATGGGATTTTGGCGTGCGTTGGAAAATTATCATTTTCGGGGAAAATGATGTTTTGTGGAAAAATGCATATTTTTCATGTGCATGCATGTTAGTTGCATTTAATGCATTTTATATTACGTTGTTGTTTTGGGTTATACTTACCTGCGATACCATTTTGTGGTAACGTAGATTTTGATGCAGATGAGGAGGAGGAGGGCGAGCCTGAGGAGACGGCTCCGCCTGAGGAGTGATCTGGGATCACTCGTTTGTTTATCTGGAGTTATTGTAAATTATTTTATGGATGACTGTATAACTGTTATTTAAATCTTTACTGATGTTTGATTGTAAATAAATTCTGGTACTTAGTTGACTATCCGCTGCGTTATTTTATTTGTACACTGTTGCATGTACACACACTGGCACTTCGTTGGGATGTGTGACCGTGTTGTCACCATCCTGGTGTCTCAATCCCTGTGTATTTATATAAGGGGGATTGGGGGCGCCACAACCATATCGAACACAGTTTTGATATTGTTTTCAATGCCACATAGCATCCCCAACGTCTCTAGACAATGCCGCCATGCCCTTGAATCTGACCAATCGCCGCTTCGAGATTGGGTATGGTTTGAGCTTCATAACTATATTTTAATTTCATGGCTCTTGTATTTGTTCATGCTGGAAGTTTGGGTTGTCCTTGTTTTGTATGTTAGGATTTATAGTTGGGTGATCTCATGATTAGTTGACACTTGGAAGGTCCCTTGTTTATAACGTTGCGATCCGAGGGGGGAATGAATGTAAAAATGTAAGTTGGTGTTACAATGTGTATGAAGTATGGTTGTAAATAGTGATAGTGTTGTGGCGAAAGTTAAGTGAATCCATGGAGTTTTGGCAAATATTTTGGTAGAGTAGTGTTTTTGGACATTGTGCTTGGTTATGGACTCGTATTAAACTATAGTTTGGGTTATGAAATTTGTTAGTTAGGTTGGTTTTGTACTGGTACGAGTTATTAACATGTTAGTGATATTTTTCTAGATTAGCTTGTGATACTGCTAGTGTTCGGGTTCAAGGCTTAGATAGTGGCCTTTGATTTTTGGCCCTGGCACGGGATATAACAGTGGCCTATGATTTCTGGCCTTGTCCCGGGATATAATAATGGCATTTGGCCTTGCAACAAGATATAATAGTGGGCTCTGGCCCTACTATTGGATAAAATACTGGCCTATGTTTTGAGTGCACTCTCTTTGGTGATAAAATAGTGATATATGTTCTGTTTGTCTAACTGCAGATATGCAAAATCCTGTCAAGGGGGTTAAACATGGCCTTTGTTTTTGTTTCTGATGTTGTTTCAATACGCTTGTACCAAAGATCTTTTGTATATATTATTATTGAAAAAGAAATGTTTATGAAAATATCACTGTTATTTTTTGTAACTGTTTGTTTCTGCTTTCTGTAATTGGCTCATATTTATGCACTAGTATAGGTTCACTGCTTACTGAGTCAATGGACTCACCTCTTTATCTCCTCCATTTGTTTAAGATATTTGATAGTTTGACGGTTGGAATAGATGGCATGTGATAAGATTACAAGGAAAATCACTTATAAAAAAAAAAAAAAAAAAAAGATTACAAGGAAAATGTGTGATAAGTGCTAGGTGGCATAAGTGGATTAGTTTGAGTTAAGATAAATTTTATCATTGTTTAATATTCTGTTTGGAAGCTTAGTATATTTTGTTTTGAAGAATTATTGAGACATTTGATTTTTGAGGATTATTGTATCTAAGTTTTATATTATATGGATTTCAGGTTAAAAGGTTCACCCTCGAGTACGGGGAGTGACAAAATCACTGCCTAAAGAATCTTCTTCATCACCCAGGTCCTGAGGTGCACTTAGAACCTCATTCAAAGGAACAGATTCAAGTGACTTGTGACGATCTCTGGAAGTGGATATTCCAGACTCTTAGGGCTTGTTTGGACACGTAATTCTGAAAATTCTCATTTCCAAACATCACTCAAATACAAAACACTTTTTAATTTCAAAATCTCAACTTTCTTTTCTAATCATTACCTAATCATTATTCAAACACTAAAATTAACACAATTTTTACAAACTTCAAACAACTATATAAAACAATTATATTCAAACAAATTTTTATTAATAATATTTTTATTAACTTTTTTTTTTTCTCATTTTTCAAAATCTAATAAAAAATCTTTATTCAAATTATTTCACTACTATTTACAAAATTATGAGATACTCCAAGTGTGCAAAGATGTCCTTAGAGTTATCCATGTGTTTAGCTTGAAGAAAGGTTTCTATTTCAACCCTTAAGTTGTCCACTATTGATTTTTTTTTTTCTGTAAAACTGTGTTGAGCTTGTTGCATCTGCATTCGTTTGTCAAGCCATGGTTTAGATAGATATAGAATCGGACAATCACGGCCCTTCCAGCCCAATCCTAGTCAAGTTTTTGTTTTAAAGCATGCGCCTCTTGTTCATAGCCTTTAATTCCCAAACAAGCATTCCCAACATTCCTAAAATTTTTCGCAATTTCATTCCTAAATACCATTCAAACACAAAATACTTCTCTATTTCAAATTTTAAACTTTTCATTTAATCATTGCTTAAATACAAAAATAATACAATTTTTACAAGTTTCAATACAACATTTATAAACTGTAAAACAAAAATAAAATTAAAAAATCATATTCAAACAACTTTATAACTTTATCTATTCACTTTCACAAACTCTAATTTAATACTTATTTTAAAAAATATTTTTATTCATCTTTTTTTCTCTCTCATTTTCTAAAACTCAATAAAACATTTTCACCCAAACCACTTCATTATTATTCACAAAATTTTGAGATTCTTTAAGCATAAAAACATGCCCTAAATGAATATCAACCAAATCATCGACAGATAATAATAATAAGGGGGATTCGCTCTATCCATTACAAAGCACATATTATTTTTATTTTCAAGCTTTTAAAATATTAGAAATTCTCAGTTGCTAAACAGAACCTTGGTCTAATGTCACATGTGGGCCATATTATACCATTCCTTTGTATGAGCCCTTTCCAACCCATCAAATTATAGAATCATAGCCAATGGTAGGACTAAACAAGTTTTTATGCTGTTAAGTAAGAGTAATGCTAAAGAGAAGTCATTGTAGCAGTGCACATTTTGCACTCACTGCATGGCTGCTTCTAGTTGATTGTTCCCAACACTCACTTGGGGAGATGTGTGGTCTAGATGATACCACATCATGTGTGCAAAATGGATGCTACCAATAGTGGCTTCTATCTATATTTATTCGTTAAGTAATTTGTAATTGAGTTGCAATGGAATTATATTTTGTGATAAGGTTGATACTTTAGAGTAAATTATAAATTTTACTATGTATGTTGCATTATTAAATTCCCGATATAGAGACTTGTTAATATCTCTGTTGTTTTTTTTTTTTTTTTTTCATTTCCTTGACTTTTTAAGGCAAAGGTTCACTATTTTTGGTAAAGTGGATCCTTCCCAAACTATTTTTCGGCTCAGTGTGCTACCTTTATTGGTGCCGTATTCATCCACATAGAAGAACTTAAGATGGGGAGCTTGGTTTTGGAAGGGAAATTGCTGGAGATGTTTGAAGTTGGGCCCTGTGGAGATGCTTACCAGATGGGAATGTTGATAGGCCAGAGGTTTTCTAGTCAAATACGGAGTAGATTGGCCAGAGACCTCGTTCTACGGGACCAACTTCTACCTTTTGCCCAAACCCAACAAGCACAACCACTTCTCAAAGCACTCACAGACAATAATCAAAAGAAGTTTCCACAATACTGGGATGAGCTCCTTGGGACAGCTGAGGGAAGCGGAGTGCCTGTTCTGGATGTAATTACATGGCTTTTAAACTAATACAACAGTTTTAGTTTGGTTATCCAACTGGAAATATATATTAAATGCTTTGTGGTTGTTCATGTCCATGTGCAGCTAATACTAATCAACTTCAGGAAAGAGATTGTTCCCTTTCTTCCAAAGACTTCAATAATGTCCAATATTGTTGATGCTGTAGATGATTGCTCTGATGTTCTTATCGTTAGTGATTCATTGGCGATGGCAGCACACAACGAGGACGCAAATGTTGCCCTAGTTGGACACACGTATTGTTTACTATTTTCCATCATATATTTTAGGCTTAAAAAAAGCTTAGTTGAGTCTGTAAAATGAGTGATTTCTGCAATTTGTAACATTTATTTTTTGGGCCTCCAGCTATTTGATAAAAGGCACGCTTGCAAATGGACCGTCTTTCATTGCTTACACATATGCAGGAGAGCTCCCAAGCTGTGCCTTTGGATTCAACAGTCATGGATTGGTAAACATTCCTTCATTCATCGAGAACATGTTTGAGACTGATTTCTTATAATGTGGACTACTAAAGTCTGCAGTGTTTTAACTTTATCCAAGTCAGATTTGACCACTTTCATCATACCTTGATCATATATATGTAAATACTTTGATAAATTTCAGGCATTTACATTAAATTCAGTACCCCCAACTAAAGAGGAGATTATAGCTGGTGGCATTGGACTTAACTTCGTTTCCCGCAATCTCCTCGAAGCATCAGACATTGATGATGCATTGACTGTAAGATGTTATCGCTTTTATCTTCTCATAGATTTTGTGGTTCATATTCTATTATGGAATGTTTATATCATGGCTTGTCTCTTACAGAGAATTCGTTCTTCAGAAGTTTCTGTGGGACATAGTTATAATCTGATTGACTTAAAAACTCGTAAGATTCTAAACGTTGAGACCGCATCAAGGAATCGGATTTCCATCAGAGAGATTGGAGCAACACCATTTTTCCATGCTAATATGTATCTCCATCTTCCTGTTCAGCAGGTATATATATATAAAGTGGCTTGCATCATTCCATGCAAATGCACCATGCCTCTGTACTCACCAACCTAACCACATGCTCACCACTATAACTAAACAATGAGTTTTAGTGGATCAAATTACTTTGATTGAAAATTTGAATCATGGCTTGTGTATAAAGGTACAGGATGAAAATTCCATAAGCAGGCAAAACAGAGCGGCTCTGCTACCAAAAAGATCAAGAAAAGAATTGCTGTCAATTCTTGGAGATACGGACGATGCAAAGTACCCCATCTACATGACAGGTAAGTGTGAAGAATATTTCAATACCTTTGCTGGATACTCTCTTGACTACTCTTTATGCCATATTCTCAGGTCCAACACTTTATACACTATGTACGGCTGTAATCGATCTGGATGAACAAACACTATCAATTATTGAGGGGAATCCAAAGGAAGAGGAAGCTTCTCATGTATTCGTTATGTCAGCAAAAGAGTTCAAGATGCCTCAATAAAGCTCTTAGCTGAACTTATTTCTTAAGGCCCTTCAACTGGTTCACTGAGGTCTAACATGTGGCCTTTAGATAAGGAAGTTTCTCAGTATTCGTTATGTCAGCAAAAGAGTTCAAGAAGCCTCAATAAAGCTCTTTGCTAAACTTATTTCTTCAGCCGCTTAAGCTGGTTCACTGAGGCCTAACATGAGGCATTTAGATGTGCTAATACAGATCACCTTAAGATACTGAATAATGATTTCCAAAAATTAAGATGAATGTACCTGTAGAGTGAGAAAAAGGGCATTTACCTTTCCATGGATCTTATATTTGAAGGGACCGTCCTGTTCAGCTCCTATTACCATCAATTCTGTCATTTTATTTTTACGTCGGTCACTGTGAATTATGGAAGCAAAAGAGTATCCGTTCTGTGGACGTGGTTGCTGTGAAATTGAAATACCAGCTGACATGTTCAACCTTGGTGGAGGTAAAGCATTTCTATCAAAGTTAAAAGCTTATGAAGTGGTTATCCCAACTAGAACAAACATTTGCGAGACTAGAAAAGAAGCCAAAACAGTTTTGTACTACATCCGTGAATGATTGACAGTGATAAATAAAAAAACATGACCAAACTTGAACTTGACTTACTGATTACAGGGTAAAGGCATTTAGATTACTTTTGAAAGTTTTACACGCTAGTTTTACCAATCAGATTCTATATGCCTCGACTCTCTCTCTCTCTCTGCGAAAAGACCTCACTGATTCCTCACTGCCATGAGCCCTCTGGAGGCACCTTCCCTTCCTCTTATCTTCCTGCATACTGCCAAAGTTTCCATCCCACCAGTGCACAATTTCACGCACCTCACAATTCACATCTACACACTAGCTTCAACCGCCTGAATTTAAGGAGGGAAATGTACTTCATTCAAGTTGCCAACCACTCCTAAATCCAAACCCAGCTTCATTTTTCTACAAATGCCAACCAACTTGAGCTTCTGAGCCTTTTCTGTAGAATCTGATCATAAAAGTAGCATTAAAATGCTTGTCAATGTGTTGAAGATGTAAGCCTTGCCGAACAATGTTTTGTATAAAACAACAATAAAAGTCTTTTTGGTTCATGATCCCGAATATCCAAACACGTGGGAAGTATTGGGAAAGCATTTGCATAGTTTCAGGAGCACTTCCACCAAATGTACCAATGAAAAACACTTTCCATACAAAGTTATGCTGTGTAAACGTGGGACATAGCTATAAGTGATGACTACCAGGGATGAGTGAATAAAGGCTGAAAGTAATTACTCAAATTTGTAATGGGTCTGGAAATTCTGACATGTAGCTCTATAGTAACATTACACTCATATACATACTTGAATTACAAAACTACACCAGAGAAGCGGAACTATGATCAATAACAAGGTGAGACTCAAAATCAGAAAAAGTATAGTAGCCAATATTCACAAATTCCCAACCACCGAGGCAGACCCATCCAATCCCATACTCCCAAATAGGAAGCTTTAGAACCTGGCAAACCGTTAAGCCAGTGAGTAAATCTCGGAAGCCTACGAGAAGAGTTTGAAGGTTTTTAAACGTGCGCGTGGACCCTTTGACCTTGCTTCAAGAAGCTTTGCTTTCAAAGTATTCTCCTTTAAGCCCGGAGGCAATTTTGAAGAAGGCTGGGGAGCATCAAGATCAGGAGATGCAAGTTTTTCCATCCATTGTCGTACTGGACTTGCCTGATTCCTCCATCCAGAGTTACTGCAAGAAGCCTCCCCATAAGTACTGTCAATATTTAAGTTTCCACCATCCAACAGTGAGAGTTGACTTCTTATTAGATTATCAACCATGAAATTTGGATTTGTCTCATGACTTTCATCGGGTTTATTTCTATTTTGGTAACTGTTGTCTTCAGCGGCTTCGCAAAGTTCAGACTTTTGCGATATGCTTACATCAATTGGCTTCCCTTCTGTAGTTCTACCTTGTTCTGCATCCACTTCCAGGGACTTCTTATTTCCATTACATGACATAGCCCAAGCCATCTGTTCTTCAAACTTAACTTGCAAGCTGGATGGAGTGCGGCTTTGTAACCGTTCATGAGAGAGGTGTTTTTTCTTCATTTCATTTGATTTCACTGCTTCATCACTATGACCACCTAAAGCTTCATCCTCATGTGTTTTTAAGTCATTTTTGCTTGGCTTGTTCAGCTCAAAACAATGTGAATCACTGCCTAAAGAATCTTCTTCATCACCCAGGTCCTGAGGTGCACTCAGAGCCTCATTCAAAGGGACAGATTCAAGTGACTTGCGACGATCCCTTGGAAGTGGATTTTCCATACTCTTGGAGTTATCCAGGCGTTTAGCTTGAAGAAAGGTTTCTATTTCAACGCATAACTTGTCCACTATTGATTTCTTTTCTGTAAAGCCATGTTGAGCTTCTAGTTGCATCTGCATTCGTTCATCAAGCCATGATTCAGATAGATGGAGAATCAGACGATCACGGTCAGCCCTTCCAGCCCAATCCTTGTCTGATTTCTGTTTTAAAGCATGCACCTCTTGTTCATAGCCTTTAATTTCCCATGCAAACTCGTCGCAGAGGTGTTCCAATAATGTCCTAGATTTTTTCTCTCTTTCCAGCTCTTTGAGAGCAGTAGAAATAGAAGATTTCACCTCAGAAAGCTCCCGAGCCAACTTTCTATGAAGACTCTCTGATCTTTTCCTTAACTTCCTCTCATCTTCTAGCTCATCTCTTACGGACTGAACTGCAGCATGGATCCTTTCCTGTTCCTTACTCTTCCTAACTAGTTTGTCTTCTGCAATTTGCTTCATCAAATCATCCATCTCATGTCGACCAGCTTGCCTATCTCGCATCAACTCTTTGATTTTGAGACGGGATTGGTCCAGCTCCATTTTCAATGCTTTTATAAATGACATATTAGACACATGCTGTTCTTCCAAGCTCCAGATCCGATTTAATACTTTGAGCAGTTCAGTAGATGTTTTAAGATTATACTGTGATTCACCTTCCCTTCCCTTAAAATCCAATGAACTGCTAGGAGTGACTGCAGGGTTGTAAGGTGCCACCTGTAAGAGAAAGGAATGTGAACCAACGAAAAAAGTACAGTGGAGAAAACTGATGGTGGAAGGTTAAGAAATTATGGGACATTGAACGACAAAAGGCAATGATACTAGGACTGACGGTCGAGAAGGGAGAATATCCCGTACACATTGTGAATACTGTAATGTCTAACATTGTGAATACTGTAATGTCTAGGAAGCCAACTATGTGTAGACCCGCTTGACTGATATTCATAATACAATTTAGAAAAACTTAAAAGCTCTGTATGGTAACACAAGCCATTTGACTTATCAAAAACATGTAATACAAGGCATTGGACTAACTCACAGCCCAAGGGGTATGTTTGGCGTCACTTGATTCCCCAGATACATCTTTTCCTCCCTTCAGTGACGCAAACGTATGGGTTCTTGATATTTCAAGGAAAATGCATGACTCCATGTTTTTTCACATTGCATTCAAGGGAACAAATATGTGAATCTGGTATGTGCCTGATCAATTGTGTAGGACATATCGTAGTCACTCTGCCTTGTTCTGGATGCTTAGTAGTATTGCCTCCAGAAAAACCAATATTCAAATAATTTTTTTTTGATCGGTAGAAAACCAATATTCAAATAATAACGAAATTATCCTTTTATGACACCTATTTTTCCCTTGAAATTAAAGGGAAAGAGCATTAAGTTGAATATGTCAAAAAGATCATGATTCTTACCTCCATGGAACTACCATAACTCGCAGGAGATAAAGGTTGCAAGGTATGATTGTTCCTTCCAATGGCTCGATGATGTTGCATCAGTGATGCAGCAATATGCCGCCTCAAACTGCTTGCACTCCCTGGCTGGCATGGGTAATCAGATATCAATCAGTCGTAAAGAGAGAACTAGGGCATTTGAGGTCCATCCTCTATAGGGATGTCTGAAACGAGGAAGTATCCATAACATGCACAGAGTTTGGGTATATTCGAGAATTGGTAGGTTTGCAAGATGAAAAAGAATAAATGCCCCAACCATAGCTCAGTTTTAAAAAGTTTTAATTGTTGATATACTAAACAACAAAGATATTATTATTTGACTATCCATGGAGTTGAGCAAAGACATGGTGGCACAGTCAGGGTTGAAGAATTATGTAACACTTTCAAACATTCAGATTTCATTACCGAAGTCCATCTCATGGAGAGCTGGTCGAATTGGGAGATGTATGTATTATTAAGGATCAATACAGATACATAGTTGAATTAGTAACAGTAATTTTTTTTTTTTTTTTGATAAATTAGTAAGAGTAAAACTTCATTCAGTTAAATTAGAAATCATCTCCAGACACAAAATTAAACTTCAAATCTCTTACCTTCAGTCTTCAGATGTGAACCGATTTCAAGATGTAAAATATATTCTACAGTTGAATCAATATGAAGAACATAGCTGCTCTCACTTGGTTTATCATGGCTGGAAGGTACTGATTTACTCTTGGTGGGTTTTCTTTACTGGAAGCCTAAGGGAAACGAACTAAACAAACATGGTTGGAGAAAGGGGAAGCTGATTCCACTTTCTTTCGGATTATGGCTGCAAAAAATTCAAAAACTATACGAGTGATGAGGATTAATGAGGAGACTATTTTGAAAACTCCCGAGGAGATTCATTGGGGGCAGTTGAATATTTTCAAAAATTTTTGGCCTCTAACCATCAGCCGTTATTACCCGACTTAGCACCCTGGGTGGAACAAGTGGTGTGTAATGAAGATAATGTGGCCATTTTAGAGCTTCCTTCAATCCAGAAAACTCCCGAGGAGATTCATTGGGGGGCAGTTGAATATTTTCAAAAATTTTTGGCCTCTAACCATCAGCCGTTATTACCCGACTTAGCACCCTGGGTGGAACAAGTGGTGTGTAATGAAGATAATGTGGCCATTTTAGAGCTTCCTTCAATCCAAGAGGTAAAAGATGCAGTGTTCTCCATTCCTACTGATTGTAGTCCAGGACCGGATGGGTTTGGATCCGGGTTTTCCAAAGCTTGCTGGGAAATTGTTGGAGAAGATGTGCTTATTGCTGTGCATGATTTCTTCAGAGAGGTGTCATTCCTAGAGAATTCACAGCTTCCTTCCTAGTTCTCATTCCAAAGGTGGATAATCCCAAAGGTTTATCATCGGCCTATCAGCTTGTGTTCGGTGTTCTATAAAGTGTGCACGAAAATTCTTGTGAGTCGATTATCTCCTTTGCTTTCTCGGTTTATTTTTGAGGAACAAGGTGCTTTTATTCCGGCCTAAGTATTTTTGAAAATGTGAGTTTGACACAGGAGTTGATCCAGAGTCTTCATAAACCTATGCGTGGGGGTAATGTTGTCCTAAAAATTGATATGGCAAAAGCATATGATAGTATTGATTGGGGATTTCTTACTCATGTGATGGCGGCCCTTGGATTTTCTACAGCTGTTCGTAATTTAGTATGGCAATGTATTTCTTCTCCATGGTACTCGGTGGTGATGAATGGAGTACCTAAAGGTTTCTTTCAAGGAGCTTGGGGTTTGCGACAAGGGGACCCAATCTCTCCCTATTTGTTCATAATGGTTGAGGAAATTTTGTCTCGCATTTTGAAGAAGAATTGTCGGGATGGCTTGATTGGTGCCTTCTCTCATCCTCGAGGTGCGTCAATCATCTCGCATTTGCTATACGCAGATGATATTGTCATTTTCTCAAATGGCAACAAAACCTCTCTTAAGGCAATATCGGACTCTCTTGCACCATATGAAACGTGGTCTGGACAGAAAGTGAGTAAGGAAAAGTCTTCTTTGATTTTTTCTAAGCACATCTCTACTGCAAGGAAACGACAACTCTTAAGGTTGACTGGTTTTTCTGAAGGGGTGCTTCCTTTTAAATACTTAGGAGTGCCTATGGTTTCTGGTAGACTTCAAGCCAGTCATTTTGACGATCTACTTGGGAGGATTCAGGATAGAATAGGTGGATGGAAGTCTCGGCTGCTTTCTAATAGAGCAAGGTTGTAACTTTTGAAACATGTGCTGAGTGGAATGCCGATTCATCTTCTATCTATCCTACAAGTTCCTAAGTCGGTGATTGTGGCTATTAGTAGATCTTTAAGTAATTTCTTTTGGGGGTATAAGGACGGTAAGCCAAAAAAACATTGGAAAGATTGGGCCTCGATGAGTCTACCTATGAGTGAGGGGGGTATTGGGATTCGAAATTTTCAAGATGTCCAAAAATCGTTACATATGAAGCTGGCCTAAAAGTTATTAACAGTTGACTCTTTATAGTCTCGGTTCTTTAAAGCCAAGCATGTAAAGGCTGATCATATTTCACTTTCACCCTCAAATAAAGGATCTCGGTTTTGGAAGATGTTGCTGAGTTGTATTCCTAGTATCCATGAACATTCAAAATGGAAGCCTAAGGAGGGGGACATTTCCTTTTGGTTTGATAAATGGTTGGGAGAGGAAGCTCTTGCAGATAGTGTTACTATCTTTATGCCTCGGCTAAAGTTGAAAGATTGTTGGTTGGATGAGGGAGGGCTGGGACTTGGATTTAATATTCCGGTTGGTTGGTCCTCAAAAGGCTCAAGATATTGTGAGCTCTATGTGTGGGCATAAGGATGGTGTAGACAGGCTGGTTTGGTTGCCTAAGGAGGATGGCAATTTCAGTACTTCGGGGGCTTGGGATTGTATAAGAATAAGAGCTCCAAAAATAAGATGGGCAAACTGGATATGGCACCAGTGTCTCCCAAAGAGGATGACGATTACTTTGTGGAAGTGTTTTGACAATGCACTAAGTGTGGATGATAGATTAAGAAGAGTGGGCATTCCTTTTGTATCTAGGTGTGATTTCCTTGCAGAAGGGGCTTATGAAGATCTGAACCATGTACTGGTTTCAGGGGAGGTGGCTAAGTCCATTTGGAGGAGATGTGCTAGTCAAGTGGGGATGTTGAGATCTGAATTTGGGTCCTGGGCTGAGACGGTGAATGCATGGTATCACAAAGCAACAAAAGGCCTATTATTTGGCATAATTCCTGCTATTGTAACCTGGATTCTATGGACTAGGAGGTGTAGTGCTAGGATGGAAGGTAGAATAGAGTCGGTGAAAGAAATGTGGTGTAAAGTCAAATTTTGGATTGCAAAAATAAGTGAGAAGGCTCGTGGCTACCAGATGTCCTATTGTCAAGATAAGATGCTACTAGTTGATTTAAATATCCAACCGAGATCTGTATATAGGAAGCGAATGAAACCTGTTTATTGGCGTCGACCAAAGCAAGGCTGGATTAAACTAAGCACTAATGGAAGTAGCAGGGGCAATTTAGGGATAGCTGGGGCAGGGGGTGTTTTAAGGGATGAAAATGGTAATTTGATAAAAGCTTTCTCCTCTCCACTTGGTCATGGGACAAACAATTATGCAGAATTTATGGGTTTACTCATAGGGGTGAGAACTTTCTGTTTACTTGGGCTGAATTATGTGGAAATAGAGTTGGATTCAATGATAGTAGTAAAATGGCTTTCGTTTGGCTAGGTGCCTTGTGTGGTACCTGGAGGACTATTGGGATGAATTTATGGGATTGCTTAGAGGTAAATGCTTTACTATCTGTCACATCTATAGGCAAGGTAATGCTCCGACAGATTATCTGGCTCCACTTGCATCGGATGATGGTGCTATAATGTCTTCATGGAGTAATTTGGAATTGGTTCCTCCTCTGTTGAGAGGACTTCTAAGAACTGATAAAGCTGGTCTTCCTTACATTAGACAGTACTAATTTTCTATAGTGGGTTGTGGTTTGCATTGTTGATTTTTTTGGTTGGAAGTCGCTTTGTTTGTTTACTTGGTTGGTCATGTAACCACGGTTTTCCTCTGCCACAAAGTGGGGGTTTTGAATAAATTCGGGGACGGGTCACTATTGAACACGTGATCCGGACAATTAAAAAAAAAAAGTTAGCTTGCTTTCAAAGCTTGTCCCACCCCTCATTTTATGGGAATGCTGGTTTGCTAGAAATGCAGCCAGGTTTGATGACCACTAGATAAGTGGATTTCATTGTCAGAAAGGTTGTTCACTAGCTGCAGGAACTCAATTTCTTATTGAATCCTGTTAAACTTGTTTCTATCTTGAAGCCTATTGCTCTCAATTTGCTTTATAATCCAAAACTGGCAGTAAGATCAAGGAAGCCTATTTTGGTTAAATGGTGTCCTCTGCCCATTGGAAAGCTTAAGATGAACTTAGATGGGGAATCAAAAGGGAATCCAGGCTTTGATGGTTGTGGAGAGGTGATTCAGTCCCATTCTAGTTCTTTCTCTTTTTTTTTTTTTTTTTTTTTTTTTTTTTTTTTTTTTCTTTCGATTTTGCTGTTTCTTGGGTGAGGAAGCAAATATATATGATGAGTTGTCTGCTTTAAATTATGCTCTACTACTCTATTATCAGCAGAATGAGCAGGATTTAATTGTGGAGTCTGATTCATTAGCAGCTGTAAATTGGCTCAAAAATGGTACTCAGCACCATTGCAGATAGTAAGAGTTGTTGGATGATATTTTGCAGCTTTGTTCTCAAGTGTCTTTCTCAAGATTTCTCATGTTTATTGGGAAGGAAATGGATTAGTTACTGGACGGGCTAACCTTGTTGCTGCTGGTACCACTGCTTCTTTTTCTTCAACTTCCAGTTTCCTCAGCATTTGATGAGAATCTTTGTGCTTGATAGATTTGAAGTTCCTTTTCGACTATACAACAGTTTTATTCTTTGTCATGCTTTTGGATAATTTTTTATTTATTTGATCTTCTGTATAGACATTTTGATGATATTGGCTTTCCTCCATCTTAAAGTGACATTATCAATGCACTTTGCATTCTCAAACTATCAAAATAGACCTACTGCATCCTCTTAGGATCTGACCATCAAAATTATGTCACGTCACCTATTTTAACGGTCAGAATTAAACTTGAGTGTAGTCAATATTCTGTAGGTCAGGGGCGTTAATTGTAAGTTTTGGTAGTCTGGGGTTTTAAATACAACATCAGATAGCTTGAGAGAGCTAGTTTTTCTTCTAAAAGAATCAATCAGACAATCTTACCAGTGGGCTAAAATATAAGGGACTCAAATCCTATAAACCCACGATGACAATTTTATCACCCAATAACCGAAGAAACCAAGAAAGAAAATAAGACTTTCCTCGTCAAAACCCTAACACTTACTGTCCACCAAGATGAACAAACTAATCTGTGAATAAAAGAGTGGCGCTAAGCTTTGAACAAGTAAAATATACGCATATATCCAAAGAAGAATGAAAATGACAGATTTAATAATTACGAAACATTCTAACAAGCAATTATGACTGGCATAAAACTCCAATAATCATTAATGAACCAAAGACGTGAAGAACAAAGACCCCCCGCCCAAGTACAAAACTAGGTGTTAAGGGGAGAAAGGTAAATCTTAAGCAACCAGAATCACTAAAATCTGGACATACCCAGAAACTCAATAATATCGAATTAACAATACCCAAAACAGAAACCTCAAACCTAGGGAAGAAAAAGAATATACCTGGTCAGGAGAACTAGGAGTATTGTCAGCCAAAAAGTGGGAAAGGTCAAGACCCTTGTCCTTGCTCGGCTTATTATAGTGGCGGTGTTGGTGGCGGCGCAGCCTGGAGTCAGGAAGAGGACCACCATTACTGACGCCCCGGTGCATTTTAGACGTTGGAAAATAAAGGTATTGGAACTCCCAGAGAGCCGCGGCAAGCTTTCTAGCAGAGGGAGGGTAGCTCTTAATGATGGTGTCATGGGCAGGAGGAGCCCAAAGTCTCCAAGACCGCACTGGAGTACATGGGCCCCCTCTTTTCCCTATCAACACTACCCCTCTTCTCAACTTTTCTCCCAAATTTTCTTCCTTTTCCGCTCCCCCTTCCCCACTTTTCTCACCCCTTTCCATTATTTTTTTTTTTCTCTCTCTCTCTCTCTACGCTCGAAATGGTTCTCTCTCTCTCATTCGTTATTTTCTTTGTTTATTTTTCTGTGAAAGGGGTTTTTGGCCTTTTGCTCTTCTCGTACTCTGGGTATGGCGTGTATTGGTTTTCTTCCTGCTGCCAGCTTCTCCAGCTCCGTTGTTGATCTCAATGGCCAAAGAAGGTCGCGAGAATTTGTTGGATTACCCGTCGTGCATTTACTCAGGTCACCCGCCAAATAGGTGGCACCAGTGCCAAAAGATAAATGATTGCTTTAAAAATAAGTTTACATATTTAAATAAAGAAATATTATATACAATCGTAGAGTGTGTAAGTATCGTACAATTGTTTTGAAAAAGAGTAGAGTTTATTATTAAAAAATTATTATTTTTATATAGGTCTCATATTTATTTAATTTTTTTAAAATAATTATACGATATTTACACACTCACGACTGTAGCTATTCTTTTTCATTTAAATAATTGTAAATTATTTTTATTTTCTAATAATTTATGAAGTTATTTTTATAAAATACGGCCACACTAGTAACAAAAATTTCTTAATAATCTTTCGAAATTTTTTTTTCCTCTTTCACCCCTAAACACTATAAAATCAAAAATTGAACAATGTTCATTTGGATACAGAAATTATCTCACTTAATTTTATTTCATCATTACAACTCATTTAAATTTCTATATATTATAATAAACAATTCAACTTTTTCAAATTTTAAAATAATAATAATATTAAAAAATAATATTCTAACAATATTTTATTCAACTCATCTAAAACTACCAAATCTTATTTTAGTTCATCTTACGTACCAAACGAGTTCTAAGAATAAATACTAAGACCTCGTTTGGTTATGCAGTTCAAATAAGAAGAGATGAGATGTTTTGTTGAAAATTGAATAAAATATTGTTATAATGTAATTCTTTAATATAATTTTTGTTTTGAGATTTGAAAAAGTTGAATTATTTATTATATTTTATATGAAAGTTTGAAATAATTATAATAATTATATGAGATGAGATGAAATAGTTTTGAGAAAGTCTACTTTACCTCCTCAATTTGACACCTCTATTTGACCGCTAGTCAAATTTTTTTTTTTTTTTACTTAGTAGTTAAAGAAGTGATTTTAAGTGTATTGATATATTTTTTTATTTTTTAAATATATTTAAATATATTAAAAAAATATAAAAAAAAAAATTTACGCTAGACGGTATACCCAGCGGTCAAAATAGGACGGCATAGTAGCCGCCCCCAATAGTTTTATTAACTAAATCAACATTACCGACGAAAATTGTGTTACTATATTAGCAATATTCATATAATAATAAAGATAAGTAATAATAATAATAATATAAGGTGGATTCTGACATGTACAACGACAAGACACGAACGTGTGATATTTGATTGATTGCCATATCTGATCCCTAAAGGCCATAGACCAACATCTAATGTAACCTACTCACTCAACAACTTGACATTAAGAAGAAGGAAAAAATAAAGTATATGACAAATTTGGGTTTTCATTTCAATGTGACATTTTTTGGTCATATTTCATCACTTCATTTAAATAATAACTAAAATCATAAATACTTTTTAAGGTAAATATTTATATCATCAATTAATTGAAAAAAAAAACAAAACAACTATTGGTCTGCCTGCCAAATCTTTCCGTGCCGTGTTGGAGTTTCAATACGTGTACCGTTGGATCCAATTCCAGGTGTGTAGCAGACTAGTACGACGACTCGCCGTTTACAGTACCTGTCAGGAACATTCACTCAAGTTACCTACCTGTCTCTCTCGATTCTGCCCAGCCTGTCGTATTCCATTTCATGAAAGTTAAATGTTTAGGTACGTTTAGAATTTAATATCATTTCAACTCATTTTAATTTATTATTATAATTTTTTTAAATTTTAATATAAAATATAATAAATAATTCAATTTTTTTAAATCTCAAAATAATAATAATATTAAAAAAATAATATTTTATCATCTCAACTAAACTCAACTCAATATCCAAACGTAACCTTAGTCGAATATTAAAAAGATTATTTTTTAATATTAATATTATTTTAATATTTAAAAAAATTAAATTATTTATTATATTTTATGTAAAAATTTAAAAAAATCGTAATGATTAAACGAGATGAGTTTAAATCAATTCTAAATTCAAACGGGATTAAATTAATAATGGGCTTTCATTAATATTGAAATATATTGTTTTTTAATTAATCTAAGTTTTTTTTAAAAAAAAAAAAAAAAAAGCATTTGTAGTGTAGCTCTAAGCGAATGTTAGAATCTTGGAAATAAGTAACGAAAATGTTATTTACACTTATAATTTTATGCACGTAATCATAGCGTGTCAATTATTAAAATGATAAAAATTTTAGGTTTTATTTAGAAATTTAATCCATCTCAACTCATCTCAATTCATCATTATAATTTTTTTAAATTCTAATACAAAATATAATAAACAATTTAACTTTTTCAAATTTTAAAATAGTAATAATATTAAAAAATAATATTCTAACAATCTCAACTCATCTCAATTCAATTCAGTTCAATATCCAAATACAATCTAATATTTGAAATTTCAAACACGAGTTTAAAAAAATTAATAAAATAAAGTGCATACTCAATACGTATAATATTGTATATAAAACTATACATATATGTAGCACCACGGAATAATAAGTAAGAGTAGGCTCAAATGATGAGGAACTCAATGCAAGTAATATGGTCAAAAAGCATGAGAGTTGCCCTTTTTACTTCTCTATAGACGATGATTAATCACTATCTCGTGTTTTGGAAGAAGAAGAAGAATATTGAGGTTGCCTCCGGTGGGCGCCATTAATATTCAAAAGACCCTATTTTTGACTGTTTTATGCCATATTTTGGTCAATTGCCTCCAGCTGGAAAAATTCTTTTTAAATTTTAACTACAAATCATGCAGTTATCACGGCATTGACAACTCGGTCTATAGTTTTTTCTTTCTTTTTCAAATTTTAAATATATTTATTGGTGTGATAACAAATGATTGACAAATAGGTAAAATATAGTAAATAATTTTATAATAATTTAATACTGCATCATAAAATGACATGATATCGATAATTCAAAAGATTTTTAAGTATCAGTTAAGAGTAATGCTAGGCTGGTGTGTTTGGCAAGTGAGAGTATTTCAAGTATTCTTACTATTATTTTTTATTTTATTATTATTATTTATCTATTTTTTTACTATTCATTACTTTTTACTTATTTTTTATAACTATTTAATATTTTATTATTATTTTTTTATTACTTTTTTTATTACTATTCATAAACATTCTCAACACTTCTCAAGTATTTTTTCTACCAAAATCAAGACAAGCTTTTTATAAAAATGTGGGCTCTATAAAAAAAAATGAGTTTTTCGTAATAAAATTTATTTTTTTTATAAAAAACTTACGTGAGACTTATACATTTAGAAATTGAATATATAATTTCTCATTAGTACACAAGATTTTCATGGGAAACTTCAAGAAAAGACGAAAAACAGAGAGAGAGAGAGAGACAAAAAAAAAAAAAAAACAGAGGAATAGATGGAGCCGCATCGCTCTGCACCACCCCTGTAGGTCTACAAAATAATAAAAACAGGCTGGCTTGCAAAGACTGCGAAAATAGAGCGAGTGAAACTGGGCCGGGAAGATGGAGGGGCTAATGCGTGCGGTATCCACTGGGCCCATTTTTTGTATGGCTTTGAAGGCAGTAAATAAGGACACTTTAGCCGTTCATGTCCTTGACGTGGGATCTGCAAATTGGGCTAATCATGCCATGCCTAGTTCCCCATAAATCCTAGGCCTAAAAAAGATCCGTTACTACACAACACTGCAATTCGATATGACATGTTTAATTTATTTTATAATATAGCATCAAGTCAATTTATAAATTAAACATTTCTCTTTGTATATAGTTAGTAGTACGAAGTTCAAAGGCAACACATTCCTCAATTTCAGGAATTATGAGAACTGTTAAGGACTTGTGTTTTTTACAACTTCTCACACGTAGCCAAAGAATAAAGGGACTTAGGTTTGATGGGATGCCTCTAATATTTAAGTAAGTGAAAAGTAATATGATTCATTAGATGAGATCATAATTGACAAATAGAATTTTGTGACTTAGTCGAATAATATTCGATAACTGTTTCACCTATTATTTCTTAGTTGTTCTTGCTTAAGAAAAACATGGCCTAATTAAGGATAGAATTGAAAGAGAGAAAACCCAACGAGGATTCAAAAGAAAACGTTGTTAAATACAACAAAACATTGCCCTCAACTACCAAGGAAAATTAAAAAAGAGTAATGTTATATGATAAAATGTACAAGCGTCGAATAGTTATTTTGAAAAATAATAGGATCTATAATTAAAAAATTAATTTCTTTTATGTGGATCTAATAAATATTTATTTTTTAAAAAAATTAGATAATATTTACATACTCATAACTGTAAATATAATTTTTCATTAAAAAAAAGAAAAAATGCTATACCCGCAGAAATTTTTTACCGAAACCTTTTAAGATTTTTTTTTTTTTAACTTAATAATTAAAAAAATATTTTTAAATGATGTGGCGATTTTTATAAAAAAATATTTTTAAAAAATCACTCTTTTCGGTGGCCACGAATTCATCTAGCAGCTTCCTTAAAGAAAAGTTAGCACTCAAAACTGCGTGTAATGATGACCCACGAGCACTGGATGATCAGACTATTTTGTCCCTGTCCTCGTGTGGTATTTAAGTACTCTCATTGTTATTTTTTATTTTATTATTATTTATTATCTATTTTATTATTATTTAATATTTTTTATCTACTTTTTATTACTATTTAAAATTTTATTATTAATTTTTATTACTTTTTTAATACTATTTATAAATATTCTCAACACTTCTTAAATATTTCCACCATTCAAACCTCACATGTAAATTATTTTGCTTACGCTTTTAGTTCTGTTTGTTTTTTTAAGGTACGCAGCAAATCCCGCCTCATTTGAGAATGTGACCAGAATTTTATATTTTGTTTGAGAGTGAGGTTACTATGCCGTCCCATTCTTATCTGGGAGGTTTTCTTCTATTTTTTTTTGTCACATTTTTTTTTCATATTTAAATATTTTTAAAAAATAAAAAAATACAACAATACACTTAAAATCACTTCTTTAATCACTAAGTAAGAAAAAAATTATGCAAGTGGTCAACTAGAGCAGTAAGAGTGGGGCGACAGACTATCTTTTTCCTTTGTTTGGAAATTTAAAATATTATATTTTAATATTATTATTATTTTAAAATTTAAAAAAATTGAATTAGAATTTAAAAAAATTGAATTGTTTATATATTTTGTATAAAGATTTAAAAAATATATAATAATGAGATGAGATGAAAATTTTATATCTCATCCTACCCCAAACTTGCCCACACTAGATGCATCAAAAGACTAGGCAATATGCATGCACCAGCTATATTTTCAAGAGAGATTTATGTCTGGTCAATTTTTCATATTGTATTATATATTTGATAAATATTATATAATTATTTTTATGTGTCTATTTTTTTTTCTTTTTTTCCTCTATTTCACTCTAAAAAAGTTATTATAAAATCACTCCTAATGACTCTTGTAAAATACATTTTTTTAAAAAAATATAAAGAAATTTGTTCAAAAAGAACCTATCATGAATGTTGTATTTCATCTTCATTTTCCATTTTGCTATAGTGATTCCGCTACATCTAGAGGATACTGTTCACACATGTAAAATATTTTTAATTTGTTTCTCTCTTCTCCCCACTGTTGAACTTTAGAAAAAATTCATTTAGCCCTTATTTGCTTATTTGGTGCAAGTTTTTCCTTGTGCTACCGTTGTGCTTGCATACGCAAAGTTCATTGGTTTGCTCTTTTTGGGTGTTCCTTTAGTTTTCTCTCTCGTTTTCCATTTTTTGTGATTAGAATAAATTGGTATATATTTGCTTTGCTAGTCTTACAATTTACTCAGGCTTTGTTCAGTTACTGAGAAAGTCTAGAAGAACTTCACTTACTTGGGTGGAGAAAAAAAAGAAAAGAAAGATAATTGTTCTTTTTATTAAAACTATTTTCAGAATCCATTACCTTTAATAATTTTTTGTTACATATCAGTTTTTGGGTGATGAAAATATTGAAAGATGAGGAAATATTGTAAATATTAAAAGATATGAGAAGATTGAGAAAATATTTAAAATAAATAAAAAAAATATTTAAATAATATCAAGAAAAAATAAATAAGCTGATGTATGATATATTATAAAAATCAATATGTAAAATAGAAAAAGTGAATTTTAGTAATGTATTTTAATAAATTTTATTTTAAAATTTAAAAAAATAATTTTAATATTTATGATATTTTATGTAAGAATTTGAAAATATTGTAATAATTATTTATAATTATGTGAGATGTGACCTAGTTATATTTTGTCTTTTTTTATTTATGAGAAATTAAAAACTTCTAGAATTCAATTTCTAATGGGTCGATTGATTCCTTATAATTCCTTAAATAGAGGAAAAAAAAATAGATATGTAAAATGAGTTTTATAATTCTTTCCTTATTAGTCTGACATTTGATTCCTTTAGATATTATTATTATTTTTTTTATCTCTTTTTTTCTTCTTCTCAATCATGTCGTAAATGGTGGCGAGATTTCATAAAGCTATAAATCATGGGTCGATTGAATGGCATCATTTCTTTGTGATAAGGATTAAGGACCATTATTTATTCTTTTTTTTAATAACCACTAATCTTCCTTTCTTCGTATCTGCCCTTTATTATTTAAGTAATGCGAAATGTTTGATTAATGGTCCATTTAGAAACGATCACTATGAGTTTACTGTAATGCCTTTAGGGTTAGCAAACGTTCCAGCAGCTTTCATGAATCTTATGAATAGAATGTTTCTATAATTCTTGGATTTATTTGTCATAATATTCATAGATGACATCCTCGTATATTTTAGAAATGCTCACTCATACAATATCATAAGAAAATGGCAAATCTAATATAAAAATAAAATTCTTATTTCAATCCTAGAAACCAAAATTACTATAAGATTCACAATCATCAATCTATCTATTTAATGGTATCCCGATTAAGAGTAAGGATAGATATGCAACTATTTTTACAACCATATTTTAAATTAAAGATATTTTTGTATAACGATATTACATTTATAAATTGTTTTACAAAAATGACATTCATTTAAAACAGAACTGTATAAAAAATTGTAAAAAAAAAAAAAATAATAAATAAATAAATAAATAAATTGTGCATCAGATTAAAACCTCACTCATAATGATCATCCAATTTTAGCTCCTTTGAACACAAATGATTGATAAGAACGACACAGTCCGTATCTCAGCAAGTTTAGTATAAAAGAATAAAATATGAGATAAACCTGCGTTCAGATTATTCCATGTGTCTCTTCATTTTTTCATCCGTCTCTTTCTTTTTCCATCCATGTCCCTTACTTTTTCCTAAGCAAAATGTTTTTTCTTCTTCTGCATGTTCCCTAAGTAGCTCTCCCACTTCCTTATGTTTCTAACTCAAAACATGACATGTGGCAATGTGGTGGCCGAAACCCTACAGGTACAAGAGTAATTTTTGTGCATTGTCTCTTCCACTCCCTTCTACAACCTTTTTCCCTACTAATACATGAATGACAAATGGCAAAATGTTAGAAGTTAACCTTGAGTGGGCATGTGGCTTAGGAATTCAAAAACCTCGTGGTGTTCTAATGTAAATTCTTTACAACCTCTCACATTTGTATTTCCTATGCAAAATCTTATTGGAACTCACAAAAATCTTGTTGGTACTTTTGTAGTCTATTGGGGTTCCCGAAACCATGTCCCCTCATTCTTTCTCATCTATTTTTACATATAGGTTCAATGTATCTAGATGTGAGGTGTGCATGTGAGACATGTGGCATGTAGGTAGGTGCAGTGGGCGTGTGCCCTAGATGTGTGCCTAACCCTACATCCTCCTCCATCTCCTTAGTTTATTCTAGAAACATTCAAGCATGTTTGTCAAGTGGTACCAATGTGCTAACCTAAGTATTTCTTCCCTAGGTTTCACTTCCCTATGTAAGATTTTTCCCTTTCCCAAGATAAAACTCTTCACATTTCATTTGCATGCATGACACTTGATCAACTTTTCTAAAAAGTCGAATCCTTCATTACTTTTTCCACTTTTTTTCTAGAAATCCAATGCATGCTTGATAAGTGTCATCCTTGTCTTCTCCCAAAGTTTTAAATGAGAAGTGATTTTTCTAAAATGACCAAAAACTCATTCTTGAAGCCAAGTGGCGCCATCTCCTTGTTTAATGGGTAAACTTGAGCCTTCTAAAACCAAAGTCCTTAATGGGCCGAATTTCTATAGGTCTTTTTTTCTATTTTTCTCTTGTGGGCAAAATATTTTAACTTAGAACTCCAAGATCTAGTCCAACAAAAATAGAAAGTGGCATAAAGAATTCTTCCAATACTTAGCCAATAATCTAAATAAATAAATAAATAGATAAATAATATCCATAAGAATTACGAATGAAATCTTAGTGAAAATCCGGGGCATCACACTAAGTTTGGCATACAATTGGTGTTCCTAAAGGGTCCTCAACACTATCCTCAAGTGATCCCTATGTTCCTTAGCATTTCTAAAATATATGAGGATGTCATCTATGAATATTATGACAAATAAGTCAAGAATTGTTGAAACATTTTATTCATAAGATCCATGAAAGTTGCTGGGGCGTTTGCCAACCCGAAATGCATTACAGTAAACTTGTAGTGACCGTATTTGGTCTGAAAAAAGGTCTTATGCATGCACCAGCTATGTTTTCAAGAGAGATTTACGTCTGATCAATTTTTCATATTGTATTATTTGATAAATATAATATAATTATTTTTATGTGTCTATTTTTTTCTTTTTTTCCCTCTCTTTCACTCTAAAAAAGTTATTATAAGATCACTCTTAATGACTCTTGTAAATACATTTTTTTAAAAATATAAAGAAATTTGTTCAAAAAGAACCGACAATGAATGTTGTATTTTATCTTTATTTTCTATTTTGCTACACTAGTGATCCGCTACATCTAGAGGATACTGTTCACACATGTAAAATATTTTTAATTCATTTCTCTCTCCTCCCCACTATTGAACTTTAGAGAAATTTCATTTAGCTCGTGTTTTCTTGTTTGGCGCAAGCTTTTCCTTGCGTTGCCGTTGTGCCTGCGTACGCAACGTTCATTGGTTTGCTCTTTTTGGGTGTTTCTTTAGTTTTCTTTCTCTCTTTTTTTTTCTTGGATTTTGTGATTAGAATAAATTGGTATATATTTGATTTGCTAGCCTTACATTTTACTTAGGTTTTGTTCAGTTGCTGTAAGTCTATAAGAACTTCACTTACTTGGGTGGAGAAAAAAAAAAAAAAAGAAAAGAAAAGGACAAGTGCTCTTTTTATTAAAACTATTTTCAGAATCCATTACCATTGAGGATTTTTTGTTACATATCAGTTTTCGGGTAATGAAGATATTGAAAGATGGGTAGATATTATAAATATTAAAAGATACGAGAAGATTGAGAAAATATTTAAAATAAATATAAAAAATATTTAAATAATATAAAGAAAAAATAGATAAGTTGATGTATGATATATTGTAAAAGTCAGTATGTAAAATAGAAAAAAATGAATTTTAATAATGTATTTTAAAGTATAGGATGAAGAATTCATTGTGAGTGCTCCTAGAGATGTTTGGCTAAAGAAATGATGTGAGAAATTTTCAAATTTTTTTCATAATTTGTTTTTTCAAATATCACTCAAAAACTTACAAAATACTTTTCAATTTCAAATCTTCAACTTTTTTCATATTATCATAATTATCTAATCATTAAAAATTTTATAAATTTCAAAACAAAATGTAAAAATCAATACAATTTTTCTAAATTTAAAATAAAGATAATATTAAAAAAACCATATTCCGGATCATTTTCTTATTATTCATAGATGTTTGAAATATTCTACCTGTCCGAACGTGTCCCAAATCTTATACAATTCTATTAAGAATGGAAGACGCATTTCCTTATTTTTGACGAAAAAAAATTCATCCATCAATTGACTAACTCCACTATTTTAATGAATCATTAAAGTAGCCTGTAGAATTATTCTGTATTATTTTGTATGTATACGTCTGTGCCAAAGGAAAAGATCAAGGCTTTAATATATAGATATACGTACATGCATGCATACATACATACATACATACATATATATATATATATATTTATATATGGAGGATTCGCCTGGTCAATGCGTGGTGATTTTCTAACTGGAAAGCACAGACCCGAAAGTGAAAGTCAACTTACAAAAATGCAGAGGCCGAAACATATATATATATATGTATATATATATATATATATATATTAGAAATAACCTATATATTAATTGTAGCTGCTGGATAATCTTAAAAGAATGAACATAATTAATGGAGATGGAGGTACTGATGATTATGTCTAGCTATAGCCATTTTCTATAATTTGCTGAAAATATTTTTTCTGGACTCGCGGAAAAGAGAGGCCTACAGTCTCAAAGGATAAGCATCAATGGAGGGAGGGGACCCCTACTGCAAGCAGGTTCAGTGCTTTAGCTGAAAAAGTTTGTTCATGCGCTTACATGATTATAATATGACCCCCTTAATTATTGCTGAATCAAACACACCACTCATGTTAAGACATGTCAAGTCAATTGTAGATATCGACAAAAAAAAAAAAAATCTATTTATAAGTCGCTCTTTACCTACTAACGTATCGTTGATATGGAATCATTTCACACTAGCGATTTTAAAAAATAATTAGTGTTTTAATTCTTCTTTTAAAGTTGAATATATGGATCTCACAACGAATAGTATGTTAAAAAAAAATTTAAAACATAAACAAATTTTTATGCTAGCTATTGATACGTTCGTATAGAGACACTTATTTCTTTTCATAAAAAATCTAATGGAAGGAATAAAATAACTTCTTATAAATATCAGGATGAGTTTATTCCTAAACCATGTGAGACTTCTCAATACGCCTCCTCACATGTGGGCCGGTATTTCTGGTACCATTATCATGGATAGGTTGTAGAAGCCTATCATCAGTCATAGGTTAGTCTATTCTAATACCATATAGAGACACTCATTTCTCTTCATAAAAGGCTTAATAGGAAGAGTGAGGTAACTCCTTATAAAGATCAGGATGAGTTTACTCCTAAGCCATGTGAGACTTCTCAATAGTTCAGTATTAAAGTAATACTATGTACAAATCTAAAATACGCCAGCCTTATGTAGGTTCTTTGAAAAATTGTAGATTCTACTATATATATATATATATATATATATTTTATATGCTTTTTATGATGTGGTTTACTTTTTTAAAAGAAAGATTGAACTATATTTGTACAAATATCACTTTTCTTACTAGAATGTATAGATTAACGATAAATGCTTAGATATACATAAAATGAGTGATACTGACATGACTAGGATACAATTACATATATAGATAAGTAAGATTACCCAACAAGTACAAGATCAACGATTTTGACCTTAAATAATTAACTTCTAACCCTAAAACACGATTGGGATCGACATCCACATTAAATTATAGACGACCATACTGGATTTCCAAGTTCCAACCATGCATGTAACTCGTACCTCTGACCAAGGGGGTGGTCTACGTACGTACGCCACCTCGTGACCATTAATATGAGGTGGCCAAGCCATCTTGCCATAGCCACGAGGGTGGTTTGGGTCACTCTCACTTCCCAAAGGGATGGTCTAGCCACCCCAGGTTAGGTGGCTGTCCAATATTTTCTTTTCTTTTTTTAAAAACATGAGATTTTTTTTTTATATATAATTTCAGTTTTTTAGACTTTTGAAAAATAATTTTGGTGGGTTTTTGAGAAAAAAATATGTGGATTATTTTTTAAAATTTTGATATAATTTTAAATGATATGCAATGAGTTACCATAAATTGATAATATCGATCGTTTTTTAATCCTTAAGAAATAGGAATGAGCATTTTCATTCCCTCAAAAATAGGAGTTCTTATTCCTCATTCCGCGAACCAAGTGCAGCCTTAAACCCATCCTATTCATATATATATATATATGAAAAATGAAACTTGGTCCCATGATTTTATCCCTTCAAAGTTATCATGTATTCGGATTTCTTTTTTTTAATGATTAAGCAAGTAATTTTTAGTAAAGTTGTATATTTTTTAAAAAATATTTAAAGATATCTAAAAAATATTTAAAAAAAAAAGGGAAAAAAATACAATTGCATTAGTAGTAAGTTTGAGAGGACAAAATCATGGAGCTGAGTAACAACACCCTATAGGTTGTAGATTAGCATGGATTAAATTATCAAATCTATCCTCCATGAAATTCAGTAAAGTATGTTTAATGGTTTCCTCTAGGTTGTAGATTATATTTTTTTTAAGTAGAATTGATCTAAAAGCTATTAAGGCTTCGTTTGGTTACCAAACTCACCTCAACTCATCATTATAATTTTTTCAAATCTCAATACAAAATATAATAAACAATTCAACTTTTTCAAATTTCAAAATAATAATAATATTAAAAAATAATATTTTAATAATATTTTATCATCACAACTCAACTCAACTCAATTCACTTCAACATCCACACACACCCTAAATATTGTCACGTTAGTCAAGTAAGATAATGGTGAGATGAGTAATGATTTATACGAGTCTTAAATAGACAAGTCTTATATAATCTTTTTGTAAAACTTTTTGTAAAAAGATAAACCACGCTATAAAATTTTTAAGAAAAACATTTTCTTTTTTAGCAGAGTTTATTTTTTTTATAAAAAATATATGTTATTTTGTATAAATTAAGATGAAAGTACATATGAATCATAATGTTTGTTATCTTCTTACTCTTTCTTTGTGTTTATTTTTTTTCCTCTCAACATGTGTGGGGTGTAGTGTAATGTTACATAAGAGTAATGCTACATACAGTCTTTAAATATACAAGTATCATACAGTCGTTTTAAAAAAGAGTGAGATTTATTATTAAAAAATTAATTTTTTTTATGTAGGTTTCATATTTATTTATTTTTTTCAAAGTGATTATATGACACTTATAAATTTTCGATTGTAATTATTATTTCTTTTCTGAATAAAAGGTCTGAAATTAAGATTTTATTGATTTTGATGGAAAATCGAATTTAAAAAGATAATATTTTATTACAAATAATGTACTAATTGTTTTTGTATTATTTTCCCTCCGATCCATCGGACTCCTGCAGCTTTGACTTTTTTTATTTTTTTTTTATTTCTTGATTTGGATTTGGTGTCGAGTCTTCGAAAACAGAGGAAATTTCAGGAAAGTATGTGGAATTCGGTCTGATCTGGTTTTAAAAAAAATTTATGATTGAATCGGTATTTATCAGTTTTGTATTTTTTAAAATTGATTATGCACTGATTACCTTCTCAAACTATTACTTTCGGTTTTATCGGTTTTCAGTCTAGTCCGATCCGGTTTTTTGATTTTTTTTTAATGTAAGTTTCACAATTTATCATTAAAAATTTATTTATATAAAAAAAAAACTGATTTAAAAAAATATGTTTTATACTTTTATTAATATATTAGACTATATAATAGTATTAATATTAGACTATTGGTATAATTATAAGTTATATATTAGTATTAGTTATAAACTATATATTTAATATTAGTATTAGTTATAAATTTTTAGTAATTTAGTATTAACATTTTAAGTAATAATTTATAAATTATAATAAGAAATTATTTCATATATAATTATATATATTATATATAAAAATTTCACATAAAAATTTATAATTACATATAATATATAAAACTTATATATATACAATAATACAAATATTATTTTATATATATATTTTTTATCAACCGATCTGAAAAATTTTAAAATCGGAACTGGACGGGAACTGACTGGTTTTTACATTTTAAGAACTGGTCCGGTTCGGTTCAAAACTGATAAAATCGGTTTGGTCCGGTTTAAATTTACACCCCTAAATTGTGGCGTGTGTAACGTGTTGCCACATTTACCAATATGTCCACTGAGCAAAGAGAGTTCTCGTGGCTAACTTAGTAATTTAACGGTTGCGCGGTCGTATATGTCTCCGCGTGAGCAATTGAGCATCATCTGTGTCCCTTGCTCTGTTCTTCGAACTTTTGGAAAATTTCTCACTATCGGCACAGAAACACCTCCGTTTGATCCCCCAATCCATTCTCGAACGGAAATTCTGAGAAATTACACTCAGGAGTCCCACAAAATCTTCTCGGTTGAAATGCAGAGAAGATTATTAAGGCTGTTAGACTGCATGCACGTTGCAGTACTACTGTGTCATCGGAATTCTCGCGAAGGAAGATCCAGGTGACTCGTCTATATCTTTCTTTCGCATGTGTTTGGATGCCGAGAAATCTTCTGGGAAAATGAAACATGGTATATATGAATTTAGCCGGTCCTTCTAGGTTTTCCCTTCTTTTCCCGCTTTTTCTCGGCAACCAAACCAGTGGCAAGGCGTTTTGTTCGTGGTTTTTAATCTTTATTCTTTCCCTTTGAATTTGAAGTGGGTATCATAAATTCCCATGTTTTGTGGTTTTCCTTCACCTGGGTTAGAAGTGGAAAATTTCAATATCGAAATGATAGGTTTCCGACTACAGAGAGAACACCGCTAAAGTTGTAAATTCCATGAGGTACAGGGACATTAAAGTCCTTGCAAAATCAATCCTCCCCGACTCATGACATTCAATTTCAGCGATGGTCACGTGTAAAGTTGTGAAGGAGCCTCCTTAGCTCCTTCACAAATACATGGTCAGTCACTTGTGTCTCACGTTGAGTTTTTGAATTTATTTTTTCTCCCGTTGTGTCTCAAAAGACAACAATGCCATTATCGTGCAGGTAATTACAGATGGGCTAGTTTATTTTTAACGATAAATACTTTAAGCTATAAAAATATTTCACAAAAATAAATTTAAGATTGATATAGTTTCATGTGTTTGATCATAAAATTATTTTTATTATTAAATAAAAATAACATATTATATATTATATGAATTATAAATTTATTTTCGTAGGTTGATTATCAATAGATTGGCGCTTTCCACGAGTCAGATCCCGCGGAATTATAATACTAAGGCCCCCTTATGTTATTCGACATCTACCACTTCCACTTGATTGTCTTTTGTTTTAAATTATAAAATACATGTGTTCTCTGAGTATCTTTAAGAAAGTCTTCCCGTGTCTCTTCTGGGGTCCGACTGTTCCTATAAACAATGGTTTTAGGAGAGGTAGCCATGTTAAAGAGAGCAGCTTTCCTCGGATTTGATTGGTTGCTAGCTAGAAGTCAATAAAAACATCATTTTTTTTTTTTTATATATAATTATTATTATATTATTAGTTAGAGGTGCCTCGTGAATGTCTTGGTAAGTGGGTCCATCATATGTTATTTGATGTCCATTTTCTTTGCTCATATATGGGAACAATTATTATATAGCATGGTTTAATGATATTGCAGTTGATGATGATTTTTGTGTTATAAAAAGACCGAGCTTTCCCAACCTCTTGTTGGAAGAAAAAATAAAAATAAAAATAATTCTTCCATGTTTTAAACCATCTAAGCCGACAAATGCGACATTTACGTCCGACTGATCCGCGCGTACCTACCATGTTTGTGTTTTGAAAAATATAAACACAATTCACTTTTCACAATATATTTCACAATACATATTATAAAATAAAAATATTTTTATAAATTAACTTATAAAAATAATATCATTTTGCCAAAATATCCTTATTTTATAACATATATTGTGAAATATGTTGTGTGGTTATCATTATTTTACCCTATTGGCTAGGAATCTAGTACTAATAGAAGATTACGGCCTCATTTGGTTTTACATCCCATCTAATCTAATCATTATAAATTTTTAAAATTTTTACACAAAATAAAATAAATAATTTAATTTTTTTAAATTTTAAAATAAAAATAATATTAAAAAAATTAAATAATATTTTATTTAACTTTCAACTTTTATTTTAACTTATCTGTGAAGATAAACAAGGTTAAATTTTTTTTTTTTTTTGGTGGAGAGAAAAAAAAATGATTTTATTTCTTGTTTTGTGTTTTAATTGAAGTCGTCCATACTTTTCCTCTGTTTGGGTCCCACCTATCTAATTAAAGCATATGTGCATGAAATTGATTTTGCCTCTGGCGTGAGGATTGTTCTGTACTAGAGCTCTCCTTGTACGTACGTTATAAAGAGAGAACTAATGTATATAAATGGGAATCTGAATTAATCACGCAGGAACTGAGACTTTGGGTTGGAATATTTGCTGCAAAATAATAGTAATAATAATAATCAAGATGGCCGCCAGCAATGCTACAGTACTGTCGAGTCCGTGTCCAGTGCCGATGAAGGCAGCGTCTAATGGGGTGTTCCAGGGGGATAATCCTCTTCATTATGCACTCCCTCTTGCCATCGTGCAGATATGTCTTGTTGTCACTCTCACGCGCATTCTCGCTTTTCTTTTAGGGCCACTGAGACAGCCTCGAGTGATTGCAGAGATTGTTGTAAGTAATTCCTTTAATTAATTTTCTCCATTATAATTCTAGATCATATGCTGCGATTTCATTCTCATGTGCTGCATGCCTGCCTTTTTATTTACCAATAATTATTAAGCAGGATTTAGAAATTATTTTGACTTCCAACGTCTTTGCATCTTGAACTACTCCGTACGTGGCCCTGCAGCATGCATGCCTCTATATATGATCGAATTTTTTTAAACCGTAGTACTCTGCTCTGATCTCTTCCATTGTCTTCTTGTTTAGTTGAAGACTTGTTTTTATTTATTTTAGAGAAGACTTGAGGAGAACCTAATCATAATCATGTGGTAGCATTTACTTTGCGAGCTCGCAGTAAAAGTACTGGACTAAAGAAATGGTTCTAGATGGGAAAGTCGCACCACTATATATTAATGCTTGCAGCACAATCCATTGGTAACAGTTTGATCTATTGCTTTCCATGATGGAAGAAGTAATTTCTTGTTGGCATTCGATTTATAACCACGTACGGATGTCTCATCAAACCTGCATACACTGGTAAAATCATTCCCAATTAGTATGTTAATTTGGATGTGAAAATGTTTTAGATCAGTTTTCATAGATGAAATAAAGATTTTTTTAAATATATATTTTAAAAAAGCATAGCATATATAAATATATGTATGACCAGCCTATCGCCCGTACGTGGCATATATAACACTTCGCCACCCAGATCGGGCTATGGCCTATCCATGCACCTATGGTAGCCAACTAGCAGTAGTCACCCATAGTACTGGCCAGAGAAGGGTGGCTTGATTTGGGCCTCCTGTGGTCACTGGAATCTGGCCACCCCGTGGTGGCAGCCACGGCCAGTACTAGGTGGTGGTTGTCTAATTTTTTGAATTTTTACGCCATAGATGTTGTATGTTTAGGAATGAAAATATCTTTGACTTTAGAGAATCGAGATGATTTTGGTTGCCAAACATCCTTTTAAGAGTCATAACTTAGGTTCTACATAAAGTTAATTTGCTTGCTGCATCTGCATTTTTTATGGAGAGTTTAAATCTTGTTGCTTTCTTGGCAGGGTGGAATATTACTTGGCCCATCCGCTCTGGGTCGTAACAAAGACTATATGAATGCAATTTTTCCATCTGGAAGCCTCACTGTGTTGGATACTTTAGCAAATATGGGTCTCCTTTTCTTTCTATTCCTCGTTGGCCTAGAGTTAGACCCAAGGTCCCTCCGTCGAACCGGAAAGAAAGCTTTGAGAATAGCCATTGCAGGAATTAGCCTTCCCTTTGTATTAGGAATTGGAACGTCATTTGTCCTCCGAGGAACTATTTCCAAAGGTGTAAATGGACCCCCGTTTCTTGTATTCATGGGGGTGGCCCTTTCTATCACTGCCTTTCCTGTTTTGGCCCGTATTCTGGCTGAGCTCAAGCTATTGACCACTGATGTTGGCCGCATGGCCATGTCGGCGGCAGCAGTCAATGATGTGGCTGCATGGATTCTACTTGCTCTTGCCATTGCCCTCTCTGGCAATGACCACTCTCCCCTCGTTCCATTGTGGGTTTTCTTGTGTGGCTCTGGTTTTGTTCTCGGTTGTGTATTCATAGTGCCGCCCATCTTTAAATGGATGGTGAAACGTTGCCCCGAGGGTGAGCCTGTGGAAGAGTTCTATGTGTGTGCTACTTTAGCTGCAGTTTTGGCAGCCGGGTTTGTCACTGAAGCCATTGGAATTCATGCCCTCTTTGGTGCATTTGTGGTTGGAGTTCTTGTCCCAAAGGAAGGGCCATTTGCTGGTGCTCTTGTGGAAAAAGTTGAGGATATCGTCACTGGTCTTTTCCTTCCATTGTACTTCGTCTCAAGTGGATTGAAAACCAATATAGCCACAATTCAAGGGCTCCAGTCATGGGGTCTCGTTGTTCTAGTCATTTGTACAGCCTGCATTGGGAAGATTGTCGGTACAGTGGCAGTCTCCCTCCTCTGCAGAGTGCCACTCCAGGAGGCTTTGGCTCTGGGGTTCCTAATGAATACTAAAGGTTTGGTGGAACTCATCGTCCTCAACATTGGCAAAGACAGAAAGGTAAAATGTATTTTTTGGCTTCTAACAACAGAGAGATCAAACTTCATAATCTTTCATGTGTAATTGGACTTGATCCGCTTGATCATGATCCTAATAAATTTAGCTGATTTTTATTGCAGGTACTGAACGACCAAACATTTGCCATCATGATTCTGATGGCCATCTTCACAACCTTTATTACGACACCTTTAGTTATACAGGTATATAAGCCAGCTAAAAGAATGAGCAAAGCTAATTACAAGCATAGAACAATTGAGAGGAAGGACCCCAATTCTCAACTTCGGATTTTGACTTGTTTCCACAGTACAAAAAACATCCCCACGATGATCAATCTCATTGAGGCTTCACGTGGGACTGAGAAGAAGGGAGGACTCTGCGTCTATGCATTGCACCTCATGGATCTAACTGAAAGGCCCTCTGCAATTCTGATGGTCCACAAGGCAAGAAAGAATGGGCTACCCTTCTGGAATAAGGGGCGCCATTCGGATAGCGATCGAGTCGTCGTTGCTTTCGAGGCCTTCCAGCGGCTAAGCCATGTGTCCATTCGCCCTATGACTTCAATTTCTCCCATGACTACCATGCACGAGGACATATGCACGAGTGCTGAGTGTAAAAGGGTGGCTATGATAATTCTCCCCTTTCACAAGCACCAGAGGTTTGATGGAGCACTCGAGACAACTCGAAATGAATTCCGTTCAGTCAACCGGAGGGTTCTTGAGCATGCACCATGCTCTGTGGGGATCTTGGTGGACCGTGGGCTTGGTGGAAGCACCCATGTTTCTGCAAGTAATGTTTCTTCAACCTTAACAGTCTTGTTCTTCGGAGGAATTGATGATCGGGAAGCCCTCGCTTATGGTGCTCGAATGGCTGAGCACCCCGGTAATTCATTGACAGTCATTCACTTCAGAACAAGCCCTGAGCTGGCAGGGGAGACAGCTATCGTCAACATCAGGGACGACTCCAACGGTTCACCAGGATCAGGAGATGAAAAATTTCTTGCTGAATTCAAGCGGAAGACTTCGAATGACAGCTCCATCAAGTTTGAAGAGAGGGTGATGAGAAATGCTGCAGAAACGATTGACGTGGTTCGGGAGTTTAGTCGATGCAATCTGTTCTTGGTCGGCCGAATGCCGGAGGGCCAAGTAGCTGCAACATTGAACATGAAACATGACTGCCCGGAACTTGGGCCGGTTGGCAGCTTGTTGACATCTCCAGATTTCTCAATTTCAACATCAGTCTTGGTGGTGCAACAATATCATAATAATAGATCAGCGAGAGTGCCAAATTCAGTGTCTTCGAGGAGGGTAGTGTCGCCAGAGTATGGTTCTTCTGTGATGGGCGAGGAAGATTCAGAATCTAGAGAGGACCAGTACATCCACAAATGAATTTTACAAAAACAATCTTATAAATTGACGTAGCTTCATTTGATCTGTTAGATCTATTTTATAATAAACATAACTTTACAATCTGACGAATCACATTAAACTATGTCAATTTGTAAGATTACTTTTGTATAATCACTTTGTGATTAGAGTACTTCTCCAAGAGATAATTAATACAATGTCTGTGTCACCTAAAGTTTTATTTTACTCATAACTATAGTTTGAAACTATATATGCATTATCTTAGTGACCCAACATTTGAGCTTTAAATATGTTCGTTTTCTTCTTCTTTTTTCCCCCTTTATTGGGCTACTCAAATGGGTTTCTTTCTTTTTTCAAGCATCTATGATCAGAAAAACTACATCTGAAGAAGGCTGATCGTACTGGTTCGAAAGTAAAGCAACCGAAGTGCTTTTATTAATCGGCCAACTCCAAAGACTTAAAACGTTGGAGACCCATAATGAGTATTTAACCTAATCAGTGGCCAGTAAGTAAAGACTATAAAGTTGGTTCCAATGCCACCATCTTCAATCATGATCATTATTTTCTTTTTGCATGTATATATCATGGAACGTTTAGAAACATCAGAATTCGAATCAGGTAGGTGAGAAAAAACAAATAGATTAATGAGAAGAGAGGCAGATCAGAACCGTTGAAGTACTTGATAGTGGTATGTTGGACCAAATAAAAAGATATATATAGTGAATGGGGACCGGATCAGTTGGGACTTGTTATTTTTCTGTTCTTTTTAGAGAAAGGAGGCCGCAAGTCTTAAAAGTTTTTCGATTGGAGAATGATTTATCCCGTTAGAGCGTGTAAGTCTTGCGCATTTTTTTTTAAAAGAGTGGAAAAAATTTGAGACCTACATCAAAAATAAACTTTTTTCACATTGGACTGTACTTTTTTTAAAAGAATGCGCAAAACTTGTTGTATCTAACATGATTACTCTTTTCAATAGCTTTAGTGTGGAAGACTCCACCGATAGTCCTTTAATTGGCATGCTTCTATCTTGGCCGTATAACCAATTGTACTATATATTAACAACAATAATTGAGAATATAATCTTTCCAATATCGGACTCATGAACATTTAATTATTGGTACCAATATTATATGGAAATGAGCTTACAAACATTGTCAACTGCGAGTTTGTTCATTAGAAAAGATCAAAGGCCAGGTGAGAGAGTCCACAAGTATGCTTTTGAAGATAGAAGATAGAAGTGTTCACTAATTGATCACTTGGAGTTGTCACCATCGACAAATAACCTTATGATCTGATAGAGTTTATCTCGTGAGATATTCATCCAACAAAACCGGCCGTCTTACAGATCGAGACATCTACTTCGGAAGGACACCACCCCGTCTGAGAATGATACGGAAGACGGTGGTGTCCTTCCGAAGTAGATACGTAAAAAATATCCTTCTAGATACGAAATACAAAATATATTCCTTCTTATTTCTTGTACTTTGTCATATATATCAACGATTATAACTAGAGATAATAAAATCATATCTAAGAGAAGGATAACTCTTCTGCAAACTTTAGTACGTAGTGACACATAGCAAGCAACCTGAGGTCGACATGAAGAAAGCAAGCACGAGGCCAGATGGGTTGACGATCAACAAGAAAAAGAGAGACCCCACAAAGGCCTCAAACACATTTCGATTTTTCCATCTCATCAACATTCGTACTGTAAAAAAACTATTTATTTACGACCAGTTATTTTTAATAAAATGATTATTTTCAACTAAAATAAATTTATTTTTATTATAAATAATCATTTTCGTCGTAAAAAATATCATAAATATCTATTCTTCTTGTAGTGTCGGTAGCCTAGCTAGGATGGACCCAAAAGACTATGTATAACTATATATGTCTATATATGGAGGCCAGGTTGGATTTGTAGGGGATAGGGCAACACAGTGGCCCAGATTCAACCTTTAGGACAATAAACCTAGCCAGGAGTTAAATGAGACCTCTATGATATAAATTTACTTAGGGGTGTTTATGAAACTGCGAAACCGAACCGAAATATTGAGATGAATGAAAATTTCTTTGGATATAAAATAAGAGTAATGCTTGCTACAATCTCAAGCATGTAAGTTTTGCATATTTTTTTTTTTTTTTAAAAGTGAGATCCACTATTAAAAATTAATCAGCATTAAATTGCGCAAGTCATGTACATTCCCTTTGAAAAAAAGTAGGATCCATTATTAAAATATGATTTTTTTTCATGTAAATTTTAAATTTATCCACTTTGGTCAAAGAGAGTACACGAGACTTGCACACTCTAGAATTATAAATATCATTTCACATTTTCATGTGGATCTCATATTTATTCATTTTTTTTTAAAAAATAAGTACACGAGATTTACATATTCTAAGACTTCAAATATCATTTCTCATTGACATGTGCTTTCTAGTTTATGTAGAGTTTGTAAAAAAAAAAATTGAAAATTTGTTTATAAATAACATTTATGAGAAATATTTTTAGATTTTTGTAAGAATTATTTTGAGATTTTTACGCAGTTTCACAAAAACTTGGAAAGTTATTAATGAAAATTTTTTGAAAAATAGAAAAGTATATTAAGGTATAAAAGTAATACAGATTGAGATTTGAAGCAAATCTTGGAAATGTTGAAGAAAATGTCTCTGATTCTATATATGAGAGTTAATCTTTAGACGAATACATGAGCAGGTATTTATACAGAAAAGTAAAGTAAGTAACTAAGAGAAGTAACTAAGTAGCTAACTGAAATAACCAAGTAACTAACTAATTCTACTACCAATTGCAATATGCCAGCTCATTTGTGATAGTCCCCCTCAAGATGAATGGTATATGTTATTAACATTCATCTTGGATAACAATGAGTGAAAAATAACAGACCCAAGAGGTTTAGTAAGTAAATCAATAAGTTGGTGATAGTCGAATTTAATATGTTTAGTTCTTTTGTGAAATACAGGCCAGTTGGCTGCAATATAAATGGTAGCTTGGTTGCCACATAAGAGTAAATAAGCATGAGGATGTTGTTGATGCAAATCTGAAAATAAAGATTGGAGCCATGTCAATTCACAAACAACATAGGCCATGGATTTATATTCAACTTCTGTAGAAGACCTTAATAGTGTCTTTTACTTTTTGGATTTCCAGGAGATGAGTGAATCATCAAGAAATATATAGTAACAGGATGTGGATCTTCTTGTATCGAGACAACTAGCTCAATCTGAATCAGCAAATGCCTTGAGGTGAATTGAGGAAGAAGCTAAGAAGAAAATACCTTGCCCTGGTGCCATTTTAATGTACTTCAAGATTTTGAGGGCTGCTTGCATATGTGGAATTCTAGGAGAATCAAGAAATTGACTTAAATGGTGGGCTGAATAGGTAATATCTGGTCTTGAGTTGGTGAGATATAGTAATCTACCAACAAGTCTTCTGTAGGAAGAAACATCTTCAAGTAACTCACTATCGTTCTTTGATAACTTGCAATGAGTATCCATTGGAAATTAACAGGTTTACATCCCAACAAACCAGCATTTGATAGTAACTCTAAGGCGTACTTGCACTAACATAGAGAAATACCTTTCTTGGATTAAGCTATCTCCATGCCCAAAAAATACTTAACAGGACCTAAGTGTTTTAATTTGAAGTATTCACTCAATGAGGATTTAATGGACTGTACAACATCCAAATCACTGCTTGCTAGCAGTATGTCATCAACATATACTAATAATGCAACAAATGAATCATTTTGCTTCCTTGTAAACAAAGAGTAATCTGACTTGGATTGAATAAATCACAAATTCAGCAAAGCTGAAGTGAACTTTGAGTTCCACTACCGAGATGCCTGCTTTAGTCCATATAAGGACTTTTGCAATTTACAAACCCTTGTGTCCCATTTCTTCAAATATCCAAGAGGTGGTTTCATGTATACTATTTTTTCCAAATCCCCATATAAAAAAACATTATTGACATCTAAATGTATCAAATGCCAATTATGAATAGCTACTAGGGATAAAAAATAGCGCACTATTACCATTTTTGCAATCGGAGAGAAAGTTTCTAGATAGTCTAGGCCTTTCCTTTGTGTATAATCATTGGCAACTAATCTAGTTTTGTGTCTCTCAATAAAACCATCAGCACTAAACTTGGTTTTATATACCCATTTACAATCAGTTGGAATTTTATTGGATGATAGATCAATTAGAATCCATGTGTAATTTGATTCTAAAGCAAGTAATTTAGTGGACATAGCATCTCTCCAATGAGAATGCTTAACAACTTGATGATAAAATTCAGGTTCTGAAGTAGATGAGATAGAAACACTAAAGATATGATGAGAAGGAGATAAATGCTTGTAAGATAACAAACAAAAAAAAAATCAGAAATGTTATATTGATTACTTGATTGTGTAGAAATTGAGCATGTAGAAGATGAGATAGAAGTAGATGCTGCTAGATTGCAATGATAATATTGCAAGTAACCAAGAGTTTTGTGTGATCTAGCTAACTTTCGAAGTGAAGGAAAATGATTATTATCTTGCAGTGAAGGAACATTAGAATTTTCTGGAATAGATAAGGAAGTTGATGGAAGGTTTTGAGGTATGGAAGTTGAAGAATTAGGAGGCTTGGAAAAAGAATCATATTTTGGAATAAAATTGGGCAAAACAATATCAGATAGTAAGGAAGTTGAAGATTTATAAATTTGATTTTGGAGTGGGAATATAGATTCATGAAATATGACATCTCGGGATACAAAAAATATTTGAAAATCTAAATTAAATAATTTGTATCCCTTTGTTCCAAAAGGATAGCCTACGAAAATGCATTTTCTTGTCCTTGGAGAAAATTTGGATTTGTTTTGAGTTACAGTAGATGCATAACACAAACAGCCAAAAATCTTTAGATAACTATATGCAGGAACATTTCCATACAAAATCTGATGTGGTGAGTTGTCACTTAGAATGTGTGAAGGAATAAGATTGATTATGTGAGCTGTTATTAAAACACACTCACCCCAGAGTTTCAAATAAACATTTGATTGAAATCTTAAGACTCTTGCTACATTAAGAAGATGTTGATACTTTCTCTCAACAATTGAGTTTTGTTACGGAGTTTCAACACAAGAAGTTTAATAACTTTAAAAGAGTAAAAATTCTTTGTATTGAATTCTAAACCATGGTCAGTCCTTACACATTGTGTTTTTGTTTAAAATTGTGTGAGGATTAGATTATAAATACCTATAAAAATGGATTTCACTTCTAATTTGGATTTCATTAGATACACCAAAGTTGATCTTGAGTGATCATCAACAATGGTTAGAAAATACTTAAAACCATCATGAGTGTGTATTGAAAAGGGACCCCATATATCACAGCAAATCAAATGAAAAGAAGAAAAAGATTTATATGAGTGGATTGGAAAAGATAGACATTTTTGTTTTGCCAAAGGACATACAATACAATGACTATCATGTACAGTTTTATTTTGAGTAACAATGTTTGGAATGGATTTACCAAGAATAAGTAGTCTAGATGATGATTGATGGCCTAGCCTATTATGCCAAATTCTAAAACTTGAATCAGATACAGAATTGACAGTTGGTAAAATAATGGAATTATTGACTACACTCACTGATTGTTACTGCAGAACATATAATCCAGCTGCTTTTACCATTCTCAATCATCTTCCATGGAGTAGGCCTGAATATAACAAACATCAGGCATGAAAATGAAACAACAATTCTGATTAGAAGTTAGCTTAGTGATTGAAAGAAGATTATATGAGAAACTTGGTACACATAATATATATTTCAATACTATGCTATTAGATAATTGTACAGTCCAAAGATGTGTGACTATAACATTTTCTCTATTTGGGAGTTTAACAAAGGTGTTTAGGATTCTTGTGATTGTAGTAAAAAGTTTGACTGAATGTATAATATAGTCTGTGACACCTGTATCTATGATCCAGGTGTTTGGAAGAGAATATGGAGATTCAATTTTATTTGATGAGAAATTGGAAAGGCATGTTGATGTTATGTTATTTGAAGAAAAAACAGCTTTACCTAAAAAAATAGGTAAGCATTTGGGCTAGAGGAAATATTGGCTCGTTGATGGATGGTATTTTGATCAGATTGTTGTGGGCTATTTAAGGCAAGTAGCTATTGATATTCTTCTAGAGCGAAAGACATAGAATTTTGATCGAAGGGTGTACTCGCAGGTTGAGCCATTATTTGATATGCTGATGAAACTCTTTCCCTTTGCTTGAAGTTTTGAGGATATCCATGCATTTTATAACATTTATCCACCATGTGATTTGTCATACCATAGTGAGTACATAAAACTTTTCTATATTGCTGTTTTCCAAGATATGGTCTTGCATTTTCAACCTTTTTATTCATGAAAATTATTGTTTCCACTCCAGATCTAATCATAGACCTAACTTCTCTTTGTTTCTCCTCTTGAATTACTAAAGAAAAACCTTAGTAATTGGTAGCAATGGTTCCATCAATAAAATTTGCCCTCTGATATAAGAAAATTCCTCATTTAAACCCATAAGAAACATGATAATATTTTGGCGCTGTTGATACTCCACAAACATGCGTGTATCACCATAAGTACATTTTCTATATGCTGCACGCGTTCAGTTAGGTATTTGATTATAATTCAACAACTTATCCCACAAAACTTTAAATTTTCGATAGTATATACTCACTTAGTTTTAATCTTGAGTCAGAGAAGAAAGTTATTTCTGTAGTTGGAAGATTCTTGGTCCATTACCTTGGCAGAATTGATCTCGTAAATCCTCCCACATCTCTTTTGCTATTTTCGCATAAATGATGGTCTCTCCAATTTCTTTTGATACGGAATTCAAGATCCACGAAAGCACTATGCTATTATAACGATCCCACACAGATCCATTACAACATATAATGGATCTGTGTTGATTGGGTGAACAATTGCTCCATTTATGAACCCGATCTTATTTTTGGCCTTCAAAGCCATCTCCATCGATCTACACCTACTATGATAATTGTCTCCCATAAGCACCTTAGATACTAGCATAGATCCAGGCGAATCTCCATTTTGTAAATGGTAAGGATTTGAATCATCAACATTCAACGATACAGAGGCCACTGAAGCCATTCACAACAGACATAATCTATTTACAAAGGAACCCTAAAGTATCCTCTCTGATACCATGAAGCAAATCTTGGAAAGGTTGAAGAAAATGTTTCTGATTCTACAACTTTATTACATACAACCGGTGGTGGGAAACTGCTGGGTAATCTACTGATGTGTCAGCCAATATATTAAAAAAAAACACATGAAAAATAAGAGAAAAAACGTCTTAGCCTTCAAGCTGAAGAAAGACCTTTCCTGGGTTAAAGAAAAGGAAAGCTTTTTCACCGAAATATTTGTAGATGTAAAAGTTTGGTTAAGACTATGTGACTAGGGGTGTAAATTCAAACCGGAAAATCGGTCCGTACCGAACCGGTTTTATCGGTTTTGAACTGGTCCGGTCCGGAACCGGTTTTTAAAATCTAAAAACTGGCCGGTTCCGATTCCAGGATTTTTTGGACCGGACCGAACCGGACCGGACCGATTGATTAAAAAAATAAAAAATAATATTTTTATATATAAGTTTTATACAAAATATTTTATATATATTAAATATTAATATATATAAGTTTTATATATAATGTATAATTATAAATTTTTATGTGAAATTTTTATATATAATATATATAATTATATATATTCATATATGAAGTAATTTCTTGTTATAATTTATAAATTATTACATAAAATGTTAATATTAAATCACTAAAAGTTTATAACTAATATTAATATATAACTTATAACTATACCAATAATCTAATATTAATACTATTATATAGTCTAATATATTAATAAAAGTATAAAACAATTGTTTTTAAATCAATTTTTTTTTTATAAACAAATTTTTAATAACAAATTGTGAAACTTACATTTTAAAAAAATCGAAAAACCTGACCGGACCGGAAACCGGTAAAACCGGAAGTACCGGTTTCAGAGGATAACTGGTGCGTAATCGGTTTTGAAAAATACAAAACCGGTACATACTGGTTCGGTCCTAAATTTTATCCAAAACCGGACCGAACCGGACCGGTTACACCCTTATATGTGACTAAGTTGATAAGTTTGGATAAGATTAGATGACTAAAATGATAGAGTTTATCCTATCATTAAGTTGATAATTTTGGATAAATGTAAATTATTTATTGACTTTATCTAAACTAATATTAAGTTTATCTATGAGATATTAGAGGTTATTTAGATAGAGTAAGGCTACTATGCCTCTTAGGCGCTTTTTTCTTTTTTATTTTTTTTTTCTTTTTTTTTTTTTTACTTTTTTCTTTTCACATCTTTTAATATCTTTAAATATTTTTAAAAAATAAAAAATACACCAATACACTTAAAATCACTTCCTTAATCACTAAGTCAAAAAAAAAAAAAAGACCGACGGTCAAACTAGGGCGACAGAGTATCTTTTCTCTATTTAGATAACTCATGAGCGGAAAAATTGAGTCTCAAGGAATCTGCACTTATCCAGAGAAGAGGATGATTTGAAATCTGTTAGTGCATTGAAGAATTATCGTGAAATATCAGTATTCCGTCAGGAGACGATTTCGCGACTGTCAGCAGAATTCTACTAAAACTAAAATTGCTTTCAAATTGTTTATTTAAGTGATCCTACTGGTTATGATTGGTAGGGATTCAAATCTAGATATTTTCAAGAGCATTTTACAGTGCATATTTTGGTGAGAAGATTTCTTGGAGAATTTTCATATTGTTTCTCTCAAAGAGTGTGATTGTGTTCCATATTAAAGAATTGATTGGTCAAGTTTCAGTCGCTAGAGTTCCAAAAAAAAAGTCAATATTTGAAGATCATCAAAGGTTCTAGCTACTACTGCGATAGAAAATAAATGAGTCATTTGTCTAGTCAAGTAAGAGTGTCAATTGACAAAAGTTTTATAATTGAGCTTTACTTATAATTGATTTTCAAATAATAAAATTGATTTTTCTAGGTTTGGTTGCTCCGTAGGGTTTTACTTTTAAAATGTTCTTTAAAGGGTTTCTCTTCGATACCAATATTTGTGTTATACAATTTATTTACTTTATGTTATTGCTTAATTATTAAATTAATTACATGCTTGACAACTAACCAATTTGTTGAGTGGATTGGTAGATATTTCCGCTGCATTACAGGGGTACTTAGGTATTTACAGTTTTATTCTTCACCAACGCTCTATTATGTTTGTGGTCTAGGAAAGCTTTTTCACCAAAGTTTTATTTTTTACCCAAAAAGAAGAGAAGAAGAGGAAGAAGAAGAGGAAGAGGAAGAAGAAGAAGAGGAGGAAGAGGAAGAGGAAGATGAAGAGATAAAATGCCAATTCCGAAATACTTTTTGCCAATTCCGAAATACTTTTCTTCCACTTTTTCGGCAACCAAACAAGACATGTAAAAAATAAATGTAAAACAAGTAGGAAAAATAAAGATGTAGATGGCTGTAATAGAATGAGAATAGAGTTTTGAAGTTCTTCGATTCATTGTTCTCCACAGGTAGGACCTCCATGAGATCAGGTAACTTCGTCACTTTCAATCATCGCACACAAGAAAGAATATAGAAGACCCATCGAATCAGTGATCCTATATATGGGTGCGATGAGTGTTTTTTTCATCTTTTAATATGACTTTTTATTTCCTAAAACAATTGAAAATAAATTCATTTTCACAAAGCTCACAGAAAGTTCTTTGTGAGGAAGTGATAAGAATCCCATCATTTTTTCAATAATTTTGTAAGGAATTGAAGGAGTAAACAAAAAGACGGTAAATGTACTTTAATTTGGCCACGTGGAACGTGGTGTCCCAGCTATTTTCTTGACCAGTTATAAGACTTTTTTTTTTATTCTATATCTCGGTTAGGTTTGGATAGTGAGTTTAGATGAATTGAGTTGAGATTAAAGTTAAAAATTGAATAAAATATTATTAAAATATTATATTTTAATATTATTGTTGTTTTGAGATTTATAAAAATTAAATTGCTTATTATATTTTGTGTAAGAATTTATAAAAATTATAATAATGAGATGAGATCGATTGTGATTTTTAAGAAATACAAGAGCAGTATTTATACAGAAAAGTAAAGTAACCAACTAAGAGAAGTAACTAAGTAGCTAACTGAAGTAACTAAGTAGCTAACTCATTCTACTACCAATTACAATATGCCAGCTCATATGTAATAGGATCAAAGAAAATCTCGAAGAATTTGGAAAACTAAACAAAGCTTTTACGAAGAAGAAGAAGAAGAAGAAGACGAGGACGAAATAAACTCAACGAGAGAGACTTGATTTTCAGTTAGATGCAACGGCTGGATTTTCAAAATTGTGGGATTCGAATCCGATTAGAACTTGCTACTTGAAAACTATATATATATATATATATATATATATATATTCTTTGCAGAATCCACGGCTTTTAGAGACTGCCGCAAGGAAATTCGCACTTCGCCCCACACTCAAACGCTTCCGCTCTTCTATTGGCTTCCGTATGGTCAGCTCAGACCCGGTTCGGATCCGACCGTGCCACCTGAAATCATAGCCATAACCTGGTAATGATTACCTCCGTCGACTCTTTTTGTAATATTTGTTTGTTTTGTCTTCGCATTGGGATCTGTTTGTCTGCCATGAAATCTATTACTTTGATGGACTGCGTTTATGTTAGTGCAGAATCCATTTATTTGTTTCTTGGGACTGTTTTTGTTTATTTGTTTTGACCTGCTGAAGAGTACAGAATAATATGAGTTATGCCATGCTTCAAAAACATATCTAATACGAACTATCCTTCAAAGATTTGGTATTTAAATGTGGGAAAATTATATACGGATGGGTCAATTTGGCAATGAATAAACTTAATGATAAAAGCGATATAGAATCAGTATATTGATGGACTTATTTTACTGGATTTTGATTTTTTGTTAAGACGAAAGTTACCGAATAAGAGTTTGTGTGCAGTCGGGGGTACTTGTTGGGTTATGAGAATGGTAAACCAGAAGCAAGACCGTGTATGTTTATGTTCGGTGCTCCTGATGGCTGATAGTGGGAATTTTCTGGGTTCACTGACCTTTGGTGTAACAAGGAGTCGGTCCAATCAAATTATCTTATATGTCTATTAGAATAGTGGAGTTGTTTGGTGTGATCCAAAATGTGGTAAGGGGCTTTTTTCCTTTTTTGTGCTAATTATTGAAGACCACGCAAACTCTCTAGTCACGTTATAAATCAGATTTTGGAATTTACGTCTGATTATATCTCTCTCTATGCAGGTTCTGAAGTGAAATCTCTCACCATTTTTGGACTTTGTAATGCTGGAATGGCTTCCAAAGATATAGTGTTACAGACTTGCCCACCTTTTATGAAATCTACATCAAATGGCATATTTCAGGGAGATGGTCCTCTTAATTTTGCACTGCCTCTTGCCATACTACAAATATGTCTGGTACTAGTAGTTACAAGGGGTCTTGCAGTCCTGCTGAGGCCGCTAAGACAGCCACGAGTTATTGCCGAGATTGTTGTAAGTTCACTTCTTATTTCTATGCTAGGATGAAAATTTAATTAATTTTCACTTTCTTTTGCCTAGTATGATAATGCTATGCATACATATCGCTGGGGATTAATTGGTTGCCTCCTGAGAACCATTATCTTTCCTAGGAATAGCTCGTCCGACGATAGTTTAAATTTCACTTTCTTTTGCCTACTATGATAGTGTCTATGCATAATGCATCACTCTACGACATCCCCTCCTCCACCCTCCGGGGAGATCTAAGGTCTAAATGTTTCCAATTTTCTGGTGTAAAACTTGTAGTTCTCTTACAATATCTGCTGCAAATTTCTTGGTTATGAAATTAGAAGCTAATATCGGAATACTTAATGAAAAGTGAAAGATGTATTTTTTTATTTTCGATTTAAAGAATCAATTGGTTCAGCACACCTGCATGTGTGTATATATACAAACTTATATATATCTATATGGATATGTATGTAAGTAAATGTATATCCACGTACGAAGAAAAAGTATGAGCATATCCTCTATTTTCTTTGTTTAACACTTTGATTTTTAGTTCAAATGTAACACCCCAATCTCACATGGTAATGTGAATAACTTATATTGAGCAGGTAAGTTATAAAAATAGTCATGGGTGCTAATTCCTACATTGGCTACTTGCTAGGTGAAACTGAGTTTATAAATGATTGTAGGGAAGCTTCAATTTGACCAACCTTTTTGGGGGCTATTAGCATTTTTTTGGGTGCTGTCAGCATTTTTTATTGGTCGTTACATCAAGTCCTTTGTGATCTTGAGGTTTACTTTGTAGGCATGGGAATGCTGGTTGCATTTGAAAATGGAAAAAAGGTGACTAATAAATTATGAGAGAGAATTTAAGATTTCCACTTTGGCACAATCACCAGATAGTATAAATTTTTATGGAGCTTTGAGATTACTCTTGAGTTTCACCAAATTTCCATTTTTCACACTAGCAAAATCACTAATCCAAAAAGAAATAGATACCATTGGTCCCCTTTTTTAATAAAACTGATGAGTTTTCCTTATGTTTTTATTCGGCAGGGAGGAATAATTCTTGGGCCATCAGCCCTGGGACGAAACAAAAGCTACATGCACGCAATATTTCCACCCAAGAGTCTCACGGTGTTAGATACTCTAGCAAACCTTGGTCTTATATTCTTTCTATTTCTGGCAGGCCTCGAGCTAGATCCTAAATCTCTTCGTAGGACTGGAAATAAAGCACTTGGCATTGCTGTTGCAGGAATCAGCCTTCCTTTTGCACTAGGAATTGGTTCCTCATTTGTTCTTCAAGAAACAATATCTAAAGGTGTAAATGGAACTTCATTTCTTGTCTTCATGGGTGTGGCACTCTCCATAACTGCCTTCCCTGTCTTAGCTCGTATTCTGGCTGAGCTGAAACTTTTAACCACTGATGTTGGCAGAATGGCTATGTCAGCAGCAGCAGTTAATGATGTGGCCGCCTGGATTCTACTTGCTCTTGCCATTTCCCTCTCAGGCACTGACAAATCTCCCCTTGTCTCAGTTTGGGTCTTCTTATGCGGCTGTGGTTTTGTTGTTTGTGCTGTTCTCATTGCCCCTCCAATCTTCAAATGGATGGCCCAAAGATGCCATGAAGGGGAGCCAGTAGAAGAGATATATATTTGTGCTACATTAGCTGCTGTTCTGGCTGCTGGATTTATTACTGATGCTATTGGGATTCATGCCATGTTTGGTGCTTTTGTGATTGGAGTTCTTGTTCCTAAGGATGGGCCATTTGCAGGAGCTCTTGTTGAAAAACTTGAGGATCTTGTATCTGGTCTCTTCCTGCCATTGTACTTTGTTTCAAGCGGATTGAAGACTAATATAGCCACAATTCAGGGGCTCCAATCATGGGGTCTTCTAGCTTTAGTTATATTTACTGCATGTTTTGGGAAGATATTTGGCACTGTCATGGTGTCCCTTCTTTGCAAAGTGCCTCTCCGTGAGGCTCTCGCATTGGGGTTCCTGATGAACAGCAAAGGCTTAGTTGAACTTATTGTTCTGAATATTGGTAAAGATAGAAAGGTAATCTTAGCATCCTTTCTGTTAATCTTGAGGATCAAAATCTTAACTATATAATAATGGTTCTACCATTTGCCTTGTGCAGGTATTGAATGACCAGACTTTTGCCATTATGGTTCTAATGGCCTTGTTTACCACCTTCATCACCACCCCTCTTGTCATTGCAGTGTACGGGCCAGCAAAAAGGGCAAGAAAAGCTGATTACAAGTATAGAACAATTGAAAGGAAGCATCCAAATACGGAACTAAGGATGTTGGCCTGTTACCACAGTGCAAGAAACATTCCATCAATGCTAAACCTTCTTGAGGCCTCAAGAGGTTCTGACAAGCGCAAAGGGCTTTGTGTGTATGCAATGCACCTCATGGAGCTCTCTGAGAGGTCCTCGGCTATATTAATGGTACACAAGGCAAGAAAAAATGGGTTGCCCTTCTGGAATAATGCCCTGAAATCGAGTTCAGACCATGTTGTTGTGGCATTTGAGGCTTACAGGCAACTGAGTCACGTGTCCATCAGGCCAATGAGGGCGATCTCATCAATGGGTGACATGCACGAGGACATATGTACAACTGCCGAGAGGAAGGGAGCTGCAATTATAATTCTTCCATTCCATAAGCACCACCGTGTAGATGGTTCGCTAGAAACTACTCGAAATGACTTCCGCTGGGTTAACCGTAAGGTTCTTGAGCATGCACAATGCTCGGTAGGTATTTTAGTTGATCGTGGGCTTGGTGGAGCCACCCATGTAGCGGCAAGTTATGTTTCTTGTTTCATCACGGTCCTCTATTTTGGGGGCTGTGATGACCGTGAAGCCCTTGCTTATGGGGCTAGAATGGCTGAGCACCCTGGTATAAAACTAATGGTTATTCGTTTCATAGTGGAACCTGAAAGCCTAGGCCGGGAGATTGTCATGGTAAATATTGACGACGATTCTAGCAATAAATTGGGGTCAGCAGATGAGGAGTTCCTAACTGGATTCAAGCAGAAAATTGTCGAGGATAACACCATCATATATGAAGAGAAAGTAGTCAGAAATGCTGCAGATACAATTGCTGTGCTTCGCGAGCTAAACCGCTGCAATCTCTTTTTGGTAGGTCGAAAGCCTGAAGGTGATGTAGCCTTAGATTTAAGCAGGAGGAGGAGCGAGTGCCCAGAACTGGGGCCTGTAGGAAGTTTGTTGACTTCGCCTGACTTCTCAACAACAGCATCGGTTCTGGTTGTCCAACAATACAACAGTGGGGAATCTCCAAATTTTGCCCTGCAGATGGAGGAAGATTCACCTGACAAAGACTCGGAATCTAGTTAGTTGAGTTTCATAATGTAGTTGATTAGTTTGTTATTTTCTTAGGTTATGATCCCAGATTTTAGATAAACCATTTTCTTCTATAAACATTACCACCCCATCATGTGCCTCATTATATATTCAAAGAGTAACTCTCTTTCTTTATTCTAAGGCTGGGTTTGGTTGGTTGGGTGATTTCAATCCAATTATTGATGGGATCTACTACTTTTTAAACTTCTTATAAAAAACTTAAACTCATCTTCGTATATTTACACATATATCTCAACTTATTTACATTCAAACATATTTCATTGAGACTCACAAAACACTATTATTTGCCTCTTATTGACCCCAATCACACTTAGAGATGTGACACATTTCAAGTGGCTGATAGAATAAACCATTGAAAATGTTGTGCCACAACACTAAATGTGACTGTGGTTGATAAAATCTAGGACGAAGAGTAGCATTTCTCTTAAAGAATAATTATAACCAGTGCTCTTGATGCACATGAAAATTATTAATTATTATTAAATGGGATGACATAGCTATAGGAGTTTTACTTCGGAAACTATAAAGGTTATAGATTTATCCAATATACTTGTACTTTGTATATAATTTGTAAGTCATGTAGGGATCTATGCAGATTCCATCATTGTTTTAATGCCTGAACACGTGAGAGAATGATTGAAACTGAAGGGCCATTGAATAAGGAGAGTATGCAAGGGGTCGATAAAGAGTGATTACTTGATCATTTTAGCCGGAAAGTGATCGGAGATCATATGGGTGCTACAGTCTTTTACCAATTAAGAATGATCATATGGGTTGATAATTAATAATTATATAGTAATAATATATACAAACAGACCTACAGTGTGTAAGTCCTGTGTATTCTCTTTGAAAAATAATTTTTTTTTTCATGCATGTTACTCTTATATTTAACCTTTTTTTTTTCAAAGAGTGTGGAACTTTCATATCTGAATTTCGTTGACTCGTTAATGAAAATTCACTTGTCACGCCATGACTAATCACAAACAGATGTATCCATGCATGTACGTAGTGATCAACTTAATTCAGGCATATTCGGATGGAACCCTAGTAAAACTTGCATTCTAGTTCCTGTTTTGTTTTGTTACGTTGTTTGTAGCTTTTGTGCTATTTTTTTTTTTTTAAACCTACCGATTCCATGTAATCATTGATCACAACAGATTAAAAAGAACAATGATGTTTACAAGATCATCTCCGATGATTCTTGGGAGGCTTCTTCTAGATCCGTTTTGAATTACTAACAAAACTTGACAAATATGCACGATTTAAACAAAAAGGAAAAAACTAATTTTAATCTTGGATGGACTCTTAATAATTTGGTGTTTCTCATAACAATCGGCTTTTAGAGACGACTATGATATGCACCAAACAATGCATGAACCGTTCAATCTCTTACCTCCTGCGCGCATGAACACAAAGCAATAGACATTTAATTCTTTTTAGTATTAAAATAAAATAGTACCCATTTTAAGCTTATTATTTTGTTTCTCCTTGGTATTTTGTTTGTCTTCTTACTGAAATAATTTTAAGCTTAATTATTTGTTTCGAAAAAAAAAAAATTAAGGACTTCAACAGATCATAGGAGAACAATATGCCATAAAAATTTAAAATGATGGCTACTTTATGTTCTTTTGTATTTATTTAGGCGATGATCTTCTAGAATTAATTCTAGGTGACTTTTTAAAATAACATTCATATATAGTACGTACATGAATTTAATGACGTTGTTCAAATTATTTCATGCCAACAATATTAATTATAAACATATAATGTCCATGTACATTTGTTGGACTCTCTCAAAAATTAATTTTTAGAATTCATACTAAACCTATCACACCTACCCAAGATTTGTAAGGTTATGATATAATTAGTTCCCTAGCTTAATGATATGTTAGCCTAGTAAGTACTAGTTTATGGTTAAAAAAAATTTTATTTAGGTCGGTGCTACTCTTCGGCTCTCGCTGCAAGTTATCGTTGGGTCAAAATTAACTTTTCATTTTTTTTAATTTATATTTTTTTATCATTTTAAAATATTTTTAAAAAATATAAAAAATATATCAATATATTAATATTTAAAAAAAAATTAAAATACATGAGGTGTCAAAATAAGATGTCAAAATAGTATTATTCTTTTATTTATCATCTTCTAGACCAAACATAAATATATAATTTATTATTTTTATTTTTTTATTTAAACAAGCAAATATTAATAATGTATAAATATATGTATTTAAATAATAAAATTAAATTAAATATTAATATATGATTTAAAAATGATAAATAATATTAATATATAATATAAATATAATTCCTCGTCTGGTTAATAACTAATTCGAGGACCTTAACGATCTTGTCAAGAAAAATAACAGACTAATCCGCTAAACAACAAAAGAAATGATGAAATATTATACTTTGGAATATTTTTACGAGTTATGCATTTGGCTTGGTTCCAGATCGATCTAATTCGTCGAGGAGGATGGGGAAATTATAAACAAAAAAGGGTTTTGGAAACTTGTAATGATGGCCGTGGTCTTGGTGGACCTACCATAAACGACAAACAATATATGTTGCTTTTCATTTAGACTATTCAAGTGAATACCTCCTACCATTAATCCTCCAACCATAGGAAATGGAGAATTAAAAAATAATAATAATGAGTTGTCTATTTCATGAATAGGCTGGATGCAACAAATTACGTTAATTTCTTAATTTTAATTATAACCTCTTTTTTTTTTCTTTTTTTTATAAATAAGACAATAATTTATTAATAAAAGTAAATATGCATATATAGCTCAAATACACAGAAAATATACAAACAACATACACCTAGTTACATAAAAAGGAGACATAAATGGATACAAAAAAACCATTGAAGCAAGCTCCATTAGGTACACAAGAGGTTGCCCAAAGAAATAAAATATGAGAGAAGAAACTCCTTAACTCATCAGAATGCTCATTGTATACTTCCACTCCTTAGTACAAATTATGATAAGTACATTTTGTGTACTTCCACTCCCTTAATATATATATATATATATATATAGAGAGAGAGAGAGAGAGAGAGAGAGAGAGAGAGAGGGGTAAAGAGAGTAAATTCAAGTTCCAAGCTGCTGATCTTCTCGATCGTCAAATATACATCCCCTCATAATTAGTTCTCTTTTTCCTCCTCGATCGTTTCCATTAGCTATGAAAGCAAAGAATAATGGGGGTCAGATACTTCATTGTTTTTCAGTTCCTCATTTTACTTAATTTGTCCTCAGCCTTCCATGGCAAGAAACAGTATATTCCATGCAAGCACTTAATCTTATACTTCCATGACAGCATATACAACGACAAAAACGCTACTAATGCGACATCCGCCATAGTTGTAGCTCCAGAAGGAGCAAACTTAACCATCTTGGGAGGAAAATTTCATTTCAGGAGCATTGCAGTTCTCGTTGACCCCATTACCCTCGACAACAATCTTCACTCAGAGCTTGTTGGCAGGGCTCAGAGCCTTTACTTGTACGACACAAAGAACACTTTCACAGCTTGGCTAGGCTTCACGTTTGTTCTCTTAAATATAGCACAGACCACCTGGCACTATAAACTTCATTGGAGCTAACCCGATCTTTATGTAGGTCTTGTGCCCACAGGCCACAGGCCGTAGGCAGGGTTTCAATATTTTTGTGTTTGCTTTTGTGTCCTATGAGCCTGTCAATGGGACGTTGCTTTTTCACAACCTCCAATTAGTACTCTTGCCAGAGTACGAAGATTATAGAATTTAGATATAATTAATATATGTGTACGTTTTAATCAAGACTCATGAACCTTAGTTTTATAAATGATCTCGAGATCTACATGAACATGTCATACTCATCTCTCTACCTTGAATAATATAAATGCGATGACTATTCCAATTTCCCAGCATATATATACACAGAACTGAACATTTCTGGTGCATGGCTGCTGGATTTATTACTGGCATTCAGGTGAATTCATTGAACATGATTGACATTTTCATTTTAATACGTACAATATTGAAGGCTTGAGAATAATTATAACTCGTTGACACGTTGTGCTCTCCATGCACATGCTAGGAAAATTATTACTCGTTAATTTAGAGGAAAGAAGATAAAGCATAGGAAAGAATACTCATTAATTTATATAGTTATATATACAGACCAGTACTTCTACTCGTACAATAAGATGATTTGAACACTCGATGTCGCAAGGTTCGGCACATTATTCGGGGATATTGAACCAGAGTTGTCCTTTAGGCTGAGGGCGAGAGACCATCACGGCCCTTTTGGCTTATATTGTAACTCGCATTTCCCAAAAATTGGCACAACCTAATTTTGTTTCTATTATCGTTCATAGTCTGCTTTGTTTACTTAAGAGAATCTCATCAGTATCTAGCTAGCTCAGGTCTATTCTATCACCAGTCATATAATATAAAAAGAAATTTTATTTATAATAGATTTGCATGTACAGTCCTATTGATTAATGAGGTTCAGGGTATGTTTAGAAATTAAAATCATCTCAATTCATCTCAACTCATCGTTATAATTTTTTTAAATTTCAATACAAAATATAATAAATAATTTAACTTTTTCAAATTCTAAAATAATAATAATATTAAAAAATAATATTCTAATAATATTTTATCATCTCAACTCAATTCAGCTCAGCTAAACATCCAAACGCAGCCTAAAAAGTGTATATAGACTAACTCTAGTACATATAATTGGAAAAATGCTAATTCATGTCCATCGTCGAGACTAATTTCATCACTCTTCCACACCATTTTTGTACTACATATAACTAGCACCTATATATAGAATTCGACTTCTACTTTTAATATAAGTAGGAACACAAGGGAGAGAGTAAACCGATCAAATTCCAACCTCCTCCGTTCATTATTCATATATCCACTTATCAGAATCTCTCTTTTTCCTTCAACTTGTTTTGTCAGCTTCATTGTTTTTGTAGGAAAGCAACAAGAGAAATGATTTGTACAAATTTCAAATAGACAAGTCTTATACAAATTCTTGTAAAAAAGTAAGCCCCACCTAAAAAAAGTATAAAAAAATATTCATTATTAGTATAACCTACTTTTTGATATATAAATTGTATGAGACTTGTTTATTTTATTGAAAATACCCACAGGAAATCAACGGCTCCAAATCCACATATGGAAACTGAGCCACCCAACACTACCACAGACCCAATGGCTACAAATCCACCTATGGAAACCAAGACACATATCTTCACCACAGATCCAACGGCTACAAACTATATATATGGAAACTTAACGCAAAATCCTTTGCTCGAATCTCCGTTCTAACGTCTCTTTATTTTTCACGTTCTCTTGTATTTTCTTTTTACATATTTATATATACACTATATATAATGGAAGGCTCTCATGCATGTTCTTACGGTGTGTGAGAGATTTACACAAAGAGTTAGAATCTAATTGTCTTTATGGTATCAAGAGCCGTGTGAGAGTGCAAGAGAGTCTTCCTCTCGATTATCATGGCATCCATTTCACTAAGTGTTAAACAATTTCGTTACTCTCAAACTCAATCAAGGAAATTACCCCTTATGGAGGTAGCAACTTTTGGCCTTGGCAGAAAGCCAAGCCCCCCCCCCCCCCCCAAAAAAAAAAAAAACCACCACCCAAACACTCTAATGATGATTCCTTGAACCCCATGTAAGAATTAAGTCAGCCATACCTTCTATGGTGCAAGGTCGATCGTCTCCTCTATGGGTAGATCATTGGGACTTTGTCCGAAGAATCCCTCGGGTTGGTGGTTGGTCTTGACACCTCCAATCAAGTGTGGGAAGCTCTTAAAGCCGCATGTGCCCAAGTCTCTTAGGAGTGAGAATTTCATCTCACCCAACAAATTTCGTACCTGAGGAAGGAGTCGAACTCCTCTCTTGTTGAACACCTAATGCAGTTTAAGTCCCTGTGTGATAACCTTGCAGCAGTCGAATGACCCTTGGAGGATAAAATGAAGGTTTTTTCTCTCTTGGATAGCCTTGGACTGAAGTACGAGCCGTTCACCACCTCTATACTCAAACCACTGATGCCGACATACACTGAATTAGTGCTACTCCTCCAAGGGTATGAGCTTCGTTCCCATCTCCATGAATATTTCTCTAATCCTTCTATGCCTTTCATGGACAAAAGACAAGGCACCGTCAACCGAAATTTCTCCTCCAAGGGGTGCGGCTTCACGTAGTCCAGCCAACCCACTTGCCCCTCTCATCACTATACACAATCTGGTGGGTCTTAAAGTTGTGCATTTGCTGGCTCGACTCCTACATGTGATCCTCACAAAATTGAAATTTGTTAAATTTGTGGCAAAAAGGCACGTGACACTTAACTGTTGGCATCGTTTTGATCATGCTCTTCAACCTGATGATGTCCCGCAAGCCTTGGTTGCACTCACTCTTAATAATTCTATCTCCGACATTGAATCGACTATTGACACAGGGACTACTGCCCATATGACAAGTAATTCAAGTATGCTTGAAAATCTTCGACATTATTTTGGTACTAACGCTGTTATTGTTAGTAATGGTACTTTACATGAAATCACCAATATTGGTGATACTATTATTGGGTTTGGTCCCTCTCAAATTAAATTAAAAGATGTTTTATTAGTTCTTATTCTTGATAAAAATCTTTTATCTATTAGTTAATTAACGTATGATTATCCTTACTTTTGTGAATTTTATGGTATTGGTTTCTCTATTAATGACAAAGTGACCAATCACACAATCCTGAACGGGCGACGGAAAGGTAACCTGTATGTCTTATCCCCTTCTGTTGAAGCTCATTTCTCCACCCGCTTTCCATCGGTCCCGAAGAAATGTGGCATCAACGGTTGGGTCATCTCCAAGCCTCTACTCTTCAAGTTCTTCGCTCCAAAGGTCTTATTCAAATCATCGGCAAACATATTGGCACCTCAATTTGTGAGAGCTACCAACTAAGAAAAATGAGCAAATTACCTTTTTTTCTCTCGTCTCATCCTAATTTTCATGTATTTGATAAAATCTATTGTGACTTATGGGGCCCTAATCCTGTTTCATTAATTGGAAAATTTCAATATTATGCATGTTTAGTTAATGGTTTTTCCAAATATGTGTGGTTTATCCCTCTTCGCAAAAGATCTGATTTTTTTAATGCTTTTATTTTATTTGAAAAATACGTTGACCGTCAATTTAACAAAAAATAAAAATAAAAAATTTTCAATCTGATAGTGGTGGCGAATTTGCTAACCACCAATTCAACTCACACCTCTAGCAATAGGGAATCTTGCATCAATGCTCATGTCACCATACCCCCGAACAAAATGGCTCGGTCGAATGCCGATATCGCATCATTCGAGAATTAGGCATGTCCATGCTTTTCCATAATGGTGTCCCAAAATGCTTCTGGGTAGAAGCATTTATTACTACTGTCTTTTTAACTAATCGCCTCCCTTCTACCCCCATTGACCTTCAATCTCATTTTTCTGTCATCTATGGTCATTTTCCCGACTACATCTTACTCCGTGTCTTTGGCCCAAAATCTTATTGTTGCACATGGGACACCAAACATAACAAGTTTGATCCCAAAACCTTATCATGTATTTTTGTGGGTTATAGTAATCACCATCAAGGTTACAAATGCTAACACCCTCCCTCTCAACGAACCTTCATTTCCTGATATGTCATTTTTTACGA